>NC_084800.1:62919896-63544896 GCF_963169125.1 Humulus lupulus
CTGACTGCCATAGCCAGGGGTATTTTTGGGAGATGTCTGCATTAAACCTAATTTTGTCCTTTAGTCGACTTTAATTATACTTTTGAGTTGTAAATATTTCTAATCAATATTTTGAGATCCCAAATGTTAAACACTATATAAATTTCAATGAATGGATATATTTTCTAATTATGTGACTTTGTTTATGGTTTAACCACACTTTTGTCTTAAAATCTCAATTAGCGAGTTAATTGCACGTTTTCAAATCACTTAGTAACGACTCTAAGGTAGTAGGGCATTACAGCTTGGGTTGCTCGGAGGTCTTAGGCTTCTTGTTATCATTCTGGTTACCATTGCTTCCAGCCCCGTTACCGCATTTTCATTCTTGCCCCCATTTTTACTTCCTTCTGCAGGGTTGGTGGTTTTCTCAACACTTGTTTTCTCCTACACGACAGTTGCCTAGGTAGGATTATCCACCTTCCGTTCAGCTTCCTCTAACTTGATAAATTCTTCTACCCTATCAAGGAATTCTTGAGTGGTGCGCGCTGACTTCTTCTTCAAGCTACTCCATAATAGACTTTTTACCTTGACTCCAGAATTGATGGATATCAACTTATCACTAAGAGATTTCATCCTAGTGACTTCCCGCATAAAACATTGAATGTACTCCTTCAAATGTTCATTATCTTTTTGTTTTATGTCTACCAGGTCATTCGACTCAGTGGGAAGGGGTGTTGCTGAGGAGAATTGGGAATTGAATGTGCGTACAAATCCATCCCATGATGTAAGCGATCCTGGTGGTAACTTAAAAAAACCACTGCTAGGCAATTTCTAACAGGGTGGCTGGGAAGATCCTGCACCTAGCATCATCTCTAACCCCTTGTAAATCAGTATGTAGTTCAAAGTGATGGACATGAGATATTGAGTCCTCCAGCTCAATATACATTTTCCATGTTGGCATTTTGAATTTGATAGGTATGGGCAGCTGATTAATACGTTTTGAAAAGGGGGAACCTCTCTACATTTCCATTTCAATATCTGTTAACTTGGGGGCTGTCAAGTCCCTAACCATTCAGGTTAACAAATCCAGCTGGGCCTGGATGTTAGGGTTTGCGGCTGTCCGGGGTTGTGTCGCATTGTGGACCTCATCCATTCTCGAGTCCCGAACAGGCTCAGGCAGAGCTACGCTGTTTGAGTCCTGATTTTCCTTGCTACGATTAAGGGTCTCTTGAAGGTCTTCACCTCCCATAGGACCCATTCGATTGAAAACAAAGTTTGGCCAAGGCCTCTGCCCAGCATTTTGATTGTCTGCTCTTCCTGGTACTAGAGGTACTCCATGGAACTCTCCACCTCGGGGTGGTTGGTTGTTAAGGATTTCCTGCCCTTGTGGGACAAACGGTCATTCGGGCTGGTTACCCCCTGACCTTGGTTATTATGCTGGAAAACTTGGCTGGCTGCCTCATCTTAATCTTACCCATCAGCATAATAGGGTCTGAATGCAATACTGATTTATGGTTCCTCCCTTCTGGGTCTTGGTCGGTACTCTTGCTGTTGTCTGTACCGACCAGGTTATTGCTGGTAGTTTTGGGGTTGAACGCTCCTATTATGTGCTAGCACTCGGTGGTGGCCATCCCGACCCGCATCATCCAGATTTCTCACTCGGCCACTTCCTTGAGATCTTGGCCGAAAATTCCCTGCTCGGTCCAGCCCCATGTAGTGCTCAGGAAGGACCTATTCATCAACTAGCAGGGGGTGCCTATTATTGTTGGCTTGGGCCCCCCGACCAGATCGATGACTCCTAGTCAGGCCATGATTTCCTTATTGGGGTCGAGTTTCTAGTTCGTGCATGACACCTTCACCGAAACCAAAGACAAGAGGACATTGTTGGTTATGGGCAGTAGTTCCAACTGCAGTCCCCACACCTTGGGTTTGCTACTATTGCATGTAATCGCTAATAGATTCAGCAGCCTCCCATCTGGCGTTCCATATCCTCTTGTCAGGCTTGAATCTCCCATGCATGCCGGTCTATCCACTCTTGAAAATCCCTACGATGCTTCTCGAATTCCTCGTTAATTGCCTACTGAGCGGTGGCCTGCCCCTGGTTCATAGTAGCAATCTGATCCTGCATTTGTCCCATGGCCTTTCTTATTTGTTCTATCTCGGGATCTAACCCTTCAATAACTACATGGGGCTCATACCGTCCAAAACTCCTAGCCTTTGGTCCTTCCTGATTGGTACCCTTTGCAGCACCTCCACCAGAAGTTCCTGCATGGGTGATTCCAGTAGAAGCAGCAGCTCTGCGTCCTAGGGCAGCAGGCCCAACGATTTGTCCCCCGACACCTGATGGGTTCCTGGGCGGTAAGTTTCCTTGTTTCCCATTCAAATTGCTCATTGAAGGTACTTGATGAGAGGTTTCAACCTCAGGCTCTGGAGGATCATGGCTTGACCTTCGGGTTGAGACCACCATCCTTACAATAACAAAAATCTAATGTGATTGTCTTGAGTTCAAATCTCAGCGAGAGCACCAAAATGTTGACTGGTTTTTTTGTCAACTAAAGCAGAGTTAAAATAATTAATTAGAGAGCTTTCATTCGGACGATCAATAAACCACAAATAAGCCAAGAACCTAATAACTATGAGCAATAAATGATAAAAGACACCAGGAATTATAGAGGTTCGGCCCCGAGAAATGGTAATGACCTACTTCATCTTTAATTTGTATTGATATGTAAGGTTTACACAAGATGACTAGTGAAAACAGGTACGATTCTAAGTGTAAAAACAATACAGAATGGCAGAAATCACTGCTAAGTGTTCTTAATAGGCTGGTCGGTATATTTCTGGTGCTAGTCGGTAGGCTTAAAAAATCTGAACCCCATCCATAGTGGTGGAAGACTTGTATTTATATTGTCCCCAATGCCCAGGAAGTTGTGCCTTCACCGCAACTGCTGCAAAATATCCATTCCTTTTCACGGGTAGTTATAGTCCTATTCCTTAGAATTTTGACCGAGTTTTCAGGTGAGTTGTTAGGCGTGAGGAGGATGTAACTAACTTCATCTGACCAGGTATACCGAGTTTCTTGGAGAGCATACCGAGCAGCCTCTTTTTTGGTGAGTATACCGCGCAACTATTTTCCTGGTGAGCATACTGCGCAGTAATTGTTATTCATTTGGTAAGTGTGCTCTCTCTAGCTTGTTTGACTATTGGATGCCTATGCCACGTGTCAAGAATATGATGATATGTGCCCACAATATAATGCCACATGTCCAACATTCATGTCGTATCAACTGTGCATATTTTTGGGATAAGACCTGTAATTTGAAATTGTATATACTTTGGTATCCTGGACCCAAATTTGGTCAACAAATTTTATCAATATGACCAAACTGTCCTTAGTTTATATAATTAAGTAATTAAATTTGAATTTGAAATCTATATAATTGAGGGTATATTGATAAAATTTTATTAGTCAGGTTTGAGTCCAAGATACTAAAGTATGTACGATTTCAAATTACAGAGGACCTAAAGGGCAAGGAGTCACTTCATGCAAAACCAATGGGGGATTCTAGTGGGGGGCTAGATCTGAGAAGGCGTTGGGCACCTACAACTTGAGGGTCAAGGACTAAGGAGGTCACAAGGGTGGTTGTCGTAGGTGGTGGAGCATTAGGCAATGGGGGAGACTAGTGGGAGGCGGCTTCGCACGGGGTCAAGAACAAAGGGGTTTCTATTTTTTTACCTCTTATGGATTGCCATTTGTTGAATGGAATTTGAACAAGATTTGTCTGTATTAATTGGATTTTAGTTTAATTTTCTATTTCATGTTTAATTATGGCTAGATTTATGGGGTTGTATCTTAGTTTTTTTAAGGTTGGTTGTATAGCAAATTTGAGTTTGTATTGATTTGGTAATGGATTCGTATTATGGTTTTGAGTTTAAATTTTTTCTTAGATTTCCCAAATTTTGACAAAGAGGAAGAACTCGTGAACAAGTTATATGAGTTTGGGCAATGGATTTATTGCATATGGGTCTCACTGAAAATGTTGTTAATCTTGTTTAATTTTTGTTTTAGATTTTTAGATAAATAAGTTTTAGTTTTAAAAAAAAAATATATATTTATGTTTATTTAAGTATTTTTTTTAACTAAAAATATATTTTGAATTTAAAATTAAACATGTAGTGCTGATGTGGCAATGCCACATCATTAACCAAACAGTCACATCAGCATGTCATTAGCACATCAGAGATGAAAGTTAATAGAACTCCCATTTTACAATTCAATAAAAAATTTGGGTGATTTTTAAGGTATGATTGGTAAGTAATTCAAATCCAATTTTATAAACTCAAAAACTTAAAATAAATGAGACACACCATAATTCTTGATTGGAACATATTTCCAAAAAAAAATCTACACAGGATTCCAATTTTACGTTATAAAATTGAAAACAATAAAATATTATTTTTTCCATTTTCAAACATTTTATCCAAAAACCCTCATTTATCCTTTTCTTTCTGCCTCACCTCACGCTTCTCCCTTTCATCCTTGGTCTCCTCCCAACGTCACTCATCAACAGCTCCCTCCCTCTCTCACTCTCCTCCGGTCACTCTCTCTCTCTCTCTAGCCCTCCGTCCCATCTTCGGCCTCTCTTTGGTGCTCCGTCTCATCTCCGGTCTCTCTCTTTGATTTGATTCATTTTCTGTTAAGCTTATTATGGCTATTGGATTGATTTTCATTTTGTAATTATTTTCTCTCTCACTGAAGTTTAGATTTGAGTTATAAGAGCACTCTCAATGTCTCAACGTGTGCTCTACTCCATTCTTTAAAATATCTCATCAAAACACACATTTTTTCTATTTTACCTATAAGTTTTACATTATAACATACATTAGCTTCTTTATATCATTTAAATATTATATCTTTAAATATATTTTATTACTTAAAGTAAAATAAAATAATTGAAAAAGAAAAAAGAAAAAAGTATATATACTAAATAGAGAGAGAAAGTTTATAAAAAAAAAAATAATATTAAAATATTATATAAAAGATATGTAAATGTTATGTAAATGTAGACATTGATTAATTGGAGTTTGTGCATAACTATTATAAATATATGTATAAAGGAGCTGATGGAAGATGTTTTTATGAGTTTTAGCTAAATACTATAAAGAAAATGTATTACAAAATATATCACCAAAACATACATTTTTATAATTTACCTCAAACTTTTACATTATACCATACATCTGTTTTTCTATTTTTTCTCTACATCATTTATATATTATATTTTTTAAAATATTTTATTCATTTTAAGAAATAATATAATTAAATATAATAGTATCACACTCATATATATACAAAATTTTACAAAAAAATATTTATAACTTGATGAATAGTGTTTCACTACATATGGAGAAATACTATTTATTTAGGTAAAAAAATATAACTTTACATCACCCATTGGAAGATTACTTAACTATTTTTTCTCTATATTATAAAGAATAACACATTTTAGCTCATCCATTGGGAGTGCTCTAATGGTTCCAAGATTTGTTTATTTTGTTACGGTTAGGAAATATCTATTTTATATAAAAGTGAGTAGATAACATAAATTTTTTGTTTTAATAGTTTTTATTTTTTAATGTTAACTTTAACGGAATATTCTTATATTTAAAAGTAGTTTGTAAACATCACTTAAGATTAAATATAATAAAATAAATAATTAAAAAAATTAAAATAGGATATTTTTGAGATATTTTACAATGATAATTATTTAAAAATAATAAATAATTAAACATATTAAAGTATGATATTTTTGAGATATTTTACAATGATATTTGTTGACGCGGTTCTTCCCCAACAGGTAATTAAGAAAATAAGAGAAAGAGATTAGTGCTTAATTATGAACCGAAATAGATAAATTATCTTTTTATGGACTGATGACACAACTGTGTTTTTAGGTGGTTCAAAGGTTAAAATTCTTCTACTCCACCAGCCAATATTATTGCTATATGCCTGGTATTCTTTACAGGGTATTTCCTTACACAATAAAATCCAACCCCTTGCAACTCCCAGGGTCTCCATATTTATAGGAGAGGACACCTGGGAGTTGGTAAGGGGGGTCATCCCGTGACCTTCTTACCTATCATGTCACTTCTGTGACATTCATGATTAATTCCTAAAACCTGACAAATAAAGTGTGGTCTAATCAATAGGTAAGGGGGATAATGGGCCGCACGGCCCAACCCAGTCGTGGGTATCTGAATACGCACGTTCATGCTGCGTGTCCGAGAATTCAGGGATATATCAGCCACATGATGTCTGATATATGCACATTTACATTGCGTGGTTGACTTTATAAAAGGTCATAGCTTCCACATCCAGCTCGTATCCCGAACTGGATGCCTTCTCGATCTGCGGCCTTCATAGTCCTGACTCGGCCCTTGAGTAATCTTGGCGAACCCTTGGCTACCCCGAGCTAAAGAGGTAGGACCTGACGATGGCAGCTCCGTTCATGGGGTATCCACGTAGCTGATATAAGTAGGTCATATCTCAGCTCGCTAATAGCCCGTTGGAAAATCAGGGCGTACATTTGCCCCCCAAGCCCCTGATCGTGGTACACGACGTCGTGTAGGGCCACAGTAGGGGCTTTTAGGCTTCTCCATGGACTCTCCATATTCCACCTTTTACGCAAGCGC
Organism: Humulus lupulus; assembly: GCF_963169125.1. Classification (NCBI taxonomy): domain Eukaryota; kingdom Viridiplantae; phylum Streptophyta; class Magnoliopsida; order Rosales; family Cannabaceae; genus Humulus; species Humulus lupulus. The sequence continues at coordinate 62,926,569 of NC_084800.1, forward strand.
CGAATACGTGGAACATCGTGGTTGGTGACGGTACGTCTTCCGAGAATCGCATTCAATGGCCTAGCCTATACTCAGCCGTCGTTTCTCCTTTCGAGTGGAGAGCCTTGGATCTCACATCAGGGCAATCCAACGGCCCTCCTCACGTGGCCTTTCACGTATATAAAAGGAGTGGCCACCTTACGCATGGGCCACCCGTTTATTTGAAAATTTTCCAAATCTCCCATCTTCTTCTTTCTTCTCACCCTTAACAAACCATCTTTTTCTCCCGGTTACCGTCTCCAGCATTCCAGAAGTTCAGGTGCAAGGGTTCCCTTGAAGCTTTGGAATCAACTACTCCGACGAGGCCCCAACCCAGACGACCCCTTCATCCTCTTCTCAACCAGAATACTCCGTAAGTCTCCTGACTGTGCATGTTTTGAATTTCTTTTTCACTATAGCCTAGGTAAATAATTCTTGTAGCTGCATGCAAGGTTTTGTTGGTTTTTTGTGGGTATGAAGGGAGAAAGCTTTTAGGTTAGGGTATCGCTTGTAGTAGAAAACCATTTAGGAGCATGGTTTATAGGGTGCATTTTCTAGGGAAATCTTCTGGGTAGGATTTTTGGTATGCTTGTTTAAAATATCCAGTACTTTGAGAGCAAAACCGGGTAGCTTAGGGGACACGCTTCACAGGCGGTTTTGCAACTCTTGCCTACTGAAACTTTCCTTCCAAGGCAAATTTCTATCCTGACCCTCCTGACACACGAATTCCGAGTAATCGGGGATCTGTTGGGAGTACAGGCGCGTGTTCATAGAACCGCGTGGTCTCACTCTCCATGGGATGAGATTACCTCAGCTCGTGCAAAGGAAACACCTCTTTTGACTCTCCCTTATGCTTAGGTCGTCTTTTCTGAAATTTCTTCTTTTGTTCGCTAGGCGACCAGATGGGACCCAAGAAGAACGCTCCTAAGAGGATCGCATGCAGCTCGTCCTCCCAACAATCCAAAGGAAAAGAAGTGATGACAGACTCCCCAATCCCTGTCTTCGGGCCGGCCGTGGAGCAGGAGCTCGAGGTGGCGCCCGATGCTTTCTTCGAGGCCGAGAGGATCGTCTCAAAGATCACTGACCAGGGGAAAGTGAATAAAATATTCCTTTCCCACAACATCGAACTAGGGAGGGGCACCTTGATCGCCCAACCTCCCGCAAAAGGTGAGCGGAGCTGCGCGCCACTCGACGAAGAGTTCGCGGCCTGGAGTGACGAGCACTTCAAGGCTGGGGCTTTCCTCCCGCTGGACCAATACTTCGCCGACTTCCTCAACTACGTGAGGTTGGCTCCTTTCCAGCTCCACCCCCCCCCCCCCCCCAACTCCTATCGTTTGTTGGCGGGGTTGAGATATCTGTTCTTGAAACAGGAGTGGGAGGTCCCCACTCCGGCAGATATCCTATATTTTTTTCTGCCTCAAGGCCAGACCGGAGCAGCGGGGGCGAGGCGACGGGTTCTATTACTTGACCCGGTTTCCAAATATGGCTGCGGTCATCGAGCTACCCAGCCACCCCAACGACTTCAAAGACCAGTTCTTTATGTCCAAGGGGTTTCGCAAATGCGAACTGCACTACTTCAACCGTCCTCGTAAGTACCTTTTATTCTTAGCTCATAAGTTAAGTATTGGTTAGCTCCCCCTTTATCCGTTTCTGACTTAGAATAATTCTGTAGCCATTTTCGCGAGGACAGACAAGTCTGTGATCCTTGGGAGTCAGTACGAGACACTGGCGGGATTTCCCCCTAGTGAAAAGGACTATCGCCAGCTCGTGACAGACGAGACGATGCTGGCATGCAAGCTGATCTCTCTAGGCCAGAATTTGGCCCTGAGGAGACCCTGGGGGCTTCCCCCAGCTCGCGAGATGAGGCCAATCCCCGAGGAGGAGGCCGCGGGGGATGAGGACGAGGAGGACGAGGTGCCCCTCGTGAGGAGGAAGCAGGCGCTAGAGGTCGCCCAAAGAACGGACGAGGAGAGGATCCAGTCCGGAGCAGCTGCAGGTCCCTCCGGCCAAGGTAACCCATATCTATTTAGGAACTTAGATAGTGCCACCGCAGACCCCCGGCTAGCTAGGTTTAATCCCAACCAGCCCGTCCAGCGCCACCGAAGCGACCTTGACCTTGACATAACCCTGCTTCATTGTGTCAACCGGCTCGTGCTAGATTACGAAAGTAGCCGTCCTAGGGGCACTGTAGTCGTAGACAACACCTTAGCCTTTAGGTCGACCTTATTTGAGGAGTACGGAACCAACCTTCGGTCATGGCCATCACTCCGGGAGGGTACTGTAGCTCGAGGTCTTAGGCAGTATGTAGAAGAGTCTAGTCTTGAGCCAAATTCAGACCCAGAGCCCGAGCCAGTTGGCGTAATCATTGACTTAGATTCCCCAGCGGAAGCTCCGGGGCCGATGGTCGTGACCATAGATTCCTCTCCTAGTTCGGGGGGTAGGATCCCTTATGATACATGTTTTTGGATTCTGTTCTCCTTATCTTTGCTGTGTTTTGCATAAATGTTAACTTGTGTATTAATAATGTCTTTGTTTTGCCAGAGGAGATGTCTCAGCCTGGGAACAAATATTTGTGGGCTAAGTTCGTTGGAGGGAGCTCCTCCGCTGGGGCTTCCGGGCCCATGGTGAAGAAACTCCGGATGGCAAAGAAAGTTGTTGGGACATCATCCAAATCCCCTGCAAAGGGGAAAGACCAGGGCTCGGCTGCCCTGGCCAAGGTACCTCCTCCTTCACCAGTGGAGAAGATGCCCCCGCCCCCTCCCCGAGCTCTGTCCCCTGCTCGGTACATGGAGGCGGAGGCCGGGACTCTGACGGCCGTAGTCCCAGATGTGCGCATTCTCGTCGATCCCCAGGCCTTGGAGAAGATTCCTGACGTCTTCCGGGGGACGGTGTATGAGACGGCGAGCTACGCCGTCGACCAATTCTACCGCGCCACCGAGAGAGACCTGTGGGCAATCAAAACAAGGAGCCCGGAGAATGTAATGGATTCTTCATTGGGAATGGCTCTAACGGTAAGCTGACTTTACCCTTTTATGATCTTTGATTACCATGCCTTGCCCTGTTTCTCTTTTTTTTTTCTACGGCAGTTGCCTCTTTGTTTTTGTAGAGTGTCTTGGCCCTTCACCGGAGCATATCCAGGTCTAGGGCCCGGCTCGAGGAGATGAGAGGCGAGCATCAGACGGTTTTGGCTGCCCTGCAGACGGCCCAACAAAAGGAAAAAGAAGCCAAGGATGCTTTGGTGGCCGCGCAGGCCGAGCTGGACTCTGCGAAGACTAGGGCCGAGGAGGCCAAGGCCGCCCTGGAAATGGAGAAGGCAGCTTCCAGCTCTGCCATGGAGGACATGCTCTACCACTCCTGGGTCTATAACTTGGACGGCGACTTCTCCTTCTTAGGAGCGGACTGGGAGGTCTTCCAAGAAGGGTTCAAAGCTCACCTCTAGCAAGAGGCACCTTCTGAGACCGGGGAGGCCTCCGCAGTGGCCGAGCAGGAGGGCGAGACGGCGACCTCCACGGGGCAGCCCGGTGGAGCCTAGGGCCTTTCTTTTTCGCACCCACTCATTTATTATCATCATTTTTTTTGGAACTTTTGTATGAGGTTTTTCCACCTCGAGACAATTGGTTTTATCAATTTTTACTTTTAATTGGTTTATTTCCTTTTGCCTCTACGCATTTTGGTCATTGCTTTGAAAAACTTAGTTCGTGTTAATTCTTGACTAATATTTTGTGCTTTTTAAGAAAAACACTGGTTAATCAATTTGAATTAACTTCTAAGCTTTATGACCTGGTTATGTCCAGGACCTTAGTTTGAAAACTTAGTTCGCGTTAATTTTTATCAATATCTCGTGCTTTTTAAGAAAAACAACGATCAATCAATTTGAATTAACTTCTAAGTTTTTAGGACCTGGTTATATCCAGGACATTAATTTGAAAACTTAGTTCGCGTTAATTCTTGACTAATATCTCATGCTTTTTAAGAAAAACACCGATCAATCAATTTAAATTAACTTCTAAGTTTTTAGGACCTGGTTATATCCAGGATGTTAATTTGAAAACTTAGTTCGCGTTAATTCTTGACTAATATCTTGTACTTTTTAAGAAAAACACCGATCAATCAATTTGAATTAACTTCTAAGTTTTGAACCGACCTGATTATATCCAGGGTAGAGCTTAGTTCGCGTTAATCCTTTATCAATATCTCATGTTTTTTAAGAAAAACAACGATCAATCGATTTGAATCAACTTCTAAGCCTTTAAGGCGACCTGGTTATATCCATGCACCATATGCCCCCCAAGTAACTAGGAAAGGGTCTTTCGTGGTTACTTGAGATTATACCCACAAATATTCACAATGAAAAACAAATATTTAATTTTCATTGCTTAAAAAAAAAGGAAATGGCTTCTAAGCCTTACAAGGGTGTTACTGATAATATCTCTTCAAATGGATGGCGTTCCAAGTTCGTGGGATTGCCCCTCCATTGAGCCGAGCTAATTTGTAAGTTCCTTCCTTAATGACCTCGGTGATTTGATAAGGCCCCTCCCAGTTCGATCCCAATACTCCATCTTTGGGATCCTTACCGGCTAAGAAGACTCTCCTGAGGACCAGGTCGCCAATGCTAAAGGCCCATTTTTTGACCTTTGAGTTAAAATAACGAGTGATTTTTTGCTGGTAATGAGCGAGCTGAAGCTGCGAATCTTCTCGTCTTTCATCAATCAGGTCGAGGGAGGCGCAAAGTAGTTTGTGGTTGCGGTCCTGGTCATATGCCTGGACTCGATGCGAAGATACCTTGATCTCGACAGGGAGGACTGCCTCACTCCCAAAAGTCAAAGAGAAAGGAGTATGACCCGTAGGAGTCTGATGCGAGGTCCAGTATGCCCACAGAACCTGGGGGAGCTGTTCTGGCCAGACCCCCTTGGCTTCGTCTAGTCTCTTCTTAAGGCTCGCCTTTAGCGTCTTATTGACAGCTTCGACTTGGTCGTTCGCCTGAGGATAGGCCACGGAGGAGAAACTTTTCACGATTCCGTACCTTTCACAAAATTTGGTGAAGAGGTCGCTGTCGAACTGAGTCCCATTGTCGAATACGATTTTCTTAGGTAGCCCAAACCGGCAGATAATGCTCCTGACCACAAAGTTGAGGACTTTATTGTTGCCAAAGGTTCAGCCTCAGCCCACTTCGTGAAGTAGTCGATAGCCACTACGGCGTAGCGGACCCCGCCCTTTCCACTGGGGAGGGCGCCAACCAAGTCGATTCCCCAAACTGCAAATGGCCATGGGGAGGAGATCATCTTCAACTCGACGGGGGGAGCTCGAGCAACTGTGGCGAATCGCTGGCACTTGTCGCACTTCTTGACATACGAGATCGAGTCCTTTAACAGAGTGGGCCAGTAATACCCTTGCCTTAAGACTTTTAGGGCCAGGCTTTGCCCCCCAGTGTGATCCCTGCAAAAACCTTCGTGCACTTCCTGCAAGATGGCTTTGCTTCGCCTGGCAGAACACATCGTAGGAGAGGTATGGAGTGCCCACGTCGGTACAGCACCCCATCTACCATCATATACCTTGGAGCCTGGTACAATACCCACCGTGCGTCATTACGTCCTTCGGGTAACTTCCCCTTAGTGAGGTACTCGAGGATAGGAGTCATCCAGGTTGGTCTGGTGTCAATCATCTCGACCTCCGCCCCGACCTCTTCTATACTTGGTTTTCCCAGGAATTCCACTGGTACTAACCCCATCGTCTCTGTCTCCCCGGAGGTAGCGAGCTTGGCGAGGGCATCTGTGTTGGCGTTCTGCTCCCGAGGTATCTGCTCGATTGAGCCTCGCCCGAACGCGGACAGTTTGACTTTTACCCTAGCTAGGTAAGCGGCCATCTTGGCTCCTCGTGCTTGATATTCACCTAGCACCTGGTTTACCACGAGCTGGGAGTCACTGAAGCACTGAACGGAGCTCGCCTTCAGCTCCTGGGCTATTCTTAGCCCGGCCAGCAAAGCTTTGTATTCAGCCTCGTTGTTGGAGGCCTTGAATCTGAATCTCAGCGCCGAGTGGAATCTATGTCCCTCAAGGGATATCAAAATGATTCCAGCCTCGGAGCCGTTCTCATTGGATGAGCCATCCACGAAGATCTTCCATGACGTCTGGGCCGAGGTGACCTGGGGCGAGTCTTCTACAGGATCCTCCTGGAATCCTGTGCACTCTGCCACAAAATCGACCAGGGCCTGACTTTTTATAGCAGTTCGTGGGGTGTACAAAATCTCGAACTGACTGAGTTCGATAGCCCACTTTAACAGGCGTCCCGATGCTTCAGGTTTTTGCAAAACCTGCCTTAGAGGCTGATCGGTCATGACGTGTATTGAGTGGGATTGGAAATACGGCCTGAGCTTTCAGGAGGCCGTGATAAGACAGAACGAAATTTTTTCCATCAAAGGGTATCGAGATTCAGCCCCGAGAAGTCTCTTGCTGATGTAGTAGACTGGTTTCTGAACCCGGTCTTCTTCTCGGACCAGTACGACACTAGATGCATCCTCTGTGACAGCTAGGTAGAGGAAAATGGGCTCTCCTGCCTTTGGTTTGGACAATACGGGTGGTTCGGCCAGATATGCCTTCAGGTCGAGGAAAGCACTTTCGCACTCCTCTGTCCATTCGAATTTCTTATTTCCTCGGAGCAGGTTGTAGAATGGTAGGCACTTGTCGGTGGATTTTGAAATAAACCAATTAAGGGCTGCCACCCTTCCTGTCAGACCCTGAACGTCCTTACGTGACCTGGGTGAGGGAAGCTCGAGCAATGACCTGATCTTATCGGGGTTAGCCTCGATTCCTCTAGTGTTGACAATGAAACCCAGGAATTTTCCAGACGCGACCCCGAAAGTACATTTATGGGGATTAAGCCTCATGCCATACTCCCGTAGTATCTTGAAGCATTCCTCCAGGTCGAAAACATGGTTATCGGCAGTCTTTGACTTGGCCAGCATGTCATCAACGTACACTTCCATGTTCTTCCCGATCTGGTTGGCGAACATTCTATTTACTAACCTCTGGTATGTAGCACCGGCGTTCTTCAGCTCGAACGACATGACCTTGTAACAATAGACGTTAGTCGGGGTCATGAAGTTGGTGTGCTCCTGGTCCGCCGGATTCATGGCGATCTGATTATAGCCTGAGTACGCGTCCATAAAGGACATGAGCTCGTGCCTCGCCGTGGCATCCACCAATTGGTCAATCCTTGGCAAGGGAAAACAATCTTCGGGGCAAGCTTTATTCAGGTCGGAGAAGTCGATGCAGGTCCTCCATTTCCCATTGGGCTTTGGGACCAGTACGGGGTTGGCGACCCAAACCGGAAACTTAGCTTCACGGATAAAGCTGCATTTCTTGAGCCGGGTTACTTCTTCTTCTAAGGCCTCACCCCGAGTTGTTCCCAGGCGCCTCTGCTTCTGGGACTTTGCAGGCACGCTCTTATCCAAATGAAGGGTGTGCATGATGACATTTGGACTAATTCCCACCATGTCCTCGTGTGACCATGCAAACACATCCAGGTTATCCTGCAGAAACTTGATCAGCTCCGCTTTCCTCTTGCTACAGAGGTTTTTCCCGAGCTTGACCATCTGTGTCAGATTTTGTGGATCGATGTTTACTTCCTCGAGCTCTTCAATAGCTTGGAGCTCGGACTTGTCCTCGTCTATTCGGGGGTCGATATCCTCACTTAGGATAATACTTTCCCCCTCGGCGCACTGAGGTTTTTCAATCTCAAGATTAGTTAAAGGTTCCTGAGATTCCTCTCCTCCACCTTGGATGGCCATCGCTAGCTGCCCAGATTTCGATTTTCCCTTCATGGAAATGCTGTAGCATTCCCTGGCAGCGAGCTGATCACCACGCACCGTGCATATTCCCGTGGAAGAAGGGAATTTCAGCGCGAGGTGGCGAATGGAGGTGATGGCCTCAAAAGCTATGAGTGTGGGTCGGCCCAAAATAGCATTGTACGCAGCGGGGCAGTCGATGACCACAAACTCAAGGAGTTTTGAGACTATCCGAGGTCCCTATCCTAAAGTGATCACTAGCTCGATCGTCCATATAGCCACTGATCCTTCTCCCGAAAAACCATACAGCATCATGGAGGTCACTTTCAGCTCGGTGACAGTCAAACCCATCTTCTCCAGTGTGGATCGGAATAGAAGATTTACCGAGCTCCCATTATCGATCAGCACTCTCCTAACCCTCCGATTAGCGAGCTGCACTGCTACGACCAGAGGGTCATTATGAGGGAACTGAACGTGGCTAGCATCTTCTTCAGTAAAAATGATTGGTTGCCTCTCCAATCGCTGCTGCTTCGGCAAATGCTGCTCGGGGACGAACTCTACTCCATTATGCGCCTTGAGTTCGTTTACGTACCTCTTTTGTGCACCCTTGCCCGTGCCAGCCAAATGCGGACCTCCCGAGATTGTGGATAACTCTCCTCCTATCACTGAAGGAGGGATGTCTTGATCGACCCGAGACCCGGGCTGACTGACCGGGGCTTCCGGAGCAGGTCGTCTTGTCAGAACCCTGTTCCGTGCATACTGAGCCAAGGGGCCGGCTCTGATGAGAGTTTCGATCTCATCTTTCAAGTGCCTAAAATCATCAGTATTGTGGCCAACGTCGTTGTGGAAGCGGCAAAACTTGGAGGTGTCTCTCTTCCCCTTCTGGTGCTTTAACTGCTTCGGCTTTTTCCAGGGGAGGCGAGCAGAGTTCGCTAGGAAGATGTTCTCCCTAGAGTGGGTGAGCTCTGTATAAGTCGCGTAGACCGGCTTAAATTTTTCTACGGACTTATTCTTCTTTGGGCCGTGCTGGTTGCCCTCGTCGTTCCCCTTTCTTTTGCCTCCACCGAACTGGTTATTCCGTGTAACGTTCTGGGTCGCTGTCACGACCTCCGTTCCCACTCCAGCGGGCTGATCAGGGACCTGGGTGGTTCCTGCAACTGAGGCTTGGGCTTCCTCCAAGTTGATCCATCCTTGGGCCCTATTCAGGAATTCATTTACTGAGCTCACTCCCTTCCTTTGTATTTCATTCTAGAGTCCCCCCTCCGACGAGGATTCCAGTCCTCAAAGCCATGAGCTTGGAGTTGTCATCTGCGTCTCTGGCCCGAGCAGCGACGTTCGCGAACCTGCTCAGGTATGCCTTCAAAGGCTCGTTAGGTTGTTGCCTCACGTTAGCCAAGGAGTCAGCCTTGACGCGGGCAGCCTGGGAGGCTCGGAATGTCCTTTTAAAGTCAGCAGAGAAAGTTTTCCAGGAGTTGATTGATTGTTTCTTGCTTTGTTTGAACCACTGTCTGGCAGGTGCAGTCAGTGTGGAGGGAAATATCAGACACCTCAGCTCAGGGCCAATGTTGTGGGCCATCATCAGGGTATTGAACATCCCAGATGATCCGACGGATCTCCGTCTCCGTTGAATTTGGACAGGTGCGACATACAGAAACCGGGTGGGTATGCCGTTGCTGCTATGCTGGGGGCGAAGAGCTCAAGCTCGTCCCCCGAATCATATTCATCTTTCTCTTTCTCTGACATGAGCTTCCTTATTAGCTCCTCCATCTGAGCTAGTCGCTCAAGGGTTTGTCCTGATTTCCTTGGTTACTCCGGGGCTGTTCAACAGCTCCGGATCCATTGTATACGTTTGGTGGGTTAACGCCCCTCCTATCTTGAGATAGGTTATTTGGGACATTCCAGCCGTTACGAACCTCGGACAGGTCTCCCCCTGAGCGAGCATGGCTGCCACTTCCTACCGGTTCCTCCCTATGAGAGTTAATGCGATCTCGCAGGTCGCCCCTAGGGGTGGCTTGAGGACTTTGCGCCGAGCTTTAGCGTTGACGCAGGTCTCCGCCAGAAAGGTCACTCCAGCGACTGCCGGTCCAATAACTCTCATTAGAGAAGCTCGGAGTCCGCCTCTGGGGGTGAGGATCTGGGCTCCTTCTGGGCGCCCTGCTACGTTGGGAGGGTCCTGCAGATGGCGGGTTTCTCCTGCTGCTTCCATAAGCTGGAATATCTCGGATAGGCCGAGGAGGAGATGGATATCTTATTGGTGACGGAGGATGCCTGACCGGAGATGCAATCCTGGTTCCGTCAGGGCGGATCAAGTTAGGTGGGGGCCTCTCGACCCTGCCTGGCGATCTGGACGAGGCGCAGGACGGCTGGTGGGGATGGGCTGGTGATGTGAGCCCTCCCCGGATCTCCTTCTAGAATTCCCTCGAGCCCTCCTGGACGCGCTCGAGGCTGGTTGTGAGCTGGGAGTTGAAGTTCGGACCGAGCGGCTATACTGTTGTTCGGCTCTAGGTATTTCTTCGAAGTTTGCCTCTCGACGGTGCGATGAGGGACTAAAGTTGGATGTCGGAGGTCTGTCTGAGCGGCTAGGCCTGGAGCGATTACCCCGGCGGGACTTACAAGTCTCGCCTTGCCTCTTTCCAACGTTAGCGTCGGTTGTAAGAGAGGATAGTCGGGCCAACACCTCCTTAATTTGCTGACTAGCTTTTGCTAGTTGGCTCCTCAGCTGAGTGTTCTCCGTCTCTACCGCCGTGTAAAAATCCAAGTTCGGATTAGGTGGCCGGGGTGCCAAACTTCCGAGGTCATCCTGGCCTACCGGTTGCTTGCCCGGCCGCTGCTGGACTTCAGGATTTTTCTCACCAGAGATGGCGGCATGATGAGCCTCCTGCCCATCATGTTGTTCCGCCTCGTTACCGTGTCTTGATCGAGTGGTCACCATAGTTGGATGTTTGCGATAGCACCAATCTAACTAGTTCTCAATGAAAGCACCAAACTGTTGACGCGGTTCTTCGCCAACAGGTAATTAAGAAAATAAGAGAAAGAGATTAGTGCTTAATTATGAACCGAAATAGATAAATTATCTTTTTATGGACTGATGACACAACTGTGTTTTTAGGTGGTTCAAAGGTTAAAATTCTTCTACTCCACCAGCCAATATTATTGCTATATGCCTGGTATTCTTTACAGGGTATTTCCTTACACAATAGAATCCAACCCCTTGCAACTCCCAGGGTCTTCATTTTTATAGGAGAGGGCACCTGGGAGTTGGTAAGGGGGGTCATTTCGTGACCTTCTTACCTATCATGTCACTTCTGTGACATTCATGATTAATTCCTAAAACCTGACAAATAAAGTGTTGTCTAATCAATAGGTAAGGGGGATAATGGGTCGCACGGCCCAACCCAGTCGTGGGTATCTGAATACGCACGTTCATGCTGCGTGTCCGAGAATTCAGGGATATATCAGACACGTGATGTCTGATATATGCACGTTTACATTGCGTGGTTGACTTTATAAAAGGTCATAGCTTCCACATCCAGCTCGTATCCCGAACTGGATGCCTTCTCGATCTACGGCCTTCATAGTCCTGACTCGGCCCTTGAGTAATCTTGGCGAACCCTTGGCTACCCCGAGCTAAAGAGGTAGGACCTGACGACGGCAGCTCCGGTCATGGGGTATCCACGTAGCTGATATAATTAGGCCATATCTCAGCTCGCTAATAGCCCGTTGGAAAATCAGGGCGTACAATAATTATTTAGAAATAATAAATAATTAAACTAATTAAAATATAATATTTTTGATATATTTTACAATGATAATTATTTAAAAATAATAAAATCATACATTTTATAACTTAAATAAAATTTAATTAAACTTAAACTCACTTATTATAATAATATCATATTAAACATATAATATAATCTAATTTCAATTAGCAACAATTTAAAAAAAAAAAAAAAAACTAGCAAGAAATAAATTTAAGTTCACGTATAATGTTTAATATTACATTAAACATATAATATATAATCTCTTGTTGTCACTTCCAAATTCAAAAACTAAAATAAGTATAAACTTAAACAAAAAATAAATAAATTATTTAATTAAAATATGATATTTATTTGAAATTTATATGATATTAATATAAATTTAATAACAATAATTAATAAATTCTATAAATAAAATTAAAAAAATGTGCATTGTATGTTACTTATATCTAGCATGTGAATAAATATATATTTTAGAAACAGAAAGAGCAATCTTTAGAAATATTGTCTTGGGTTTTTTTTTTTTTGTTATTATTGTTATCATCTATTATGCTTTTTTGCTAATTTCCTTGTGATTTTGAATCTTGGAATTTATAAACTTAAAAAAAAATGAAGTTGTTAATTATAACTCAGGTGTTGGGAATTATTTATGATAATGTTGGCAGTGAGCATCCAAGGCCAACAATTAAGGTTTATCACAATTTTTTTGTTGAACCTGATACTCAAAATTACCATATTCTTTTGAAGACTGCAGCCAATTTGTATTTGGATTGGTCAAAATGATTCATTCTGTAATTTTTAGAAAAGAGTTTTGAGTATTTGATTTTAGTTTACAGCAGTTTGCTTCATGTGTATGGTTGTTGTGGATATGTTGAGAATGCACAGAGATCTTGTGGTGTGAAATATTATGATTTATGGGTTTGCAGAGAAAAAAAATATGTTTTTTTTTCAGCCCATAAATTTTGTAATACTTAGTTTCCGATTTTGTATCAGTTAGGTTCACAATCTTTTCAAATCATATCATCTAAGTCTTAAACTTTATTTTTATTTCAAAATACATAAATAAAATATAAAATTTGTGAAACAACCTTAAAAAAATTTGGACCACTTAATTTATGACAATACTAAATATGACATTGAATTTTTTTTAATGGTTTTATAAATTAAATTAATTTTTTATTAAAAATATTCTTACTTATAAACTTTTAATATTAATAACTGAACTATCACGAGATTATCAATATTTATAATGTATATATTTATTCTTATTTTGTAAATATATATATATATATGCACATAAATAACTTTACATATAATATTATTAAGTTTAAAAAAAATGTATGAAATAAAAAGCATAAACATAATAAAAATTGAGAATCAAGATAATTGAGATAATATAGTTTAATTATAAAATAACAATGTAAGTAAGAATGTTTTTTTAATAAAACATTAATTTAATTTATAAAAATATTAAATGTTTTTTATAATGTCATGAAAATATTTTGTTCGATTCACCATTTATTTTATATTTTAAAAAAAAAACAAAAATAGTATTTAGAGATAATAAATGATACGATTTGAAAATATTGAAGACATAATTAATACAAAATCAACTTTTGAAACATAAGTGTTACAAAATATAAAAAATGAGGACTGCAGCTGAAAAATATAAATATAAATAGAATATTTTTATATGTGTATAATAACTAGTTAAATTTTGAAGCTTTAAAACGGAAAATAATAATTAATGAGAAGTCAAAAAATTGAAACAAATTCAATTTCATTAATACATATTATCTTTCTCAGTTATATTTTCAAATTTCATATCATTCAAAAATTTAATTTTTTAAAATTAAAAAAAACAGTTTACGAACAAATCTTATTTTTTAAAACACTTTTTCACACACAAAATTCATTTTTCATTTCATAACACTCCCAAAAAAAATAAGGCAACTATAAAAAACTTAAATAGCCTAATAATGATGATGATGATGATGATGAACAGCAACTAACTATAATGATTGGTACAATTTCACGGTGTAAGCAAGATGTGATGAAAATGCAGTCAAATAATTGTGGAAAATTAAGTAACAAATATATAATATTAGAAGCAGATTTGGCCGAAGAATCAAGTAAAAACTAACCTTACAAACTCAATTACCTTATAGTCCATAACGTGGGGCAAGATTGCAGCGCTGCAAAATGGCCACTTTCAAGGGTAAGATTAATAAGAAATGAAAAGTGAAAACAGGACACGTAGGTTTATGCAAGAACTCATTCAAAATAAGAGCCATGATGAAACATGTTTATACAGATTTCCATGACCATTTCTCAAAGAAAAAGAAACAAAATCTCAAAATTTGACTTGCTAGGAAATTGAGCCATGCAAAAGAAGTTCGATAGAGTTGTGCTTATATAATGATTCATAATACAGAAACCATTAAAAAAAATCCCACCTTTAAAAGATCAAAGTTTGTTGCAATAGAACTCAATCAAAGTTCCCAGCTTCTTGATTTCACAATTCCTTCCGAAGTTCCTACCCATCAACGACCTGAAATTGTATAGGGAAAAAGTAGTCTGTATAAAGGGATGCATAAAGTGAGTAACTAATTTCTTGTGGAGCGAAAGGCAGGGAACTACCAGTAGAAGTTGTGTTTCTAATGCAGTTAATCAATACAAGTGTTTTAAAGAGAACGAAGCGTCTAAGACTGAGATGATATGATATGATAGTATCAATAATTATAATTTTGTTCGGTACACCACAAATGGATTGGCCTTGAGAAAGAACATTGATTCAAAAGAAAAGATGCCAAAAAAAAAAAGAGGAACGCTAATCACGGACAAAAGTTTCAACCAGTTGTTATGTACTGACAATTGTAGATGCTATTATTTTAAGAGTTATGGGCTTGAATTTATTTATTTTTTATTTGAGACAAATTGAATTTAACTTTTGGTATAAAAGTTTAACTTGGTAATGAATAAAATGGAGGCTAAGGCAACTTGGGGGGCGGCTGCAATACAGCAGCCCTTATGCTGTGTCGGTACCCACGGTCTCAATTTGTCGGAAACAGAGTTGAAATAATTTACTGCATACGCATTTATTTTATTTTATACGTATGTAAAAGTAACTGTTTTGAACTATGTTTCTAACCCTATAAATTATTTCAAATTTTAAAAATTTTTACAAGAGAATCACTATAATTAACAATATACACAATCGTAGCAAAATTGATTAAAATACCCCCAAATGGTATTTTTGGGGTGTGCTGTACAGATACATCATTTTGAAGTGTTGCATCATAGACACCCCAATAGGTTATTTCAAAGTTTACTATGAAGCTTATAAAAAAATTACCACCGAAAATATGGATTTTTATTAAATAACTCATTTTTAAGTTTATTATGTTAATTTTAATAATTCGAAAAAAAAAATATAATAACTTTAAAACTGAAAATAAAAACTGTATTTTTTTTATTTATGGTTTTTGTTGAGAATTTTTTTTTCAAATATGATAATTGTAATAATTTTTTTAACAAAAATCATAAATTATTAACAAGAGACATGGTGCAAAATGACTCTTAATAATGTGTGAAAGTAAGTAAATGTTCATGCTTTTAATTTTGTAGTAAAATAACCTAATGATTTCTTTAATATTACATATTACCAAATATGTCCTTTAACAAATTATTATTTTATTCTAAATATTTTAATATTATGATATATGTATATTAGTTTTGTTTAATTAATTTTTATTTTAAAGTTATTTTGATTTTTTTTCGTTTTTTATGGGTTGTTGAATGATATATCATACCACAAAATATATATACCGAGTTAAAAAATAATATACCACTTTTTTTATGCTAATTGTTGCTTAGTCTTTGAGTTTTTAAGTAACTTATTAAGTTTTTAAGTAATTTTTAATTTATTAGTCTTATTGTAGTTTTATAGATTTTTGTATGTTTTTATAGATATTTTATTGTTTTATGTTGTAATTTAATTATTTAAAATTAGTATTGTTAGTTTGAACATGATTTTATTGAAATTAAATGTTATGTAAATTAATATTTTTATAGAAGTTATATGGTATATTTTATTAATGAAAATATTTAATTTTAATTTAGTTTATAATTATTTTGTAGAAAACAATGTTGTATTTTGTTTATTTGGAAAGAAGAGGAAAGACAAGAAAAACAAGAAAAATGAAGAGAAAAGTTGCATTTTCAAGGGAAAGAAAAGAAAAAAAAAATTGTATTATTGAAATACCAAAGGAGCCCCTTCGGCCCATGCCCAGCTGGCCCACAACAACCTGTCACTCCAGCTTTCACCCAGCAGGCCCACGAGCCCAACAATCCCAGCAACCAGCTCTACCGTTCCCAGCCGAAGCCTTCTCCAGCGCCTGCCCCACCTAGGCCTGTCTCCACCAGAGGATCTAGCACAGCCATTCGGCCCAGCTGCAAGCCATGCCCCAACATGTCCAGCTGCCTCCAGACCCAACGCCTCACACCTCCCAGCACCTGGCCCACTCCAAGCAGCCTCCAGCTGCCCCATTTCGGCCCAGCACTCCCAGGCCCGCCTGCCTCCATTTGGGTCATCCAGCATCAACTTTTCTCCTCAGCCAGCCCATGGCCCAAGCCTCCCAAACTTGCTGCCAAACTCAACACAATTGGGAGCAATTTTTCTTGAGCCCAACAATGTTTCCTTGTCCCCTTGGCCAAAAATGCCACATTTTTACCCAATTTTTTTACATATTTTACCTTAAAATCATCATTACACCTTATAATTTACCTATATTTGTCATATTATTATCAATTTAATTAATTTAAATTGATTATTTTAATACTCTCATTTTTGCTATAAATAGGGAATTTTCAAGACCATTAGGGGAGCTTAATTTTGGAGGAGAGGTCATACCACAAAGTTTCTACACTTTCAAACCTCTCTATTATCTTCATCTTCTTCTTCTTTTGGTTAATTTTCTATGTATTTTTAGAGGAACAATTTGAGGGTTTTCCTCCAAATTTTCCTAAGTTATGTTTGTAATTTTTTTGTTTGTATTTTCTATTCTAATTATGAGTTTATAATCTTTTAAAGATTATTAAGGTTATGATGAAACAATATATAACTAGATAGTATTTAATTTGTATGTTGATTTCTCATTTTGTGCAACAAAGTTTATGGATTTTTCTTTTTCAAATATCTTCTTTCATCTTAAATATCATGTATTTTTTATTATTAGCACATATTTACACTTTGTTCTTCATTACTGCAAAAACATAATATTCTTTGTATAAGATATGTCATTAAATTGTACACATCCAATGCTTAGAACAAAAATATTATGTTTTGCCTTATAAATAATGTTATTTGATTTTTTGTTGTTTCACATTAAATACTTTGAAATTATACTTTTTGAAAAGTGAAGAAAAATCTTATCTTTTTAGAAGTAATTTGTGCTTAAAATTATAAATCTATTTGGAAAATGATAGTTTGATTTATTTTAACTATCACTAAAACTTGGGAATCAATGTACTTATAAATATTATTAAACTTATATTTTGTGGATTATAATACCTTAATAATCTTCTTTTACTATCTTGATTTCTACTAGTAATTTATTTTTATTTATTTTCTTAAATTTCTTTATTATTGTCTCTTATTTGATTTTCTTGTCACAAATTCTCATCAATCTTTGGAGCTAGAGGTTAGAATTTATTAATTTTTATTTAAAATAATTTTCTTTTTTATTTTAAACAACTCATTTGGGTTCGATCTCGTGCTTACACGAACACTATATTTCATATACGATTTGTGCGCTTATGAGTATAAATTTTTAAAACATACCCGTTTTGGGTCTATTATATTTCCCCGAACATAAATCATTAATTATCACCCCCAAACACCAATTAAACCTAGAATTGAGCCTAGATTTCTTATCCATACAACTTAGGCGTCATAACCACTTAAAGACAACTCTATAATCCTCACCAACACTCAAAATAAAACCAAATTCAACCCTCATGCAAGCTTCCCATACACAGGTGAATTCAACAGAAAGATTAAGTTTAGGAGCTCACCTCTATACTAAATTCGACTTTGAGCCACTTCTCAGCACAACAAGCTTCCAATTCTTCAAAGATCTTAGCCTAAAATCCTCAAAGTGATCAAAACCTCCAAGCTTCAAGAAAGGGAGAGAAAATCGTGAGATAGAGAGAGAGACTTAGGAAGAGTTCTGTTTTTTTTCTTTCTACTTAATTATGGTGTTTTCTCAAAGCCCCTCAATTGCCTAATGACCATAATGTCCCTGTCTATCCTAAGCCCCTTAACGCCTCAAAGGGCAACCCCGTCATTTTCCATACCCCGTTAATTCCTCGAGTGTTCCTATAAATCCCCATTTAATCCCAATATAACCAAATAATTGCTAAATTACTACCCGTTACCCGGTAATTCCCGAACACGTATTATACTCCCAAAATAGGAGGCTCCTCCCGAGCCGAGTATTCGACCCTGTTGTGACTATTTAACTAAACTGCTCTTGGGACCGTCTCAGATCGTGCATCAAAGATATATCACCACCCACTCGTGGTATCAATCGCAATATACACATATATCACATTTATGCCCTCAACGGGTTAAAATTACAAATATATCCTAATAACCAGATGGGGCCCACATGCATATTTAATTCACCTAAACATGCATGTCTAATCACATAATCATTAAATTCACATATTAGCATAATTAAATCAATTATTGCCCTCTCGACACGCTAATCAAGACCCTAAATCTTATTAGCAAATTTGGGACACTACAGTATCCCACACCATCCAAGCATCTCTTTGTTGCTTTGCTATGATGAGAGAAATATGATTATGCATTGCTTTCAACTTTGTTTACTCCCAGACCAATAATTTGGACCATTATTCTCACTAATAACCATATTAGTTGTTACTCAATTAACTTCTTCGCCATCATCATCTTCATTAAGCTCATTAGCTGATTTAACTTCAGTTGATGAAGGAATCAAGAAATGGTTAAGATAGAAAGCTGAGAAATATGTTAAGGGGATAAGGGTTGGAAAAGATCAGTTACCACTAAAATAATACCAATGATTTTGTAGTCTTGTTGGTGTTATTGGATTCTTTTATTAGCAAACTCAGTTTATCTTCTTCATCTTAAAAATGCATAATCTTTTCTATTCCATGATGTTATTACTTTTTATATAAAGCCATAAACACAAACACAAACAAGTTAACAACTATAACCAAAATGCATTGTGTCACTCAAACCTAGATCTTTATAAATACTAAGAATATATATTACTCAAATAGGTTCCAAACAACAAAACACATAACCACACACTATTACAAAAATGGTGATTTGTGTCAGTACTCTACTGCCACAAATGCCACATTTGCGTCAGTGCTCCACTGATGTAAATACTACGCGTTTACGTAAGTGGAGAACTGCCACATAATGTTTTAACCAGGGAAACTACAAATACTTATGCTAATTCCCTGGCCTATTTGATAAAAAAACAGCAGCAAAAATAGAAAAACAACATCAAAAGTAGAAAAACAACAGTATAAACATAAAAAAGCACCAGAAATCAATAAAACATTTGTATAGTTAACATTTGTGATTAAATCCACTAAAAGTAATTCAGATTTCAAAGTTAATCTATGTAAATAGTTAGAACTATTGTATTCTAAATCTCTAAGCATTAAACACTTAAACTAAAATTTTCTCACCAAACTTGCTCATTTGCTAACAGAGATACATTAAAAATTAACAAAATATAAAGAAAAAGTTATTAAAATTATTCTAACTAAATAAACAATAAAGTGGAACTTAAAGAAAATACATAATTAATTATATATACCCATTTAAATACTTAAACCCGAAATGAAATAATTTTTTTAAAAAAAAGTTAACAAAACATAAAGAAAAATATTCTAACTAAATAAATAATAAAATGTAACTTAAAGAAAACAAACAATTTAATATATATATACATATTTAAATAATTAAACTAAAAATTAACAAGTTAACAAAATATAAAGAAAAATTTACTAAAAATATTCAAACTAAATAATTAATAAAGTGGAACTTATATATATATAAATTAATATATATAGCCATTTACATAATTAAATCCGAAATTAAATTTAATAAAAATAAATTGAAAAAGTTAACAAAAAATAAAGAAATTATAATAAAAAAAATCTAAAATTCTAAAATATTAAAATGCAAAGTTTAAAATCATCAATATAAAACTAACCAAAAATTAAAAAAATCTGAAATATAGATATTTCATAAAAAAAAATCACAAAAATTAAATTTTATTCATAAAAATTAATAAAATTGTACTTACTTGTAGTAATTAAGTGATGTGGGTTCTTGAACATCAAAATACTAAAAAAGATTTTGGGTTTTCAAACAATAACCTTTAAGAATAAAAAATATACACAAAAAATTAAAAAAAAAAAAAAAACTATGTATAAGGTTCGTATACATATATAATTCATCAATTTAACATTAAATTTGAAAAAAAAAAATGATGAAAAAACTCACCAAATGGGTCTTAAGGTCGAAGTCGTCGCTGTTCTTGGAGAGAAAACACAGTGTTTTTTTAGGTTTTGGGGAGAAGATGCTGGGTTATTTCTGGCGGAGGACATTCGCGTCAGTGCCAAACTGACGGTAACTGTATGTTTATGTCAGTTGGGCACTGACGCAAATTTTTAAGCAAAACGCGCATTTTACTTAAACGTTTGCGTCAATGCCCAACTGACGCAAACAAACTGTTACCGTCAGTTTGGCACTTATTCTAACGCTAGCCTTAACAACTTCATCACACCACTGATGCAAACATGTCCAAATAACAATGTCACTATTACAACTGACGCAAATGCACTTTCATTTGTGGCAGTGTCCAATTGCCACAAAAGGGATATTTTGGTGGAGTGACAATGCTCTCAAAACATATGTATCTGGTTATTGAAAAATAAAAAAAAAAAGTATATGTTGATGAAGGATAGCTCCTAGAAGATCCTAAAGCTTATAGGAGACTCATTGGCCGCCTCATATACTGATCCATCACTCGGCTTGATCTTTCATTTGCCATAAACAGATTGAGTCAATTTATTAGTTCTCCACGACAGCCACTTTATCAAGTTGCACTCGAAGTATTACACTACATCAAGGCGACTCCTGGTCGTGGTCTATTCTATCCATCCAACAAGCATCCCATTGCTGCCACCAATTGGTGCACATACCACTCTTTCAAAGCTTTTTGTGACACTGATTGGCCAGCGTGCTCCGACACTAGATGATCAATTTCGAGCTTTTGTGTGTTCTTCAACAACTCTTTGTTCTCTTGGAAATCAAAGAAACAACACACTATGTCTCGCTCTTCCGCTGAAGCTGAATATAGGTCTATGGAAAACGCTACAACTTAAGTTATTTGGCTGCTCTCTTTGCTTAAAGAACTTGATTTTCTTCAAACAAAACCAGTTATTCTCTATTGTGACAACCAAGTCGCCCTTCATATATCGTCCAATCCTGTCTTCCATGAGCGCACAAAACACATTGAGATAGACTGTCATTTAGTTCGCAACAAGATCTCTCAAGGCGTCATCAAAACTATTTATGCCTCCGCAAACAACTAGCTAGCTGACATTTTGACCAAGGCTCTACCTTCAACTCAGTTTCATACTCTTGTTTCCAAGATAGCTCTTCACAATATCTTTGCCCCATCTTGAGGGGGAGTGACAGATTTACCAACTACATTGATACAAAGTGATTATGTTAGTTTTAGGTTGTTATGTTTTGGGCCTTCCTTTACTGGCCTTTATATAAACCCTTTAGTCTTAGTTTGTAGATTTTAACACTTTTTCTATCTTTTGTTTAGTCTCAATGAAAGCCCAATTGGCATTTTTCTAATTCTTTTCTTGACCCAAAATTCTATTAAAATATGACTGTATATATAGGTAGGTGTAAGATATTGTACCTATGACTTCCTTCCTTGAGGTTATTTGAATCCTATCTTTCCATGTAATCGTAACATCATAACAGACCTATATATGAACCTTTTTTTTTTCTTGGGTATTAAGAACGAGTGTGAAAATAAATTTTGAAATTTTATGGGATGGGATAGAAAGTCATTTCTTATTATTTGCTGCTTTTATTATTTATTTGGCCAATCTTTCGCGGAATTGTAATCGTGACAAACAAAGAGATAAGTTACAAATGGAACCAAATATTAGTGTTAGGGAATTTGGGTGTGCAACAATTTAAATTTGAAATTGGAAATAACGAAGAAAATATTTTACTAGTTATAAATTTCTCTCTAATGAGGATAAAAACAGAGAAAAGTAAGTTAGCTCTAAAAAAAATGAAATGATTTAAAATTGATTACAATACCTTAATTTATAGGTTTCTCTAATTCTTATTAACCACAAAATAATTAGCTAACCTCTAAATAACAATTGATATAAACCATTCTTTAATTTAGTTTTTATTCTTTAATTTACTAATTCTCTAAATTAAGAATTTTTAAATATATAATAAACTATATATCACTTTAATCATGATAAAATAAAAGGCGATACATATATCGAATATGGGATGGAATGGAAAATCATTTCTTATTATTTGCTTAAAAGCCTCAAAATATTAGTCTATAAATCTCAAAGATCAGAAACAAAGGGTATACTTTTACAATTAAACTACCCCATTATAAAACTATACATGATTATCAAAGTATCAATCTATTTTATCACAAATCTAGGCCTATTTTACATATTATGCACAGACAGACTTTATACATTAGCAAAATAGCTTATGCCTAACAACAAATTTCACATTAATACAGTGACTGACTACACCAGAAGTAGTAGTAGCAGCCAGTAGCTAACGATGCTCCGCAGTGAAATCAGGCTCAGCCGGTTTCTGAGGTAGCAAAGGCATCAATCTTTGCGTGGGTCTAGAGCTGCGCACACCGCTTTGTCTTAAGCCTCTCAGTGCATTAGCAGCGAACCTCGAGGCGTAAATGGTGGCGCCAAGACTTGGTGTGCTTCCACTCTCATTCACCAGGACATCTTGCAGCATGTCCTCTGCTTCCCTTAAAGACTTGTCAAGCTTTCTCTTGCAATGCCTCCGCCACGCCGCTTGTACGAAACAAGCCGCCCATGTTCTCCATTGCAAAGAATAGAACCTGAAAAGTAGACCAAAAACCATCATATTAGTATCTTGTTTTCACCATAAAAAAGCATTGGTGGTCTCAATTGGGGGCCTGCCTATTAACACTTGTCCCTTAAAGTAGTTCTAATAAAAAGGAAGCTTAATCCAGTGAAAAAATTGAGCATGTTACTTGCCTGAAAGTGTGCTGGAGTTGCTTGCTGTGGAGCCGGCGAAACTGGGAGGCGACAAACTTCAAATCGTTGGCCATGAGAGCAAATGCCTCGACCTCTGTTTTAGCTTCCACTGTCCTGGTTGAGGTGGGGAGATTGGAGCCAGAATTGGGATCCAAAGCCCATGTGAGGAGCTCTTCTCCACAGAAGTCACCAGCCTTGAGATCAGCCGTGTTGAAGAAGCCAGTTTTTCCACCATTAGTGGTCATAGTAGCAAGGTTTCCTCTCATGATGAAGAGCATTTCATCAACTGGATCACCCTCCCGAACGATTGAACTCTTATCTGTGTACAGAACTGGCTTTAAACGATCACATAGTGCGTCCAAGAGTTGTTCATCCAAGGTCTCAAACATTGGCACCTTTTCAAAGTTGAAAACCAAGTTAGTGAGCATAGAGTAGCTGGGAAACAAAAAAGGACAGAGAAAATGCTGAAATTTGTCCAAGGAAAACACTCACTCTCCTGAGAAGCGCCAAACAAAGATGGCGCTTTATGTCTCTCCTAAGGTCTTTTGGAAGGGTTCGGACCAGAGTCTCTTCCTCAACACCTCTTGTTTCTTGCCATTTATATTGTTCATATCTTCTAATACGTTCCCTCAAGGGCTCCGGGAGCATCCGGTGGGACATCCACTGCTCCGCGTCTTGTCTTTTCACTCGCATTTCTTCGACTCTCACAGTTGTGGACTGCAGATATTTCTATAAAAAGAACAAAAAAAAAAGAGTGAATTAAATACAAGTTAGCCATGTATGTATGTGTTCGACCAATCAATCTCATGGTACTTTTGGTTACCTGCATATTGCCAATGAGTAACGAGAATAGAATCAATCCAAAGATGGCTATCCAGACTGCAAAGATTATCTCTCCAACATTAGTGCTTGTCTTGAGATTTTGGCCCAGAGAACTGCCAGACCAAACAAGGAAAATGATTTTTTGAGATAAGAAAAACTACTGAAACAAAGTGAGTTCATACGAATAGAGACCAACCTAAGATTGCGCAGTCCCCACCAAAAGCAGTAGAAAAATTTGGAGGAGAAATCTGTGCTTTCAATTACACCAGACTTGAGAGCGTCAGTGAATATTCCAAAATTAAAGGTACCATTAACATCGTCAGGATTGATGAAAGGGCAAGAGACGTTGAAGAAGCCTTCAATAGATTTGGCATCTGGTAATACATGATTGGTACGGTTTTGATTACAGTACACATATCTAAGATCCCACTTCTGCTCCTTAAACACTTTTCGCCAGCAAGTATCCAGTCTCTCAAGAGAGTATAAGTACCAGAAAGCTCCTACTAACTGGTACAAAAACATTAGAGTTTGGCGATGAGAAAGTCCACATTTCTTGGCATAGTGTTATAAGAGTTCAAAAAAGGGGTATGCTAGATCGAAAACAAGGTAAAACTTACGTGACTTGCAAGCATATACAGAAGAAGGTTAAAAATAGCTCCAGCTGAAGCGGTCTCTGTTAGTATGCCAGAACTACTTGTTACTTCTCTGAATAGTGGGACCATTCGCACGAGCCTCGGAACATACTGACAGAAAACGACGATTTTCAACATCTCCTTTGTGATCATTGGAACAGGTTTTTTCATCCTTGGAATGATAGCAAGAACTACAAGCTGAAACAACATTAATTCATGTGTAAGGTAGTGAAACTGAAATGGATGAAAGAAGAGTTAGAATGGAGCATATAAATATACCTGAGGCAGTGGAAGAATAGAGAGAACATCAACAGCGAAGTTGGTTGACAAGTATCTTTTAGCAATGGCAAAAGGATCATCAACTAACTCGCCTCTTCCAAATACTCGAGAAGATGGGGGTATAAACCCAGTTTGGAACTGAAAGATAATCCTGAGTACGTAAAAGATATCGATAAATGTTCGAAGAACACATGCAACGATTTCCAAAGGCTCATCCAAAGTTATGCATTTCTCTTTGGGATCTATTCCACCAATGTAGAAAAATAAAGGGTCCAGGGACACAGCCACTAAACAAGCCAGAACAAATATCTTGTTCCATTTTTGAAGGAAAGAGCCCTGAGGATCAAGAATGTTCTTTCTAGGCTCTTTATCCTTTTCTTGCTTCTTAACAACAGCGGGTTGAGAAGTTGGGATTCTTCCAAGGCTTCTAATCCTCTCACACCCCCTTTGGACACCTCTCCCAACTTGCCCCAATACCTCTCTCACAGATACTCTTCTTGGGGAGTACTGATTGTCAGAGCTTTGAGACCTATCAGATTTATACCCCTCGAATCTGTGTCAGAAAATTTACAACCACCTGGGTCAGTTTTGTATTATAAAAATTTAGTGAAAAACTAGTTCATTTGCTGCCTTAAACTATAGTTGAATATATAAGTTGACATTATTTTGATAATTATTTATCATAAAAATGAAAATGCTACTTTGTAAAAAATTATCATAAAACAGTAGAGAAGGAGTCTATTAATATATAATCGGTACAATTTCATAGCGTGAACATGGAGGGATGAAACTGAAGCCAAATAATTGTGAAAATTAAAGTAACAAATATGTAATATTCGAAGGAGATTTGGCTGATAATTTATGATTTGAGTAAACTAACCTTACAAACTTAGTCCCCCTGGATTTCATAACTTGAGGCAAGATTGCAGTCCTGCAAAAGGGTTAATTTCAAGTTTAAGTTTAACAAGAAAAGATAAGTGAAAACAGAACATATAGGTAGATTCATAAAACTTCAGAGCCATGATCAAACATGTTTAAATTGATTTCCATGACCATTTTAATAGTCAACGTGTGAAAATCTTGTTTTGAAGCTGATTTAATTTTTATTTTATTTCAACCACTTTCAGCTACACCAAATTAAATTAATCCACAAAATGAATTCTTAAATATATCATGGAATACTCGGTACTACCTACCTTCCTTCCTTTCTAGTTATTGTCTACAGTCAATTTATGTCTACTAAATAATTTATTATCTAACTAATTAGAGAATAAAATTCCAGGTGCACAGTTAAAGATGACAAGTGTATGTACCAAAGTGAAAATGCTTATAAAACTTGTATAAGGATCTAAAATAATAAGTATACTTGGAAAGAAAGAAAAAAAACTCAGAAAAGGAATGATTTGAATTGCTAGAAAAGTGAGTCATGTGAATTTCTGCTTGTAATGATTCATTTTACAGAAACTGTTAATTTAAAAGAAAAAAAAAATCCCACCTTCAAAAAGTGAAGTTTGATGATTAGAACTAATCAAACAAAGTTTCTAGCTTCTTGATTTGACAATTCATTAACGTTTTCGTTCCAATGTTTCCCAAAAAATACAGGGGAAAAAGAAGAACTGAGCAGAGAATGAAGAGAATTACCGATCAACGACGTGGAGTTGTATTGGAAAAAAAAAAGGAGTGAATTGAATAGATTAGAATGATTAAGCTCCTGCCTAGCTTGCCACCTCAACAGAAGAAGTTTAATGTAATAATAAGCGTTTCAAAGAGAAAGAGAGATGGAAAATGAACAGTGGAAGAGAACGACGAGGACTCAGTCTGATATGATAGTCAAGTCAGCCACTTCGCAATAGCCTCAACAAAAAGGCATTTCTCCGTTCTTTTTTTTTTCTTTTTTGGAAATAAATGATTTGACCTCACTTTGTTATTATTTATTTTAGGTTCGTTAAGTCTAAAGACAAAAGATGTACGAGTTACCACCAAGTTTTTTTTTTTATATATATATATATAAATTGTGGTAAAAAAATATCTTCGGAAGGAAAAAATATAGTAAAGAGTAATAATATTAATGAAATTTAAAACAAATTTTAAAGTTCTCCTCTCTCTTGAGGGATCATAGCCTACAGACCACTTTTAGATAATGAAACTTATCTTATAGTTGAAAATGAGGAAAGGAATGTGTCGAGTGCTGTCATCTATCAAATACTTAAATGAAATATATGTCACCACTTATTTTCACATGCAAGAATGTATCACTATAACGATTCATAATTAAAATTAAAAATTTTGTATAAATATAAATAAGTGAAACTCATACTATTTTGATTTGTGAATCCACCCTTTTACAAATTCATTTATTCATTTAATTTTCTTCTTGCGAAACTCAATTTGTACTCCATTTTATTTTTCAAGGAATCCACTTCTAATTTGAAAACTGCTAACTTTTTCTTATTTTCTTTGTATTTCTTCCTCTTCAAGCTAAGATTATTTCTGGTAAATGCAATGACAGAGCTAATATTTCTAATAAATAATAAATTTGGATCTAGAGATAAGAGTGGATATACATTTATGGCACAGTCAAACATTTATTTCATTTTTTATATTAAAAAAGGTGGACTCTCTAAAAATAATCATTCAAATAAGAACATTACCATTTTACTTATAATTATGATGTATATCAATTTAAAGTGATATTTAGTTTGAGAGAATGAAAATAAAGAAAAAGGGATAAAAATGAATGAGAATTGGAAAAATGATAAAAATGGAATGAAATAAAAATTATTGTGAATAATTTTTTTTAATATTATATTATAATGGTATTTAATGTAATTTTTAAATAAAATAGTTATTTTACCAAAATAATTAAAAAATTATTTCATTAGAAAAATATTATAATACTCTAAAATGCAACCAAACATTCATTTATTTTTATTCTATTTCATCATCCCATAATAATATTTAAGAGAAATAATGACAATGACTAATTATGTAAACAAAATAAATATGATTTATTTTACAGTAATAATAATTTTAATTTTTAAATATTTTATTTTCATTCATTTCTCTCATATTAATTTATTTTAGTTTAGTAGTGTCATTAATAAATTCAACTTTAAATAAAGAGATGTAGAACAAACGACAAGTACTTAATTTGTTTTATTATTTATTCAAACAAAATAAGAAAGAAAAAAAATGCTCTAGATTGGTCTATGCATATTTATAAAGCGGAATGTTTTTATTCATATGAATTTGTTTTGGAGGGTTCACGTTTTTGTAGGAAATAAATACCATAACTTTAATAAAATTACAAAATTATGACCAATTAATTATTTTGTAGGAAAAAAAATATTTAAGCTCAACACCACTCTCAGCAAAGTCAAATCTGCCAATTAACCAATACCAGTTGTTAGATATTGTCCATTATTTTAAAACTAAGTTCTCATAAATTTGTTTTTGGATGGAGTAATAATATGTACCCTTAAAATATATACTTAAATATTACATATAATATATCAATTTAACATAATAAATTACATTTATCAAAACTAAAATTTTCTCATCAATATCTAATATTTGAATATAAATATCATTAATCTTTTGGATTATATCCAAAAACAAGTCACAGGAGATATTTATTAATCCTTATATAACCCAAGATACTGAAGTATAGCTTTAATCAATAATTATTTTCTCTTAAAATGAACGAATACATTCATAAATTAAGAAAAATTATCGGAACTTATTTTGGGGGGTAATATTTATTGGAATTAATTAACATTTTATTAATCTCTCCTTTTAATTAGGTGGTTACACCTTAGCTTCATGGGTGTATTAGTCGGCGTATAACATGGGTTTATAAATAATTGACATCTGACTGTTTCAAAAAGCAAATTAGAACTTGATTTTCATTTCATATAAAAATCTGACAATTATATCTCTTTTATAGAAAAAGTGTGTTCATAAATTTTTATTTGAGCCGTTTTTCTTTTTTATTTCATTAATTTCAACGAAATATTCTTATATTTAAATTAATATTTTTATATTTATCAATAAATTATAAACATAACTAAAATTTAAATAAAAATAAATAAATAAATAATTAAATTAATTAAAATAAGATATTTTTGATATATTTTACCATGATAAATATTTAAAAATAATAAAACTATATAGTTTATAACTTAAATAAAATTTAATTAAACTTAATATTATATTAAACACATAATATATAATCTCTTGTTGTCACAGCCAAATTCAAAAACGAGAATATAAACTTAAACAAAAATAAATTAATTAATTAAAATAAGATATTTTATGATAATTTAAATAATTAAATCAAATTTATTTAAAAATAATAAAGACATATATATCATTTTTTTATCTTATAAATTTGTGTGATAATTTGTCTTATTAAGTTATTGAAACTCTTTTTCTTCATCAAATTTACCAAAAGAAATTGTAAGATATATTATAAAATAAAAATAATTTATTCATATATATTACTGTCTACATTATGATTTTTTTTATTTTTATTTTATTTCTATTATTAATTTATTTTTAGATATAAATGTATTTTATATGTATATAATGTAGTCATTTAAATATATATTTATGCAATATCATGTATATAGAGATTATTGATATAAATATTTATACATACTTTACCACTATAATTTTTTCTATTATATATATATATTTTTTAAATAGTAAATTAATTTTTATTAAAATTATAAACAATGTTTGCAATTTTAAAACTAAATAAATGTGTATTGCATGTGTATATATATATATATATATACGTCTAACATATTGACTTCATAAACCACAACGTACTGATACAATTGTTTGAATACAATATTATTAATTAGTTTAATTGATAAAGAAAATATTATTAGTTTTATTTCTCAATTTGAAGTTAGAAATTGGAAGATAAAGATATTTAATGTAATTGGAAGAGAGAAAATTGAAGAGGATGCAGACAATATTAATTTAATAGCAGCAACTACTTAGTTAGGTTATGACCCCACCAAAAGAAAAAAAAAAAGATATCCTAGCAATAACACATTCTGGTTTCTTTTTCATTATATAGGTGGGGTTCAAACAATCGGTTAACAATAAATTGAGTTTAGAGAAAAGAAAAAAAAAGAAAAAAAACAGATAAGGGAATGAATTTGCTGTAATAAATAAACGTGCACATTTGTTTATCTTTTTTTATAAAATTTATTAATTATTTTTATTAAATTTATAGTGTTGTCATATAAATTTTAAATAAATAAACAATATTATGTATAAAAAATGGCATAAATATATTAAATAAAAAATAAACAAAAACATCGTTTATAGTTTTTAAAATATATATATATAATATAATAATATTTTTAAACATAATTGATAATTTTTTTAATAAAAATTAAGATTATGTATTATATATTATTATTATAATGATATTTTATAATATTTAAATTTATATTGATATAAGTATTAAATATTATTATAATAACATTTGAATGCATATTAATATAATTAATAAAAAATTATGATTATATTTTATTATCATAATAATATTCTATAACATTTAAATTTATATTAATATAATTATTAAATATTTAATCTTGTATTATATATTATTATAATATATATTTTATAACATTTGAATTTAAATTTAAATTTACATTAATATAATTATTATATATGTAGTTTTATATTAAATATTATTATAATATTTGAATTTATATTAATATAATTAATAAATATATAATTTTAATTTTTTTTTAAATGTATATTCAATTAAATATGTAAAATATTCCGTTAAAGTTAACAGAACAAACCGTCAAAACAAAAAATATTTAGATAACTGAAACTTTTAGTTTTAACAGTTTCTTTTGTTAACTTTAACATAATATTTCAAATATTTAATAGAATATGTTTTTCAAACCAATTAAAAATAAATATTTATTAATTATATTAATATAAATTCAAATGTTATAAAATATTATTATTATAATAATATATAATAAAAGACTAAATATATAATAATTATATCAAATGTTATTATTTTAATAATATATAATCCTAAATATTTATTTATTATATTAATATAAATTTAAATATTATAAAATATCATTAGATATTCATTAATTATATTAATATGAATTAAAATGTTATAAAATATCATTATTATAATAATATATAATACATGACTAGATATTTAATAATTATATCAATATAAATTCAAATAGTATGACTGTAACGTCTCAAAACTCCTAATAAGGCTTAGTGCCTTAATTAGGGAGGGTCATGAGGGCAGTATTGGAATATTATGTGTTTATATGTGAATTTGTTGAATATTTATGTGATTATGTGAATTGCATGGGTTATATTATTATATGACTGATTATGCATGTTTAAGTGTATTAAATGTGCGAAACAAGCCGCTTTTATTTAAAGGGGCATATTTGTAATTTTGTCTCGTTGATGGTATAATCTTGATTATATGATATTATATGATTAAGACTACATTATTATGTGGATATACTTGAGATATTCGGCAAGAGTCGGTCCTTTTGAGCAAGATAGCAGTTTAGTCACAACGGGGGCTTATACCTAGCTCGGGGTGAGACAAGGGGTATTTCGGTGAGTTACCAGGACTCGTTAGAGTATGAGTTGTATTTTGGGGAAAATAGTGATATTCCGGGTTTGGCAAAATTAATTGGGATTATAAGTATAAAGTGAGACGGTAGTGTAAATAACGATTTTGTCTTTAGTGGGCTTTGAGAGGGAAGTTTGACCTTAGGGGCATTTTGTTCTTTTGGACCATTAGGCTAATATACTCAGCTGAGTTTATCAACTCAGAGAGAAGGAAAATAGAGCAAAAGAAAAAAAAAACACTCTCTCTCTATCACGTTTTCTCTCACTCTCTCTCACTAAGTTAATTTGAATTTTGGAAAACAAGCTCTTGATTTTTTGAGTTTTGAGACAAGTGTTGGTGGGAACATAGCTGGATTTGAATTCTATAAGAGGTAATTCAAATATTTGAGTTTTAGATTTTAGTTTTTATAGTTTTTGAAGTTTTATTGATATTTTAAGTTTAAGGAAGTTTTGATTGAGTTTAAGGTTGGTTTTGATGTTTCTGGGATGTTGAGACCATTATTATGGTCGAAAATGGTTAAAATCATGTTTTAGGATAATTTTGGATAGGTTTTTTATTCTTAAAATCGCTGGTTTTCTGGGTTCGCATGTCGCACCGTGGCACTGTTCTTGGAGCGTCGCAGTCCTCATGAACCCAGCGAGACAGGGAGATGCCTCAAACCGCCTTAGCGCTGCGGCACTAGGTGGGTTAAGTCGCAGCGTGTGCCGTGTGGTTTTGGGCTCAAGGCTCTCTGACTTTTTGCGCCGCGACCCTTAGTGGAGGGCGTTGCGGCTCTAATTGGGAAAAATTATAAATTAAGTTTTGGGTTATGGGAACCCAATCCTAAGGGCTCAGGAATGGTTCTGCTGCCGAGGTTCAGGGTCCTGGAGACTAGGAATCGGTTCGGAAGCCTTTATTAGTTCGTTTCTTGATAGTTATTCCTTGTTATGATTGTGACTAGGGTGAACTATTAGGCCTGGAGGAAATGACCGTACTCGGGGTCGTCACACGCTATTCACTCAGGACCTGAGGTAAGAAAATTGCACCCGGACTGTGTTTAGGGCTTTGCCCGGTTGTATAACATGGTTATAACCATGCTTAGAATGTGTATTAAACATGTTGATTGCGTTGTGCTTACTTGTGTTAAGTAATGATTGCTTATCTGTTATATATGATTGAAAGACTCAGCTTATAAGTCAAGAATTTATCTGTAACGCCCCAACTCCAAGGACCGCTACAGTGCACATTGCAAACAGTGCTAAACTCGCTAATCGAGTCATTTGGCCATAAACGTGTAACTAAGTGTGATTAGCGGTTTAGGGGTTAAAAACTTTGGTTAAGATATAACGTTTCACTAGAACGTTTACTGTATACATTGGGATCCCAAAAATATAATTTCAGAGTTTATTACAAAAGATTATTTACAACAAGCCGTACTAAGCGGCAAAACATGGTTCAGCCCTAGTTCCACTTTCAAACCTCGCCCAAGTATTGGTCGAGCAACTGCATATGTACACGTCATCACCTAAGCTCTCCAACTCAAGGATGGTCCAGGTTCCTTTTGCCTTTACCTGCACCACAAAGCACCCGTGAGCCGAAGCCCAGCAAGAAAACTCATATGCTCATAAACAGTCATATCATGCTATCAAATCATATCTGGCATGCCAAGCTATCATAGCTCTATTCAGCATGCAAATGAGTTCAAACAGATGCTGGGGTATCCAGGATAAGAAATCCTGGCCTTCTGATTGGAGGACTATCAAGTCAATCCTAATCAGATGAGTGACTGCCAAACAAGTCACTAACCAGATGGAAGAATGGCTGCTAGGTTAGCCACTAGCCTTCAAGCGCTTATAATATTCATCAATTGAGGGTCGCAACACTTGAGGTTCCGATAAACCACGCTGAGTGACCGACAAGCGAGTCACTAATTCAAATGGAAGGGTGGCTGTTGGGTAAGCCTCTAACCTTCAATAGGTTCTGGTAAACCTTACTGAGTGACTGACAAGCACGTCACTAATTTAAATGGGAGAGTGGCTGCTGAGTAAGCCACTAGCCTCCAACGGGTTCTGGTAAACTGCACTGAGTGACTGCCATGCATGTCACTAATTCAAATGGGAGAGTGGTTGCTGAGTAAGCCACCAGCCTCCAAGCGCTTATTTCATTCATCGACCCTCGGGGTCGGTCTGGCATTAATGCTCTTTGAGCTATTCAATGCTGATAATCGATTGATCAAATCTTGTTGGCTTGCGTGACACACGCTAAGGCCGTCCTGACTAATAAGTCAGCTCAACATGATCAGTGCCCAGTACCACTGCCGAACCTGACTAATAAGTCACAACTTCACAGTTGATACTAACACCTTTGCCAATTCTGACTAATTAGTCAATACCATGCACAAGTAAGCAATGCTATCAATGTGTAACATATGCCAATTATCCAAGGATAGGGCATTCAGCATGCTTACTAAACAGTTGCTAGCATAATTATGATCATGCACAAACTCAGAGACTCAAGCTCTGACAAATCTCATATTCATCATTCATGGCATGCCCTAATCACATGTTTCTTGTGCATCACATGCATCACATTTAATCATCCAGCATGCCTTGACAATAATCATATGCAAATGGGCAAGATTGCCAAGCATTTGTTATGCTATCAATGTGTAACGCCCTGGCTACCCCAGAACAGTTACGGAGAACGGTGAACCGGAAATTTGACTCGCTACCCGAGTCCTTTGGCTAAAAACGTGTTCTAAGTGTTAATATCAGGTTAAGGTGGAAAACCAGTAAAAGGAAAGGGTACATTTCATTAAGTAAATAAACTGCTCATGAGCCTTTCAAGATGTTTACAAGTAGTTCAAGTTACAAAAGAGCTGCTACAGTTCCAAATATACAAACTCCGCCGGCCTAAGCGGCAAAAATAGGGTAAACCCCTAGTCCCTCTGAGAACTCCTCGACCGTGGCGGTCAAGCGGCCCTGTATGTACATTACATCGCCCAAGCTCTCCACTCAAGGCTGGCCAAGCTTTTCCTTTCCTTTACCTGCACCACATAGCACCCATGAGCCAAGGCCCAGCAAGAAAACATAATAGAACATGATGTAATATCAACAATGGTCACAATAACCACTCAGGACTATCAGTCCAACAAATAGGTGACAATAGCCAAAAGTCACAGTAATGAGCATTGCTCCTTCTAGCCATGTGACGATAGGGTCACCAGGGCTTAACTGATAAATGATTTCTTTCATAAGCATGTTCAGGACAGGTGCATGGTGATTGGTCACCAACATAACCTTCCTCACGACTCTAGAGTCGAAACTATGGACAACGTCCCTTAGCCACGTGACAAACGGTCACCGGGGTCATATACCTTGGCTATAGTCATCTGGTCGTAGACCAGGCAAGCGCTTATAAGTTCATCGACCTTAGGGCCGGTCCCGCATTAATGCCATAGAGCCATTCAATGCGTGATCATCGACTTTAGAGTCGGTCCCTGACTAGTCAGTGTCTTAAACAGGTGATCATCATTCATTAGCATTTAATATGCAATCCACGTTCACGTATATCAACCAACATGCTTCAATATCAAACCATGCATGTCATATACCTGTATAGGGTGCAACTGTATTCATACACTGTTTTCTTACCTCAAGTTCGAGCGAGAAGTATGATAAAGACGACCCCTGAGAACGATCGGTCTTTTAGCTCCTTAACGGTTACCTAATCACAACCAATTATAACCTCCATTAATGAGAATCCACAATAATAGGGTCTTAACCTAAGCACCATCCTCGGGACCTCGAAACATGCCCACACGGTGAGTAGAATCGATCCCGGGCCTTAAGGATTGAAACCCCAAGTCAAAAACCCTTAAAAATACTCAAAACGGGGTTTGGAAAAAACAGGGTAGCGCTACAGCGCTCAACCCCTAGCGCTACAGCGCTATACTCAGAACCGCCCAAGTGCCAGAAACCTCCCTGAGGAGCGCTATAGCGCCCTAGGGTGGGCGCTGTAGCGCTACCTCCAGCCCAGAACACCCCTGAACCGACCTTCTTCATCTCCTTCGATTCTAACTCGATTCCCAAGCTTCCAAAGCCTATTCTTGATGCCAAATGAACCCAAAAACCATCCCAACACATCCCAAACATCACAAGCATGGGAACCCTAGCCAAAACTCCCAACAAAACCCATGAATTCACCCTAAACATTTCAGCTGCAAAACAAAACTAAAACAGAGCAAACCAGAAAACTATGGTTAGAAACTTACCCAAAGCTTGGCTTATGATGGCCTTCACCAGTGGAACATACTCCCAATCTCCCAAGGCTTGCTTCCCAAGCTAGAATCCTCAAAGTTGGTTCAGAAATCACAAAGAACAGTGAAGAGAAAAAAGTACGGGAGGACTCTCAAAAACACTCTGTTTTTCCATCACCTTTTCAGCTGAATAAGGGTTATATCTATCCTAGGGGTGAAATGACCATTTTACCCCTAGGTCAATTAATGGTTTCTAAAGACTCCCAAGGGCATTTTTGGTACTTTCCTCCTAACTCGTTAATCATAATTAACGCTCTCCAATTCCCGTTATTCTCGAAAATCATAAACACCAATAATTCACATCCCGTTACCCTTTATCTCCCGGTAACGCTCTAATCATCAAAATCACCCCGAGACTCAAACCAAGTCACGGCACTTAAACCCGTTGTGATTAAACCGCTAATCAATAATCTACGATCGTCTCATGTCGAACAGCTCGAACAAACCCACATCATAATGTGGTCTCAACATATATCACCGACATGCATACAATTAACATTATATTATAATATAATTCTCATAAACATTCATAAACACGTTTAACAGCATAATTAAGCAATTATGGCCCTCCCGGCCTACTAATCCAGCCGTTAAACCACATTAGGGAATCCGGGGCATTACACAATGTTTACATTTAAACATTCAACATGCATCAATCATAACCATGCATGTCACATATGGGGTGCAGTTTTCTTACCTTAGATCCAAGCGCAGGTTACCAACAAATGAGCCACAAGCACGATCCTGATCCAAGCCTCTAGTGTAAACCTAGTCACAACCACAAATGGTGATCCAATGAGTTCAAGTTCTAAAACCAACCCTTTAACTAACACTTAGCCTCCAAGACATCAATCCTCACTAATCCGGGTAGTAGGAATGATCCCGAGGCCTAAAACCATGTTTCCGGGGTCAAAACGAGCAAACGGGGTGAAAACAGGGCAAGGGCTGCGGCCCTAGCACCTTGGGCCGCGGCCCCCAGGGTTCTCTGAGGCAAGGGCCGCGGCGCCCAGCAAGGCCAAATTCTGACACCTACTTCTTCGAGCAAGGGCCGCGGCGCCCAAGAACAGGGTCGCGGCCCAACTTCGGGGCAGCCATTTTTCCTTCGTTTTAACCTTTTAAAACCTCCCAAAAACATGTATAAACATTCCCAAATCATTAAATCAAAGTTCCCAAACTCCCCAATGGTCCAAAACCACCAAAACCCGAGGTTCAAACAACCTAAAAGCTCAACGATTCACAAAGCTCAATTCAAGCTTAAAAACTTTTAAAAACTTAAAACTTAAACTTGAATTACCTCCGATTGAGTTGTTTCCAACTAAATCCTCCGACTAATAAGCTTCTAATTCTCCTTAGGATTGCTATGCCTCGATCCTCGCTTGATTCCGAGTCCTAGAACTCAAGTTACCTTCGAAAATGCGATCGGGAACGAAAAGGGAACTTTTGGGAGAGAGAACGTACAGAACGTTCTTTTATTTTCTTAAAAGGTTACTTCAATCTTAAGTAGCTTCCAATAAAACCTAATGCTCGGGGTCCCGAAAACACCCCCGGGGACATTATAGTCAAAACTTCTAGAATTTCCCCCTGGTCTTACTAACTCCCAATTTATCACCAAATGTTAATTCCCATTACCCAATAACCCGGTAATGCTATAAATACCCCTTGACTTACTCCAAGTCAAGCTTAAATCCCGTTGTGACTTTCCCACTAGCTTACCTCCTAGGATCGTCTTGTGCTGGGTAACCCTGGCATAACCAGATAATAACAAAGCGCCACGCCCATTTCACATATATGCCAAAAATGCCCCAAATGGCCAAAATATGAAAATCACCCAATTAATCACAAATGGGTTCACATGCATATTTAATACACCTAAACATGCATATTATCATTAAATAGCATAATAAAGCAATTATGGCCCTCCCGGCCTCCTAATCAAGGTCCTAAACCTTATTAGGAAATTTGGGGCATTACAACTATCCCCTCCTTACAGAAATTTCGTCCTCGAAATTTATCTGAACTGCCCGGAATATCAATTCCGCACAACTGAGTCCAATTCCCAGGTCGTTCTCTTGACCTCACTGTTTCTGCAACATACCTTAAATCAAGGTACACTTTGTTCCCCATAACCTCATACCTCAACTTATGAGTTCTTTCAACCCATGTCCACTGCATGGAAATGCATAACACAATGTACAACCATCAGAACCAAAACTATGGTCCAGCAAAAGATAATCTGACCAGTCCTGTCCAAGACTCAAACTGTCATACTAATCTAGGCTCAACTTGCCTTTACTCATCACCCCTTTGCCATGGTGATTCTTTAGGAAGACACAACTCCCTACTTGGACTTCCATGTTCCTGCTTTCAATTCAGTGACACTTTTTCATTCAGTTTGAGAAGTGAGCATCCACGCTCCAATCTCTAATAACCTCTATGGTCCCCTGAACCATCACATGATCCAGATATTACATCTCACCCACCTCACTCCAATGAAAGGGTGACGAACATATTCCACCATACCTTATCTCATAAGGTACTTTTCAACTCTGGACAATTCTCTCTCTGATTATCATCAGTCTGAGAACAATGAACCGTACTGAGTTCCATCTATATATTCATCGCCTTCCCTCACTCTTCCATAACCTGGATGTAACAATAAAGTCTTCATCTAATAAGATAAGCCTTTAGTTCTCAAGAAGGCACACTATCTCTCTCACAAAGAGATTTGAACACTAATCCACTGTGTTACCTATAACTTATTCTTATAACCAAAGAGAATCTTACTCACAACACTGGTCCAAAAGGTCCCAAGTCAATCATGCTGACCCACCTTCCTGGGTAGCCCCATCGCGAAACCCATCGCGATGCTTTCTTATTTCTATTATACAATACTCAAAGGCTACAGTAACCTTACTGATCCCTGATACCCTGTCTGAACCTATTAACAGGTTAAGGACTCAACCACACGTTCCATTATGCCCCTCTTCATCTCAGGCCATCATCGTAAAACTTTCACACTCTGGTACACTGACATGATGCCTGAACGAAGAGAATCAGAAAGTAACATGAGATTCATCCAGAATCTCCCATTTAATCCCAGTGTCCATCAGACCCTAAGTCTGATCCTCATGACCCTTGTATCACAATAGATTCATATCTGATACTGTATCACCCCTAGCTAGTCCAGCTAGGATTTCCATTCAATCTTTCTCGTCTGAGAGTCACTTAGTCATCTTTCCTTTTAGTTCCTCTGAGATAATAATCTCAAGCACAGAACTGGCCATTGTTCCACCAGAAACACCACTCTAGTTCTAATCAAATTCTTTTACCAACGTGCTACATAAGCAATCTTTTCTCTGTATCACTGAGGTGTCATAACAACCTATCAATTGATTCTGATTTGTAAACAAAGACTCAGAACTCTTTTCACAAAACACATATAATGCCATGCCCATCCAAGGACACTCATGCCTTCTAAGGCGTCCCTCGACCTTAGCAAGTTCCACAAAGAATACATCACAATATCATCGTCCCAGACGATTGCGAGTTCCACTCAAATAACCCCCCGAACGCTCTGTTCATCTGATCCATAAACACTTAGCGCAAAACAATTCTCAAAATACAATCCAACACCTCCTAGTGCTCTTTATCTATTAAAAACACAGCCTTTTGCATATTCTTTTCCCTTGATCCCTAACTGGTACTAACCAGATCAAAGATCAACTCTTGAGAATTCCTTCTCACTCAGTATCTAAGCCTCGAGTTCTTACAACTCTACTAAGCCATTCAATACAATACTCTCAATTCAACTCTATCCCTGGTACTAATCAAACCACCATTTTATCTCTTCATATAACAGAAACCCTGACAAATCCCCTGAAAACACATTCAGGAACTCACAGACTCGTCCAGCCTGTCCTGATCCCACTGACACAGTCTAAGTGGTATCCACCACACTAGCTAAGAGTTCTATGCATCTCTCTGCCATAAAACTCTAGCTTTACACAGATATCCTCAGCATACCAAAGCTATGCATAGCACCAACTTCCTCAAGGCTTTCTATTCTCAGACCACATCCAAACCAGTCATAACTAGCTTTACTCAACCACTGAGGGGTCCTTCCATAACCCAACTTACCTTTTAAGTTGTCAATTCCATACTATGTTCCCATCACAACACAACCATGTCGTCATCATATCAATTTTATGCCTCTCTATATGCAACAAACAAAGGAACAGCATGGCACCAAAGCCAATCAACATAACTCAGAAATCAAACTAGAAAACTCACCTGCCACTCCTGAGGAGCTAGTCTCAGTCCCAGACTCTGACTGCTTTGGAATAAACACTCGAGCAGGAGTCAAGCTGTCTATCCTCTTTTGCTCAAGTTCTCTTAGCTTCGGGCAATCCTTCTTGAAATGCCCAACCATGCCACAAGCAAAACATGCTTTTGCTCGGCATTCTCCCAGATGATGCCTCTTTGCACCGAGCGCACTCAGGGTAAGGCTTCCAACTTTTCTTGTTGCTTGCTCCAATAGATGGAGAAACCACTATCTGAGCTCCATGCCTCGTGGCACTCCTTTCCTCATTTCTGATGCTCTCAACAGCAAGAGCCTTCTCTCCCACCTGAGCATAGGTAGAGACTTCATACACTGGGGCAACTCTGATGCCCTGAGCTATTCCAGGATTCAGTCCTTGAACAAATCTTTCCTTCTGAGCCACATCTGTGGGTACCATGTCTAAAGCAAACTTGGCCAACCCATTAAATTTATTAACATACTCGGATACTGATGCCTTTCCCTGAACGAGATTCAGAAACTCATTCATCTTGGCAGCCTTAGCCACATCACAGTAATACTTTTCATTGAACAGCTGCCTAAATTCTTTCCAATCCATCACAGCTATGTCTCGTGTCTGGGATATCACTTCCCACCACGTCTGAGCATCATCCCACAATACATATGTCGAACAGATCACCCTATCGTGACCTACCAGCCCCATACTATCAAGAATGGAACTGATCATGCCCATCCATTGCTCAGCTCTGAATGGATCTAGGCCTCCCTCAAAGACTGGAGGGTAATATTCCTGAAATAAGACTAGGCCTCAGCTCTGAATGGATCTAGGCCTCCCAGATTAATCCGACCCTTTGCACTCCTTTAGACATATAAATAAGACTCCAGTTGTCTTCCTCCTTTCATTTTTACGTTTATCAGAGGGAAAAAAAAAAGGAAAGAAAACCAGAGGCAAACCCAGAAAGAACTTGCTTTGTTTTTATATGTTCTCTTGGGCAAAGAAACAAAGAACCATCAGCTTGTTCGAGACCGTGAGAGTGTACTTGCAGCCTCTCCTTCAATCATTTGTCTCTCTGCAACCACCACCTACAGTGTGTAAGTATCTGTTCTTAGCTTCATATATTTTTCCTTTTTTTTAATGTGTGTTTCTGCTTCTGTTGCATTTTAGTCACTGGGATTGTGTCGGTTCATTCTTTAGTTTGATGCACTAGGATGCTTCGAATGATAGATATTAGGTTTAGGTTTCCACGTTACTGGTTTTAAATCCAGTTCATATGTAGGAAAATCCAAATATGATCTTTTTCTGGGTTTTCAAGTTTCGGAAGACGTATCTTGCACACCAAGATATTGGGTACAAAATCCAGGTTTTAAAGAATGCACGATTCCCAAAAATACCACTTTTGAATAACCGCCACCTTTTTTTCCTGATATTTCGGGATTTTCAAAGATTAAATCCACTTTCCTCCCTTTTTCGTGAAATACACGCCATGACGCTAATCGGGTCCCCTTGATCGAGCTCATTTCGTATCCACATATTTTCAATCTTGAACCATCTAGATCGTTATTCTTGATTCCTTGCGTGCATGACCCTCACCATTTTTTCTTTCTTACTAGATGTCACAGAATCTGGAAAGACTGTGGGGGTCATTGCTTGCAATCTCGTATTCGCCAAAAACTCCGAGCTCGGAGTCGTTGTTTTCCCAGAACCAGCGTCTGATTCGCGAACACGAGCTAGCTTGTGAACAAGAAGAAACCCGAGCTCATTACCGACGTCAGATCATCGAGGTCATAGAGAATAAGAGAAAAATTCTACGAGAGGCTCTTTGCCCGGATTTGGACTCCAAGCCTAGACCGATTCCCCTCATCCCAGGCTGAAAGTGACAGTTGCGTACAAGCCGGGAGATCTTTGATTCTCACTGATGGGAGAACCCTCTACTTCACAGCCGAGGAGGGAATTCTTCAAGGCCGAACATTACTGGAGTTCGGTCACGTCGCTGGGATAAATATCTGAAATTCTGGCCCTGCACGGCTTAGGACTATCAGGCTTGCTTAGGTGTCGAGCCCCGACATCCCACGAGCAAAGCTGCCGCGCTCCAGGAGATGGAAAACCTGACAGCAAGCTGAGATACGCAGCTTGGATCCAGGAGCATATGAAGGCAGGGGCTATACTGCCCTTGAAGTCTTTTTTCAAGGACTTCACAAATTTTGTTGGGCTGGCCCGCTTCCAACTCAACACCAACTCTTACAGGGTTCTATCTGCCTTGAGGTCGCTGTACCACGAGTTAAAGTGGGAAGGACCATCGCCAAAGGAGATCCTGTATCTCTTTTGTTTGAAAAGAAATCCCTCCCGAGCTCGGGGAGGGGACGGCTTCTACTATCTTTCGAGCTATCCGAAGGAGAAGAAGATGTTTGAAGATCTTCCCAATTATCCTCCCGACTTCTAGAAGGCCTTCTTCTGGACATATGGCCTAGCCCCGTCTCGATTTTATTCATTCAGACGGATTCATAAGTATTTCAACCTCCTTTTGTGCTCTAATCTTTGCTTTAGGCTCGTGCTTAGCTAAAATGTGCTTAACTTTCCAGCCAACTACCATCGCCCTACTCCCACCAATGAGATGAAGGAGCACAGAGAGACTCTGCTCCAGCTTCCTTACGGCAAGAGATCCCTTTCCTACCTCATGCATGAAGACAAGCTTCGGGCATGTGGGCTCTTAGAGGAGGATCAGTCTACATCGGACTGGTCCAATAAGAAGTATGACCGGTGGGAGCTCATTCCTCTGCCAACCGACAACCTCCCCCCAAGGAGAGAGGCGAGGCCTCCGCCTCCAGTTCGTCATAGGAGTCCACAATCGAGGAACGAGGCCAATGACGAGGCCTTAAGCTTGGGCTCGGATGATCAAGGTACAGTCATCCTTAGCTCGAATATGTGGTCCCCCTCCCTATTAAAGCATAAACCCGATAGGTTAGTATTATGTAAGGACGATAGGAACCATTTTTATGTATGGTCTTGGGTAGATGATAAGGTACATAGGTTCGATAGCTGGCTCGGGAAATACGACAGCATGTATAGCCTGAACGAGGTATGGAACGGAATAGACGTCCAATATGGGACCTTTCGAGGTTAACATCCACCTATAGGGAAGGTACTCCCCCCGCCTCTTCTGAAGATAGGGGAATTTCGTGGTCGCCGAGCACAAGCTCGGGGGAGAGTTCCAGTTAGGTTTCTCTCCACTTGTCTTTTTATCCTATGTATGTTTGTATTATGCTGAGTTACTTTATTTTTCGACAACTCATTGTGGTGTAACTGTGCAAGCGAGATGGACTCCGATCTCGACAACATCCTTGAGAGTGGCGGAGCCCAGAGCAGTAAGCGTCCCAAGGGGTCGTGAAAAACCGCCTGGCCCGCCAAGGTCCTTAAGAGGACCGAAAAAACACCACCTCCCCTGGCTCTGGTTGCTCCAAGCTTGGTCGAGACTTCGTCGTCGATCCTACCTCCTGCTCCTCATGCACCCCAAGTCAATCCCCCGGTTGGCCCGCCTCCGAAGAAACCCTCGTCCTCGAAGACGCCACTCCTCTCGATCTCTACTCATGTTGATGAGTATGTGATCGACAATGCTGCTGGATCCCACTGGGCCACTCTAGGCTCAGACATCCTGTCTCAGGTGGGCCAAAGCTTCGGGAGCTTTGACGCTCCTCACTGGCAGTTCCTGAACAATGCCAAAGAGTGCAACACTTTTTATGAGAAGAGTGTTGAGCTCCATGCTGTGGTAATCTTTCTTCTCTCGCTAGTTAGTTGCATTTGTACTTAGCCCATATACTAATTTTGTGTGTTTACCGTATGTCAGGCTCTTGCTGTCGATGCTCAGCTTAATTATAGGCTGAACAACGAAGTTCACTCGAGCATGGCTCTTGCTCAAGAGGCAAAGGACCTTCAGCTTAAACTGAGTGATGAGCTTAAGTCTACAAAAGCAAAGGCAGAGGCAGGAGCCGAGGAGCTTAAGGCCAAGATATCCAAGCTTGAGAAGGAGAATGCTCGACTCCAGGAGGTCAATGCCAAGCTTGAAGAAGAGAAGAGAAGGCTGCCACTTTTGAGATCATTGAGGGTGAAAAGGATCGTCTTCTCAAGGAGTTTAAGGAGAAGAAGGACTAGGCAGTCGACATGGCCATGTACAGAATCTGGGCCAACAACGTCGACCTCGACACCAGCTTCTTAGGCCATCTTGAAGCAGATCTCGTGGCCAAATGGTAGGTTCGTCTTGAAGCGGAGGAGGCTGCTCAGGAGGCCCAGGAGGATAGTCATGCTATTCATCTTGGTGAGTCTAGTGCTGCTGATGCTGAGAAGGCTAAGGAGACTGCTAAGAAGGCTAAGGATAATGTTCCTCCTTCTTAATTC
Source organism: Humulus lupulus (assembly GCF_963169125.1). NCBI lineage: Eukaryota > Viridiplantae > Streptophyta > Magnoliopsida > Rosales > Cannabaceae > Humulus > Humulus lupulus. The sequence continues at coordinate 62,970,867 of NC_084800.1, forward strand.
TTTCCTTGGGGTTGCGTCCCTTAGAATCTTTTGTAATAGCCTTTTATGTAGTATTATTTTTTATGCCCATGGGGCTAATACAATTTTTTTTGTTTTTGACTTCATTTTAATATATATGCTTTACATTTCTCGGGTTGAAATATTTTGCACATTTTATATTAAAGTGTCATATATGCCTGTTTAACCACACAAACATAATTTGGATTTAAGCTCGAGGTTCAATGCATTCATGCACAGTTTGCTCGAATTATCCGCTTCTGACCTTGTTATTTCTCAAGGTCGGATATTACTTTTTCCATGCACCCGAAAGTACTTATATGGCGTGTAATGCAGACGATTTAGTTGTATCTTACTTTTTAGTTACTTTTTCTCGTCCTCGGTTAGTTCTCCGAGGTTATGAGGTTGAAACTATTATTTTGCAAGATACTCCAGCCTCGATGTCGGCTTAACACGAAGTGGGTTATGCTCCAACTTACTGCCGATTAGTTTTAGTTGGTCTGTTCCAAACCTATTAAGGTCGTGTTAGGTTTGTAATCCATACACTTACATTTTAATCTAGTTTGCATATTTGGTTACTTCTAAACATTTTTATCTTTTTGCTAGTTTGGTTATATCCAAACTTATCTTTATTTCACGCACTTGGTTATTTCTAAATACTTGTGTACTTTTGACAGTTTGGTTATATCCAACCTGTCTTAGCTCATGTGTTTGGTTACATCCAAACATGTTATCTTTTTATCTTTGGTTACATCCAAACTTATCTCATCTGGCACATTTTGTTATTTCCGAATACTTGTGTGTTTCGTATATGCTATTTTATTTTATTTTTTCGAGCTGGTGGTATATGTGCCACTGATGCCCCCTTAATATCCTATGAGTGAGGCCATAGGTTATTAAATTAAGAGAGATTGCAAAAAATACAGCATATTAAACGAAATCAAACTTTATTCGAAGAAATCCAAAAATAGAAAAACAGTGCAGATAAACTAGCATGGTTATAGGCAACATCCTTCCTCTACTATTGATAGTAAGGTCGTAGGTTTTCGCCATTCCATGCTCGTGGTACTAGACTTCCATCCAATCTCGCCAACTTGTAAACGCCGAGTCGGATGACTGACTCTATCTAGTAGGGTCCCGCCCAATTTGGCCCGAGCACGCCAGCTGTTGGATCCCGTGTCGCCAAAAATACACGTCTTAACACCAAATCTCCCATGCTGAACTTTCAACCCCGAACTCTTTTGTTGAAGTACCAGGCAGCTCGCTATTGGTATGAAACATTTTTTAATTGAGCTTCGTTCCTTCTTTCTTCGATCAGGTCAAGAGTTTCTTCGAGCTGAGAGTGGTTCGAGGCTTGATCATAAGCGAGGGCTCGAATTGTGGGAATTTCGACCTCGATTGGCAACATCGCCTCGCAACTATACGCCAGTGAGAATGGGGTGTGTCTTGTCGATGTACAGGCCGTGGTCCTATATCCCCATAGGAGTTGGGGTAATTCTTCGGGCCACCTTCCTTTAGCTTCTTCCAACTTTTTCTTCAGCGAACTTTTCAAAGTTTTGTTTACAGCTTCGACCTGGCCATTCGCTTGGGGATGGGCCACCGACTAGGTTCTTCCATTTTTTTCGCAAAAGTTGGTAAACAGATCGCTGTCGAACTAGGTTCCGTTATCAGACACAATCTTCCTCGGCATCCCATACCGACATATGATGTTTTTCACCACAAAGTCAAGGACTTTTTTGGAGGTTATTGTCGCCAAAGGCTCGGCTTCAGTCCACTTTGTGAAGTAATCGACGACGACTACTGCATATTTCACTCCGCCTTTGCCGGTCGGCAATGAGCCTATGAGTTCAATTCCCCCAAACCGAAAATGACCATGGGGAGGTCATCATGGTTAGCTCGAAGGGTGGTACCTTAGGAATTGTGGCGAACCGCTGGCACTTATCACATCTTTTGACGTAGTCGAATGAATCCGACTTAATGGTTGGCCAGAAGTAACCCTGGTGTATGATTTTCTTGGACAGGCTATGCCCCCCAGTATGGTCTCCACAAAACCCTTCATGGATTTCTGCCATGATTTTCTTAGCTTCGAGAAGAGTCACACACCAGAGTAGTGGCATGGAATATCCCCTTCTATACAGCCTTCCATCAATAATGGTATAACGAGGGATTTGATACATCAACTTTCGAGCCTTGGTCTGTTCTTCTGGGAGGATACCGGTCTCGAGATATTTGATTATTGGAGTCATCCAGGTAGGCTCGGAATCGATCATACACACGTCCTCTTGATCCGGCTTGTCAATACTAGGCGCTGAGAGATCTTCAATTGGTACGACATTTAGTTCGTCATTCTCGGTAGAGGTAGCGAGCCTGGCCAGGGTGTCCGCATTCGAGTTCTGTTCTTAGGGGACCTGTTCGATCGCATAAAATTCAAAATGTTCCAATGCTGACCTTGTTTTTTCTAAGTAAGCTGCCATTCTTGTACCACGAGCCTGGTACTCTCCCAAAATTTGGTTAACCACCAGTTGGGAGTCGCTGTAGCAATGTATTGCTTTAGCGTTGAGCTTTTTGGCTGTACGAAGTCCTGCCAGTAAAGCCTCGTACTCAGCCTCGTTATTTGACACGCTGAAGCCAAATCTCAAGGCAGAGTGAAATATGCTACCTGCAGGAGTGATCAAAATTACTCCTGCCCCCGATCCATTTTCATTAGATGACCCATCGACGTAAAGTTTCCACAGCTCGTGGGCCGGGGTTATAACTTCATCATTGGTCATGCCAGTACACTCCACTATGAACTCTGCCAAAGCTTGCCCCCTGATGGTCGTCCTTGGATGATAAGTGATCTCGAATTGTCCGAGTTCGACGACCCACTTAAGCAGCCGACCTGAGGCTTCTGGCTTGGACAAAACTTGCCTGAGTGGTTGATCAGTTAGTACATGGATGGGGTGCGCTTAAAAATAGGGTCGAAGTTTTCAATATGAGTGAATTAGGCTAAGAGCTAGCTTCTCCATCAAGGTATATCTTGATTCTGCCCCCAGTAACCTTTTACTGACGTAATACACGGGTTTTTGCACTTTTTCTTCCTCTCGTACGAGTACTGCACTTATGGCGTGTTCGGTCGTAGCAAGATACAAGTACAGAACTTCTCCCATAATAGGTTTCGACAAGAAAGGGGGCTCGGCGAGGTGTTTCTTGAGTTCTTGAAAAGCCAACTCACATTCCTCTGTCCATTCAAATTTCTTGCCTCCCCTCAACAGGTTGAAAAATGGAAGACAACGGTCTGTAGAATTTGAGATAAACCTACTTAGTGCTGCCATCCTGCCAGTCAAACTCTGGACATCTTTGTGTTTTCAAGGTGAGGGCATATCGATCAGGGCCTAGATCTTGTCTGGATGCTTCTATTCCTCGAGCATTTACAATGAAACCCAGGAATTTTCCTGAAGATACTCCAAAAGAGCACTTCTGAGGGTTAAGCTTCATGTTATATTTCTGGAGCACGGCAAAGCATTCTTCGAGATCATCAACATGGTTATTGTTAAGTTGAGACTTGACTAACATATCGTCAACATAAACTTCCATGTTGTTCCTTATTTTCTTGGAGAACATCATGTTCACGAGCCGCTGGTAAGTGGCTCCAACATTTTTGAGTCCGAATGGCATGACGTTATAACAATATAACCCTTTATTTGTTATGAAGCTCGTATGTTCCTGGTCGGGGGCATGCATGGCAATTTGGTTATATTCAGAGTAGGCATCCATGAATGACATTAGTCCATGCCCTGCCGTGGCATCCACGAGTTAGTCAATTCGTGGTAAAGGAAAGCAGTCCTTAGGACAGGCCTTATTGAGGTCCGAGTAGTCAATGCAGGTTCGCCATGTCCCATTAGGCTTCGGGACCAGTACCGGATTGGCTACCCAATTGGGGTAAAAAGCATCCTTAATGAATCGGTTTGCCTTTAACCTGTCGACTTCCTCTTTTAGGGCCTTTTTCCAATCGTCATCCAGTTGTCTTCACTTTTGTTGCTTCGGCGAGAAGCTCTTATTGATATTCAGCACGTGGCTCACTATATTTGGACTTATTCCTACCATGTCTGAATGCAACCATGCGAAGACATCCTGGTTTTTCTTCAAAAAGAAATTTAATTGCTATTTAGTTTCTTCATGGAGGTTTTTCCCGACCTTTACCGTTTTCGGGGGGTCTAATTCTTCGAGCTCTTCCAATGGTTCGAGATCAGCTCTTTCCTCCACCCTTGGGTCAATTTCTTCATCTATCTCCAAGATTGTCCGATCTTTATTTTGAATAATGACGAGCATTTGTGCGCTTACCAGCTTCTTTCCTCTCATGGAAATGCTATAGCATTCCCTCGCGGCCAACTGGTCTCCCTTCAATGTCCCGATGCCACTGGAAGTTGGGAACTTGATGGCCAAATGCCTTACAGACGAGACTGCCCCTAGCCCTACTAGGGCGGGTCTCCCGAGCAGCACGTTGTATGCCGATGGAAGGTCCACTATTACAAACTCCATCATTTTGGTTGTTGAGACTAGATAGTCTCCCAAGGTTACAGGGAGTTCAATGGACCCCATACAGGCAATCCCCTCTCCTGAAAAACCGTACAAGGTCGTTGCACAAGCTTTTAGGTCTCGAAGCGCGAGTCCCATCTTTTCTAAGGTGGCCTTATAGAGGATGTTTACTGAGCTCCCATTTTCTATGAGAACTCGATGAACTCTCTTATTTGCAAGCTGGAGAGTGATGACTAGTGGGTCATTGTGGGGAAACTGAACATGGGACGCATCATTCTCGGTAAAGATTATCGGCTGAGATTCAATCTTTTGGTACTTTGGAGCCCTAGGTTCGGGTTCATAGGTGGACCTGTCCCCAGTTTTTAGCTCATTCACATATCGCTTTTGGGCATTCTTGCCCGTCCCTGCGAGATGAGGCCCGCCCGAGATAGTTATCACATCTTCTCCATCAATCGGAGGGGGCATATCCTCTTCTCTAGCTCAGGAATTATTGTTCTGAGCAGGATGTGGCGCAGCTGCCCTCTGGCTAGTAGAAGCCTGATTATTATTTTGGTTCCTGACATACTGTCTAAAGTATCCTCTCGAGATCAGTCCTTGATCTTGTCCTTCAACTGCCTGCATTCATCAGTAGTGTGCCCAGTATCTTTGTGAAATCGACAGTACTTGCTGGAGTCTCTCTTGGACTTCTGATTTCTCATGGGGTCTGGATGCCTGAAAGGGACCTGGTTTTCATTAGCTAGGTATATGTTCTCTTGAGACTCATTGAGCTCGGTGTATACTTTGTACATGGAGCAATATCTTTCCCCTTTCTTCTTCTTTCCCCCTTCCACTTCGGGGTTACTTCCTTCGTTCTTCTTCCTTTTAGAAGGGTTTTCTGCAGGGGGTTTCGAGGTTGATGGGTCCGCCGTGGCTGAGGCAGAGTTTACGTTTATCGTTGTAGTTGTGGGCTGAGAGGTCATATTCAGCGTTGACCTCACCTCTTCTACATTGACAAACCTTTGAGCTCGCCTATTAAACTCGGTTATGGACCTCACTGGCTTTCTCTGCATATCATCCCAGAGGGGGCTTCCTGGCATTATCCCAGCTTGGACGGCCATCAGATGACCGTTGTTGTCCACATCTCGAGCTTGGGCGACCTCCAGATTAAACCTTGTAAGGTAGCTTTTCAACATTTCACCTGGCTGTTGCCGAACGTTGGTCAGAGTCGATGCCTCGGGTCTTACCCCGATCATGGCTCTAAACTGCTTTTTGAAATCCTTTGATAACTGATCCTAAGAAGTGATAGAATGTCTCTTATACTTCTCAAACTAGTTTTTTGTGGGTCCTGTAAGTGATGCTGGAAATAACATGCATCTGAGATCGTAACCTACATTACTTGCTCTCATTATGGTGTTAAATGTACTCAGATGACTGTATGGGTCGGACTTCCCTTCAAAAGGCAGGACATGAGGAATCTGAAACCCTTGAGGAAAATGAGTGTTGGAAATATGGGGAGCGAATGGTTCGAGCTCCTCATTAGAATCCTCATCCTGACTTCGACCTCGCTCATTCTGCAGGAGCCTAAATGCCTTTTCCAACTGATCAATTCTTTCTTGAACCGGGTCCACAGGGGGTCTCGCCTGAAATTGGCTATCATTGATCACAATTCCAGGCTCGCATCTCCGCAGGGATCTTTATGCCTATTTAGGCGATCTCTCAGGTCCAGGTTCGATAGATTACCACTGCCCCGATTCTGATTCAGGTGCTCCCGCAGGTCGGAGCGGTTCCTATGGTTTCCAGTGTTTCTCCGTCCTTGATCATACATGCTAACTGATTTGGTGTCTCCTGAGTCGTCGCTAGCGAGGCTCGTCACATGATTTTTCTGAGATGGATTTCTATCATGTTGCCTCGTCTCTATAGTGCGAGACCGAGACATTTGGATTCTCGTAGGCTAGGCGCCTCTCCGCTCCCTGAAAGCTTCTCTATTTCCTTGTTTCTGTCCTACTCGCCTTTCCTCATCACCTCGAGCTGGTTGAGCGTTCCTGCGAGGTGGTGAGGGGTATCTTATAGGGGACGGAGGGAATCATATGGGTGACGATAGCTGCCACCCATTTCTGGGTCTGGACGGTCCTGAATTCGCCCGTGCTGACTCGGTAACATTCTGCGTGTTACCAGGAATCTGAGTCTGAGCCTCTGCAGGGGCTCGGTTATTCCTAGTTTCTGCTAGTAACACTGTAGTTGAGTTAACCGGAGCCTTAGCCCGAGTACTTCTTCGGGGTTTCGAGGGAGCAGGTTGTTTTGCCGGTGGTGGAGGTCGTTCCGTTCTTGTGGCAGCATTTTCCCAAGGCCGTCCACGAGGTCTGCAAGGAGGAAAATGAACGTCTCGCGGAGGTGGATCTTGGTTTTCCTGTGGAGGTTGAGGCTGAGCCGCCTGTGCCTCCGCAGCTATCCTAGACAACTCTTCGTTTCGCTTCTTGGCCTCAGCCAACTGTTTCCTTAACTGTCGGTTTTCAAGTTCTATAATGGGGACGTATCGTTCGAGATTATAGTACATATCCTCATCATCCCTGGGCGCTAGAGGTCCTCGAGAATCGGAGGATTCACTTCTCTCTTCGAGTTCAAGATTTGTCATTGGCTCCGTCCCAGGGCGCCGTGGATAGTTTCCTTCAGAAATATTTTGATCATTCGCGGCCATAGCTAATCAGGGATTGTATTGCTTAAGGCTCTCAATGAAAGCACCAAACTATTGACGCAGGAACTATGGCACAGATGAATAATGTAGTCAAACAATAGGAATTTTACGTGGTTCAGCAGTTAACTCTGCCTAGTCCACGAGTCAATTTTATTTAGACTTGGGGGCTTTCTGGTTACTTCTCAGGGAGTAATTGCTCAGAGATTATTTTCCAGAAAATAGATTTCAATCCTCTACAAATGATGCTTTCTTCTCTATTTATAAAGGAGATCTCATAATCCAGTCCCACACGTTTCGGGAAGTTATTCTGTAAATTAATAAATTTAATTACATTAAATTTTGTAACTCCTATGTACAAGGAAACCCCCCCTGAAGGTCAGGAAACGGGTAATGGCATCCCTTTAATGTGGAAGAGTAAGTTACAACAATAAATATCTTTAATTGTAGGAGACACGTTACTTCAGATGACTCATCAAGCCTTCGAGGTCATCAACCAGCATTCTATCAACCAAGGTCTACAGGCAAGTTGCGAAGTGGCCTTCTTACTCCTAGACTTGTTTGGAGAAAACAAATTCCATCGAGGCTGTAACATTTCGAGCTCGTAGCCCTTTAAGCTCGAGTCGCCCAGTCTGAAGGCACTCGACAACGGATGTATCCTGATGCTATGTTCCTTCGAGCTTAAAAACAGTTTCGAACTTACGTGTCTTCGAGCTTGTCGTCTTGCCTCGAGGGTTTTACAATCGGACCTTGAATACGCTTTTATATATTCCGAGCTCACACTTGACGAGATCAGATTTCGGGGTCATAATCTCACACCTCGAAATTTGGGAGTAACAAGGAGGACGTTACAATGACTGTGTAACTAAATAAGAAATTAGAATAACATTTATCTTCTAATAAGAAAAAAGAAGTTTCTTCTCCAATCATTGAGGTGTGATTTAAATAATATCATGAATATTTTGTATCTTAAATAGGTAGTTTATGATATATTATATATATTTAAAAAAAAACATAAATAATATTTTGGTTAAATTTGTCTTTTAATATGTTTATGTCATTCTTTTATATATAATATTGTTTATTTATTTAAAATTTATATGACAACCATAAAAATTTAATAAAAATAATTAATAAATTTTCTAAATAAAACTAAGCAAACATGCATTGCACGTTACTTGCACCTAGTATATATATAAAAGTGATTCTCTTCGCTTTTTTTTAATTATTATTTACTTACATATGTATTTAAAATGATATAAATTTCCTTACATGAATTTTTAATAGAATTTCCTAATATAATTTTAAACAATAAGTTTTATTGAGAAATGCTTTCTATATACCAATCTCTTAAATTAATGCATAACATGTATATTCCATGATATAAAATAATATTAGAATATAAAAAAAATTAAATAATATTCACATTTTATATATGAATGAAGGATAATATAAAAAAAAGCGTAAAAAAAAGTGCAATAAAAAGTTTCCTTACCAGTCTCAACTTTATTTCTTAGCTCGCCCTTCCTAACACATTTAACATATAACACTTTTAAAATTATGTCATCTAGATCTATTTGTGAAATTAAAATTATACAATATATAAACATGGATAAACATTATATTTGTATTACCAATATATATAAAGAATAAACGTCATTATTTATTTATAAATATACATTTTTAATATACAAAGAATAAAAATAGAGTAATTAAAAATAAATTTATTTTTTAATTTATAAAATATACATGATCAATTACATTTATGATGTACTAGATATTGCACACTTGTTTAGTTTTATTTATAGAATTTATTAATTATTTTTATTAAATTTATATTAATATCATATAAATTTTGAAATAAATATCCTATTATAATTAAATAATTTATCTATTTGTGTTTAAGTTTATGTTTGTTCTAGTTTTTGAATTTGGGAGTGACAACAAGAGATTATGTATTATATGTTTAATGTAATAATAAGTATTATACGTGAATTTTAAATTTAAGTTTTGTTGACGCGATTTTTCGCCAACGGTGAATTAAGAAAATAACAAGGTTGATTAGTGCTTGATAATAAACCGAAAATAACAAATTAACTCTCAAGAACACAGATCTTTTTACGTGGTTCAGTGATTAAAATCCACCTAGTCCACGAGTCTATATTACTGTTTTTCTCTCTCTATTTCGGCAGAATTTCAGTATTACAGAATCATCGTTCTCCGTCCTGTCCAAAATTCTCAGTATTTATAGAGAAATTCCTTGGACAGGTTTGGGTAACTGCGTGAGTCAATCATGAATTTACATATTTATTACATTTAATATGAAATATTCTCATTTATACTAGGATATGATATGATCACGAAATAAATGGTCTCCTAATATCTGGGACATTAAATGTTACATACTGGCCATAAATGATCATATAAAATACTCGGGTCCTTGGGGATCCACGGATTCGCCATATGCTCGAGTTACCACAAACTAGACATGTCTCCGAGCTCGTACTGTGGAGGTTGTGTCGTATGAATATCATAAGCTCGCGCTTCACAACTTATGCATTCCTAGCTCGTATAACCATCGTGAAAACCGTGCTATCTACGTGGATAATATATGGATTCCTCAGCTATTTCTTCCATGTATTTATTTGCTAGTTGTACCCGAGCTGAGTGAAAGACTCGTGCTGAAATTAGGGTTGTTATCCAAAAAATCGGCACAGATGACGTGGCAAATGATTTCTAACACGTGGCTGACACCTGGCAGAATTCTGATCGACTATCGACCAGTGAGATGTTGCATGCATAACGGTTGAGTTTTCCTACGACCAGTCTAGTCGTACACTCTGTCCATTTCGAGATAATTTTATAAAGATCTCAGTCAATCCCGAGATTATCTCCCATGATTTCCTGAGTATCCGATTATTTAGGAAAGAATATCTGTAACAAATTATTGTAATCTTCCCTGAGCCTATAAATAGAGAAAAATAGCTCATGGGAGGGACTTTTGGACTTTTAGCTTTCGAATTATCTGAAATAGAGTTTTACAAGTGTATTAGAGCTATCAAATTCGAGATATTGCATTTGTTCTTTAGAGGTTGGTGAAACTCATTGAACCCTAGTTCTTTGAATCATATATCAATAACAGCTCAAGTGGACGTAGGTCATTACCAGACTTTGGAGCCGAACCACTATAAATTCTCGTGTTCTTTACTGTTTTTGTCATCATATTCATTTCAACATATTTATCCACATCAAGCATATTTGACTCCGTGTCAGTTGCCAAAATCAGGGTCAACAAGGGTACATAAGTTTCTTGCTAGTCTTAAAAAAAAAGCAATTTGTTGCTAATTCACGGTAGATTATATTATATATTTAATATGATATTATTCTAATAAGTGAGTTTAAGTTTAATTAAATTTTATTTAAGTTATAAAAACGTATGATTTTATTATCTTTAAATAATTATCATTGTAAAATATCTAAAAAAATATCATATTTTTATTTGTTTAATTATTTATTATTTAAAAATAATTATCATTGTAAAATATCTGGAAAAATATCATATTTTAATTTGTTTAATTATTTATTATTTTTATATAATTATCATTGTAAAATATCTCAAAAATATCTTCTTTTTTTTTAATTATTTATTTTATTTTATTTAAGTTTAAGTGTTTAGAAACTACCGTTAAAAATAAGAATATTCTATTAAATATAAGAATATTTCATTAAAGTTAACATAAAAAAAAAAAAACTGTTAAAACCAAGAATTTCCGTTATCTACACACTTATTATAGAGAAGATATATATAAACTTATAGAGTTGGAATATAAGTTTCCTACTTCTTTTAATATAATAAGTCTATCATTTTAATTATGAAATATTATTATTGAAGTTAGGAATAGAGTAAAGTCAATGTGTTATACCCATTTTTTGGACATTTATGATGATTTAAATAACAATTGTAAATGGATGATGAACATAACTAATTACATTCATGTTATCACAAGGCACAAAATAAACTACCAAGCGCTAACTGAAGGAGTTTGGTCGCCTAAAGTCATATTGTTTGTAACACCCAACATTTTCATAATACATTTTTTTATTATAAATCAGAGTTTCAATACATAAAATGTACAAGTTTACAAATTTAAGAAATAGTAATTAATGGAAAAATAGTGTTTAAAACATAATTTTATGTTATTAACGAGATTAAAGAGAGAGAGAAACTTGAGAAGTCAAGTATTGGACCCAAATGTCATATAATTTTAATTGAGGATTTTTATAAAATTAAGAAAGTTTTGCTAAAGGGCTTATTTGAAAAGAATTTTAATATTTTGGAGTCCAAATGTAATTTAAAAAAAGGGCTTCAGTCTTATTTTCCCGTAGCCTCTCTCTCTCTCCTCAAAAAATTCCTTTTCTTTCTCTCTCCTTCTCTTCCTCTTTCTTTCTCTTTCTTTTTCTCTTTGTGTGCTACTGTGTCCGACGACGAATGACCATTTTCCGGCGCCCACATATAGCCACACGCCGGACCGTTGGATTTAGAGGCCTCCGAACTATCGACCGTGCGGGAATTTTGATGGCACTCGCCGATTAAACACCTCAATCAGTCAATTTAAGTTCGGCCACCGCACGACTTCAAAGTTGTGATTCGGCCACCTTAGGCATCTGTTTGCCGATCCGTCACCACCATCGTGTTCCTCGTGTTGTGGGCTTTCAAAACCCAATAAATTATTCCTACATCTACCATAGTTGGGTGGTGGGTCCACCACGAGCCACCACGATCCACCGTAGATCGACGGTCAAAACTTAGTGTTCGACGTTCCAGAGTTCGTTTTGAGTTTCAGAAAATCATCGTTTGACTTGTTGTGAAACCCGATCATTGTGGTATAATTTCTTTGACCTAAATTGTGATTAATTAGAATCACTGTTATTATGTGTATTTATAGTATATATTTATATATTCTTGATGTACTGAATATTTTCTATAATTATACTGGCTGTCTGGGATTATATGTATTTTTATATACAAGTTTTGATTTTGGGTTTGTCCATGTGCTGCCAAGTTTTAATAGAAAATAATAGACAATTAATAAATTTTAAAAAGACATATTTAATTTATTTTCGATTAATATGGAAATTATTATGATTAATTAATCTTAATTTGTTGACGCCGTTTTTCGCCAACAGATAAAAGAAGAGAGCACGTAAACAATTAAAGACAATGGCTAAAACAAACAAACGAGTCAGACACGCGGTTTTTACGTGGTTCAGCAGTTAAATCTGCCTAGTCCACGAGTCTCTGTTATTAATCTCAAGATTATCTCTGAACAATCCTTTAGCATGAATTCTCCAGAGTTTTCTCTCAAGGTTCAGAATTTCGGTCCTTTACAATGGAGCATCACTTCTCTATTTATAGAGAATGATGCAGAATACTATCCCACATATTTTGGGTAGTTACTCTTTTGTGAATAAAAATAAATAGCCTTAAATGCCAATAATCAGATATAGAAGGAAACGTTCCCCAAAGATCAGGAAACGCATAACTGACTAAATAATATCCCACGATTTTTGGGGATTTACATCAATAAATGAGGATCATATCCCATATCTACAACACTTGTAGATATTCAAGGTAGTCATTGCGTATCTCCCAGGCTTCACGTCATTGTGCGAGCCGCTGACACTTCCCGAGCTGACATTTCTTTCGAGATGGCATATCGAGCTCGAGATCCCTGCTCCGAAGTTGCTTCTGAAGATGAGGGGCTCACAGAGCTATCCTTCGAGATCGAGATCATTTCGAGGTCACCATATTCGAGGTCTGTACCATACTTTGCAGGCTCCGATTTACAATCGTAGAGCATACCCTTAACCCTCACGAGACCATTTAATGCGAACTCAGCTTTCGAGGTCATATTTGCTACGGCTCGAAATCTGGGTATAACATTTTGCCCCCTCAAAAGTATTTGTTCGAATCCTAAGAGAAGGAAACTTTTGAACTACTCTTTTCGGGAACCATACTGTCACACTCTTAAAAACGGACACGTGCCAGATGGGTATTGCTCACTTTAGGTACTTGAGTACCTTGGGAACATGCCCACGATCGTTCTTCTGACAGCTTTTCGGCGCTATCTTATCATCGACTCCCCTCCATTCGATCTGTTGAGGATCTCAATCAACGTTCCTGATTAATTCAGTTTTCCCACCTATTTATGCAAGACTCCCTCTTCGTCTTCTTCACATTTTCTCATCACAGACCAGAAAAAAGAAACACTCCCTAAACCTCTTACCACAGTTTATGCTCATTGCATGTTTTCCAGGCCGAAGAAACAAAAGAATCCTGGTTTGTACGACTTAGTGAGTTCTTTCCTGCAACCTCTTCTCCACTCGACGATTTCGCTGCACTCCCCATTACTGTGTAAGTACGCCATTTTTGTTGTTCCTTTTATATTGTGCTTGCTGTGTATGTTAGTTTACGTTATTAGCATGATGCGATAGGAGGGTTTGAACCGATAGGTTTTTAGGCTTTCTGGATTTTCACTCTGGAAGTTCGTCTCTGGTTTATATTCAGATTCAATCGTTTGAATGCGGTTTCAACTTTCTGGGTTTTGAAGATTTTAGGCTATGTTTCTTGTACACCAAGTTTTCGGGTAAAAACCCTTATTCTTGACAATTACACGAAACCCGAAAAAGCCCTTTCCTGGCTAACTGCCACCTTTCTTTCCCTTGAACTTCGGGATTTTCAAAAAATCATCCACGTTCTTTTTCTTCCCTGTGGAACACGCGCTCTAACTCTTTAGTGAGGGTCTTAATATTTAGTTTCTTGCCCTTAGTTATCCGAGCTTATCTTATCGAGTTCGTGATCCTTGCATGCATGGCCCTCACCATTTTTTCTTTCTCGTTAGATGTCACAGAATCTGGAAAGACGGTGGGGGTCATTACGAGCAATCCCTTACGAGCCCAAATCTCCGAGCCCGGAATCGGTCTTTGTTCGGAACCAGCGTCGGATTAAAGAGTACGAGATCGCACGCGAGCAAGAAGACATTCGAGCCCACTATCGCCGCCAGATTGACGAGGTCATCGAAAAGAAGAGAAGGGTCCTTCGGGAAGCCATCTATCCGGAGCCGAACCCCGGACCTAGGCCAGTTCCCCTCGACCCCGCGTTAAAAGTCACGGTAGCATACCATCCGGGGGAACTTCAGTTTTCCTTAATGGCGGAGCCTTTGTCTTCGCAGCCTAGGAGGGAGATGTTTGAAGCCGAGTTCTACCAGAGCTCGGTTACCACCTCCGACCAGATAACTGACATCCTGGCCCTTCATGGCCTTAGCTCGTTGGACACACTGAACTGCCGAGCTCCGACAAGACATGAACGGAGCTGCTTCGCTCCTAGGGGCCGTGATTCCAGTGTGAAGTACGCGGCCTGGAGCCAGGAACACCTAAAGGCAGGAGCTTTGCTGCCCCTGAAGTCCTTTTTCAGAGATTTCACCGATTTCGTTGGGTTGGCTCCATTCCAACTCAACACCAACTCATACAGGGTGCTGTCTGCCCTGAGGTCCTTATACCACGAGCTGGGGTGGATAGGACCTTCACCCCAAGAGATTTTATACCTCTTTTGTTTGAAGAGTAATCCCTCCCGAGCTCGGGGAGGAGATGGTTTTTACTATCTTTCGAGCTATCCCAAAGAGACAAAAATCTTTGAAGACCTTCCGAACCATCCCCCTGACTTCAAAAGGGCTTTTTTCTGGACAGACGGTCTGTTCCCGTCTCGACATCGTTCGTTTAGGCGAATTCGTAAGTATTCTCGTTACTTTCTATTTTTGAGCTCGAATCTTTAGTCCTTGTATCCATGTTTAGTTGAAGTGTATCTCGCCTTTCAGCTAACTTTCAGCGTCCCACCCCCGACGAGACAATGAAGGAGCACAGAGGGAGCCTGCTCCGACTCCCTTATGGCAGGAGGTCTCTTTCATTTCTGTTACATGAGGACAAGCTTCGAGCTTGTGGCTTGTTGGGACAGGGCCAGTCAACCTCTGACTGGTCCAGTAAAAAATACGAACGCTGGGAGGAAGTGCCTCTGCCCACAGGCATCCTTCCCCCGAGGAGGGAAAGGAAAGCATCTCTCCCAATTCGCTCGAGAAGTCCGCGGTCGGGGAACGAGGCCAATGATGAAGCCTCGAGCTCGGACTCCGGTGGAGGTAAAACCCTTCCTACTTCGCGAATGTGGTCCCCCACTTTATTAAAACACAGGCCCAATAGACTAGTCTCGTGCCCACAGGATAGATACCACTTCTACATATGGAGTTGGGTAGATGACTGTGTCCATAGGTTTGACAGTGGGCTCGGGAAATACGACACTATGTATACCACGGATGAGATGTGGAATGGGATAGCTGTGCAGTATGGGACCAATGATTATAGGGACCTTTTGAGGTTATCACCAACTTATAGGGAAGGCCCTCCCCCCGCCTCTTCTGAAGACGGGGGAATTTCATGGTCCCCAAGCTCAAGCTCGGGGGAAAGTTCCAGTTAGGTTTTTTCTTCAACTGGTTTACACCTTTTCCCAAAGTTATTATCTTTGTTTAACTCACTGTCATTATGCAGGTGCCATGAATCCCGACCTCAACGCCGTGCTCTTTAGTGATGGGGGAGCTGGCGCCCAGAAAAGCAAACGCCCGAGGATACCGAAGAGGCCCAATCGACAGTCCAAGGTACCTAAACGTCACGAGACGACTCCCACGGCCCAGATCACTGCGGACACCTCCAAGGAGCCGACTGCCCAGGTCGATGGGTCAGGCTCAACTGCATCCATCTCTCAGCTTCCCACCGATACCCGGTTAATAGTTGCTCGGCCTCCGAAGAAACCTTCTACCTCGACGGTTCAGCTGCCAACGGCCCGAACTCATACTGAGGAATATGTACTTGATGGCACCGCTGGGGCAGAAGGGGCGCTTCTCAGCTCGGACGTCCTTTCTCGGGTAGGTCAGAGCTTTTCTGGCTTTGGTGCCGACCACTGGGACCTCGTGCGCAAGGCCTCGGACTGCAACACTCTTTATGAGAAGAGTATCGAGCTCTCCGCCGCGGTAGCCTTCTCAAACACTCTTTATGTCTTAGAGTATTCATGTCTCTGATTATATTTCTGATTCATTCTTTGTGTTTCAGGCCCTTGTTGTTTCAGCGCAACTCAACTACAAGCTGACCAACGAGGTGCAGACGAGCTTAAATCTGGCTCAAAAGTCGAAGGATCTCGAGCTGAAGATGATTGACGAGCTCAAAGACTCGAAGTCTGAAATTGAAAGATTGAAGACCCGTCTCGAGGAGCTTGAAAAGTCAAACGCTGAGCTCGAGAAGGCCAAAGCCAAGCTCGAAGAGGAGAAGTCTGAAATTGAAAGATTGAAGACCCGTCTCGAGGAGCTTGAAAAGTCAAACGCTGAGCTCGAAAAGGCCAAAGCCAAGCTCGAAGAGGAGAAGTCTGCAACCTTTGATTTCATGGAGAGCGAGAAGACCCGCCTCCTGGATGAGGCTAAGGAGCTGAGGGAGAAAGCGGTCGATCAGGCCATGTACAAACTTTGGGCCGACAATGCCGATCTTGACACCAGCTTCCTGGGTCCTCTCGAAGCCACATATGTTGAGCGGTGGAATGCCCGTCTTTTGGAAAGTACAGCTGCTCGAGAGGCGACCCAGCAGGATAGTCATGCTATTCGTCCTGGAGGGTCTGGTGATATTGATGCTGAGAAGGCCAAGGATACTCTTCTTTCTTAAATCCGCTCTCGGAGAGATCAGCTATCGGGGCTGCGTCCCCTCATTCTTGTAACTATTTAAATTTGTGCCCACAGGGCTGACACAATTTCTTTATATGCTTTACATTTCTTGGCTCGAAATATTTTACATTTTTCTTGCATTGATGAGTTATGTTTATTTAATTCATACAAACATAGTTTAGATTTAGGCTCGAAATTCGATGCATTCATGCATAGTTTATTCGAATTATCCGTTTCCGACCTCGTTATTTATCAAGGTCGTACATTACTTTAACCATGAACTAAAAAGTACTTATATGGCATGTAATATGAATGATTTGGTTAATCTTTTAGTCACTTTTCCTCATCCTTAGTATCTTAGCTCCGAGGTTATGAGTTCGAAACTATTTTAAGATGTTCCAGCCTCGATCTCGACATATTTCGTGATGGGTTTAGGCTCCCATTTATCATTGATCGATAATTTGGCTGGTTTGTTCCAAACCTGTTATGCTTGCACATCTGGTTAACTCCAAACGTTTTTGGTTTTTGGTAGTTCGGTAATGTCCGAACTATCTAAGCCCGTGTACTTGGTTATTTCCAAATATTATGTTTTTGATAACTCGGTTAAGTCCGAAATATCTAAGCTCGCTCGGTTAAGTCCGAACTATCTAAGCTCGCGTATTTGGTTATATCCAAATACTTTTTTGTTTTTATTTTTTTTTATTTTTAAGCTGGAGGTATGTATACCAATGATGCCCCCTTAATATCCTATGAGTGTGACCATAGGTTATTAAATTAAGAGAGATTGCAAAAATAAAAATAAATTACATGTGAAACAAAGTAGACCCTTTATTTGAAATTCAAAAACAAACTAAGTACAGAAAATCATGGTTACGGGCGACACTTCCTTCACTATTGATAATATGGTCTCAGGTGTTCGCCATTCCATGCTCGTGGTATGAGGCTCCCATCTAATCTTGCAAGTTTGTATACGCCAGGGCGGATGACTGATTCTATCTGGTATGGTCCTTCCCAGTTTGGCCCGAGTACTCCTGCTGCTGGATCTCGGGTTGCTAAGAATACTCGTCTCAAAATCAGGTCTCCCACTCCGAACTTTCGGTCTCGAACCCTCTTATTGAAATATCTCGTGGTCCGTTGCCGGTAAGCAGCATTTTTCAGTTGAGCCTCTTCCCTTTTTTCTTCGATCAAGTCTAGGGTTTCTTCGAGCTGAATATGATTGGAACTTTGGTCGTAAATCTGAGTTCGAATTGTCGGAATTTCGACCTCAATGGGCAACATTGCCTCGCAGCCGTATGCTAGAGAAAACGGGGTATGCCCAGTTGATGTCCGAGCTGTAGTTCTATATCCCCAAAGGACTTGGGGTAATTCCTCAGGCCATCATCCCTTTGCTTCTTCCAACTTTTTCTTCAAGGAACTCTTGAGAGTTTTATTAACGGCTTCGACCTGATCGTTCGCCTGAGGGTGAGCCACTGACGAAAAGCTCTTTATTATACCGTTCTTGTTACAAAAGTTGGAAAATAAGTCGCAATCAAACTGGGTTCCGTTGTCAGACACAATCTTTCTTGGCACTCCATATCGGCATACGATGTTCTTTACCACGAAATCCAGGATCTTCTTCGAAGTTATGGTCGCCAATGGTTCAGCCTCCGTCCATTTTGTGAAGTAATCAACCGCGACCACAGCATACTTTACTCCTCCTTTGCCAGTTGGGAGTGAGCCTATGAGGTCGATGCCCCATACCGCAAAAGGCCATGGGGACGTCAACATGGTTAGTTCGGAAGGTGGAGCTCGGGGTATCGTGGCGAATCTCTGGCACTTGTCGCATTTTTTCACGAACTCGAAAGAATCCGTTTTAATGGTTGGCCAGAAATATCCTTGGCGTATAATTTTCTTGGATAGGCTATGCCCCCCGGTATGATCTCCGCAAAACCCTTCATGAACTTCTCTAATAATCTTCTTTGCCTCGGGGGGAGTCACGCATCTGAGCAATGGCATGGAATACCCTATTCTGTATAGCCTTCCATCCAGGATGGTGTAACGAGGAAGTTGATACATTAGTTTCCGAGCCTGACTTCGATCTTTGGGAAGAATCCCATTTTCGAGGTATTCAACGATCGGGCTCATCCAGGTCGGTTCTGTCTCGATCATGCACACATCTTCCTTGTCTGACTCAGTAATGCTGGGTGCTGACAGATGTTCTATGGGTACAACATTCAGCTCCTCATTTTCAGTGGAAGTGGCGACCCGAGCTAAGGCATCTGCATTTGAGTTTTGTTCTCGGGGAACTTGTTCGATTGCATAAAACTCAAAAAACTCCAATGCGTACTTTGCCTTCTCCAGATAAGCTGCCATTTTTGTGCCACGAGCCTGATACTCTCCCAAGATTTGATTAACTACGAGCTGAGAGTCGCTGTAGCAATGTATAGCTCTGGCCTTGAGTTCCTTTGCTATTCGTAGTCCCGCCAGTAAAGCCTCGTACTCAGCTTCATTATTAAATGCTTTAAAGCCGAACCTTAATGCAGAGTGAAATTTTCTCCCTGCAGGGGTGATCAGAATAACTCCTGCCCCCGCTCCATTTTCATTTGACGACCCGTCGACGTAAAGTTTCCACAGCTCGTGGGCCGTGGTTGTTACTTCGTCGTCGGCTGTACCGGTGCACTCTACTATAAAATCTGCCAACGCTTGTGCCTTAATGGTTGTTCTCGGATGGTAGGTGATCTCGAATTGTCCGAGCTCAACAGCCCACTTAAGGAGTCGACCAGATGCCTCTGGTTTGGACAAGACTTGCCTTAATGGTTGATCTGTCAGTACATGGATAGGATGTGCCTGAAAGTAAGGGCGGAGCTTTCGAGATGAGTGGATCAGACTGAGGGCGAGTTTCTCCATCAGTGGATACCTTGACTCTGCCCCCAGTAATCTTTTACTGATGTAGTAGACGGGTTTCTGTATTCTCTCTTCCTCTCGGACGAGCACCGCGCTTATCGCGTGTTCAGTTGTTGAGAGATATAAGAACAGTACTTCTCCCGTCTCAGGTTTCGATAGGATAGGTGGTTCGGCTAAGTGCCTTTTTAGCTCTTGAAAGGCTAGCTCGCACTCGTCTGTCCATTCGAACTTTTTACTTCCTTTCAATAAGTTGAAGAACGGGAGACCGCGGTCCGTTGACTTCGAAATGAACCTGCCCAGAGCTGCCATCCTGCCAGTCAAGCTTTGAACATCTTTATGCTTCCGAGGTGAAGGCATATCGATCAGGGCCTTTATTTTATCGGGATTAGCCTCGATTCCACGAGAGTTGACAATGAAACCCAGAAATTTCCCCGAAGACACCCCAAAAGTGCACTTCTGAGGATTCAACTTCATGTTGTACTTTCTGAGCACGCCAAAGCACTCTTCGAGGTCATCAACATGGTTCTTGTTAAGTTGAGACTTTACGAGCATGTCGTCAACATAAACTTCCATGTTGTTCCCTATTTGCTCTGAGAACATCATGTTTACGAGCCGCTGGTACGTGGCTCCGGCATTCTTGAGTCCGAATGGCATGACATTGTAGCAGTAGAGCCCTTTATCCGTAATGAAGCTTGTATGCTCTTGGTCGGGGGCATGCATGGGAATCTGGTTATATCCAGAATAGGCATCCATGAATGACATCAGACCATGCCCCGCCGTGGCATCCACGAGCTGATCAATTCTCGGTAGGGAAAACAGTCTTTCGGGCAGGCCTTGTTGAGGTCTGAGTAGTCAATGCACGTCCTCCATGTCCCATTGGGTTTCGGGACCAACACTGGATTGGCCACCCAATCAGGGTAAAAAGCGTCCCTTATAAAATTATTTGCTTTCAGCCTGTCCACCTCCTCCTTTAGTGCTTTCTTTCTGTCTTCATCCAGCTGCCTTCGCTTTTGCTGCTTCGGAAGAAAGCTTTTGTCTATATTCAATGCGTGGCTCGCTACATTAGGGCTTATTCCCACCATGTCAGAGTGGGACCACGCGAAGACATCCTGGTTTTTCTTCAGAAAGCAAATTAATTGCTATTTTGATTCGTCTAGGAGGTGTTTCCCGACCTTCACCTTTTTCGAGGGACTAGATTCATCGAGCTGAACCTCTTCGAGCTCCTCCAAAGGTTGGAGGTCAATCTTCTCTTCAATCCTTGGATCGATCTCCTCGTCAATTTTCAGAACTGTTTTAGTCTTTATACTGTATGACAACAAGTGCTTGCGCGCTTGTTTGTTTCTTTCCCCTTAAGGAAATGCTGTAGCACTCCCTTCCTGCCAGTTGATCTCCTTTCAATGTTCCGACCCCGCTTGGAGTCGGGAACTTAAGGGCTAGATGCCTTACAGATGAAATTGCCCCCAGCCCGACCAGGGCGGGTCTCCCGAGCAATACATTGTAGGCAGATGGTAACTCTACTACCACGAACTCCATCATCTTGGTCACCGAGACTGGATAGTCTCCCAAGGTCACAGGGAGTTCAATGGACCCCATACAGGCGGTTCCTTCTTTAGAAAAGCCGTACAAAGTGGTTGCACAAGCCCTCAGGTCGCGAAGGGAGAGCCCCATTTTCTCTAGGGTTGCTTTATAAAGAATGTTAACTGAGCTCCCATTGTCTATGAGAACTCGGCGCACTCTTTTGTTGGCAAGCTGTAGGGTGATGACGAGTGGATCATGATGAGGGAACTGGACGTGAGAGGCATCCTCCTCGGTGAAGGTTATAGGCTGAGTCTCAACCCTTTGGCTTTTTGGTGCCCTTGGTTCGGGTTCATATGGAGACCCGTCCCCTGTCTTCAGCTCATTCACATATCGTTTTTGAGCATTTCTGCCCCCTCCTGCGAGATGAGGACCTCCCGAGATGGTTATTACGTCCTCTCCATCTATCGGTGGAGGCTTATCCTCATCCCGAGATCGGGAGTTATTATTCTGTGTTGCCGGAAGCGCGGCTACTCTCTGGCTGGCAGTAGCCTGTCCAGTATTCTGGTTTTTGACATACTGCCGGAAATAACCTCTCGAGATCAATCCTTCGATCTCGTCCTTCAGCTGTCGGCACTCATCAATTGTGTGGCCGGTGTCCCTATGAAATCGACAATACTTGCTGGAGTCCCTCTTAGACTTTTGATTCCTCATAGGGTCCGGTCGCCTGAAGGGGACCTGGTTTTCATTAGCCAGGTATATGTTTTCCCGGGACTCGTTGAGCTCGGTATGCACTTTATATACGAAGAAATATCTTTCTCCTTTTTTCTTCTTTCCTCCATCAGCCTCGGGATTATTTCCCTCGCTTTTTTTTTCTCTTGGAAGGATTCTCCGAGGCAGGCTGTGTAACTAGAGGGTCAACCGAGGTTGAGGCGGAGTTAATGTTTATCGTTGTAGTTTCGGTCTGCGAGGTCGCTTTGAGTGTTGACCTCGCTTCCTCTACATTAACAAATTTCTGCGCCCGTCTGTTAAACTCGGTTATCGACCTCACCGGTTTCCCTTGTATGTCATCCCAAAGTGCATTCCCGGGTAAAACACCAACTCGGATGGCCATCAAGTGCCCGCTGTCATCCACGTCACGAGCTCGGGCGACCTCTAGATTAAATCTTGTCAGGTAGCTCTTTAGTGTTTCGCCTGGTTGTTGTCGGACGTTAATCAAAGTGGATGCTTCGGGTCTGACTCCCACCATAGCCCGGAACTGCTTCTTGAAGTCTCTAGACAATTGATCCCACGAAGTTATAGAATGTCTCTTGTACTTCTCGAACCAACTCTTGGCAGGCCCGGCCAATGATGTTGGAAACAACATACATCTGAGCTCGTAACCCACGTTACTAGCTCTCATAATAGTGTTGAATGTACTCAGATGGCTGCATGGGTCGGTTTTTCCTTCAAACGCTGGGACGTGAGGAATCCGGAACCCTTGGGGGAACTGAGTGTTAGAAATATTGGGAGCAAACGGCTCGAGCTCCTCATCAGAGTCCTCATATCGACCGTTTCCTCGCTCATTCTTCAAAAGCCTAAAGGCTTTTTCGAGCTGATCGATCCTTTCTTGTACTGGGTCCTTAGGCGGTGTTTGGAATTGATAGTCATTAATCGCGATCCCAGGCTCGCGTCTCCGTGAGGGATCTCTATGCCCATTCAGATGATTCCTAAGATCCGGGTTTGTCTGATCTCCCTTTCCCCTGCTCTGATTCAGGTGATTGCGCAGGTCGGGATGGCTCTTGTGATTCCCAGTATTTTTACGACCCCGGTCGTGTTTACTGACAGACCTTGTTTCTCCGGACTCATCGCTAGTGAAACTCATCGATCGGTCATTTCATGGTGGATCCTTTCTACGTCGCCTCGTCACTGCAGTGCGAGATCGGGACGTCTGACTTCTCTCGGATGGCGCGCCTTTCCGCCCCTGGAACGTCTCCCCGTTTCCTTGTCTCTCCCCTGTACGCCCTTGATCCTGATCTCGACCAGGTTGAGCGTTCCTGCGGGGAGGTGAAGGATATCTTATGGGAGACGGAGGAAACCGTATAGGTGACGGTGGTTGCCGTCCTTGCCTCGGCCTGGAAGGTCCAGAATTTGCCCGAGATGGGCCGGTTGCGTTTGGTGCGCTACCAGGAACCTGAGTCCGAGCCTCGACAGGAGCTTGGTTGTTCTCAGTTCCTGCAGGCACTTCCACAGGTGGATTAGGCGGGACCCGAGCTCGGGTACTCCTCTGAGGCCTAGAAGGAGCAGATGGCTCTGTTGGTGCTGGAGGCTGAGCTGGCCTCCTTGTGTTAGCATTTTTTCGTGGACGTCCACGGGGCTTCCGGGGAGGAACGTGCACGTCCCTTGGAGGAGGGGCTCGGTCTTCGCGCGGAGGTGGGGGCTGAGCCACCTGCGCCTCCGCGGCTATCCTAGTCAACTCCTCGTTACGTTTGTTGGCATCTGCCAGCAGTTGTTTCAGCTGCCGATTCTCCAATTCTACAATAGGGACATAACGCTCAGGGTTATAGTACATGTCCTCATCCCTTGGTTGTGGAGGTGGTCCCCGGGAATCAGAGGACCCACTCCTTTCATCAGCGTCCGGGTTCTCCATTGGCTGTTTTCCAGGACGCCTTGGGTAATTTTCTTCAGGAGTGTTCTGATTGTTTGTAGCCATGAATCTCTCAGGGACGGATGCTTGAGGCTCTCAATGAAAGCACCAAACTGTTGACGCCGTTTTTCGCCAACAGATAAAAGAAGAGAGCACGTAAACAATTAAAGACAATGGCTAAAACAAACAAACGAGTCAGACACGCGGTTTTTACGTGGTTCAGCAGTTAAATCTGCCTAGTCCACGAGTCTCTGTTATTAATCTCAAGATTATCTTTGAACAATCCTTTAGCATGAATTCTCCAGAGTTTTCTCTCAAGGTTCAGAATTTCGGTCCTTTACAATGGAGCATCACTTCTCTATTTATAGAGAATGATGCAGAATACTATCCCACATATTTTGGGTAGTTACTCTTTTGTGAATAAAAATAAATAGCCTTAAATGCCAATAATCAGATATAGAAGGAAACGTTCCCCAAAGATCAGGAAACGCATAACTGACTAAATAATATCCCACGATTTTTGGGGATTTACATCAATAAATGAGGATCATATCCCATATCTACAACACTTGTAGATATTCAAGGTAGTCATTGCGTATCTCCCAGGCTTCACGTCATTGTGCGAGCCGCTGACACTTCCCGAGCTGACATTTCTTTCGAGATGGCATATCGAGCTCGAGATCCCTGCTCCGAAGTTGCTTCTGAAGATGAGGGGCTCACAGAGCTATCCTTCGAGATCGAGATCATTTCGAGGTCACCATATTCGAGGTCTGTACCATACTTTGCAGGCTCCGATTTACAATCGTAGAGCATACCCTTAACCCTCACGAGACCATTTAATGCGAACTCAGCTTTCGATGTCATATTTGCTACGGCTCGAAATCTGGGTATAACATAATTATTATTGTTATTATTTTGTTAAGTAAATCAAGAATATAGTTTCATGTATATATATATATATATATGAAAAATGTGATTTATAGTAAACCTATTATTTAACAATTATTATTGTATATTAATATTTTCGTTAATATTTGAATATTAAAATAATATCAAATATTAGTTTCTTACAGTTATTGATATTTGTAAGACCAGTGAATTTTGGAGAAAGTATATTTATTATATCATTGTGATTAATATTATGACTAATTAATAATAATATAAATATTTATATTATTATCATTATACCGATTATTACAATTTTATTTTAAAAATATGATTTCTTTTATAAAATGACCATTTGAATATATGCATTCACATATGTATTGTTATTGAGGTATTTTGTTATTAATATTGAAATAAGTATATTTATAGACAAAAGTTAATAATAATAATAATAATAATAATAATGTGACGCCCCACGTCACTATGGCTGCTTTCTGGAATGACGACTGGCCCTACAAACCAAGACAAGTCTTTCCAGCGTGCTTTGTCCTCACTCGCACACTTCCTGGGAAAACTTCCCAGGAGGCCACCCATCCCTAGATTACTCCAGGCCAAGCACGCTTAACCATGGAGTTCTTAAGTGATGGGCTACCAAAAAGAAGATGCACCTTCCTAATATAGGTAGTACCCATCAATCCATTTAAGCCATCTTCAACTGTGTAGTCCCATACCTACACAGTCTTAGAATCATCACATTTGGCCTTCCCCAGGCGGTGTGGGATTGCACAGCTTACCCGGTCTTTCCCCTTACGGATCACAGGACTCTGACTGTCACAAATAATAATAATAATAATAATAATAATAATAATAATAATAATAATAATGTATCATAAAAATACATTATATTACGAGTAAGGCCTAAAGCAGTGTTTTGTAAAGAGGATTATGATGCATGAAAATTATTAGCATTATGATGATAATAATTATTATTATCATTTATATTGTTTCTGGTATTGTTAATATACACTATCAATAGTGTATATTTACGATTTTTATATAATTTAATAAATGATGAACCTTGAATATGATCTGTATGGATTGGATTGATTAACTCTTGGTGAGTAGTTTTAAAATAAGCTAAGGACCTAAGGTAAGTAAATTTCACATTTTGTGCTTAAGTGTGATATGCATGACTACATTGACTGTGTATGTCTGTTGTGTTAAGTATGAGATGATGATGCATATGATGAGTGTGTGATGAATGGTTATATGAGTTATGTTTGGTATGTATATCATAATGAATTATATGATATATAATAGATGAATTTCGTGATATGTGAAAGTTGTCTTAATTGATTAAGTTTGATCCGAGTTATGTGCAAGTATGTGTTCTCATGTGGACGAATATGTGGACTACCTTCTATGTTCATAATTTTGTTACATGTTATGATATAGGAAGCCTTTAAGTTTTTAGGCTGGAAACCTTAGACATGACTCATAGCTCTACGTTAAGGTATAACAATGCCACCAACCCAAAGCTTCTTATATTATGACTAAAGATGTTTTCAGTTGTATGAGATGTGATATAGTGCCTTGACTAAATGTCATCACACATGAACATTGGCATTTCAGCATCCGCATGTATGCATGGCATGTTCAGTTATTGGTACATTATTATGTGATATAAGACCATACATAAAAATATGAGAAAAGTTTTGAAATACCTTGAAAAGTATTATGGAAAGTTAAATATTTTAATGACAACAAGGCTTAAGCAATGTGGTAATAAGATGTTGAAAAGGGTGCCACTGTTTCGAGGAAGCAATTAAGTAAGTCAATAAAGAAGACAGAGGTCTATAAGAGTTATAGTGGTTGCCCACTAGTGTGGGCTAGGTCAGAGTTGACCATTCAGATATGTTTGCCATGTTCCCATCTTTCTCCTCCATTTATATGTGGAATAAGTATGGCAGCTATGGCAACGATGAAATGAGTAATACGATGAGCCCAGCTGCGATGATGGCTAGTCGGAGGAGAACCCATGGGATTTTATATTATATGTGTAACAAGCCTTGCAGGCATTGGCTAAATCGAATAGTGTGCACATAAGATAACGGGCCCATAATAATGTGAAAGTAAAAAGAGAAAAAGCACAAGAGTACAGTTTGAAAGTACATGAGCAATAAATGAAATGCATAAGTATATAAGTCAACTTATTAGTATATGTGCACTTCAAACTCATGACATTCATGTGTATGTGTATGCATGAGATTTACTTACTAAGCGTTAGCTCATTATGTTATTTTCCAACATTTTTCCAGGTGTGGCTTTAGATGTTGAACAATTTGTGGAGCACAGACTCAGTAGCAATGCAATAGTGGTTTAGGGTTTTTCATATTGCTATATTAAGCTTAAAGTATTCATATGTGTAATAATTTCTATTAATAAGTTTATATAAAAAAATAATTTTTTCTGTATTTCTTAGTATCATTTTATTTAATTCATTTGGTCAAGTTCTTAACATACTCGTAAACCTTGGAATTACGAGTATGTGGCAGACGTACCCTACCTTAGGGGCGTCACATTATTCAACTCCAGGTCGTTTAAAGAGGTGGTAATTCGCTAACAGAGACATGTTCGTGTCTCTTGGTTATTTTATGCATGTTCATTCAACACACGCTATCTGCGCTAATAGAATAAGCAATGGATCACAAATTAAGTTGTTATTATAAAAATACGAATATATTTGTGTAATTATAATGTGGTAATGTATTATTTACGGGTCAAGCCCAATAGCTTATGCCCGTGATTTAAATGTAACCATAAACTCTTCACTATAAATAAAAGATGTGATAGAAATAGAGGAGACAATTCATAATGTCGAAACTCTATTCTTGTATATACAGACCTTATGTAATGTAAAAGCGAAGGAGGACTATAGAACAACCGACAACGTAAGTTTGCCAGAAACTATGGTTCTTCAAGCTTAAATATCAATAAAAGTTACTAAGTGGATTATGTCATATTTTTTGGGTTGAGCAACTATAAAATATGGTGTTATTTATTTTATTATATAACAATTTTTAAATCTCTGCTCTTATATGTTCTCAAATTGACGAAAAATGGTGTCAACAATATGTATTTTCAATTATGCTAAAATAACTTAATAATCACAGCCTAATAATCAACCAAAAAACAAAATAGCATAATAATCTTACTGGTCAACCAATTTCCGAAATCTCTCAGCTTAATTATATAATTTGGTCAAATTACAATTATTTAACAACAAAAACTAAATAAGTGCCTAACACTTTTTTTTTTCTTATTTGATGCACCACTATTTCTTTCAAACTAGTATTTGCCTTTTTTTTTTTTAAATAAGTGCAATTTGTTTTTTCATGTGACTCAACTCTGACCAATGCTATATTCAAATTGATTTGTTGTAATTCAGTATTTTGCTAAATTTTTTTTTTAAATGTTGAGATAATTTTAGTTTTTTTGTTAGGAATAATTTTATTATTATTCAGAGAGATGATGATAAAGAGTACAAATTGGATGAGAGATTTTCTTTAACCAACGTAAACTTATTATCCAGCCAAAGAACTAGGGGTGAATATTTCACCCGCAAAACCCGAAAATTCGCACAACACGCAACCTGAAAACCTATTTTTTGGCCAAACCCATCAATTTTGGGTCTAATCTGATCCAAACCCGAGAGTGGTTGGGTCGGGTTCAGGTTCTAAAGTATAAAATCACGGGTTTGGGTGTAACCGGAACCCAAACAAATAAAAAAACAAAAAATGATTATAATATGTTTAAGTTTATCTATATTTCTTTTGTAGTTTATTTCTTGAAATGCATTAAAATCACATTTCTTTTCTATTACTTATATTTCATGGTTTTTCTTTTAAAATCAACTAATCTAGCCATTAGAGTTTATAGAATATGCATTTTTCATAATTTTTTAATGAAATAAAAAAAAACTTGTAAAAAAATAATTGAACCAAACTAACAACAAAGTTAGGATAATATGATTTTATTTGTAATTTTTCTATCTTTTTTGGCAAGAAAACATGTCAAAAGTAAAATAAACATAAAAAGTGTCAAAAAATTGGTATTTTTTAAAAACTTTTACCAAGGCTCACAAAAGGCTGAAAACCCATTAACAACCCAACCCCACCTGAAACCCGAACCACCTTACCTGACCCCACCCGAACCCGAAACCCAAAAATCACCTAAAATCTGAAGAAAAAAAAAACAAATTGAGCAGGTTCGATACCTTATTTCCCCACCTAAAACCCGCAAAAATCAAATATGATGTACCCGAAACTCGAAAATCAGACTCGTGTGCACCCCTACAAAGAACATGCAAAGATGCTCTCGAAAAAGTAGACAAATACGTATGGTAATTATTAAACCTAGTTAATTTTGATAGGTTGCAACATTGTTCAAAGTTAAAAATGAATGTAAAGGAATCAGAAGAAAGCTACTCTCGAAAGAAACAGGTGCTTCAATTTGAAAGCCCGATTAGAGACATGTATCACAAACCAAACAAAGATAAGTAATTACTTATGAAATAAATTTTAAAAAAAAAAACTTATTTTAGACCTACCAAAGGACTTTTCCTTCGGTTTAGCCTTCAGTAAAATTTTAGAAAAAAAATTGAAAAGAAATATTTTTGGAGTTTAGCTTATCTAACCAAAGGCTTCCTTTTGATTAGAACCCTTAAATTTTGTTTAATGATATTGAACAATTAAAAATAACAACCAATCATAGCCAAAATAGTTTAGGGAAGATGAATTCTATATCATATAAACTTTATTATTTTTCTAAAAAGAAATAAAAAAACCTTATCTTTGACTATCCTGAATCTAAAGATGTCGCCATTAGTTTTTACCAAGTCTGAGAGGAATTGAACATATGCAGAAGACAATCCATAAAACATGACACAAAACTAGCCTCGATAGACACGGAAACAAGCCACCATACATGGCACAAATCAAGCCTCAAAAGGCACTAGACAAACCACTATACATGGTACAAAACTGGCCTCAAAATGCTTTAAAAGGCACAACACATGGCACAAAAAACCAAAATTATAAAGAAGGAAAATGAAAATATGTATATATTGAAAGAGATAGTAGTAATAATTTTTTGGGGAGAGTGAGATAACACCACCACAAAAAAAAAATCTACACAAAATTTGGATTGACAGAGACTTAAAAAAGATTGAGAAAGAACTTGCAAACCCAAGTTGATCAATGGAGTTCTTCAATGTTTGATGAAGCTTCAAAACCCTAGGCAAATCACCACTTTGAAACAATCCTTTGAGAAAACCCTTGAGCAAACCAAAACACAAACCAAAGCTTATACAAGTAGAACGATGTCCTAATACTCTATTTCCCAGCCATCATTGGTGTAATGACCAAACTATTTCTAAGACCTTGGACCATTAAAACTACTAGACATAGTTACTATTTTTTAGAAAACATACATAAGAAATAATCATAACTTTATTAAAAACCCCAAAATAAATATTGTATCGATTTATCGAGTTTTTTCAGAAACTAGAATTATGAAAGATTAGAGAGCGCAAAAGAAAGGATTTAAGAAAAGTAAACGAGGTTTTTATGTGGTTGGGGCGTTAATGAGCCTTAGTCCACGAGACAATTGTATTAAAGCTTAGAGAGCTTTTGACAATGGAGTTTTCTACAAGTTTGAGCAGAGTAACTGCTTACAATCAAAATCTCGGATCCCCTCCTCAGTGCACCACTATTCGTATTTATAGGCACATGAGTGCACTAGGCTTGGGCCAGGCTAATCTAGGCCCAATAAGGGTGTAAATACCATTGGCTTCTCTGATGGGAGCCCAATACAAAGGATTGAAATATGAAACATACATTAATTAAAGCCCATTGGGCCAGCCCAAATAATATCTTATTCTAAGACATGCGACAAACTGGTGTTTCAGTCTGGGTGTTAAGGGCAAAGAGGAAGATTTGGGGGACAAGATCGGTCAGAGTAGTGGCGACACAGTTCTGAACCAACAACGTACAATCTCGAGGCAGTCTCTTCTACAGGTTAATTGTGGGGACAACACACCACACTTCATGGGATGGTGTCAGTATCTTGGACACTTTATCGCGCCAAACTCGGACAACCCATCCAGGTCCATTTACCAAGGTCCCCCTCCGTTTACTAGGGCCTCGTTTCATTTACCAGGACCTGGGTTCATCCACGGAGATCTCGGCCCAATCTTGGATTTGGGAGCCGCGACCTCCTTTATCGTACCTCAGGGAACATCCCGGTACGTGGTCTCGGGTTTATACAACCTGCCCTGACGATGGTCCCGGCTTATTCTCCCGGTAGCCCTTTGGGCCTTGCCGAGACTTAGGTTGCCAATAGTCGTTTTCCCTTCGCCTAATGGGCCTGGTCTGGGCCTTAACTCCCAGGAAAAAGGTCCATGGGCTTACAGTGTGGATTCGTACATGTTGGAAGAAACGGGGATAACAATTACCCCCCAAGCCTTCATCTGGGCTTGAGCGGTGGAGGCTTGTCTCCCTCCCGGACTATCTCAGTACTTCCTGGCTCATTTTCAAGGCGATGGGTCTACGGACGAGTGACCCCGCTAGCTGATCGATCACGGAGTGAAAACCTTCTTCGATGTCCGGGACAAAATCCAAAAATCTCGGACCGCTTACCAGGATTCAAGTTCGTTTACCAGAGCCCTGATTCATTTACTTCAGGGCCGTCTGGAGACCTTCCCGTTCACCCTACTTCATCATGAAGGGTGCACGTGTTCCTTTGCGACTAGCGCATTGATGGCACTTGGTCTTGAAAGGTCAGCAAACATTCTATTGGTTACTGTGTTTGGGGCTAGTATGTCAGCTCGGTTTACGAAGCGTCCCATCTGCACGAATGTTCCCATTATTATCTCTGCGACAAAGAGGACCGTTGGACGGGACGACCTTTGAGGTGCTCTTTTTCTGGGACGTTGGATCGGGTCAGCGCGGATCACATCTCTGGGGTACCGTGATCCAGTACTCGAGTAGGTCCATTAATGTCCCTGCACGATCCAGGATCGTCCGATGGGGGGGGATCGCACGGAACCGTTAGATCGACACAACCTTCTGGTTCTTATAAATAACCTAATATTTTCATTTGATATCTTTACATTCTCATAAAATAAAAACGCTTAAAGGACCTTTTATGTTCGAGCTTGCCGACGACATTTTCCATCATCTACTTCGTCTTCGCCGTCGCTTGTTCCCAACGCACCCGATATCCGCACCTTCGCCTGAGCAGACGACATCGGCCTATCCCATAGACGAGCTTTTGAGCCGCCTTCACCTGTTCAAAGTCGCAATTTTACCGTCACTGTCGCCGGAAACCCACCATTCTTCACGACCAACCTTTTACAGTAAGTTTTCCTCACTTTCACTTTCAGGGTTCTGTGGCTTCTTGGTGATCCCGGACCTGATTCGGAGGGGACTCCTCCAAGCAGATCGTAGGAGAGCCCCCATACCTTAACCAACCTTCTTGGGTTTTGGTGCTGACTGCTTGGTTGTTTGTTTTGTTCTGTTTTGCTCCCAGATAATCAGCCATGACCTCAGGCGTTACCCTTCATTCGGGAGAACAAGTTAATGTGGCCCCTATCACTCTATTTGGATCCAAGACTCCCAGTGGCAACAGATGGGAGATGGAATGGGTGCAGAACCTGTTCCGAAATTATCGGATGTTGTACGCCCTGGAGAAGCATTTGGGCATGGAGTCGACTCCCGGACTATTCTATAACCGCCTGGCCAGAAAAGAGGAGAAGGCTCACACCGACGTGGGTGAATTTGGGTCCTAAGCGTAGGCCACATCAGTGCAGAAGCCACTCTCCCGCTTCATGACTACTTCATGCAATTCCTCAAGTTTATGGGGATTGCGTCGTTCCATCTCCTGCCTCAAGTGTATCAGCTGCTTGCGGGGTGGCGCATCTTTTGCATAGCGAAGCAGATCCTGGATCTGACTCCGGCAAAAGTGCTGTATTTCTACAAGTTGGAGCTGAAGGTCAACATCAAGGACAAGACCCTGGACGGCTTCTAGAGACTAAAATCGCGGGGCAACTACACTGCTCCTACCAGCACATGGAAGCAACCCCCAGACGTCAGACATTACTGGTTCATGACGTTCGGGTTTCTTATAGAAAAGAACCCCACGCTGATGCTGGACTTCCAGCGAGTGGGTAAGTGGCTTCCCGTTCCCTAATTTCTTTCTTGTTGTCACTTTTTATTCCTCATTCTCAACATATTGCCTTGGATGGCAGGACCCTATGCCCAGACTCCCCTCACCCAGTTTATCATGGACCGGAAGAAGTTCTACTCCGAGCTGAGCGCGGAAGATTTGGATGTAGGGGGCTACGTCAACACCGAGAACCTCCGAGTGGTCGGGATGCTGGAGGCCAACCAAACGATCAAGGCTACCAGCCTCCGGGGGATACAATGTGAGAAAGACCCTGCACTAAGGGAGGAGCTGGCCCTTGAGCACATCAGGGCTGTAGAGGCCGCGACCAAAAGGAAGCGAGACCAGACTAAGCAGAGGGAGATTGCCACCTCTGAGGAGCTAGAAGCCTTTTTTGACGAGGCCCAACCGAACACGAGGACCCATGATGCTAGTGTATCAGGGCGAGGTAATTCACCTTTGCTTTTGACTTATGCTCCCCGAGATGGGGACTTAGTTAGGGATAGACTAGTTTATCGAGGCCCCCTATTCGAGGCTGATGGAGAGATAAGACCTTCGTCTCCCATCAATGTAGATCAGGAAACTCTCATGTACTTGTGTGGGTTTCTTCAATATGGGAACTTCTTGGACCCGGATGACATGGGAGACCGAGTCTATTCCTTTGCCTTAGGGGAATTAAGTCGACTCTGAGGTCTAGACAAGGGTTCGTCCCAAAGTACTTTTGCTAATTCCCTTTTTTCTTTTGGCTTATTTCAGAAGACTCTGACATGTCCAATCCCGTAGTAAAGATGAAGCAAGCTCTTGAGGTCCGGGCTGCCAAGGCTAGGGCTTCGACCAAAAAGAACACCTAACGCCCAAGCCGAAAGTTCTGGACGCGATCCTTGGGAGCTCGATGTCGGATCCTAACTTAGTCGGGGAGGCCTCAGCCGTGGTCCCAATTACGACAGTCAATCTTGAAACTGCCCCAGCTCTCCCTACTTGTCCTTCGATAATCGACCTAGAGGGGGAAACGCTGGTAAGTCGGAGTTCCAGGAAGAGAACTGCGGACTCGAGCCCGGGTGAGGCCGCGAAGGGGACAAAGAGGGCCAAGGCCAGAGGCATAGGCTCGGCCGAGGAATCCTCCGAGGAGAGCCATCTTGCGGCCAAGGAACTCCCAGAAGCGCCTGCACTTCCAATCCATCCGGCTTTTCCCGAAGAGGGAGAGGCAGTTTTGCGGGAGGAACAGTCCAAGTTGGTGTCCCGGACGTGGGAGAATGGCCGGGAGAAGTGGGAGGAGGTTTACTAGGCTCTGATGATTCGTCGTCAGGCCGAGTTCTCGGAGCATTCGGCACCTTTTAGCGCTTCCTAGCCGATCGTGGACCGGCTTGCTGCTGAGACGGGGTTCCGTTCCAAACTGGGGCAAGACACGGCTCCGTTTGCTTCGAACATGATGGATTAGGTGGGGGTTACTATGTCCATCCTCCAGTTGAAGCGGTACACCACTATATCCAACCAGGACATGCTATTCATCTCCCAGGCTCTCTGCCATCAGGCCACTGCTGTAAGTTATCTGTTTACACCTCCCGTTTCTTCCTGCACTTTCAATTCTTCAGATTTTTCTAACTTCAATTCCTTCTAGGATGCTCTACTGGCTCACCGAAATGCCAACTTGGCGGCCAAGATTGCAATGAAAATGGAGACGAGCCAATTAGAGCTGGAGGCGACCGTGAACCAGCGGGAAGCCGCTAAGGAAGCTCTGGCCAAGGAGGTGGCTCAAGACAAAGTGGACCGCGAAGAGGCTACCCGGACCAAGTTTCAACTTGAAGAGACTTTGTCCCGGAGGGAGGCCGAGAATAGCAAGATGGTGGCCGGTTTGGAGGCGGAGCTTCTTCAAGTAAAAGCCCTGTAGGAGGCAGCCGAAGCCCAATCTACCTAGGACCGAGAGAGGATCACTAGTCTTGAGTCTCGAATCCGCGAATTGGACGACCTGTTCTGGCAAGAGGTGATGGCGTATGATGAGACCCATCGCGAGAAAGAAAAGGAGGACGCCATGCTGGAGGTCATCTTTAACGAGCCCATCTACATGGCCTGGCCAAAGGAGAAAGGGCCAAAGTACCCCTAGGGCTCGTTCATACTGACGTCTGTGGACCGATTAATGTTCAGGCAAGAGGTGGTAATGAATATTTCGTCACTTTCATTGACGATTATTCTCGATATTCATGTCTTTACCTAATGCAAAGAAAATCTGAAACTTTTGACAAGTTTAAAGAATTTTTAGCAATGGCCCAAAACCAGTTAGGTAAAACTTTAAAGATCTTGAGATCTGATAGGGGTGGAGAATATTTGGATAATCAGTTCCAAGATCATCTTACTGAATGTGGAATTCTGTCTCAACTCACTACCCCAGGAACTCCGCAACAAAATGGTGTTGCTGAGCGTCGGAACCAAACGTTGTTAGAAATGGTGAGGTTAATGATTAGTTATTCAACTCTATCACCGTCTTTCTGGGGGTATGCCATTCAGACCGCTAATGACATTTTAAATGTTGTACCGTCTAAGGCTATCTCCAAAACGCCTCTAGAACTATGGAATGGACGTGAACCTAGTCTACGCCATTATAGAATTTGGGGGTGTCCTGCTCATGTCCTGAGGAAAAAGGAAGGAAAGCTAGAATCGCGAACTGAGGTTTGCTTGTTTGTAGGCTATCCTAAAGGTACTCGGGGTGGTCTGTTTTATAGTCCAATAGACAAGAAAGTGTTTGTTTCCACAAACGCTACTTTTCTAGAAAACGCCTACATGAAAAACTTCAAACCTCGGAGTAAAATATTGTTGGAAGAAATGCAATCAGCAGGAAATGTTCAACCCATACCAATGCAAATCAACAAGAACGTTGAAGAAGAACAGACAGCTGGTCCAAGTCAGACAGTTACGGTGCCTCGTCGTAGTGGGAGGGTTTCTCGGAACCCGGAACGCTACGGGATGGATGGTGAAACCAATATGGTAGTAACTGACACTCGTGATGATGATCCATTGTCCTTTAACCAGGCAATGGTTAGTTCTGAAAAGGATTTGTGGCTCGAAGCCATGAACCAGGAAATGGAGTCCATGTACTCCAATTCCGTCTGGATCTTGTAGAAGCGCCGATGGATTTTAGGCCCATTGGATGCAAGTGGATCTACAAGAAGAAAAGAGGAGCTGATGGAAATGTTGAGACATATAAGGCTCGATTTGTGGCAAAGGGTTATACCCAAAGAGAGGGAGTTGACTATGAGGAAACTTTCTCTCCAGTGGCCATGTTAAAATCCATTCGCATACTTTTATCCATAGCTGCAGCTCTTAATTATGAGATTTGGCAAATGGACGTCAAGACAGCATTTCTAAATGGCTTTCTTGATGAGACCATTTATATGGATCAACCAGAAGGATTTGTAGTAGCTGGACAGGAAAAGAAAGTATGTAAGCTCAATAGGTCCATTTATGGTCTTAAACAAGCTTCACGCTCCTGGAACTTAAGGTTTAATGAAATAATTAAGACCTATGGTTTTGAGCAAAACGTCGATGAACCCTGTGTTTACCAACTAAGGGAAAATGATGTGAAAGTGTTCTTGGTACTTTATGTAGATGATATTTTACTCATTGGCAACAATGTCAAGAAATTATCAGACATAAAGAACTGGCTCGGGACAAAATTTCAGATGAAAGATTTGGGTGAAGCTAGTTACGTTCTCGGTATCCAGATCATTCGGGACAGGAAGAACAAGATGTTGGCGCTATCTCAAGCAACGTACATAGATAAGGTACTTGAACGTTTCTCTATGAAAAACTCAAAGAAGGGACTGTTGCCATCCCGACATGGAGTTTATCTTTCTAAGAAGCAGTCTCCACAGACTCCTCAAGAGGAAGAAGAGATGAAACAGATTCCCTATGCGTCTGCAGTTGGAAGTCTTATGTATGCTATGTTATGCACTAGACCAGACATCTGCTATGCAGTGGGAGTTGTAAGCAGGTACCAGTCAAATCCTGGTAGACAACATTGGGCAGCGGTCAAGCACATACTGAAGTATCTACGAAGATCAAAGGATTATATGCTGGTCTATACGGGAGGTTCACTAGACCCGATAGGCTACACTGATTCTGATTTTTAGACGGATGTCGATGACAGGAAGTCTACTTCTGGAATGGTGTTTACTCTTGGGGGTGGAGCTGTGATTTGGAGAAGTGTTAAGCAGTCTGCCATTTCAGATTCCACCATGGAGGCTGAGTACATAGCTGCGTCTGAAGCGGCTAAGGAAATAGTCTGGCTGAAGAAGTTCTGCACGGATCTCGGTGTTATTCCAGGAATGGATAAACCACTCATATTGTACTGTGAAAATAATGGGGCTATAGCGAATTCGAAAGAACATCGAAGTCATAAAAGAGCAAAGCATATAGAGAGGAAATACCACATCATTAGGGAATATGTGTCCAGGGGTGACGTCAAGGTGATGAAGATAGCGTCGGAAGACAATCTGGCGAATCCTTTTACCAAGACTTTGGCTGAGAGTGTTTTCGTGAAGCATGTAGAGGGAATGGGTTTGAAAAACATGTCTCATTTGTTTTAAAAGGGCAAGTGGGAGTTTGTTGGGTTTTATGCCCTTAATAAAACCATATTTCTTATGTAGCACGTTATTATTATCAATAAAAGAAGTAGAAATCATTTTGTTTATTCAATTGCATTGTTCGCTTGTTTTATTACATGTTTATTCAATTAATACAAACATTCATAAAATCCTGAACATATGGATAGTTACAATTATGGTGACTAGGTCACAGTGGATTATAGTTGTAATTATATGTTCAAAAAGAACGAGTCCTAGATTAGATCAGTGCATTTGATTTTCACTGATTAGGATATCTACGATATGATCTGCTTACACATTAGGAGTGTGATGTCTTGTCCAAGGCATTGACCAAGTAGATATGATCAGATGTATTTGGTTACATCGGACTAGGACCGATATTGATTATTGATTGATAAATAAGTATCGTTGTTATCGAATCTAATCAATATCACAACGTTGACCATAGTTTAAGTCGATCTTAATTCTGAGTGATAATATTCTGCTAATTATATTATTTAAATCTTTTGACTTGTTCGTTACCAGCTTACCCTACGGTCTAGCCCATACTTACATCTTGGAGATTTAGTAATGAAATTGAGTGGGAGTATTATTCATAGATATGAAATCTATAACTTCTGTATGAGAAGTGAAAAGATGATTTCCTTAATTACTTTGTTCAAAAGGTTAAATGATTGAGATCTCATTTCTGTGATTAAGTTCACGGAAATATCATTTATAAGGAACTTAGTGGGAGTTAAGGATAAAATACTGATGAGGGGTAAAACGGTAATTTTCACCCAACTTGTTAGTAAGTCATCGATAGAGGATTAACTAACTGTAATGGTTATAACAATGGATAACGTATTTATGGTTTGGAAAATACGTTCTATGAATTCAAGAGTTCAATTCCAAGTCTATAGCGGAGTCACGAGGAATTAATAAGGTAGTGAAATTATTCGTAAATAAATTCACAGTAACTTATTGGAGCTTGATTTCATGGATCCATGGTCCCCGCATCACCTTTGAGTAAATCATCTAGAATGTCTCAATTAATTGATTTAATTATCAATTAGGATTTTTTAAAGTTGACTAGGTCAATTTTGGAAAATTTATAGAGATATGAGATTTAGAGAATAAAAGAGAATCTTTGGGTAAATTTATTAATATTGATAAATTGGTGTCAATATAAATAAATAAAAATTAAATCAAGTTTCAAATTATAATTAGTTAATTTGAATAAGGATTTAGTTAATTAATTAAAATAAATAAATAAAAGGTTTTGAATTTAGGCCCAATTGGGATTTAAATTCAAAATAAAAGTATTGGGCCCAAGTCCATTTGTGGGAGCCCAAGGCTTTTATCTTTTTGTTTATTATTTTAATTAATTCAAAATTTAAATTTAAATAAAGCCCATTAAGTTGTCTATATAAGGAATATGATATATAGGGTTTTCATAAGTCAGTCTCAGTTGATTCA
Organism: Humulus lupulus; assembly: GCF_963169125.1. Lineage (NCBI taxonomy): Eukaryota > Viridiplantae > Streptophyta > Magnoliopsida > Rosales > Cannabaceae > Humulus > Humulus lupulus. Next base: position 63,009,990 of record NC_084800.1, read on the forward strand.
TTGGGTAAATGAAAACCTAGACACTCTAATCCTTTCTTAGCCACTTTCTCTTCTTCTTTTCTAGATCTCTATCTCATGTGTTGAGAACCAGCCCACACTAGTTCTAGATTGATCAAAAGCTTGGTGAGGAAGACTGTGTTGCTGATCTAGTTCAATCTATTGATAATACTCTGTTACAGAAAGGAATCAAGAGTTAGAGAGATTGAAGGAAGGAGTTGTTCCAGTTCCGCTGCGTATTCGTAAGTTTCTACATCATTGTGTTTATGTTAATTTACGAATCTAATGTTCATATGTATGTCGTGTTATTCTATGTTTCTATTATGTGTTTGGAAAAATAATAGGAAGCATGCATCTAGATTTAAATTCAAGATCCTACACTTGGGACTTCAGTTCCATCGAGTCGCTTTAAGCGATACGTTCCCTGACATACTTCATGTTGAACTTCGTACGTCCCTTTCTAGTTCGAACCCAGAACCCCCACTCCTGGATCTTGGGTTGCAGGGAAGACTCTCCTTAGGACTAGGCTGCCGGTTCCAAACCTTCGGCTTTTTACTTTCGAGTTAAAATGCCGAGCGATCTTGCCCTGGTACATCTTCAACTGAACTTTCGATTCTTCTCGAATCTCTTTGATGAGATCCAAGGATGTAGAGTCCCAGAATTTACTTAGCTAGTTAGATAGTAGTAGTAGTAGTAATAGCTAGTATTAGTTATAGTATGTTCATTACTGTGGATTTTGGTTCAAGCCGGGACTTAGTTGGAAACTCCTAACAATAGTTATGGATTTTATAAGTTTAACCTATAGTTTAAGAATATTAATTATAACATAAGGTTTGATTAATATTGCTGGTTATTAATATGATAATTATTATAACATAAGGTTTAGATAGAGCTAATAAGAATATGACATTTGTCATGAACATGGATTATTCCTAAGGTTTAGATAGAGCCAATAGGAATATGACACTTGTCATATGTATAATTATTAAGGAATTATTATTTTAATGATAAAATAAGGGAAATATAAGACTTAGTTTTCACCGGAATTTGTTAAGAGCTTGACATTTGTCACAATTTTATTTGTGATTTAGATATTTTATTTATTTGTGATTTAGATAATTAAATAGATTTTTCGTAACTTTAGGATACTGTAACTTTCAACCTATTTTTTACCCAGTTATGTTATGAATTTCGAAAAATAGTATTTCTAAAAAGTTGTAGATAATTTAATTAGCTTTCTAATGGTATAAAGATATTCTAAATCGGAGTCCTACAGCTCCAGATATGTTGATTTTACTGTAAGTTAATTTAGAGTTACGGTATTTAGAAAGTTAGAAGTTAGGATTCTATTTTAAATTTAAATTTAAATTTGGATTATAATTAGAAGATTTTTATTCCTAGAACTCTATAAATAGGACCTAGCACCAAGCTTTTTCATTCATTCTTCAAGCATTGATCAGAGCCTTCTAGATGCTAGTGAGACTATAGAGTGATAAACACTTGGGTTGGGATTATAAGCTTTGTCATTCTAAGCTTATTAGACACTTGGGAAGTAAGGTTCATAGAGTGTATTTCGGTTTCGAGGCGTAGTTCGGTCATAACAATTTCAAAGGTATTCCTATTCTTAGTTCCTTTTCTGTATTGTTAGTTCTTATTGTTTTTCTCTACTCAATTCCTAACCCAATCTTCTCTATTCTTGGTTAGACATCTAAGTTCTTCGAACTTTAGATTTCTTGTTGGTAAGTATCTTCTCGATGATTTAGTTCATTCCTCTTCATCTCTTTCTTTTAGAAAACTCACCTCTCTATTAATGGTTTTTAGGAGTGTTCCAAAATCCCAACTTTGTTCTCAGCATCCCGGTATTTTGGTAAGGAAAATAGGTTAGATCTTGTGTGTTTGTATGATATGTTATGCTATGTTTATGTTATGATATGTTTATGCTATAATAAGTATATGTATGCTATGTTTTGTAGTCCTTGGGCATATGACTTGTTTAGATAACAAGCCCCAAGATTATGTTTTTAGTCGCTTGGGCATATGACTTGCTTAGATAGCAAGCCCCAAGATTAGTTTATCATTTTCATGGTTTAGAGTTATGGTTTACCCTACCTCAAATATTAGACAGGGGACCAAGATGGGTTATCATATACTACCATGTGATCTAACCTAACTCAGATATTAGACAGGGGACCTAGATGGTTTATCGCATGCCATGTTAATGAGTTAATGGCCATTAATATTGTAGTCCTATATGACATACGTTTTTATAGTCATATGTTTTTAGTGTATGCTTATGATTTATTATGTATTTTTAGATAGTATTATGTTTTATAGTATATGATGTAGTTTTATGCTTATGATATATGATGTATGGTTTTAGTAGGTTTTCCTTGCTGGGCATTAGGCTCATTCCTTTATTTTTAGTGTGATGCAGGAAAATGAATAAGGAAGGCGGAAGGATTCTTGGTAGCTTGGCTTGTGTGTTGAGGATGGATGGAATGTGTGGACTGCGTGTCGATCGAGGATGAAGTTATTTATTTTTTTTAGTCTTCTAAATCATGTTTTTTCCGCATTTAGTTTTGTAAACAATTTTCTTTAGTTTAAAATTATGTTTTATGTTTTAAACAATGGGTACCCATGCCATATTTTCTATTATTATGTATTTGATACAATATTTCAAGATTTAATAAAGTTAGTTATATTATTTCTTATGTATTTTTCCCAAAATAGTAGTTATGTAACGCCCTGGATAACCAAGACCGTTACAATGTGTGTTTGAATAGTGCAAGACTTGCTAGTCAAGTCATTTGACTCAAAATGTGTAACTAACGACGTAAGCAAGTTAGGTCAAAAAGAATTTTGGTTATAAACAACTATGTTTTGCTAAAACACATGTTTTATACATGGGATCCCAAAACAAGGTTTAAATAACGTAAATATAAAATTCTTGTTAACAAATAAACCACCAAGCCACTCTAATGGCAAAATTCACAGTTTAAGTTCCCGTCCCTGTACTTTTTCCCCCGACCGTGGTGGCCGAGCAGCTGACTATGTACACCTCACCCCCAGAGCTCTCCAACCCATGGCCAACTAACATTACCTGCACCACGTAGCACCGGTGAGCCGAGGCCCAGCAAGAAAACATAACATCATAATATAACAGTTATAGCAGCTAAACAGTTTGTTGAGCATAATCCAAATAATCACAAGGTACTAATCAGTTACCAGCACACCATAAGATACATTCAAGGCAGCACATTGGCCAATAACCAATAATTCAACTCCAGGTACTCATCAAGTCATACACCATAATCAACAATAGAACCTACACCAAGCAATAACTAGGGTTAATGCCCGCAGGCCGCACCCTCTGTTTAATTCACTGTCTTTGGCTCGCTTAGGCCAATCTCAGTGACATACCCACTAACTCCAGCCAGCTTAACCGAGCTCAGTGATTAATAAGTTGTCCTCGGATACCAGTGTCTGAGCCGCGTCATTTGCGCAAATGTTGATTTCGGCACCCTTAGGCCGCTTATCACATGTCCCAGTGGCATAATACCACCCCATGACATTTATATAATTGTAGGGAACTCTTAGTCCCAACATATTCTCATAGAAATTCATATAATTATAGGGAACTCTTAGTCCCAACATATTCGCACAGCAATACAAACAAATTTCGGGAACACTTAGTCCCGACCTATCCACCTACATAGGTGCAGTTTTCTTACCTTGATTCCAAATGCTTTAATTAGAAAGGACGACCCCCGAGCACGATCCACTTCCCGAGCCCTAGCTTATCACCTAGTCACAATCAATATAATGGATTCCATTAATATTCAAATATAGGTTTTCGTACACAAAACTAGCTTCCGGGAAGTCGAATCCCACCAAGCACGGTGGTGAGATTGATCCCGAGCAACCTAGGCTCGATCCCCGTACTTTAGAACCATGAACGTTCAAGTATGCATCTAAGGGCTGCGGCCCCCAAAGCTTAGCCGCGGCCCTGCCCTTAAAACAGAACCAAGGCCCTCCCTGAAGGAAGACACGCGCCGCGGCCCTTGCCTTGGGCGCCGCGGCGCTCCCCCTTGGCCGAGCCTTCCTGGCTCATCTTCATCCTAGGGTCGTAGCGCTCTAGAACAGAGCCGCGGCCCTTCCCTTCGAGCCCAGAATTTCCACCATTTCCAATCTCCAAACCTTACCCAAAATCATCCCAAAGTTCCCTATTTCAATATCAATCATTCCCAACACTTTTAAGACAACTTTAACATCATAATTCAACAGGAAACCCAATCTAAGACTCATTGCAATCCATGTTTCAATCTCTGAAACTCAAGAACATCAAACACCAAAACCAACCATTCAAAACTCGGATTTAAACTTCTAAATCATAAATTAAAGTTTACCTTTTCAGCTGAACCCCTTCTCTAAGCAGAATCTCAGCTAGTTCCCAAGTTTCTAGCTTCAATTCAACCTTAAACACCAAAATTATAATTATCTTATTACCCAGAAAAACTCAAAGCTTCTAACCTCAAAAACACAGTTTAATTCTTACCTTGGCTTTGATTAAATGTTCCTTGGATAGTCCTTGAGCTAAGCTTTTAGATCCCCACTGAAACCCTTTGAAATCCTAGCCCAAATCCTCCAAGTTTCCTCTGTTTTCCTTGTGGTTTTTTCCTAATTCCCTTGAGAGAGAAGAGGGAGAGAAAATGAAAGTCGGTCTAATCTTCCTTCCACTAGCTTCTGTCTTAGCCAAGTCTATCATTTATCCCGTTAAGTCAATCCCGAGCCTCAGGGTGCCGGAAACGTCCCCGAGGGCAAAATGGTAAAATTCCCCAACATTCCCACCTAGACTTCCTAACCTCGAATATATCTCCATATATTTATTTTCATAACCCGATAGTCTAAATAGCTACCCGATACTTATAATACCCTTGACTTATCCAAAGTCAACTATTAAACCCCGTTGTGACTTTCCCGCTACTTGCTCCCTAGGATCGCCTCGTGCCGACAGTTACAAATGCACACACATGTACACGCATGTATATATTTATCTATCTATCCACATAATAATGTGGTCTCAAGAATTTATCACACACATTCACATTTATGCCCTGACGGGCCAAAATTACGATTATGCCCTTACCAGCCAGACAGGGCCCACACACTTATCCAATACCCGTATTCATGCTTTCTTGCCATTAATTCTTTTAACCTCCAATTATGCCCTCCCAACACACTAATCAATGCCCTTAAGCCTTATTAATAATTTTGGGTCGTTACAAGTAGGGGTGTTCAGATAAACCGCAAACCGCGGTTTGGAACCAAACCGCACCGCACCAAACCGCCAAAAACCGTAACCAATGAAACCGTTTTTTGATGGTTCGGTTTAACCGGACCGCTCAACATTAATGGTTTGGTCACGGTTTCTAATTTTTTAAAACCAATTAAACCGGACCGGACCGTAATTTTTTCTAAAAAAATAATTTTTAGAAATGATGGTTCAAAGGATTGAACCCCTACGCTTAAGTTAATATAAAGTGTACCAAACCATCCAAGCCAAACAATTTAATTGTTTATGATATGTTTTTAATAGTATTTAATAGATGCACAAGTTTTTAAAAGTAAAAAAAAATGTAAAGTCCCACATTGTTTAGAAAGTAAACATTTCTTTTTCTCACTTCTATAAAATGATTCAAAATACTTAAACTTACAACAACAAAGACAATAAGCTTCTTGTAGACTTTTATGGTCTTAAAAGTAAAGCTAAAATTATTATTATTTAAATACAATTATTTAGTTAATTATTTTATAATAAAAAAGTTTTAAATTTTAATAATTTGGTTATATGGTTAAAACCAAACCAAACCGCACCAAACCGTTTATTTATGGTTTGGTTTGGTTTGGTTTGGTTTTTTAATTTTAATGGTTTGGTTTGGTTTTTCATTTTGAAAAAACCGCATGAGCGGTTTGGTTTAAAAATTCTTCTAAACCGCACCAAACCAAACCGTGTACACCCCTAGTTACAAGTTATGTATAGTAGATCTAATGGTCCAAGGTCTTAGAAATAGTTGGGTCATTACAAAGGATTCCTGGAGTAAGGCGTGGTTATGGGCGGGATCATACGTGTCCCTCCTGTGGGATGGGACGACTGTTTCTACTGGGATGATGGCTTCACACCCGTACCCCATGGAGTACAGAGTGTGTCCGGTAGACGTTCGTTCGATGGTCCGTGATAACTCTACAAAATAGAGTTATTTTACCACTTTTTATGTGCTAATTGTTGCTTAATTCTTGAGTTTTTAATTGATTTATTAAGTTTTTAAGTAATTTTGAATTTATTAGTCTTATTTTGATTTTATATAATTTTGTGTGTTTTTATAGTTATTTTGTTGTAAAATGTTGTAGTTAATTATTTGAATTATTGTTGTTTAATTTGAGGTAAAAAATGTTGTATTATTGAACTTAAATGTTTAATAGAAATTAAGTTTTAATTAATATTTTCATTGAATTTATGAGGTATATTTGATTATTGAAAATATTTAGTTTTAATTTAATTTACATTTGTTTTATATGGAATTTGTTGTACTTTATTTGCTCTTGAAAAGCAAGAAAAATGAGAGAAAAGTGGTATTTTTGGGAGAAAATATAGGAAAGTTGGCATTTTTGAAAAATTTCAGCCACAAGGCCCATCACGTGAAGCCCAAGCTTCAAGCCCCCTTGCTCCCAGCTCATGTTCAGCTGCACTTCCACCTTCACGTGACTCCAAGCTGCTCCAAACATCACAAGACCATGGCCAGCACTCCACAAGACGCCACCTGTCCCAGCAATTTTCTTCTCCTTCGCCAGCTGTCCCCAGCACCTCACAGCCTTGCACCACTTCAGCCAACACGCCCTAGCACCCAACGCACGCCTGGTCCCTTGGGCCAGCAACCTCCCCATTCGGCCCCCTTGCACCCCAAGTGCCATAAAGCTGCCCAATTTTATTGAGCCCAACATTGTCCCTTTTGTCTAAAAATACCAACATTTTTACCCCACTTTCTACACATTTTACCCCAAAACATTATTATTACACCCTATAATTTACCCCTATTTGCCATATTATAATTAATTCAATTAATTTAATCAATTTAATTAATTTGAATTGATTATTTTAATACCTCATTTTTTGTTATAAATAGGGAGTTTTGAAGACCATTTAGGGGTGTCCATTTTTAGGGGGAGGTTACTATACCATAATTTCTACACATTCAAAACCTCTCAATTCTCTTTATCTTCTTCTTCTTTTTGGTTATTTTCTATGTATTTGGTTATTCATCTTCTTCTTCTTTTTGGTTCATCCTCCAAATTTTCCTATTTTATGTTTGTAATTTTTAGTTTGTATTTGTTATTCTAGTTATGTGTTTCTAATCTTTTTAAGATTATTAAGGTGATGATGAAGCAATATGTAACTAGATAGTGTTTATTTTGTATATTGATTTCCCATTTTGTGCAACAAAGTTTATGGAATTTTCTTCTTCAAATATCTTCTTTCATCTTAAATATCATGTATTTTGGATTGTTAGCACATATTTAAACTTTGTTCTTCATTAGTGCAAATACATAATATTCTTTGTGTAAGATGTGTCATTAAATTGTACACATCCATGCTTAGAACAAAAATATTATGTTTTTCCTTATAAATAATGTTCATTGATTTATTTGTTATTTCATTAGATTGATTTACACTAAATGCTTTGAAATTATAACTTTGAAAAGTGAAGAAAAATCTTATATTTTTGGAAGAAATTTGTGCTTAAAATTATAAATCTATTTAGAATGATAGTTTGATTTATCTTAACTATCACTAAAACTTGGGAATCAATATACTTATAAATATTATTGAACTTATATTTTGTGGATTCTAATCCTTAATAATCTTATTTTACTATCTTGATTTCCACTTTTAATTTATGTTATATATATTGTCTTTAATATCTTTATTATTATCTTTTAGTTTATTTTATTGTCACAAATTCTCATCAATCTTTGGAGCTAGGTTAGAATTTATTAATTTTGGTTTAAAATAGTCTTCTTTTCGATTTTAGACAACTCATTTGGGTTCGACATCCTTGCTTACACGATCACTATTCTATATGAACGATTCGTGCGCTTGCGATATAAATATTTAAAACATACTCGTTTTGGGTCCATCAGTCTGGTATGCCCATAGTACACTGAGCAACTCTTCTGGCCATTTGCTCTTCCAGGCTTGAAGCTTTTTCTTTAACGTTCCCTTCAAGATTTTGTTGACGACCTCTGTTTGCCTATTCGCTTGAGGTTTGGCAACCGTGGAGAAGCTCTTGATGATACCATGTCTTTCACAGAAGCCCATGAAGTGGATGCTGTCAAACTACTTCCCGTTGTCAGACACAATCTTGTAGGGGAGCCCATACCGGCACACGATGTTGTTGATGACGAAGTCCAATGCCTTCTTTGAGGTGATGGTGTTCATAGGCTCCGCTTTGACCCACTTGGTATAGTAGTCAATAGCCACGATAACATACTTTACACCTCCCTTCCCGGTCGGGAGCAATCTTACTAGGTCGATTCCCCATACCACGAAGGGCTAGGGACTTGTCATTAGGGTTATTTCCGTTGGAGGGGCTCGTGGGATCTTTGCGTACCTTTGGAACTGTTCAAATTTATGGACGTAATCAACACAGTCTTTTTTCATGGTTGGCCATAAATATCCTTGGCGCAAGATTTTCTTGGACAAGCTGAGTCCGGCTGTATGATCTCCGCAGAAGCCTTCGTGAACCTCATGCATGATTGCGCTCATCTCGGTCCCGAACACGCATCCGAGGTATGTCATGGATAGTCCTCTACAATAGAGCTTTCCCTCCACCATGACGTATCTATGGACCTAGTACTGAAGCTTCCTGGCTGCTGCCCTGTCCATGGGCCACCCCCTCCATGGGCCGCCCCCCGATTGTTAGGTAGTGGATGATGGGTCCCATCCAGGACGCGGAGTAATATATAGCATTGATTGTGGAGGTTAGGATACTTGGTACGGGGAGGTGGTTGATCGGGACTAGCTCAAAAAGCTCTGCCTCCGCATCCGTGGCCAGTTTCTCCAACGTGTCCACAAACACGTTTTAATCCCTGGGGATCTGGCGGATGGAGTGCTTCTTGAAAGTTTGAAGCACCTCTTGCATCTGGGTCACGTAAGCTGCCATCTTTTCCCCTTTTTTTGGTATTCTCTCGAGATCTGTCTGACAACCAACTGGGAATCACTATAGATCTTGAGGTTTGTAGCCCCTACCTCTCGGGCCAGGCACAACCCGGCCAACATGGCCTCGTGCTCAACCTCGTTGCTCGAAGCCTTGAACTGGAAACGCAGGGTGTTTTGTAACTGGTGCCCCTGTGGCGACACTAGGATGGTTCCAGCCCTTGCTCCATTTTCATTCGAGGCTACGTCTACAAAAACCTTCCACAAGGGCGTTGCGGGATCCGCGGGATCGTCCTCTTCAGTGATCCCGAAGCATTCCACGATGAAGTCGGCTAAGGCCTGTCCCTTGATTAAGATTATAGGGATGTATGCAATGTCGAACTGACTCAGTTCCATGGCCCATTTCAAGAGTCTTCCGAATGACTCATGTTTTTGCAACACTTGTCGCAAAGGGTAGTTGGTCAGAACTCTTATGGCATGGGCCTGGAAATAAGGCCTAAGCTTTCGGGATGCCATTAGTAGGCAAAACATTATCTTTTTTATTAGTGGATATCGTGATTCCGCACCCAACAGCCTTTTGCTTACGTAATAGACCAGGAACTAGGTCTTCCCATCTTCCCATACTAGCGCGGCGCTAACAGCGTGTTCGGTCACGGCCAAATAGAGGTACATCGGTTCTCCCTCCACTGGTTTCGCCAATATTGGTGATCAAGCCAGATGTTCTTTCATTCTTTGGAAAGCCTCTTCGCACTTAGCTGACCATTCGAACCTTTGGCTTCCCCGAAGGACATTGAAGAATGGGATGCACTTGTCTGTGGCCTTTGAGACAAAACGGCTCAAAGCGGCTATTTGCCCAGTCAGGCTCTGAACATCTTTGTGCTTCCGGGGTGAGGGCATCTCAACCAGTGCCTTGATTTTGTCTGGATTGGCTTCTATTCCCCAGAAGCTTACTATGAATCCCAGGAACTTTCCGGATGCTACGCCGAAGGTGCATTTTATGGGATTCAACTTCATCCCATACCTTCGAATGATCACGAAGGCTTCGGCCAGGTCGTCAGAATGTTCACTGGAGGTCTTGGAATTGACCAGCATGTCGTCGATGTATACCTCCATGTTCCATCGCAGCTAGGCCCGGAACATTCTGTTGACTAGCCGCTGATAGGTGGCTCCGGAATTCTTGAGACCGAAGGGCATGATGATGTAGCAGTACACCCCCTTGTCAGTTTGGAAACTGGTATGTTCCTGGTCTGCTACATGCATAAAAATCTGATTGTAGCCTAAATAGGCAACCATGAAACTCAAGATCTCATACCTGGATGTTACGTCCACCATCTGATCGATCCGAGGGAGCGGGAAGCAATCTTTAGAGCAAGCTTTTTTTAGATCTGTGAAGTCGAAGCAGGTCCCCTACGTCCTGTTCGGCTTGGGCACCAGCACTGGGTTGGCCAGCCACACGGGATACAAAGCTTCTCGGATGAAGTTGATCGAGTATAACTTTTCAACTTCTAGCTTAAGGGCTTCCGCCCTTTCTTCCCCTAGGGGTCTTCATTTCTGCTGGACCGGGGTCGCATCCTTGTTGATATTCAAGGCATGTCAGATGATATTGAGGTCAATCTCGATCATATCTGAATGACACCAGGCTAGGACATCCTGGTTCTCCTTCACCATGGCGATGATGGCGGCCCGGACCTCTGCTTTCAGGTTCTTCCCGAATTGGATTACCTTGGTCAGGTTGGTGTCACTGATGCACACCTCTTCAATCTCATCCATGGGTTCCAGTACGCGGTCCTTGTAACGCCCTGGCTACCCCAGAACAGTTACGGAGAACGGTGAACCGGAAATTTGACCCGCTACCCGAGTCCTTTGGTTAAAAACGTGATCTAAGTGTTATTAACAGGTTAAGGTGGAAAAACCAGTAAAAAGGAAAGGGTACTTTTCATTAAGTAAATAAACTGCTCATGAGCCTTTTTAAAATTTTTACAAGTAGTTCAAGTTACAAAAGAGTTGCTACAGTTCCAAATATACAATTCCCGCCGGCCTAAGCGGCAAAAATAGGGTAAACCCCTAGTCCCTCTGAGAACTCCTTGACCGTGGCGGTCAAGCGGCCCTGTATGTACATCACATCGCCCAAGCTCTCCACTCAGGGTTGGCCAAGCTTTTCCTTCCCTTTACCTGCACCACAAAGCACCCATGAGCCAAGGCCCAGCAAGAAAACACAGTAAAGCATGATATAATATCAACAACGATCATAATAACCATTCAGGACTATCAGTCCAACAAATAGGTGACCATAGCCAAAAGTCACAATAATGAGCATCGCTCCTTCTAGACGTGTGACGTTAGGGCCACCAGGGCTTAACTGAATAGTGATTCATTTATAAATTCGTTTAGGACAGGTGCAAGGTGATTAGTCACCAACATAACCTTCCTCACGACTCTGGAGTCGAAACTATGGACAACGTCCCTTAGCCATGTGACAAACGGTCACCGGGGTCATATACCTTGGCTATATTCATCTGGTTGTAAGCCAGGCAAGCGCTTATAAGTTTCTCGACCCTAGGGTCGGTCTGGCATTAATGTTATAGAGCCATTCAATGCATAATTCTCGACTTTAGAGTCGGTCCCTGACTAGTCAGTGTCTTAAGCAGATAATCAGCGTTCAATAGCATTTAATATGCAATCCATGTCCCCATATATCAACCAGCATGCCTCAAATATCAAACCATACATGCCATACATCTATACAGGGTGCAACTGTAATCATACACTGTTTTCTTACCTCTGGTTCGAGTGAGGATTATAATATGAACGACCCCTGAGAACGATCAACCTTTAAAAACTTTGACGGTCACCTGGTCATAACCAAATTGTAGAATTTATTAATAAAAATGATAATCGAGGGTTCCCAAACCAAAACCCAGCCCCCGAGACCTCAAATACTACCCAACCGGGTGCTAGGTCCAACCCCGAGGCCTATAGTTTGAATCCCCGAGCCAAAATCCTCATTTTAGCAAAATGGGCTCTAAGGGCCGCGGCCCCCTCTGCTGCGCCGCGACGCGCCCCCCTGACAGAGAAGCTCCCCATCTGCCAGGCGCCAAGGGCCGCGGCGCTCAGCCCAGAATGGCTAAGTCGGCCACACGAACCAGTTTTCTCCCTGTGCGTTTTTCCTCTCAAACCAGTCCCTCAAACCATCTTAAAACCTCTTCCAAACATATAATTGAACCCCCAAACAACACCCTTAGCTTACTCACATCAAACCCCCAATCAAACTAACACTAAAAAAACCCCCTTTGATTCACACTTTCCACATCAAAACTCATGACTTAAAAGCTAAAACGAAAACAGAGCATATGTAAAAACCAGTGGCTAAAACTCACCTTAGAACTGATTTTGGATCTCCCACACAAGCTAAAACAAGTCTCCAACCCAACCCTTAAGTTCCTCTAGCTTGAACTATCACCAAGAACACAAAATCATCAAAGGAGCAATGAAGAAGATGAAGCTATGGGAAGGTACGGGAAGAGAAGATAGAACCCCTGTTTTACTCTATTTTATTCTACAGCCTTCAGCCACTTAAGTTCATATATATCCACCCCTAAAAAAAGACCAAAATGCCCTTGTGTCATCTAAAGCCTTTCAAACTACTCTAGGGGTAAAATTGGTACTTCCAGCTTAACCCGTTAATCATAATTAACGCTTCCCAATTCCCGCTAATCTCAATATCCTCAAACTCCAATATTTCAAAACCCGTTACCCTAAAATCCCCGGTAACGCTATAACCTTTAATATCACCCCGAGACTCACCCCGAGCCCCGAGCTCAAACCTGTTATGACCAAACCGATAAATCATGTTTAAGGATCGTCTCATGTCGAAATACTCGAACCAATCCACATTATAATGTGGTCTCACAATATATCATTAACACGCAAACAAATATTCAATTATACCCTCAACGGGCCAAATTACCAAAATACCCCTGTAAACAAATGTGGACTCACAAGCATGCATTTAACATCATATGATAATATAATTCTCATAAACATGCATAAACACATTTAATGGCATAATTAAACAGTTATGGCCCTCCCGGCCTACTAATCCAGCCATTAACCATAATAGGGAATCTGGGGCATTACAGTCCTCCCCTATCCGCAGGTCCAGCTCGTCCTCTTCCTGGAAAATCTGTCTTTCCAAGGGAGGGGGCAGGACTGGATCGATGATTTCGTCAACAGGTTCTTCGCGGACCATGTAAATGGGACAGGCAGATACGTGGTAACATTTCCGTGCGATCTTCTGATATCCCCGGGTTGTTCCCACTCCTCCGTTATCGCAGGGGAATTTCATGCATAGGTGGCTGATGGAGGTGATTGCCCTAAATTCGACCAATGCAGATCGACCGAAAATGATGTTCTAAACGGTAGAGTAGTCAACTACCACGAATGTACAAAATTTGAACGAACTTTGCAACTCGTTCCCCAGTGTTACGGGCAACTGGATTTTTCCCATCAGGAGTATTGAGTCCCCATTGAAGCCATAGATCTGGGTTGGGCACGAGGCTAGATCCGCCTTGGTTAAGCCAATTGCATTGAAAGCAGGCTTGAACAAAATGTTGAAGGAGCTTCCGTCGTCCACCAGCACTCTGGATACCATCTCGTTAGCGATTTGGGAATTAATGACCAGATGGTCATGATGCGGGAAATGGACGTTGCGGGCGTCGTCTTCTGTGAAGGTGATGGGGAGGTTCATCAACTTCGGGTGTTTAGCCGGTGCTTGGACCAGGGCGCATACCTCTTGTTCGTGGTCAAGCTCGCTGAGGTAACACTTTTGATCTTTCCGGGATGGTCCTCCCAGATGGGGCCTGCCCAAGATGGTGGCTACGTGACTGTCCACTCGCGGGGGCGCAGTCCCGGCCGAGTAAGGCATTCTGGGTCCGGGCGCCTGCACGGTGGGGGCCTCCCAAGGGGCCTCAATCCCAGAACCTTTGCGTTTCCTCCCTGGGGAGGTGGGTACGTTCCAGGTGCGCCCGGGATCGTGCACTGTCCGGGGACTGTTGACAGTCCCGGAACTCCCACGGGCATCCTGATCCACTGGTAGAGATGCCCCAGCTTGATCAAATTTTCGATCTCGTCCTTTAGCTATCGACATTCTTTAGTTGTGTGACCTGCCTCCTTATGGTACGCGCACCTTTTGTTGGAATCCCTTGGGGTTTTTCCTCCTTTGAACATGGGGGCTGGTCTCTGGTAATCAACCGTCCTTTCTGTGGCTAGGTAGATGTTTTCCCTAGTATCCACTAGGTTGGTGTACTCTGAAAACTGGGACTCGCAGCCCCTCTTGCTCTTTTTAGTTGGTTCGGACCAATTTGGTCCCTTCCCAGATCTCTTTCCCCGTGAGGGATTCACACTTGCTTCAGTTCCCCCCATCTGGGACGGTTGGACCCCGCCAGGAGCAGCACTGTACCCGTCGGGAGCAATTCTGTATCCAGGCAAAGCGGTATTCTGGTCCAGGGCATATCCTGAAGATGCTGGGCCATAGACCGTAGGCGTGGCAAAGGTTATTCCAGGTGCGGCTTCCGATCCCAACGCTACTGGGGGAGTCAGGTACTGCTTGGCCGAATACTGTGCCCCGCTGGGATAGTGTGCCCTGTATCCCGGAAAGGTTTGGGCATTCGGCTGAGGTACCAGCTGCCACCCAAATGCCTAGATCTGGGCCTCTTCCCATTTGATAAAGCCTTGGGCCCCCCTTATGAATTCCTCGAGAGTGACCGCCTTGCTGTGCTGCATGTCGTCCCAGAAGGGAGACCCGGACCGGATTCCAGATTGTAGGGCCACCAGGCGTAGCCCATCGTCCACCTTGGTTTTGGAGGCTTCCTCTATGAAATGCTAGATGTAGGCCCTCAACGTCTCTATGGGGAGCTGCTTGATTTTGGCGAGAGCACTGATCTGCATGTCCATCCTCATGGCGAGCACAAACTGTTTGCGAAAAGCCGACTGCAGCCCGGACCAGGATTGGATGGATCCCGGCTTGAGCCTCTTCCACCATTCCTCTGCAGGTCTGCCTAGAGTAATCGAAAAACAAAGGCACTTGTCGTTGTCATAGACGTGGGCTACAATCATTAACTGATTGTAGCACGATAGATGATCTCTAGGGTCGGTGTTCCCAATATAGGCGGGCAGACTCAGCATTTTGAATCCTTTGGGGAGCACCACATCCAGGATGTGCTTGGCGCAGGGCTCCTTTTCTTCCTCATCAGAATCAGTGTCTACTCCCTCCTGCTTACGGACCAGGCGGTCCGTGACTTTCTATAAGGCGGTCAGCTGGTCCATGAATTGTTTAACCATATCGTCTTCCAGGGGAACTCTCTCGTTCCTTCTGTCATTGAGACTATTTATCAAATCGCCATCTCGGGGGTAGATCTTTTCCTTGCGGGCTCGTTCCTTTCGAGCGTTCAGCCCATCGCGCAGGTCTACCTGGGATGTATCGTCCCTGGAGCTAAGGGTGTTCCGCTCATCATTATGCTAGCGCCCTCGATGGCCCTTGTTCATGGAAGCGCTTGGGTGGAAAGACTGTTCCTGTCCAGTCCACCCTGGGGCGGCCCGGGGCTTGGTACCCTGCGGGCACGTCCCTCGCGGATTGATTGGGTGGCCTTGTCCTAGGATGGGGTGCACCTCTTTCCTAGGGAGCGGCCGGGAACGGATCCTGATTTTCTAGACAAGAGGGACTTCACTCTGGGGGTTTGCTTTGGCCTTCCCTTTTTCTTGGTCCGGGTTAACCGGGCCCTGTCTGGGAGCTTGTCCTGGGGTAGGAATCGGCCTTGCATATCCGGGCGCGCCATTCCTAGCCTGCGGAGTGGGCGGTTGCGGTCCTGGAGGCGGAACAACTAGAGGACTAGCCGCCAAACCTTGGGTGGCAATGAAAGCTTACAGGGCTTGGAGAGACTCTTGCATCCGTTGGGTAGCTTCCTTTTGTTCGGCGATCCTGGCCTCTTGGTCCAGGACTTGTTGTCTTAGTTTGGTCACCTCCGGGTCCTCCTGGTTGGGGTCTACTTCTTCTAGGATCGTGAGATCCTCAGTTTCGAGATCGTGATATTCCCCCTCATTTCCCTCATCCTCCTCATAGTAATCTTCCTCATACTCTTCCCCACCTTCATCGTTCTACGACTCGTCAGGTTGGGACATCTGATGAGGTGTGTC
This sequence comes from Humulus lupulus, assembly GCF_963169125.1. Classification (NCBI taxonomy): domain Eukaryota; kingdom Viridiplantae; phylum Streptophyta; class Magnoliopsida; order Rosales; family Cannabaceae; genus Humulus; species Humulus lupulus. The sequence continues at coordinate 63,026,389 of NC_084800.1, forward strand.
CTCAGGCTGGCTCTGAGGGAGAGGTTGGCTAGGCAGTGGCTCTCCATCGCCTTGCTCTTGGTTAGTAGGGTTGAAAGTGGTGTGTCTCATGTTCACCATTGTTGTAGACGTTCAAGATCAACCCAAGCTTTCTCACTGGCTCTCAATGAAAGCACCAAAATGTTTACTGAGTTTTTCGAAAACTAGAATTATGAAAGATTAAAGATCCCGGCCCAATCTTAGATGTAGGAGCCGCGACCTCCTTTACCGTACCTCAGGGAACATCCTGATACGTGGTCCCGGGTTTATACAACCTGCCCTGACGATGGTCCCGGCTTATTCTCCCGGTAGCCCTTTGGGCCTTGCCGAGACTTGGGCTGCCAGTACCCGTTTTCTCTTCGCCTAATGGGCCTGGTCTGGCCTTAACTCCCAGGAAAGCGGCCCATGGAGTGTGGATCCATACATGTTGAAAGAAACGGGGATAACAGTATCAATAACATAAAAGTATAAAATAAAATGTGATATGATATGGGTACCCATTGTTTATAAATCATAAAACATAATTTTAAATACTCATTGCGGAATTACATCAAAACATAATTTAAAAGACAAAATAAATAACACCGTCCTCGATCAACACGCAGTCCATTGAATCCATTCATCCTTAACACCTAAGCCAAGTTGCCAAGAATCCTTCCGCCTTCCATATTTATTTTCCTGCATCATACTAAAATAAAGGAGTGAGCCTAATGCCCAGCAAGGAAATTTTATTATAACATAAATCATAAGCATAAGACTATATCATAAACATATACTATAAAACACATGACTATAAAAACATATATCATATAGGACTATAATGGTCATCATAACTTCTTGGGGCTTGTTAGCTAAGCAAGTCTTATGCCCATAAATTTGTGGGGCTTGCTAGCTAAGCAAGTCATATGCCCAATATAACTTCCGAGGGCTTCCTTATCTAAGCAAGTCATATGCCTAATCATATATTCTTAGGGCTTGTTATCTTAACAAGTCTTATGCCCAATCATAAATTCTCGGGGCTTGCTTATCTAAGCAAGTCATATGCCCAAGTGACTGAAAACATATTCTTGGGGCTTGTTGTTTAAACAGGTCATATGCCCAAGGACTATAAGACATACTATACATATCATAACATAAACATATACATATCATAACATATAAGCACATAAAATCTATCATATTTTCCTTACCAAAAGCCAGGATATTTGGGAACAAGAACTGGATTAGAACACTCCTATAAACCAACAGTAAAATGGTGAGAATCTAAAGAAAAAGATATGAAAAGAACACTAAACCATCAAAGAAGAAACTTACTAAGAAGAACCTTAAGTTTCAAGAACTTAAATACCTAATCAAGAATCATAAACAAGAGTTAGGATCTGAATAAAAGAAAACTAAAGAACCATATAGAACTGAACTTAGGAATAGGAATACCTTGAATGATCTTATGGATTGGTCTAAACCTCAATACCAAAATCACACTAAATATCACTTCCCAAGTGTTTATAAAAGCTTAGAATGATAAAGTTTTAACCCAAAACCCAAGTGTATCTCTCTATAGTAACACTAGCACCTTGGAGGCTCTGATCAAATGCTTGAAGAATGAAGAAAATGGCTGAGCACTAGGTCCCATTTATAGAGTTCAAGGAGTGAAACTAACCCCTTTTAATTTGAATAAATAAATGATTATGAAATGAAAAAGATTTGAATTTTCGTTCAACTGACGGCCAAAACTCGGTCAAAATCATTCAAAGGCAGGTCTAAGTGGTTTAGGCTATTTTTAAAATTGAAAAACCAAACTTTAAAAAAAAAAAACTCACATGGAGTTGATATATCGCCCCCCACCCCCCCCCCCCCCCCCCCCCATAGGCGATATATTGCCTCCCCTTGTATTCCCAAGCCTCGATCAATCATTCGTGAAAAGTTGACGTGTTTTTCGTATCTTCCGTAGGCGATATATCGGCCCTTATACTGCGATATATCGGCATACGTTTATATATTAAACACGTATTTTCACTTTTTAACATAATTTGAATTGGATAAACAACTTTGATTGAGTCATAATACGATCCTAACATCTGCTGGAAGGTTCCAGAGCTTCTAGATCTTTCTTTTATTAAAACTATTCATCAAAATACTTAATACATGAATAATCATGATTATGACAAGTGTCATGCTCATAATAGTTCTATCTAAACCTTAGGTTAGAATAAATAATATATCTAGGACCAGCAATATTAATCAAACCTTATGTTATAATTAATATTCTTAAACTATAGGTTAAACTTATAAAATCCATAACCGTTGCTATGAGTTTCCAACTAAGTCCTGACTTGAACCAAAATCCACAGTAAATAACAGACTACTAAGTAATACTAACTACTAACTATCTAACTAGCTAAGTAAATTCTGAGACTCTACAATTCTCCCCTACTACAAAGAATTTCGTCCCCGAAATTTACTTATCAAACAATTCCGGATACCAGGCTAACATGTCCTCCTCCAACTCCCACGTTGCCTCCCGTTCAGAACTCTTACTCCATAGGACCTTGACTATCAGAATACTCTTAGATTGTAATTCCTTCATCCCTCTTTCTAGGATGCTAACTGGTCGTTCCTCGTAACTCAAGTGTAACGCCCTGGTTACTCCAAGACCGTTACTGGGAACTTTGAGCCGTGCTTAACTCACTAATCGAGTTCTTTGGTTATAAACGTGCTTCTAGGTGTTTTTAATAAGTTAAGGTGAAAAACCAATCAAAAGGAAAGGATATATTTTATTTAAAACATAAAACTACTAATGGGCCCATAAAAATGTTTACAAGTTATTTACAATCCAAAATGATCATTACAGTTTAAAATTTACAACCCGCCGACCTAAGCGGCAAAAATAGGTTAAATCCCCTAGTTCCTCTGAGAAACTCCTTGGCCATGGTGGTCAAGCGGGCGCATATGTACACATCGCCACCTAAGCTCTCCACTCAAGGTTGGGTGAGTTTTTCTTTCCCTTTACCTGCACCACATAGCACCCATGAGCCAAAGCCCAGCAAGAAAACTCAATACTGCATATAGATATTATCAAATGATTATCATTATAATCATACAGAGCTTATAGCCCTGAAAAGATGATTGAATATCACTTTGTGGTTAAGTGAACCATGAAGGAGCGTACAGCTCTAATCAGATGAGTGATTTAACACTTGAGGTTCTAGTAAACCATAATGAGTGACTGACGACCAAGTCACTATGGGGCTCGGCACCCATATCCATGTGACCATTCAATCACTTGGACCTTCTGGCCCTAGCTCCAATCAAATGAGTGACTGCTGGGTAAGTCACCCTGGGCTCAACACCCATAGCCATGTGACTAAACCGTCACTGGGGCTCTCTGGCCCCGGCTCTAAGTGACTAGCCTTAGGCTAGACAAGCGCTTTAAAGTTTTCATCGAACTTAAGGTCGGTCCGGCATTAATGCTCATTTGAGTCATTCAATGCAGATGTCGATTAAATCTAATATTTTTTGGCTTGCGTCAAACACGCTCAGACCGTTCTTGACTTATGAGTCAATACCATATGACCAGTGCTCAGTACTACTGCTGAAATTGACTAATGAGTCACAACTTCACAGTTAATACTAACACCATTGCCAATTCTGACTATTTAGTCAATGCCATGCACAAGTGAGAAAGATTTTCTAAGCATTCGATATGCAATCAATGTCCACATTTAAACACTCAACATGCCTCATGAATAACCATGCATATCACATATGGGGTGCATTTTTCTTACCTCTGGTTCGAGCGAGATTTAATAAAAGAACAACCCTTGAGAACGATAAGTCTTTTAGTCCCTTAGCGGTCACTTAGTCATAACCAAATATGGGATTCCATCAATAAAAAGAATAATAAAAAGTTCCCGAACCAAGATCTAGCCTCTGGGGCGTCGAATCATACTAAACCGGATAGTAGGAACGATCCCGAGGCCTAAAGTGTGAGTTCCCATGGCAAAAACACATTTTTGGCCAAAAAAGCTCTTAAGGGCCGCGGCCCTAGTTCCACCATAACGCGGTCTGCCTCCCAAACAGAGGCGCCAACCTCAAGCTCCTGCACCCAATGCCACGACATTGCCTCCCAAGCGTCGCGACATTGCCTCCCAGCAGCCAAAAACCCCTGTTTTCTCCCATCAAAACCTCGTTTTTTCCCTCTTTCAATCCTTCCAAAAACTTACTCAAACATCTCCAAATCCAAAACCAAGTATTACCACAACACAATCAACATACCAACAACAAAACCCAAGCAAACTTTCTCAAAAACCTCCATGAATTCTCAACTAATCACTTCAAATTTCTCAATTGAAAATTATTAGAAAAATAGATTTTAATCAAAGTTTCATGGCTGAATTCTTACCTTAAGCTTGAATTGAGTCCTCTTCAATGGATGAACTAAAGTTCTAAGCTTCAAACCTTGATTTCTTAGCTTGGTTCTTCAAATAGGGTTCAAGAATTCCAAAGGAAGAAGGAGTAGGATGATGGTCGTGAGAAGGAAACGAGAAGGCTATGTTTTGGTTTCAATTTTCTACAGCTTACTACAATCACATATATCCTTTGCCAAATGACCATATTGCCCCTAGGTTAAGTAAAACTCTATAAAGGCAAGTAAGGGTAAAAATGTCATTTCTCCTCTAATCCCGCTAATCAGAATTAACTTTCTCCGATTCCTGTTATTTCCAAAATTCTCAAATACCAAAAGTTCATATCCCGTTACCCTTTAATTCCCTGTAATGCTCTAATCATCAAATCACCTCGAGACTCACCTCGAGCCTCGAACTTAAACCTATTATGACCAAACCGCTAACTTGTTACTCAAAGATCGTCTCATGTCGAATGGCTTGAAAAAATCCACATTATGATGTGGCCTCAACAATGGATCACCGACATGCATACAAATATACAATTACGCCCTCAACGGGCCAAATTACCAAAATACCCTTGTGATGAAATGTGGACCCACATGCATGCATTTAACATCATATTATAGTATAATTCACATAAACATGCATATAATAGTTTAAGGGTATAATAAAACAATTATGGCCCTCCCGGCCTACTAATCCAACCATTAAACCGCATTAGGGATTTTGGGGCATTACAACTATCCCCTCCTTACAGAAATTTCGTCCTCGAAATTTACCTGAACAACTCGGGATACTGATTCTGCATATCTGACTCCAGCTCCCAGGTCGTTTCCTTGACCTTGCTGTTCCTTTACAATACCTTAACCAAAGATATCGTCTTGTTCCTGAGGACCATGTCCTTTCTGTCAAGTATCTGGACTGGCTGTTCCTTAAAGGAAAGATCTGCCTCAAGCTCCAGATCTTCATAACTCAAGACATGAGTCACATCAGATACATACTTCCGAAGAGCTGAAACATGAAACACGTTATGCACTACTGACAATGTTGGAGGTAAGGCCAACCTGTAAGCCACTTGACCAATCCTCTCCAGGATCTCAAATGGACCTACAAATCTAGGGCTCTGCTTGCCCTTCTTCCCAAATCTTCTCACCTCTTTCCATGGCGATACTCTAAGGAAGACGTAGTTTCCCACTTGGAACTCCACATTCTTACACTTGGGATCACACTTGGGATCTGCATAGATCTTCTGTCTACTTTGAGAAGCGAGCATCCGAGCTCTAATCTTCTCAATGGCTTCACTGGTCCTCTGAATTGCCTCATGACCCAAGTATCTCCTTTCACCTGTCTTATCCCAATGAATGGGAGATTTGCACTTCCTACCATACAACATCTCATAAGGTGCAACCCCGATGGTAGACCGATAACTGTTGTTGTAAGAAAATTCTATCAAAGGTAGATACTTACTCCAGGATCCACCAAAGTCCAGCACACATGCTCGCAGCATGTCCTCTAATATCTGGATTGTCCTCTCAGATTTTCCATCTGTCTGAGGATGATAAGCAGTACTAAACTTCAATGGTGTTCCCATGGCCTTTTGTAAACTCCCCCAGAACATGGAAGTAAAAGTGGGGTCCCAATCTGACACGATCGACCTCGGTGCTCCGTGGAGGCGTACGATCTCTCTCACATAGAGATTTGCGTACTGGTCAACTGTATAAGTAGTCCTTACTGGCAAAAAGTAAGCTGACTTGGTATAGCAATCCACTATAACCCAAATAGAATCATGTTGACCAACAGTCCTGAGTAACTGATAAGCGTACAAAATGTACGTTTATTTATAACATTTTCAGATTGATTTGGTTGTTTTTCTCAAGAGAAAGTTTCTATTTAACCTGTTTGGTGAACTTGTGCAGTTTGTCGTTATAATTCTGATTTGTTCGAGAATTTGGTTAACTGTTTGTTTTAGTAGCCGAAAATTGGCTAATCTTTGGAAATATGGTATAGGCGATATATCGCCTGTCTTGGGCGATATATCGGCATAAGAAGGAATTCCAAATTTTGGCTTTGCAGAAACGACATCAGAAACTCGCGTTTTTATCGAGAAAATTCACCAGGCGATATATCGCCTCATCTATGCGATATATCGGCACGAGGGTATTTTTGGAAAGTATTATGGAAATTCGTAGGTTTTTGGGATTTTGGTAAGAAGAATAAAAAGAAGATAGAGAGGGACAGAGAAGGGAAGCATTCCGACGGCAAAGGAAAAGAAACAGAGAAGAATCCATGTTTATTTCGTTTGTGTTTATTTTTATGCTTTTGAATTTTAGATTGGAGGATGAAGTTTAATATTATGAACTAAATTCTTATTTAGAGTATTTTAATGTAGTCACTGGATATTCTATTCGTCTTTAATGCAATTTCTATGAATCTTTGAATTTATGGTTATCTATTGTTCTTATGTTTAATGCTTGTAATTGATTGGCCATCTGTTGCATGATTATTGGTTTTAATTCAATATCTGAAAAGTGAGAATTGGAATAGCTTTAGACAATAGACATAGATTTCAATTTAGAACGAAAGTATCAAATTGGTTTGTGTAGCAATTAGGTTTTTGTTCTTAATGCGGTTTATGTGTAGAATTTATCACAGACATGTAGAAAATTCGCAGGTAAACTGAATATTTTATATCTTGAGAGAGAATAGAATTGTCATTAGTAAACTTGCTATAACCATAGATCACAGAAACATATTAGTTGTATTATTGATTGAATAGAATTGAAGGTTGATGAAATTAGAATACTCTAATCTTTCGCTCATATTAAATTTCGTTAATTAAATTGTGCTTTCTTAGTTTATTGATCATTGTTAATTGTCATTAAAATTTCATTAGTCAAATAGAAATAAAAGTTTGCTATTGGTAATTATTAGATCAATTCCCTGACGGAACGATAATCTATTTCCACTACTATTACTTGTTTATTCGATTGCGTATACTTGCGCAGTGGTAAAAATTCGCAACAAGTTTTTGGCGCCGTTGCCGGGGAATTGATATTCTATTAATATCAAAATAGTTAATTTTTATTCTAATTTGGCTGTTTTTATTATTTGAACTAATCCAAGTTGTCGCATTCTGTTTTAATAGGTGAATCTTTTGTATGCGACGTGAAGGATCTGCAAATCTTGTGCCTGTTAATCCTGAAATCGAAAGATCCTGCAGACAAAACAGAAGGAAAAAGAGGTTGGAAGTATCAATGGCTGCCAACCAAAGAGACGGGGTTAACAACAATGATGGTCAGAATCATATCGCTCAGGACCAAAATGTGCGAGCATTAAGAGATTATGTGCTCCCTGCTGTCACAGGAGTGCACTCGTGCATTAGGCCGCCGACTATTACTGCCAATAACTTTGAGATTAAGCCGGCGATGATACAAATGGTCCAGACTTCTGTTCAGTTTGGTGGTCTCCCCAATGAAGATCCTAACTTGCACATAGTGAATTTCCTTGAGCTATGTGCAACGTTTAAGTTTAATGGGGTGAGCGATGATGCAATAAGGCTGAGATTGTTCCCTTTTTCACTAAGGGACAGGGCAAAAAGTTGGCTTATTTCTCTACAGGCCAACTCAATCAATACATGGGAGGAACTAGCTCAGAAGTTTCTCTCAAAGTTCTTTCCTCCTGCAAAAGCTGCGAAGTTGAGGGGAGAAATCAATAACTTCTATCAGAATGAGGGAGAGTCATTGTACGATGCATGGGAAAGATTCAAAGACCTGCTCAGAAAATTCCCTCATCACGGTATAGAGAAGTGGATGTTAGTCCACAATTTTTACAATGGGCTTTGCGGTACTACTCGCACTATAATAGATGCAGCAGCAGGTGGTGCTTTCATGAGTAAAGGGGCTGATGAGGCATATGAATTGTTAGAGGAGATGGCTATGAACAACTATCAGTGGCCTGCCGAACGAGACACTTCACAGAGAAAAGTAGCCGGGGTACATGAATTAGATGCTATAACTGCTTTAACTGCCCAAGTTGCTTCATTGACAAAGCAGTTGCAACAAAACAAGATCTCAGCTCAAGCCCAGGCTATACAGATGCAATCAGGGTGTGAAATATGTGGAGGGCCTCATTTATATGAACAGTGTACAGCGGCCAACATGTGTGGTAATATGCCAGTTAATCAGGCTCAGGTACAGGCAGTTGGTAATTTTCAGAGGCCTTATCAGAATCCGTTCTCCAATACTTATAATCCTGGGTGGAGAAATCACCCAAATTTCTCATGGAGAAATAATCAGGGCCAACAGTCACAGTTTCAAGGGCCATACCAGCAGCACATGCCGCAACAGCCTATGAATCAAGCCTCATCGTCACACCAGCCTAAACCGCAAGATCCACCAGAAAAGCCTAATGAACTGCAAGCAGCCTTGCTGACCCTCACTAATACTCAGACTCAATTCATGACTGAGACCAGATCCTCTATTCGAAACCTTGAGACACAAGTGGGTCAGTTAGCCAACTTGCTTAATAACAGACCGCAAGGGAATTTGCCTAGTAATACCGTGGTAAATCCTAAAGAGAACTGTCAAGCAATTTCGTTGAGGAATGGTAAGCAAGTGGAGCAGCCCAGTGTACAAAAGTCAATGGTTCGGAATGAAGAGTTGGGTGAGAAATCAGATAATAAAGCGAATGGGGTTACTGAAGACCACCAGGGTTCAAACAAGTGTCCTCCCGTTGTTGATAGTCAGCCAGTTCAAGTTCCATACCCTCAGAGGCTTAGGAAAACTACACTTGATAAACAGTTTTCTAAGTTTTTAGAGGTATTCAAAAAGCTGCACATCAATATTCCCTTTGCTGAGGCATTAGAGCAGATGCCTAGTTATGTCAAATTTATGAAAGAGATTCTGTCAAAGAAAAGAAAGATGGAGGAGTATGAGACGGTGGCGCTCACTGAGGAGTGCAGTGCGATATTGCAGAGGAAGTTGCCCCAAAAGTTGAGAGATCCGGGGAGCTTTACTATACCGTGTACAATTGGGAAGTTTGAATGTAAGCATGCTTTGTGTGATTTGGGGGCGAGTATAAATCTGATGCCTTTGTCTGTATTCAGAAGACTTGGTTTGGGGGAGGCAAGACCGACAACCGTCACTCTACAGTTAGCAGATCGATCGGTAAAACATCCACGGGGAATTATTGAAGATGTTCTTGTGAAGGTGGATAAATTCATTTTTCCGGCAGATTTCATAGTTCTGGATATGGAGGAGGATATGGATGTACCAATCATTCTGGGCAGGCCATTTTTAGCTACTGGGCAGGCTTTGATTGATGTTCAGAAAGGTGAGCTGACACTGCGAGTTCAGGGCGAAGAAGTGGTATTCAACGTGTTTAAAGCCTTAAAGTTTGCAAATGTCAATGACAACTATTTCAGAGTTGACCTGGTAGAGAAAGCAGTGGCTGAAATTAATCTTACAGAGGATTCACTTCAGAAGAGCTTGACAATTGGGGATATAGATGCTGAGTCAGACAGTGAGGTCCAAGAGTGTGTACAGTGGTTGAATTCTAAAGGGCCAATTTATAACCGAAAATATGAAGATTTGGGCCAAGGACCTGAGAGACCATTACCATCAGTTCAGAAACCTCCAGAGCTGGAATTGAAATCATTGCCTGCACATCTTCGCTATGTTTTTCTGGGTGAGAAGGAGACTTTACCAGTTATTGTGTCTTCTTCTCTTTCTAATGAGGAGATGGAAAAATTGTTAAGGGTGTTGAGAACTCATAAGTTGGCAATTGAATGGACGTTGGCAGATATTCAGGGGATAAGTCCATCCACAGTTATGCACAAGATCTTGATGGAAGATGACAGTAAGCCCTCTATTGAAGCACAACGTCGATTGAATCCAGCAATGAAAGAGGTGGTAAGGAAGGAGATCTTGAAGTGGTTAGATGCTGGGGTGATCTATCCTATTTCAGACAGTAGTTGGGTGAGTCCAGTTCAGGTAGTCCCTAAGAAAGGAGGGATTACAGTGGTGAAAAACGACAATAACGAACTTATCCCGACACGTACCGTAACTGGTTGGAGGATTTGTATAGATTATCGTAAATTGAATAAAGCAACCAGAAAAGATCACTTTCCACTGCCTTTCCTTGATCAGATGTTAGATAGATTGGCTGGACATCAGTATTACTGCTTTCTGGATGGCTATTCAGGGTACCATCAAATAGCCATTGCGCCTGAGGATCAAGAAAAGACGACCTTCACCTGCCCATATGGTACTTTTGCATTCCGTCGTATGCCGTTTGGTCTGTGCAATGCCCCTGCCACTTTTCAACGGTGTATGATGGCTATCTTCTCTGATATGGTGGAACGGAGTATTGAGATCTTTATGGATGATTTCTCTGTGATGGGGTCTTCTTTTGACAATTGTTTGATGAATTTGGAGGCTGTGCTGAGAAGATGTGAAGAGGCGAATCTAGTCTTGAATTGGGAAAAATGCCATTTCATGGTAAATGAAGGCATAGTACTTGGGCACAAGGTGTCTAAGAACGGTATTGAGGTTGATAGGGCTAAGATTTCTACTATTGAGAATTTGCCGCCTCCAGTTTCAGTTAAGGGAGTGAGAAGTTTCCTTGGTCATGCGGGATTTTACAGAAGATTTATAAAGGACTTCTCCAGGATTTCTAAGCCACTCTCGGCTTTGTTGATGAATGGGGTGCCATTTGAGTTTGATGAGAAGTGTCTTGAAGCTTTTAGGATACTAAAGCAGAAGTTGGTGTCGGCACCTATAGTAATTTCACCGGATTGGGACCAGCCCTTTGAGTTAATGTGCGACGCAAGTGATTTTGCAGTGGGTGCGGTTCTGGGGCAGCGTGTTGACAAAGTATTTCGGACTATTTATTATGCCAGCAGAACACTAAATGGCGCTCAGTTGAATTATGCCACTACTGAGAAGGAGCTTCTTGCCATTGTCTATGCATTCGACAAATTCAGGCCGTATTTGATGGGGAACAAAGTTATTGTGTATACTGATCATTCCGCAATCAGGCATCTTATTGCTAAGAAAGATGCTAAACCCAGACTTATTCGTTGGGTGCTTCTTTTACAAGAATTTGATATGGAGGTTCGGGATAAGAAGGGTACAGAGAATTTGGTGGCGGATCACTTATCAAGACTTGAGTTGGGGGATAAGTCGGAACTTGCTGCAGGAGAGATTAATGAGAGTTTCCCAGATGAACAATTATTTGCAGTGGAGGATGATTTGGTGCCATGGTTTGCGGATTATGTGAATTATTTGGCAGCCAACGTAGTGCCACCGGAATTTGTTGGGCAGAGACTGAAAAAGTTTTATCATGATGTGAAGAACTACTACTGGGATGATCCTTTCTTATTTAAACAAGGTCCGGATTTGATTATCAGAAGATGTGTGCCGGAAAGAGAAATGAAGGACATCTTGTTTCATTGCCATGCATCGCCGACTGGTGGACATTTTGGGGGAGCAAGGACTGCTGCAAAGGTCCTTGAATGTGGATTTTATTGGCCTACCCTGTATAAAGACAGTTATGACTATGTGAAACGGTGTGATCGTTGTCAAAGGGTAGGTAATATCTCAAGACGCCATGAAATGCCTCTCACTAATATATTGGAGGTTGAATTATTCGATGTTTGGGGTATTGACTTTATGGGACCCTATCCACCGTCGTTCGGTAATTTGTATATTTTATTGGCGGTGGATTATGTAAGTAAGTGGGTTGAAGCAGTTGCTACTTCAACTAATGATGCTCAGGTGGTAGTCAAGTTCTTGAAAAAGAATATTTTCTCTCGTTTTGGCACACCTCGAGCTATTATCAGTGATGAAGGAACTCATTTCGCCAATAAGATTTTTGATTCCTTAATGGAGAAATATGGAATTAAGCACAAGATGGCATTGGGATATCATCCGCAGTCAAATGGGGAAGCGGAAGTGTCAAATAGGGAGATTAAGCTGATTTTAGAGAAGACGGTGCAAGTTAATAGAAAGGATTGGTCGAATAAGCTTGATGATGCGTTATGGGCTTATCGGACAGCTTTTAAAACACCAATTGGTACCTCTCCCTACCGTCTTGTATATGGTAAAGCTTGTCACTTGCCATTTGAATTGGAGCATAGGGCACAGTGGGCGTTAAAGAAGTTGAATTTCAATCCGGCCGCTTCGAAAGCATTAAGGCTAGCTCAACTGAATGAGTTAGATGAATTACGTCATGATTCCTACGAGAATGCAAGAATCTACAAAGAGAAGACAAAGAAATGGCATGACAATAATATTGTCAATCGGACTTTTCAAGTGGGCGATAAGGTGCTACTATTCAATTCTCGTCTCAAATTATTTCCGGGAAAATTAAAGTCTCGATGGTCGGGGCCATTCAATGTTACAAAATTTTTTCCATATGGGGCTTTGGAGATTCAACAAGGTGATTCTTCGCCGTTTAAAGTTAATGGACAGCGGGTGAAGCATTACTATGGAGGAGAAATTGAGACGAAGGTCAATATTACTCTGGTGGATTCTTGAAGGAAAGGAAAGCAGCGTCCGGCTAAATGACGTTAACGACAGCGCTTTTGAGAGGCACCTCATTATTTTGTAATTTATTTTCGTTTTCGTTTTCGTTTGACATTATTATTTTTAATTTCTTTTAGTGTAGTAGAACCGTGAAAAACGTGAAAAACGTGAAAAAAAAAAAAAAAAAAGTTGATAATTTGAACAGTGTTTAGGCGATATATTGCCTGAACAACCGATTTGGAGGGGATTTTTGGTTTAAAAAGTTGGAATTTTTTCGGTCCCAGGAGATATATCGCCTATCAATGGCGATATATCGGCTACAGCAAAATGGGAAGCGACATATCGGCGGTGCAAGTGGCGAAATATCGTCATACAAGTCAGAGACGACGTTTTGGTATATTGCAAGAGGCGATATATCGCCTCATATATGCGATATATCGGCTCAACTGGGATAAGGATGCGATATATCGGGGATTTGGTAGGCGAAGTATCGGCACGCAAGTCAGAGAGGGTGTGGGCATATAGCTTGTGGCGATATATCGCCACTTACAGGCGATATAGCGCCTGGATGAATTTTTTGAAAAAAAATGAGTCACGTGGGGCGCACATGACCCACTTATATCAGTTATAACAGTCCTAAAACCCACATATTCGACCCCATCTTCCAAAACCGAAACCCTCATTCAAATCCTTCCCAAATTTCACTCAATTTTCCTCTCAAGCAAAACTTCTCTCAATCATCTTCATCAAGCACTCAAGGGGCCGAATATTTCTGTGATTTCCCACATTATCATCATCATTCTCCAAGATTTTCAAGGTACATTGTTCAGTTTGGTGTGTTTGATGTTTTATTGAGAAATTTGGAGAACTTAAAGTTGTTTTGGGCTTTGGACGAATTTGTGATATCTATTGCAAGATTGGCTTCTGTGTACTGTTTTTATTATTATTGGGAGCTTATTCTATACAGTTGGGGAAGATTGTGGGTTGTTTGAGTCTTGTAGGCCAATTTTTCTTGATCGCACACTAGGTGTTCGACAAAATTCCTCAGTGAACGGTTTTGGACTATTTTGGATATTCTAGTGTGTTTTTGAGTTGATTTTGGGTTCTCAGTGTATTCAGAGACTATTCCCTGTGTTTTTGTGATTCAATTCCTCTATGGCTCCCAAGAAAGCAAAAACCATGTCAACCGTCCAAAGAGCCAATGTCAATATTGCCCATACCTTTGTTAATCCCACTGCGCAAAATAAATTTGAGGAATGGATAGTAAAGAATAAAACAGTGATAGTAGAGTCTCACTTTAGGCCCAGTGAGTTGGATGGCATACTCCCACAAATGATTATCAATCGGAATTGGAAGCAATTATGTGAGCCAAAGCTTTTGGCTAATATTAGTTTGGTAAGGGAGTTTTATGCCAATGCTTATGTCGAGCGGGATGACCACACAGTGTTGGTTCGGGGTAAGAAGGTCTGCTACTCTCCGCAAGAAATCAATAGGTTCTACGGCCTAAATGATCCTTGGGATGATGATTATCGTCCAGGGGCCGCAGAAAAGGACTACGATTTGCTTCTAAGAGAAATGACGAAGCCTGGTTCCACTTACAAGATGGGGAGTGACATGATTACTCCAAGATCAATTAGGGCTACATGTTTGAGTCCATATGGGCGGTTGTGGAACAGGTTTGTCATCAGTACTCTCATGCCTTCCACTCAACAAATGGAGGTGACCACTGAACGTCTTTACTTGCTCTATTGTATCTGTTCGGGCAAGTCGATTAATGTTGGGCGGCTTATTGCTGAGAGTATCAGTTACATAGCGCGAGGGGCCACATCTGGTGGTCATGGGCATGTTTCATTAATTACCAGTCTCTGTAAGGATCAAGGCGTCCCAATGAACATTAATGAAGTATGTGAACAGTCTCCAATCATTAGTCATCAATCGGTGTTACATCAGGATGAGAATTATGGGGGTGTTCCTCGACCCACTGGTTTGGGATACGAGCCTGGTGATCCGAGTCTTTTGTCCTTGCCACCGACAGATGAGCAGCCTGAGACCACAACGCCGAAGAGAAAGGGGCGGAAACCATCTACTTCTAGAGCTACTGAAGGCTCTAGTTCGCGGCAATACAGTACCATGCAACAAGACATTGAGGAGTTAAAGAGACAACAACAGCTGTTGTTGCATGGTCAGGCGGACATTCGAGATCGTCAATTCCACATGACGAATTACATGGCCGATTTTTGTGGGGCCTTTGCGCGCTATACGGGCTTCAATGATTTTCCCCAATGCCCTCCAGAATTGCGCCAGCCATATCAGCCACCTCCAGATTCAGATGATGAAGAGTAACTGTTCGGTAGTCAGTTTTTTTTTCCTAGTTATTTTATTTTATTTTATTTTTTATTTTATTTTTATTTTTTTCTTTTAGTTCAGGTCCTTTGAATTTTATGAAACAGTGAGGGCACTGTTTATTTTAAGTTTGGGGGACTATTTACTTTTCTTTTGAATTTTTTTTTTATTTGGATGACTGTACGAAACTGTTATTGACTGAGACAGGTGGGCTTCAATGATGATATATGCTAATTCCTTGATGTTGTTAGACTGATGCTTTTGATATGTAGACTGTGTGCTTAACCTGTTGGTAATTGATCTGAGTATTGTCATTTGTGTATTATTTGTGTTTTATTTACTTTATGCTCTACATTATATAAGTTTATAAGTATTGTGGGAATTGGTATGTATGGTGGATGTTGAAATAAGCTAGAACTTGCTCAGTTGATTTGTTGAGACGAAATGCTAAATGAAGTATTAAGTAGAGATGATTTAGGCAATTTTCTTTGTAAACGTTTGAGCCTTTCTAGCTAACCCATAAAAAAATTTATCCTTAGTTACCCTTTTTGAGCCTAAAGCTTTGGTTTTTTTTTGTTCTTGATTATACTATTGAGCCTAAATTTTCCTAACCTCATTATTTTACCTCTTCCTTTGTTATCATAAGCATATAAGTTGTGGGAAAGTAGAATGGAAAATAGTGAGGTATTGGTATGAATTGAATGTAGTATGGTTGTACAAAAAAAAAAAAAGAGAGAGAGAGAAGTTTTTGAGATTATGAAAAAAAATAAACAAATCATTTTGTCACACTCCTTGATTGTATTTATATAGAAAATATTAAGTTTGGGGGAGTGTGACTTGAAAAAAAAAAAGTGATAAGTATAGAAAAATGATACAAAAAGAAAATAAGAAAATGATGAAAGTATGTAATCTCTCTCTAATTGTATAAAAGGGTGATTTTTGGTGTGGTGAAGAGAAAGTTGGTTGGTTTCAAGGTTTATATGCTTATGGTAATTTCGAGCCTAAATGACTATTTATCTACCTTTACCTAAGCCTAATGTTATGAGCCTATAAAAGTCCTTTTGATCTACTTGATACAGATTTTATATTAGTGGAGACAAGTTAATTGAGCAAGCTTATGGTGAATTTTGATGGGTTCGTGGTATGAATGGATGTTGATACTTGTAAAATTATGTTTTGTACGGCATTTGTTAAATGAAATATGTATGTGCATGAATGACAGTATTTGGAGAAATTATTGATATGTTGAAATTCTAGTCACATGATCTGAAGCATTGGTTGAGCGATTGAAGAGGAATTGGAATTTTTGAGAAAAATTATGCCCCTAGTCTTTGTTTAAATTTTTCTGTGAAGTTAAGTCATCCAATAGTTTTTTTTTAGTTTGTTTTTAGTTTTGGATTGTTTCTTTGTTCTTTCTTTTGTTTGCTTGAGGACAAGCAATCAGTTAAGTTTGGGGGTGTGATAAGCGTACAAAATGTACGTTTATTTATAACATTTTCAGATTGATTTGGTTGTTTTTCTCAAGAGAAAGTTTCTATTTAACCTGTTTGGTGAACTTGTGCAGTTTGTCGTTATAATTCTGATTTGTTCGAGAATTTGGTTAACTGTTTGTTTTAGTAGCCGAAAATTGGCTAATCTTTGGAAATATGGTATAGGCGATATATCGCCTGTCTTGGGCGATATATCGGCATAAGAAGGAATTCCAAATTTTGGCTTTGCAGAAACGACATCAGAAACTCGCGTTTTTATCGAGAAAATTCACCAGGCGATATATCGCCTCATCTATGCGATATATCGGCACGAGGGTATTTTTGGAAAGTATTATGGAAATTCGTAGGTTTTTGGGATTTTGGTAAGAAGAATAAAAAGAAGATAGAGAGGGACAGAGAAGGGAAGCATTCCGACGGCAAAGGAAAAGAAACAGAGAAGAATCCATGTTTATTTCGTTTGTGTTTATTTTTATGCTTTTGAATTTTAGATTGGAGGATGAAGTTTAATATTATGAACTAAATTCTTATTTAGAGTATTTTAATGTAGTCACTGGATATTCTATTCGTCTTTAATGCAATTTCTATGAATCTTTGAATTTATGGTTATCTATTGTTCTTATGTTTAATGCTTGTAATTGATTGGCCATCTGTTGCATGATTATTGGTTTTAATTCAATATCTGAAAAGTGAGAATTGGAATAGCTTTAGACAATAGACATAGATTTCAATTTAGAACGAAAGTATCAAATTGGTTTGTGTAGCAATTAGGTTTTTGTTCTTAATGCGGTTTATGTGTAGAATTTATCACAGACATGTAGAAAATTCGCAGGTAAACTGAATATTTTATATCTTGAGAGAGAATAGAATTGTCATTAGTAAACTTGCTATAACCATAGATCACAGAAACATATTAGTTGTATTATTGATTGAATAGAATTGAAGGTTGATGAAATTAGAATACTCTAATCTTTCGCTCATATTAAATTTCGTTAATTAAATTGTGCTTTCTTAGTTTATTGATCATTGTTAATTGTCATTAAAATTTCATTAGTCAAATAGAAATAAAAGTTTGCTATTGGTAATTATTAGATCAATTCCCTGACGGAACGATAATCTATTTCCACTACTATTACTTGTTTATTCGATTGCGTATACTTGCGCAGTGGTAAAAATTCGCAACAGTAACCCCACCATGAAATCCATCGTGATGTCCTCCCATTTCAACTCTGGGATATCCAGAGGCTGCAATACCCTGCCGGCATCTGATGCTCAGCCTTGACCTGTTGACATGTCAAGCACTTAGCCACATACTCTACTACATCCTTCTTCATCCCAGGCCACCAATACAACGATCTCACATCCTGGTACATCTTCGTGGTGCATGGATGCAAAGAGTAAGGTGTAGTATGAGATTCATCCAGAATCTCTTGCCTCATAGCAGTGTCTAACGGAACACATCATTTCTGATCTTGATCAGCTGTGGATCACTCAACTGACCCTCATTGATTCTCTCCAACAGTGTAGACTGTAGCGTAATATTGGCCAATTGGCCCACCAGCAACTATATACCAGCCCTGGTCATATCATCAGCTAACTCTATAGCTATCTTCCTCGCACCATAAATCTGTCTCGGACCCTTCCAGCTTAAAGCATCAGCTACCACGTTGGCTTTTCCTAGATGATTCAAAATCTCACAGTCATAATCTTTTACTAACTCCAGCCAACGCCTTTGTCTCATGTTCAAATCTTTTTGCGTGAAGAAGTATTCCAGGCTCTTGTGGTCAGTGTAGATCTCACACTTCTCCCCATAAAGGTAATGCCTCCATACCTTTAAAGCAAAGACCACAACCGCCAACGCCAAATCATAAGTGGGATATCTCTTTTTATACTCCTTCAACTGACGTGATGCATAATCGATTACCTTCCCTGAATGCATCAGAACACAGTGCAAACCTTGATGTGAATCATCGCAGTAAATCACAAACTTCTCCTGATCTATTGGAAGACTCAGAATTGGAGCTGTAATCAATCTCTACTTCAGTTCCTGGAAGCTGTTCACACACCTGTCTGACCACACAAAATTATGATTCTTGCGTGTCAGCTCAGTCAATGAAGTAGCAAACTTTGAGAACCCTTCCACGAAATGCCTATAATAACCTGCCAATCCAAGGAAACTTCTAACCTCAGAAGCATTATTTGGCCTTGGCCAATCTCTACCTGCCTCAATCTATGCTGGATCTACCTTAATGCCCTCCTTACTAACAATATGCCCAAGAAAAGATACCTGAGATAACTAGAACTCACATTTCTTGAACTTTGCAAACAATCTATGCTCCCTCAGTCTCTGTAGAACCAACCTCAGATGCTGCTCATGCTTTGACTCTAACTGAGAATAAACCAGGATATCATCGATGAAGACGATCACAAACTGGTCCAGATAATCCTTGAACACTCTCTTCATCAGATCCATAAAAGCAGCTGGGGCATTGGTTAATCCAAAAGACATGACTATGAACTCATAATGCCCATACCTAGTGCGAAAAACAGTCTTCGGTATGTCTCCCTTCTTGACCCTCAATTGATGATAACCAGAATGAAGGTATATCTTTGAGAATACCTTTTTATCTTGCAGGTGATCAAACAGATCATTTATCCTTGGAAAAGGAAACTTGTTCTTGATTGTTAACTTATTCAGTTCTCTATAATCGATGCACATCCTCAGAGAACCATCCTTCTTCTTCACAAACAGAACTGGCGCACCCCAATGTGCGAAACTAGGTCTGATAAAACCCAAATCCAACAGCTCTTGCAACTATACTTTCAAGTCAGCTGGGGCCATTCTATAAGGTGCTCTAGACACTGGCTCCATCCCTGGTGCCAGTTCTATCACGACCTCTATCTCTGTGTGTGATGGCAACCCTGGCAAGTCTTATGGAAGCACATCAAGGAGTTCACAGACTAGTCTAGTCTCTTCTGGTTTCACTGGCACGACCTGAGTGGTGTTAACCACAGTGGCTAAGAATCCAATGCAACCTCCTTACAATAGATCTCTAGCCCTCAAAACAGAAATCATAGGTATACGAGGTCCGTGCACAGTACCAACAAACATAAAAGAATCCTCACCTTCAGGCTCAAAGGTGACCATCTTCCGTCTGCAATCAATGGTTGCCCCATACTTCACTAACCAGTCCATACCCAGAATCATGTCGAAGTCAGTCATGACTAACTCTATCAAATCCACTGACAACTCTCTACCCTCCAATGTCACTGGCAAAGATCTGACCCATCTCGTGGATACCACTAACTCTCCAGTGGGTAACAAGGTCCCGAACCCCACAACATAATAATCACAGGGTCTACACAGTCTATCAATAATACTACTAGCAACAAAAGAATTGTGTAGCACCAGAATCAATCAAAACATTATAAGGGGTTCCGGCACTAAGAATCTGACCTGTAACAACTGAGGGATAAGTCTCAGTTTCCGCTTGTGTTAATGCAAACACTCGAGCCGGGGCCGAGTTGTCTGCTTTTCTGGGTTCTTCCTTTCTTGCTTTAGGGCAGTCTTTCTTAAAATGACCCACTGCTCCACACAAAAAGCAGGCTTTTGCCCTACACTCTCCCAAATGACGCCTCTTGCACCTAGGGCATTTAGAACGAGTCTTCCAGGCTTCACTACCACCTTGACGACCAATTGAAATACCACGAGGTTGCCTGTCAGGGCCTGGAACTGGGAGGGTGTCAGGAACCTTCCTCTTCTGCTCATTGGGGCCTCCACCCCTACTAGAACCCATAAAAGGAGAACATGTCCTCCTAAACTCCTTTCTGGCTACATTGTCCCGCCAGATCTTGTTCTCTGCACTCTCAGTTGTGAGTGCCTTCTCAACCACTTGTGCATAGGTAGTAACCCCAGCCACAGTGGTAATGTGAACATCTCAGGCTAGTCTAGGCTGTAGCGCTTGGAGAAATCTTTCCCTCCTGGTCCCATCAGTGGGTACCAGCTCTATGGCAAACTTTGCTAATCGAACAAACTTTAGGGCATACTCAGTCACTGACAAACTTCCCTGAAGTAACCTGATGAATCCCTGATGGCATCATTGTAAAACTTCTCGTTGAACAGAGTCTGAAACTCTTCCCAACTTAGGGCATTGATGTTTGTGGTCTAGGATATAACTTCCCACCAAATCCGGGCATCCTCTTGAAACATATATGTGGTACAGGCCACCCTTTCATTACCATTCACCCTCATGAAGTCTAGGATGGTGGTAATCATGCTCTTCCACTGTTCAGCTTTAGTAGGATCTTCACTGCCTTCAAAAACTAGAGGTTGTTGTTCTGAACCTTTCATAGAGAGGCTCCCATTTATTACCAACCTCAGGCAGCTGCTCAACTGCTGGCACCGATACAGGAGGTGCCTCAGGTACACTAGCTACTGTAGGAACCTGTTGTTGTCTCAGGAGAGGTGTAATGCCCTGAATTCTCTGATGTGGTGGCGGGATTAGTAGGCCGGGAGGGCCATACCTGTTTAATTATGCCATTAAATGATATTATGCATGTATATGTGAATTATATTATGATATGATATTGAATGCATGCATGTGGGTCCACATTTTAATTACAGGGGTGTGATGGTAATTTGGCCCATTGAGGGTATAATTGTATAATTGTATGCATGGCGGTGATATATGTTGAGACCACATTATAATGTGGGTTTATTCGAGCTATTCGGCATGAGACGATCTTGGAATATTGATTAGCGGTCTAGTCACAACAGGTTTAAGTTTGGGGCTCGGGTTGAGTCTCGAGGTGATTTAAATGATTTAAGCGTTACCGGGAGTTAATGGGTAACGGGATATAAATTATTGGTGTTCGGGATTATTGAGAATGGCGGGAATTGGAGAGCGTTAATTATGATTAACGAGATAGGAGGAAAACACCAAATATGCCCTTGGGAGCCTTTAGAAACTTTAAATTGACCTAGGGGTAAAATGGACATTTCACCCCTAGGATAGATATATACTTAGTGTTGGCTGAAAGAAGGAAGTAAAAACAGAGCAAGTTTTTGAGTTCTCCCGTACCTTCTTTTCTTCACATTTCTTTGTGGTTTTTGGACCATTCTTGAGGATTCAAGCTTAGGAAGCAAGCCTTGGGAGTTTAGGAGTGTGTTCCTCCATTGAAGAGCGTCATAAGCTGAGCTTTGGGTAAGTTTCTAACCATAGAATTCTCTGGTTTACCCTGTTTTAGTTTTGTTTTGCAGCTGAGATTTCTAAGGTGAAAACTTGGTTTTGTTGGGAGTTTGGGCTAAGGTTCCCATGCTTGTGATGTTTGGGATGTGTTAGGATGGTTTTGGGGTTCACTTGGCATCAAGAATGGGATTTGGAAGCTTGGGAATCAGGTTAGAATCGAAGGAGTTGAAGAAGGTCGGTTCAGGGGAATGATGGTCTGGAGGTAGCTATAGCGCCCACCCTAGGGCGCTACAGCGCTCCTCAGGAGGCTTTTTGGCATGTTGGTGGTTCTGAGTATAGCGCTAGGGCACTAGGGGTTGAGCACTGTAGCGTTACCCTGTTCCTTCAAAGTCCCGTTTTGGGTGTTTTTAAGGGTTTTTGACTTGGGGATTCAATCCTTAAGGCCCGAGATCGAATCTACTCACCGTGTGGGCATGTTTCGAGGTCCTGAGAGTGGTGCTTAGGTTAAGACCCTATCTATGTTGATTCTCATTAATGGAGGTTATAATTGGTTGTGATTAGGTAACCGCTAAGGAACCAAAAGATCTATCGTTCTCAGGGGTCGTCCTTATAATATTTCTCGCTCGAACTTGAGGTAAGAAAACTGCACCCTGTGTATATATGACATGCGTGTTGGCTATTGAGGCATGTTGATTGATAAATGTGGACATGGATTGCATATTAAATGCTAGTGAATGATGATTACCTATATATGGCACTGACTAGTCAAGGACACTGACCTAAGAGTCAGAAACGGCATAAGCGTCCTGAACGCAGGGCCGAATGAAGATTAGATCTAATCAATATCAGTGTTGAATGGCTCTAAGGCATTAACATTGGACCGACCCTAAGGTCGATGAACTTATAAGTGCTTGATTAGTCTAAGACTGGTTATTCAGAGCCAGGGCATATGGCCCTGGTGACTGTTTGTCACATGGCTAGGGAATGATGTTCCATGGTTATGACTCTAAAGTCATGAGGAAGGTTATGTTGGTGACTAATCACCATGCACCTATCCTGTTAAAGCTAGTGAAATTCTCACTTATCTTTTAAGCCCTGGTGATCCTATCGTCACGTGGCTAAAGGGTGTTGTCCCCATAATAGTGACTTTTGCGACTGTCACCTATCTGTTTTGGACCGATAGTTCTGAATGATTATTATGATCATTGTTGATATTATATCATGTTTTATTATGCTTTTCTTGCTGGGCCTTGGCTCATGGATGCTATGTGGTGCAGGTAAAGGGAAAGACAAGCTCACCCATCCTTGAGTGGAGAGCTTAGGTGGTGTTGTGTACATATGCGGCCACTTGACCACCACTGCCAAGGAGTTCTCAGAGGAACTAGGGGGTTTACCCTATTTTGCCGCTTAGGTCGGCGGGATTGTAAATTTGTTACAGTAATGACCATTTCGTACTGAGATCAACTTGTAAATGTTTTGATTAGCTCTGCAGAGTAATTTGTAATGAAAAACATCTTTTCCTTTTATTAGTTTTTCCACCTTAACCTGTTAATCGCATTTAGAGCACGTTTTTAACCAAAAGACTCGGGTAGCAAGTCAAATTTCCGATTCACCGTTCACTGTAACTGTTCTGGGGTAACCAGGGCATTACAAGGGGAGTTTTTATCCTTGCCTCAATACTGTGGCCTGCAGCTCATCAAACAATTGCTGCCAGTTCTTAGGAGCTGGCTGTGGAATCTGGCTTTGGTCATTCTCCTGACCCTGATTGTTATTCGGGCCTTGATCATCTTGGCCAGCTAAGGAATTTGTCTGACTTGGAATCATTCTTATCAACTTAAACCTTGCTAAAACAATCAACGCGACCAGTTAAGCAGTAATAACAAAACCTCTTGCCGCCTCACGGTCCATGATCAACAGATAATCACCTATTCCACAATCATACGGATGTAAAAATAGATACATGATTATAACATTTAGCATTTAACATGTATCAAATAATAGTTCACAAAGAACAATACTAATGAGTATGTTTCAGCAATATCAGTACTAATTAGCACATTGTTGCTGAAGATGCAATATTTAAGGCATTGCCTTATCAAGATATCTCATGTAAACAAGTAAATCATTTATACCACATTTAAGCAGTTAAATATATAACCACATAAATAGTTACCAAACCATGAGTCGAGCTTGTCTTCAGTGGTGAATGTATATGCCCAGCCAGACCACAGGAACCTTAAACCTTGGCACGCTCTGATACCATTTGTAACACCCCACGTCACTATGGCTGCTTCGTGGAATGACGACTGGCCCTACAAACCAACACGGGTCTTTCCAGCATGCTTTGTCCTCACTCGCACGCTTCCTGGGAAAACTTTCCAGGGGGTTACCCATCTTGAGATTACTCCAAGTCAAGCACCCTTAACTTTGGAGTTCTCAAGTGATGGGCTACCGAAAAGAAGATGCATCTTGTTGATATAGGTGGTACCCATCAAACGATTTAAGCCTTCTTCAACTGTGTAGTCCCCATACCTACACAGTCTTAGAATCATCACACTTGACCTTCCCCATGCGGTGCGGGATTGCACAGCTTTACCCAGTCTTTCACCTTACGGATCACGGGATTCTGACTATCATAATCACCCCCCTTACGTTCCCAACGTCCCCGTCAGCCACACTTCCGGCTGGGTCAAGGTTCTGATACCAAGTTGTAATGCCCTGGTTACTCCAAGACCATTACTGTGAACTTTGAACCGTGCTTAACTCGCTAATCGAGTTCTTTGGTTAGAAACGTGTTTCTAGGTGTTATTAATAGGTTAAGGTGAAAAATCAATCAAAAGGAAAAGATATATTTTATTTAAAACATAAAACTGTTCATGGGCCCAGAAAAACGGCAATGCTCTAATTATCAAATCACCACGAGACTCACCTCGAGCCCCGAACTTAAACCTGTTATGACCAAACCACTAACTTGTTACTCAAAGATCGTCTCATGTTGAATGACACGAAAAAATCCACATTATGATGTGGCCTCAATAATGGATCACCGACATGCATAAAAATATACAATTACGCCCTCAATGGGCCAAATTACCAAAATACCCATGTGATGAAATGTGGACCCACATGCATGCATTTAACATCATATTATAACATAATTCACATAAACACGCATATAATAGTTTAATGGCATAATAAAACAATTATGGCCTTCCCGGCCTACTAATCCAACCATTAAACTGCATTAGGGATTTTGGGGCATTACGTCAAGTCTTTTGGGAGTGCTATCGTATCATACTTGAGGACGTGATATGGGTCTGACACATATCTACGCAACATCGAGATGTGAAATACATTGTGGCTATCTGCGAGAGCTGGCGGTAGGGTTAATCTATTTGCAACTGTTCCCAACTTTTCCAATATCTCAAAAGGGTCAATAAACCAGGGACTAAGCTTGCCTTTCTTCCAAAACCGCTTCACACCTTTCATAGGAGATATCTTTAAGAAGACTTGATCTCCGACTTTGAATTCCACATCACGCCGCTTGGCATCCGCATAACTTTTCTAACAGCTCTAAACAGCAAGCATACGCTTTCTAATCAGCGTTACTGCCTCCTGAGCCTCTCTAATAGCTTCAGGTCCAAGAAGTTGCATTTCTCCTACCTCCTTCTAATGTGACGGTGATCGACACCTTCCATAAAGAAACTCATAGGGTTTCATCCCGATCGTTGACTGGTAGCTATTGTTGTAGGAGAATTCTATCAGTGGCAAATACTTACTCCAAGATCCTCCAAAATAAATTACACAAGTGTGCAACATATCTTCTAAAATATGCATGGTATGCTCGAGCTGACCATCGGTCTAAGGATGAAATGTCGTACTAAGACTTAACTTGGTACCCATGGCTTGCTGCAAGCTTCCCCAAAATTTCGATGTAAACACCGATCCTCTATCGGATACTATGGCCTTAGGGATTCCATGCAGTCTTACTATTTCTCAAACATAAATGTCTGTATACTGATCTGCTGTGTATGTAGTCTTGACAGGCAGGAAATGAGCTGACTTGGTTAGTCTATCTACTATTACGCAAGCCGAGTCGTGCTACTTATTTGTTCGTGGAAATCCCATCACGAAATCCATGGCTATGTCGTCCCATTTCCATTCTGGAATACTAAGCGATTGTAATAAGCCTGTAGGCCGCTGATATTCTGCTTTCACTTGCTGGCATACTAAGCATTTAGACACATACTCTGCTACTTCTTTCTTCATTCCTGGCCACCAATATAACACCTTAAGGTCGTGAGTCATCTTGTTCGACCCTGGGTGAACTGAGTATGGGGTATTGTGCACTTCTCCTAAAATCTTCCTCTTAATCCCTTGATCATTCGGCTTGCATACCCGATCCTTATATCTCAAGTACCCCTATTCTAATATCGAGAAATATGTGGCCTTGCCTTCTTAAACTGCATCCATATGTGCTACTAATGTGTGATCATGCCCTTGTCCGATTCGTATATCTTCTAACAGACTTGCCTGGATGGACAAGTTAGCTAGTTGACCAATGACTACTTCAATTCCAGCATTGATCAGCTCTTGCTGTAGCGGCTTTTCTATTCCGGATATCGCTGCTAGACTTCCATAACTTTTTCTACTTAGCGCATCAGCAACTACGTTTGCTTTTCCCGAGTGGTATAGGATTTCACAGTCATAATCCTTCACTAGCTCCTTTTGTGTGAAGAAATACTTTAAGCTTTTGTGGTCTATATAAATCTCACACCGTTCTCCATAAAGATAACGGCGCAAGATTTTCAATGCAAAGACCACCGCTGCCAACTCCATATCATGCGTTGGATATCATTGCTCGTACTTCTTCAGCCGCCTTGAGGCGTAGGCTATCACCTTGTCATTCTACATCAGCACACAATCCAATCTTTGCTTCGACACATCATAGTAGACTACAAACTTTTCGTCAGGTGTTGATACACAAAGTACTGGTGCTGAGCATAGCTTATCCTTAAGCAATTAGAAACTCTCTTCACACTTATCTATCCAGTTGAACCTTTGTTGCTTCCGGGTCAGGTTGGTGAGCGGAGTGGCTATCTTAGAAAAGCCCTCTACAAACCTCCGATAATAACCTGCTAGTCCCAGAAAACTTCTTACCTCAGATGCGTTCTTAGGTCTTGGCCAATCTCTCATAGCCTCTACCTTAGATGGGTCTACTGCAAATCCTTCCTTGGATACTATGTGGTCGAGGAATGCTACTTGCGAATGCCAAAATTCGTACTTCTTGAACTTGGTGTAAAGTTGATGCTCTTTCAGTCGCAACATGGTCAATCTTAAATGTTCCTCGTGTTCAACTTCATCGTTTGAATACACCAGGATATCATCGATAAATACTACGACAAATTTGTCCAAGTAATCCTTAAAGACCCTATTAATTATATCCATAAATGCAGTTGGAGCGTTGGTAAGACCAAAACACATAACTAAAAACTCGTAATGTCCATAACAAGTTCTAAAAACTATCTTGGGAATATCCTCTTCTCGTACCTTGAGCTGGTGATACCCGGACCGCAGATCAATCTTTGAAAACACAGTTGCGCCTCAAAGTTGATCAAACAAGTCATCAATCCGGGGTAGCGGATACTTATTCTTAATTGTCACCTTATTCAGCACGCGGTAATCTATACACATCTGTATGCTTCCGTCCTTCTTCTTCACAAATAGAACGGGTGCCCCCCATGGCGAATGGCTTGGTCTAATGAAACCCAAGTCTAAGAGTTCTTTCCACTGCGTCTTTTATTCCTCGAGTTCGGTAGGTTCCATCCGGTATGGTGCCTTGGAGATAGGCTCGGTGCTCGATACTAATTTGATTGTGAAGTCAATTTCCCGAGTTGGCAGCTGCCCTGGTAAGTCGTCAGGAAATTCCTTTATGAAGTGGTGTTTCCTTTACCACATCCGTGACGCTGGCTAAGAATGTGTGACATCCTTTTTCTATCATCCTCTGAGCTTTGAGAGATGAAAGAAACGGCGTACATAGTCCTTGAACTTTTCCCATAAAGCATAGTCTCTGACCGTCAGAAGTCTCGAACATTACTTTCTTGCGTTTGCAGTCGATAGTTGCGCCATGCCTTGCTAGCCAATCCATGCCCAGTATTACGTCACAGTCTTTGATCTCTAATTCTATCAGGTCTCCTTCTAGTTCTACGTCCTCAATTTTGATCAGTATGCCTCGTACTATCCGTGATGATAGGACTATTTCACCTGAAGGCAATTCTGTCACAAACCTAGTTCTAAATCTTTCACAAGGTTTGTCTAATTTCTCTATCATTCCTAACGAGATATACGAGTGAGTGGCTCCCGAATAAAATAATTCTGAACATACATTATTGAGGATAGGAATCTGACTTGTGACCACTTTGTTACTAGCGTCAGCTTCTCCTTGGGTCAAGGCAAAGACTCTGGCAGGAACCATCTTGTTGTCCCTTTTTTCCTCTGGCTTGAGCTAGGGACATTCCCTCTTCGGGTGACCTTCCTGACCACAATTGTAGCATCCCTTGAGTGTTAATTAATTAATTTCCAACTCCAAGAGTGTCAACCATCTTCCATAAAAATACTTTCAATACCTTTGTGAGGATTTGGAGTTGAGACTTTATTCTTTGGTGATTTTTCAATATTGTTTGTGTTAATTTTGGAAAGAACGATATGGTTTGGTACACACATATAAAACTCTTGAATTACAACTTTGATAGTTTTAAATAGCATTATCTAAATTCTCACTAAACATTTTGTTAAATAATTTTGCATAATTTAGCTCACTAATTCATCTTGGTAATAATTTGTATCCGATTGAATTGCGAGGGACTAGCAATAAGCTAGTTGGGGGTTGTGATTAGTGGTGAAAAATACACATTTATTGATTTTAATAGTCAAAATAAATTAAGTTTTAATTAGTATTTTCATAGAATTAATATGATTTATTTTATAAATGAAAATATTTGATTATGATTTAATTTATTATTATTTTGTAGGAATTAAAGTTGTATTTTGGCAATTTGAAATGAAGATAAAAGAAAACAATTAAATCTGAAAAAGAGAAGAGAAAAATGGCATTTTTCTTGAGACAAAGCCAGCCCAATCCGAAGGCCCAAGCCTAGCTGCCTGATGCCTCCTTGCCCGCCGCCTGTCCACAGCCATCCCCATCTCCTTTCAATCGTTCCACCACGTGACCACCTCTACCCCAACAAAGCATCAATATCATTGACCAACTTCCCAACACTTGCCGGTCCAGCAACCATTCAAAGGCCCATTTCCAAGTGCCCTTCATCAGCTCCAACGGCCAGGCCCAGCCCAACGCCACCTTCAGCCGCCCAACCACCACAAAGTGAAAGTCACATTTGGGCGTTAAACACTGGCACACTAATCAAGGCCCTTAAGCCTTATTAGCGAATTTGGGTCATTACAAAAAGTCCTATGCCCCGCCAGGCCGCTTTGATAAGGTCGCCCCCTCGCCATCCTGCTCGGTGGCAGTGGAATTCTCCCCGGTCTCGGAGAGCGCCTCTTATTGAAGGTGAGCCTTGAACTTCTCCAAGAAGGACTCCCACGCATCCGGCCCCAGAAAGGAGAAGTCACCTTCCGGATTGAAGACCCAGCAGTGGTACAGCAAAGCCTCCATGGAGGAGCTGGAAGCTGCCCTCTCCGCCGCCAGGGCAGCCTTGGCCTCCTCGGCCTCAACCTTCGTGGCATCCAGTGCTGCCTGGGCAGCCTTGGCCTCCTCGAGCTCGATCTGTGCAACAGCTAGGATGGCCTTGGTGGCATCGGCCTCCTGCAGCTTGGTCCGGGATGCCTCCAGCTCGGCCTGGGCGACCCTCTCGTTTTCCCGAGCAGTTTCCAGGGCCGCATTGGCGTCCCTTTCCTGTTGTTGAGCCATCGCGAGAGCGACCTGAGCAGCCTGGTGCTCGCCCCTGATCTCCTCGATCCTGGCCCGGGACCGAGATATGCTCCGGTGGAGAGCCAGAGCCCCCTGCAAGACCAAAAGATAATAAGGCAAGTGCCTTAGGAAAAGTAATAATACAAACAAATAGGGAGTACCAGTGGCAAGGCCAACTTACCGTGAGGGTCATCCCCAATGAAGACTCCATCACGTTCTCGGGACTCCTTGTCTCGATCTCCCGCAGATCCCTCGAGGTGGCATTGTAACAGTGGTCCACCATGTAGGTCGCGGTCTCGTAGACCGTCCCCTTGAAGACATCAGGGATTTGCTCCAAGGCCCGGGGGTTGACCGGGACTCACACCTCGGGGCTCGTAGTTGATAAGGTCCCAGTGGGCGCCTCCGGTTCCCGAATCGAGACAGGAGCTCGCGGAGGAGGCGGGGGCATCTTCTCCATTGCAGGAGGGGGCGGAGGCACTTTCTCCAGAGCAGTCGGGGTTTGGTTTTTCCCCTTTGCAGGAGACTTGGAGGTTGTCCCGATGGCTTTCTTCGCCATCCGAAACCTCTTCACCATGGGCCCAGAAGCCCCGGAGGAAGGGTTCCCTCCAGGGAACATGGCTCACAAATCACTGTTTCCAGGCTGAGACATCTCCACTGTGGAACCAAAGACAGTAAAGCATCAATATATATGTAAAAATATTTGTGCAAAAAAAAAAAAAAAAAAGAGAAAGCAGATCTTAAGTATGTATTGAAAGGGGTCCTACCCTCCGAGCTAGAGGAGGAATCTATGGTCACGACCTCCAGCCCTGGAGCTTCAGTGGGGGAGTCTAAGACAACGACTTCACGAGCTAGAAGAGGATCTGGGTCTGAATCTGCCTCGGGACTAGACTCTTCTACGTACTGCCTAAGACTCGGAGCAACTACACCTTTCAGGAGGGAGGGCCACGACCTAAGATTGGTCCCATACTCCTCGAAAAAGGCCGACCTAAAAGCTAAGGTATTATCTACAACTATAGTGCCCCTAGGGCGACTCATGTCAAAACGTAACACGAGCTGGTCGACACATTGGAGTAGGGTGACGTCACGGTCTGGGTCACTTTGGTGGCGGTGAACGGTTTGGCTGGGGTTAAACCTAGCAAGTCGTAGGACGGTAGTGGCCCTATCTAAATCCCTAAACAGATAAGGATTACCTTGGCTGGAGGGGCCAGCTGCTGCCCCGGACTGGGCCCTCTCCACGTTTACTCCTTGGGCGACCTCCAGATCCCGCTTCCACCGTACGAGGGGTACCTCATCCTCCTCGTCCTCATCCTCGCTCGCGGCCTCCTCCTTAGGGATGGGCGCCATCTCGCGAGCAGGAGAGAGGGTCCGCGGTCTCCTCAAGGCCAAATTCTGGCCCGGAGAGATTAACTTACACACCAGCATCGTCTCGTCGGACACGAGCTAGCGATAATCCTTTTCGCTTGGGGGAAGCCCCGCCAAGGTCTCGTATTGACCCCCAAGGGTCACGGACTTGGTCGTCCTTGCGAAAATAGCTGCATGAAAGTTTCTAAGTCAGGAATGAATAAAAAGAGGCCAATCAGCAATCGACTTACGAGCTGAGTGTCGGAGGTACTTACGAGGACGGTTGAAGTAGTGGTTTTCACAGTTGCGGAACCCCATTGCCATAAAGAACTGGTCCTTATAGTCGTTGGGGTGGCTGGGCAGCTTGATGACCGCAGCCGAATTTGGAAAACGGGTCAGGTAGTAGAACCCGTCGCCTCGACCCCGCTGCTCCGGGCTGGCCTTGAGGCAGAAGAAGTAGAGGATGGCCGCCGGCGTGGGGACCTCCCATTCCTGCTTCAGGAATAGATACTTCAACCCCGCTAACAAATGATATGAGTTAGGGGGGAGCTGGAAGGGAGCCAGCTTCACGTAATTTAGAAAATCCGCGAAGTACTGGTCCAATGGGAGGAAGGCCCCAGCCTTGTGATGCTCGTTGCTCCAGGCGGCGTACTCCTCATCAAGCGGCACGCAGCTCCGCTCGCCTTCGAGGGGAGGTCGAGCATCCAGGGCGCCCCTCCCTATCTCGATATAATGGGAAAGCATGATTTTGTTGACTTTCCCTTGGGTGTTGACCTTCGAGGCGATCCTCTCGGCCTTGAAAAAGACGTCGGGCCCCACCTCGACCTCCTTCTCCACGGTCGGACCGAAGTTTGGGATTGGGGAGTCCAGGACCATCTCCTTTCCTTTGGAGTGCTGGGAAGACGAGCTGCCCACGCTCTTCTTAGGTGTGTTCTTCTTAGGTCCCATCTAATCGCCTAACGAACAAAGAAGAAAATTTAGAAAAGGCGACTTGAGTGTAAGAAAGAATCTAGCGCAAAGTGTTTCCTTTACACGGGCTGAGGTAATCTCACCCCGTGGCGAGTGAGACCACGCGGTTCTATGAACACGCGCCTGAGCTCCCAACGGGTCCCCAATTACTCAAAATCCATGTGTCAGGAGGGTTAGAGTAAAAGTTTGCCTTGGAAGGAAAGTTTCAGTAGGCAATAGTAGGCAAAACTGCCTGTGAAGCGTGTCCCCTAAGCTACCCGGTTTTTGCACCCTAAGAACTGGCTTTTCCAAACAGGCATAAAAAAATTTTACCCAGAAAATCACCCCAGAAAGTGTACCCTATGAGTCATGCTCCTAAATGGTTTTTCCTACGGTCGATGCCACTAGGATAAAAACCTACGCATAAAATACCAGTCAAAAACAAGAAACCTACTGCATGCAATTAAAGAGAAGGTTTACCTAAGCAACAGCAAAGGAAAACATTTAAAACATGCACAAACGGAGGACTTACAGAAATGATTTGCTGTGGTGAGACTGAAAGGGTCGTCTAGGTTGAAATCTTGTTGGGATCGCTGGTACCGGAGTCTCGAAGTAGCTCTCGTGTATGAACTTCTGGAATGCTGGGAACAGTGATCGGAAGAAAGGAAGGATTTTGAGACTAGGAAGAAAGAAGAAGATGAGAAGATGAGAAAATTTTCAAATGAACGGGTAGCCCATGCGAAAGGTGGCCAGCCCTTTTTTATACGTAAAAGGCCAAAATAGGAGGGTCGTTGGATTGCCTTGATGTAGGATACGGGGATCACTACTCGAAAGACGAAACGACGGCCGAATATAGGCTAGGCCATTTAATGCGGTTCTCGGAAGACAGACCGTCACCAACCACGATGCTCCACGTATTCGATACCAGCGTAATGGGCAGAATGTGAAGAGTCCACAGAGAAGCCTAAAATCCCCCACTGTGGCCCCAAGTGACGTCGTGTGCCACGAGCAGGGGCTTGGGGTGAAAATGTACGCCCTAAATATCCACGGGCTATTAGCGAGCTGAGAAAGGGCATAATTATATCGGCCACGTGGATGCCACGTATCCGGAGCTGCTGTTACTAGGTCCTACCTTTTTAGCTCGAGATAACCAAAGGCTTAATGAGATTACTAAGGAGTCAGGTCAGAAGTATGGACACCACGAGCTGAGAGTACGTCGAGCCTGAGGTGCGAGCTTGACTTGGCACCTCTGACCCCTTGTAAAGTCAACCACGCAATGTAAACGTGCATATATCAGATATCACGTGTCTGATCCATCCCTGAATTCTCGGACACGCAGCATAAACATGCGTGTTTAGGCACCCACGACTGGGTTAGGTCGTGCGGCCCATTATCCCCCTTACCTATTGATTAGACCACCCTTCATTGTCAGGTTTTAGGAATTAATCATGAATGTCACAGAAGTGACATGATGGGTAAGAAGGTCACGGGATGACCTCCCTTGCCAACCCCTAGGTGCCCTCTCCCTATAAATATGGAGACCCTGGGAATTGCAAGGGGTTGGATTCTAATCTGTAAAGAAATACCCTGTAAAGAATATCATAAAGATATCAATAATTGTAATGCCCCGAATTTCCTAATAAGGTTTAGGACCTTGATTAGGAGGCCGGGAGGGCCATAAATGATTTATTATGATATTTAATGATTATATGCATGTTTATGTGAATTATATTATTATATGATGGTAAATGCATGCATATGGGCTCATATTTATAATGCAAGGGCATTTTGGTAATTTGGCCATGGTGGGCGTAAATGTATATTTTGGGTGCATGGTTGAGATTAATTATAATTTTACCACATTGTATGTGGATTGGTTCGAGCTTTTCGACATGAGACGATCATGGGATGTAAGTGTTCGGTCTAGTCATAACGGGCTTAAGTTCGGGGCTCGGGGTGAGTCTCGGGGTGATATTAAAGATTAGAGCATTACCAGGAATTAAAGGGTAATGGGATGTGATTTATTGGTATTTGAGAATATGGAGATTAGTGGGAATTGGGAAGCGTTAATTATGATTAACGGGATAGGCGGAAAGTACCAATTTTACCCTTGAAAATGGTTTAGAGGCTTTTGTTGGCTTAAGGGTATTTTGGTCATTTTGGGTTTTGGATATATATAACATAGGAGGGCTATGGAAATAGAATAAAAACAGAGTCTATCTTCATCCTTCTCCCTTCCTTCCCGTACCTTCTTTTTCCCTCATCTTCCTTGTGTGATTTTGTGAGCTTGTTGAGGATTTGAGCTTGGGAGCTAAGCCTTGATACTTTGGGAGAGTGTTCCACTGTTGAAGAGCACCATAACCTGAACTTAAGGTAAGCTTTTAGCCACTGGTTTTTATATATGCTCTGTTTTGGTTGTTGGTTTCAGCCTTAGAACTTTGATGTGGAAAGTGTGAATCAAAGGAGGTTCTTGTGTTGTTTTGATTGGGGTTTGATGAGGGTAAGCTAAGGGTGTTATTTGGGGGTTTAATTATATGTTTGGAGGAGGTTTAGAGATGGTTTAAGGGACTGGTTCTAAGGGAAAGTGCAGGGGAGAATTCTGGTGTGCGAGTTGTAATTTTGGCTGAACTGGGGTTGCGCCGCGGCATGGCCAAGGAGAGCCGCGGCCCTTGGTGTAAACTGGGTTTGGGCGCCTCTGTCTGAGGGGCGGGCCGCGGCATGGCCAAGGAGGACCGCGGCATGTCCAAGGAGGGCCGCGACCCTTAAGGTCATTTTTGCCAGAATGGGGTTTTTAGCCTGGGGATTCAAGCCTTAGGCCTCGGGGTTGAACCTACTACCCGGTTGAGTAGTATTTGAGGTCCCGGAGGTTAGGTTTTGGTTTGGGAACATTTTATTATTCATTTAATTAATGGTACCCTCTATGTTTGGTTATGACTAGGTGACCGCTAAAGGACTAAAAGCTTATTGTTCTCCAAGGTCGTTTCTTTTATTAATTCTCGCTCGAACCCAAGGTAAGAAAACTGCACCCCGTGTATATGTGACGTGCATGGCTATTATGGATGCATGTTGGTTGATTATTGAGCATGACATGCATGGCTATTATGATGCATGTTGATTGGCTATTGAGTATGACATGCATGGCTATGATTGATGCATGTTGGATGTTTAAATGTAAACATTGTTAGCATAATGAATGCTGGGCAATCTTGCCCATTTGCATATGACTATTGTTGAGGCATGCTGGATGATTAAGTGTGATGCATGTAATGCACGAGAAACATGTGATTGGGGCATGCCATGAATGATGAATATGAGATTAGTCAGAGCTTGAGTCTCTGAGTTTGTGCATGATCATGACTATGCTAGAAACTGTTTAGTAAGCATGCTGAATGCCCTATTATTGGATAACTGGCATATGATATATATTGATAGCATTGCTTACTTGTGTATGGTACTGACTAACTAGTCAGATCGACAAAAGTGTTAGAATCAGCTGTGAAGCTGTGACTTACTTGTCAGGTTCGGCAGTGATACTGGACACAGGTCAAGAAGCGCTGACTTACTTGTCAGAACGGCCTTAGCGTGAATCACGCAAGCCAACAGAGATTAGATCTAATCGACTACTAGCATTGAATGACTCAAGGAGCATTAATGCCTGACCGTCCCTGAGGGTCGATGAACAAAACAGAGCTTGAAGGCTAGTGGCTTACCTATCAGCCACTCTCTCGCTAGAAAACAGAGCCTGGAGGCTAGTGGCTTACCTATCAGCCACTCTCCCGCTAGAAGAGAGAGCTTGGAGGCTAGTGGCTTATGTAACAGCCACTCTCCCGCTAGAATCATGTGATGTGCACCCATTGGTTTGAAAGCTTTATATTCAGTGTGATTATAATGATAATCATTTGATAATGTTTATGAAAAGTGTTATGTTTTCTTGCTGGGCTTCGGCTCACGGGTGCTATGTGGTGCAGGTAAAGGCAAGAGGAAGCTGGACCACTCTTGAGTTGGAGAGCTTAGGTGATGACATGTACATATGCAGCTGCTCGACCGCCACGGCCGGGGTTTAAAGTGGAACTAGGGTTGAACCCTGTTTTGCCGCATAGAACGGCTTGTAGTAAATATTTTCTGTAATAAACTCTTAAATTTATATTATTGGGATCCCAATGTATATATTAAACGTTCTAGTGAAACGTTATATCCTTACCAAAGTTTTTAATCCCTAAACCGCTAATCATACTTAGTTCACGATTTTGGCAAAATGACTCGATTAACGAGTTTAGCACTATTTACAAGGCACACCGTAACGGTCCCAGGAGTTGGGGCGTTACAATAATAGTGGCTGGTGGACTAGAAGGATTTTAACCTTTGAACCACCTAAAAAAGTATTCGTATTATCATTTTATTTTAAGATCATTCATCTATTACGGTTCACTTTCAGCACTAATCCTGCTCTTTATTCTATTAATTATCTGTTGCCGAAGAACCACGTCAACAAATGGTATACATACCATAAGTTTGAAAAAATTGCTCAAAAATAAGCATACACAAAAACAAGCAAATGTCTGGACCCATAACCAGATTATTAAACGTAAAGTGTTTGTATATAAACAAATGCGCGAGCTAAGATAATTTGTACATGACCAAATTATTAAAAGTAAAGTGTTTGGATATAACCAAATGTGTGAGCTAAGATAACTTGGATATAACCAAAATATTAAAAAGTTTCTCGATACGACTAGATACGCGAACCAGTGTGATCTAGATATAACTAGATCGAAAATATGTAAGTGTATGGTTTACAAACCAAACACGACCTAAATAGGTTTGCAACAAACCAGCTAAAACTAATCGACGGAAAAATGGGATATAAATAAATCCACTTCAATTTAAGTCGAGATCGACGCTAGAATATTTTGCAAAAAGATAGTTTCAACCTCATAACTTTGGGGAGCTACCTGAGGAGGAGGAAAAGAAACTAGAAAAGCAGGATATAACTAAACTACCTACCTTACACACCATATAAGTACTTTCGAGTGCATGGTGAAAGTAAGATCCGACCTGGAGAAATAACGAGATCGGATATGGATATATCGAGCAAACTATGCAAGAACGCATGGAAAATCGAGCTTAAATCCAACATGTATTTGTATGAATAAGCAAACATAAAGGCA
The DNA here is from genome assembly GCF_963169125.1 of Humulus lupulus. Classification (NCBI taxonomy): domain Eukaryota; kingdom Viridiplantae; phylum Streptophyta; class Magnoliopsida; order Rosales; family Cannabaceae; genus Humulus; species Humulus lupulus. The sequence goes on from NC_084800.1 coordinate 63,063,744, forward strand.
AACTTTTAATATAAATTGCTAGAAATATTTCGATTCAAGGGATGTAAAGCAAAAATATTAAAGTTAAATATGGTATTACAAATAACATTAATAAATAGCTCTTTTATGAGTTTTAAATCGTTCATGCCTCAAGGGCATAAAAAGCAAAAGATAAAACTATTACAAAAGATTCAGAGAGACGCAGCCCAGGATCGAGATTTAGGAGGCAGGAGCAACCTCCTTAGCTTTCTCAGCATTCTCCTTGGCCTTCTCAGCATCATCGAGAGCACTACCCTCACCAGGACGAATAGCATGACTATCCACCCGAGCAGCTTCCTCCTCATCAAGCCGAGCTTGCCATTTGGCCACAAACTCTTCCTCAAAAGATCCCAAGAAGCTCGTATTGAGATCGGCGTTGCTGGCCCAAATCCTGTACATAGCCTAGTCAACCGCCCGATCCTTCCTCTGCTTGAACTCTTCGAGAAGACGAGCTTTTTCATCCTCCATCACCTCGAAGGTGGCCTTTTTCTCCTCCTCAAGCTTGGCATTGATCTTCTCAAGCTCTTCAACCCTGGAGCTCTTCTCTTTGAGCTTATTTTTCGCCTCCTCGAGCTCGGCATTCAGTTTCTCAAGCTCCTCAACCCTGGAGCTCATCTCTTTGACCTCGGCCTCCAGTTTTGACTTCGCGGCTTTGTACTCATCTGCGAGCTTGAGCTGGAAATCCTTCGCCTCCTTAGCATAGGACATGCTCGCGTGGATCTCGTTGTTCAGCTTGTAATGTAGTTGAGAAAATGGGGTAAGAGACTAGCGCACAAACGAATTAAGTTAGAACATACCCTAAGAAAAATTCCAACAAATAATCAAGTGAGAGAGGTTACCGCAGATGCGAGCTCGACACTTTTTTCGTAAAGGACGTTGCAGTCCCGAGCATTGACCAAAAACTGCCACTGAGGAGCCTCAAAATTACTGATGCTTTGGCCTACCCAAGATAGGACGTCCAAGCCGAGAGTTGCCCCATGATTCCTGGTAGCGTTGTCGACGACATACTCATCAACATGAGTAGAAATCGACAACAGGCGCCCTTTAGAGGTCGCTAGTTTCTTCGGAAGTGGGTCGAGCGTTGGGAGGATCTTGATGGCAGGAGGCAAAGGAAGAATACCTGTTGTGGAAGACACAACCTGGGAAGTGGGATCCGTGGCCAAGCTCGTAACAATGAGAGTTGGGGGAGGAGGAGTCTTCTTGGTCCTCTTAGGGACCTTAGTAGGCCGATCAGACTTTTGCGAGGCTCTTGGGCACTTACTCTTCTTGGCCCCCTCACCCCTAGCGAGCATGTTCTCGAGATTGGAGTCCATAGTACATGCACAATCAAATCGCATTAGAAAAGGATTTCAAGACGCTAAAATTAGCATAATACAGACAATTAAAGGAATTAAAGTCGAGTGACGAGGGACCTGACTAGAACTCTCCCCTGAGCTTGTGCTCGGCGACCATGTAATTCCCCTATCTTCGGAGGATGCAGGGGGAGTCTCTTCCCTATATGTGGAAGTCAACCTCGAAAGGTCCCTATAATCATTTTTCCCACATTGGACGGCTATTCCATCCCAAACCTCATTCAGACTATACATTGTGTCATGTTTCCCTAGCCAGCTATCAAACCTATGGACCCTATCATCTACCCAGGACCATACATAAAAGTTGTCCTTGTCATATTCGCATAAGATCAGGGTGTCGGGTTTGTGTTTAAGTAGGGAAGGAGACCACAAGGCCAAGCTGAGAATGACTTTACCTCTGTCACTCGAGCTCGATGCCTCATCATTAGCATCGTTCCCCGATCCAGGACTCCTGCGACGGCAAACTGGGGATGGCACCTTCGAGCTTCAGCTCGGAGGAAGACTGCCAGTTCGGAGAGGAACAAACTCCCACTTGGTGTATTTCTTATAGGTCCTATCGTCTGTTGATTGGCCCTCTTCCAGAAGACCGCAGGCTCAAAGCTTATCTTCATGGAGAAGATAAGATATGGAGCGCTTGCCATAAGGAAGCTGGAGCAAATCTTCTTTATGCTCCCTCATCGCGTCCAAGGGAGTAGGACGATGATAGTTGGCTAAAAAAATGGAATACATTATGAGATAATTCGAGCTTAAACAAAAAGTCGAGCATGAGAGGAAAAAGATCATATACTTACGGATTCGCCTGAACGAGTAATATTTGGAGGGATCCAGGCCATCCGTCCAGAAGAACGCCAGTTTGAAGTTAGGAGGATGGTTGGGAATATCCTCAAAAATCTTCTTCTCCCTAGGATAGCTCGAGAGATAGTCGATGTCGTCCCCTCCCCGAGCTCGGGAGGGGTTGCTTTTTAAGCAAAAGAGATATAGAATATCCCTTGGCGAAGGCCCTTCCCACTTCAGTTTGTGGTAAAGCAGCCTCAGGGCTGAGAAGACCCTATACGAGTTGGTCTGGAGTTGGAAAGGCGTGAGCCCAACAAAATCCAAAATATCCTTAAAATAGGACTTCAAGGGCAATAAGGCCCTTGCCTTCATATGCCCGTGGCTCCAAGCCGCGAGCTTTAGTTTATTGTCAGGATTTCCATCTCTCGGGGCACAGCATGTAACACCCAACTTCCTTAGAGCCGTTACTAAGTGAGTTTAAAATGTGAATTTAACTCGCTAATCGAGGATTTAAGACAAAAGTGTAATTAAACCATAAACAGAGTCATAAACTTTGAAAATAATTCCATTTACTGAAAAACATAAAGCGTTTAACATTTGGGATCCCAAAATACTGTTTAGAAATATTTACAACTCAAAAATATAACTAAAGTCGGCTAAACGACAAAATTCAGGTTTAGTACAGTCATCTCCCAAAATACTCCTGACCGGGGCAGCCAGGCAGGCCAAACATGTATGCACTGCTCATCACGCTCTCCATACTCAAGGTTGGTCAACTTTCCCATTGCCCTTACCTGTACCATAGAGCACCCGTGAGCCGAAGCCCAGCAAGAAAACCCTCACAAGCAGATAACATATGCATATATAACATTCAACAAATAATCAAGCCACCAATAGGCTAAACATATACAGCCATGCCGTCCAAGGCGCTTTACCAGGCCCTGGGTTTGTGGTCTACACCGTAAGGATATCCCAGGTATCCTATAGGGTCTCGCTCTGGCAACTCGCACTCCGCGTGCTAACCGCTGCTCCCAGTCCCTTGCCGTACTCGGCCTTCGCCGTTCCCGACCCTCGTCGTTCTCGGGCCTTGCCTTTTATTCACATATATGCGCACATAGCATAATTAAACATATACTTAAATATGAATAAACTCAATCTAAGGGGGCTACGCCCTACAACACAATCACATAGGATCGTGCCCTGCAACACAAGCCCTACGAGTACAGTAGTTTTCTTACCTGTGTCCCGAGCTTTCCAAGCACCGATGTCCTGAGCATAGTCCCCTAGTCTGAGCCTCGCTGAAACCCTAGTTACAGCGCACCAACAATATCCATCCATCAAGTTCTAATCCATTAAATAACTTTGGGTCATAATTCTAGTCTCCGGAGCAATGAATTCTATCAATCCGGGTGATAAAATCCATCCCGAGCCTTAACTATTGGATTTCCGAGCCTAAAACCTCCTTAAAGCCTAAAAATGCACTAAGTGTCACGGCCCTAAGAACCCATGCCGCGGCCCCCAGCTCAACCAGAGGCCCTGCCTCATTTTTCCCACATGCGCTGCAGCCCTGCCTGTAGGGCGCCGCGGTGCGCCTCCACTTCCAGGCACACAGGTGTTTCAAGGGGCCGCGGCTCAGCAAGAACAATGTCGCGGCCCGACCCCTCAAACCCAGAAAAACCCACCATTTTCTCTACCAAAACCAATCCAATTACCCCTAAAATCATTCTAACAACTTAATTTAATCATCTCAGAAGTTCCACTATGATTCCAGCAGCAAAACCTAACAAACTCTAGCTTCAAAACTCATTAAACTCAACATTCAATCTTTAACTTCAACACCTCAAACGAACTAAGAAAACCAGTCATTAACCATTGAATTAACTAGCTAAAATCACATTTGATGTTTACCTTAGCCTCTGTTTGAATCCTCAAAGTGATGCTGAACAATTCTCCAAGTTTAAAGCTCAAACCCTAGCTTGATTTGCAAAGTCTCCCCTTGGTAAGGTTGAGAGAAAACAAGAGAGAAGGAAGAGAGGCTTAGGTCGGTTCACAAAGTTCTTAAAACTTCTTATGTTTTGTTTTATTAAACTTAGTCTCTAAGGTTACCTCAAGGCTCAGGGTACCAAAAACGTCCCCGATGGCAAAATGGTAAATTTCCTTAATATTCCCTCCTAAACATTCTATCTTCAAATATATCTCCAAATATTTATTTCCATAACCCGATAACCCCATAAAACGTCTAATACCCAAAATACCCCTCGACTAGCCCCGAGTCGGGTTTTCGACCCCGCTGTGACTTTCAGGCTAACAGCTCCCTAAGACTGTCTCAGATCGTGCAACACAGATATATCACAATTATTACAATTATCACATTTATGCCCTCAACGGGCTAAAATTATAAACATGCCCCTAATAACCAAACAGGGCCCACATGCATATTTAATTCACCTAAACATGCATCGCTAATCACATATTCACACAAATTCACATATTATAACAATAAATCACTTATTGCCCTCCAAGCAAGCTAATCAATGCCCTAAGCCTTATTAGCGAATTTGGGTCATTACACGGCAGCTACATTCTTTGGAAGTGGGAGCACGACATCTCAGCGAGCCTGATAATCCTAGGCCATGGCGAGCTAGGATATTGGTTATCTGCCCCAATGAAGAGATCGAGCTCCAATAATGCTCGGCCTTGAAAAATTCTACCCTCGAGGTGGGGATGGAGGTTGGCTGCGAGGTGGATGGGTGATTTGATGATTCTTCCATCAATGAAAATTTGAGTTTTCTCGATTTGAATGCGACCGTCACTTTGAGAGTAGGGTCGAGAGGAATGGGTCTGGGCTCGGGGTCCAGGTCTGGATAGATTGCGACCCTAAGTTTCTTCCTCTTTCTCTCTTCGACCTCATCGATCTGGCGCCGAAAGTGAGCTCAAATATCCTCTTGCTCACACTTCAATTCGTGCTCTCGAATTAGCCATTGGTTCCGAGTAAAAGGTGACTCCGGGCTCGAATTTGTCGGTGAGTAAGGAATCGCAAGTATTGACCCCCACCGCTTTTCCAAATTCTGCAATATCTAGCAAGAAAGAAAAAGGGTAAGGGCCAAAAAAACAAGAGATTAAGGATAAAAATCAAGACAGTCTGAGATCGAATGCCCGAGACCATCGAATAAGCTCGATCAAAAGAACGAGATCAGGTTCGGAAGAAACCTGAGCTATCAAAAGAATCGAGCCCCGAGCGTGTATTTGACGCGAAGGGGGGAAAGTGGATTTATTTTCGAAAGATCCCGGATTTTCAGGGAAAAAGTTGGCGGTTACTCAAAAAGTAATAGTTTTTGGAAACGTGCAATATGAAAACCCTAATCTTATACCTTGTTTCTTGGTCTACATGATATGATATTCGAAATCAAGATAACCCAGTAAAAGCCATATTTGCATCATTTATGAAAAATCTGGGTTTGGAAATTCGTAACATCGGATGAGCCTAAAATTAGACGACATTGACTAAAGCAATCTAGTGCTAAACTGGTACTAAAACTGGTGTCCAAAGTGCTACTATAACATAAACATGCATGGATAAATAAAATGTACATGATCAAGAACAGATACTTACACAGTGTGGCTGGTGGGTAGAGAGAAATCGATGACCGAAGGATTGGTTGCAAGAACGATTTCACGGAGTCAAACAGACCAGCGGTGTTTTGTTTCCTCGGCTTGGAGAACATGCAAGAGCCGAACGAGTTTTGAGTTCTGGTCTTTTGTTCTTCTCTTCTCTCTAAAAGCTTTGAATGCGAAAGTAAGGGAAGGAGATGGCACAAGCATATTAATAAGCCACAAAAGAATGTCAAACGATGAATCAATTTGGACCGTTGGACTAGTTTGGTATCGAACGAACGGGTACAGGCGTGGAAATGGCGGCAAAAAGGTGGCAGATGAGAAGACGTGGGCATGGTGCAAACATACTCAAGCACTCTGATCTTCCAATACCTGCTTGACACGTGTCCGCACTCGAGTACAATTGATGGTACAGTTTCCAAGAAGGGCAGTTCAAAAGTTTCCTTCTCATGGGATTCAAACTGATACTTTTGAGGGGGGAAAATGTTACACCCAGATTTCGAGATAAGAAGTTATGACTCCAAAAACTGGACTCGTCAGGTGTGAGCTCGAAAACATATGCAGACATCATATGATCCAACCGTCGAACCTCTTTGAAGTAAACAACGACCTCGAGAATGTGTAGCCTCAAATGTTCTCAAGCTCGCAAAAGCCATGGAATGACATTTGTGTATATTTTCCCTGATTGCCTTCAGGCGAGATGGCTCGAGCTCGGGAAGAGCAAAGCTCGGATGTGACAGCATCGTCAGCATCTATTTATTCCAAGCATAAGCGGAGCTAGGAGACGAGTTCATGATTGACTCATGGTCTCGGCAAGTTCAATGCCAATTTCTGATCTTGAGGATTCGATGAATCATCTAGGTTAATCGGTTACGTGTGAATACATTTATTGTTGTACAATCCCTATATCTAAGGGATATCATTTAATTTGTTATATGTTCCCGATCTTCATGGGACATTTCCGTGTATGTAGGAAATAATGCATTAAATAGCATTATATTAATTAATCTACAAAATATCTTCCCGAGATATGTGGGAATGAATTCTGCAACCTTCTCTATAAATAGAGAAGGAAACACCATTTGTAGGAGACCGATTTCTGATTTCTTGAGAGAAAACTCTGAGCAATTCTTTTATGAAGAGTTTCCAGAAAACTCTTAAGTCTTAGTAACACAGACTCGTGGACTAGGCAGAGTTAACTGCTGAACCACGTAAAAATCATCTGGTTTTCCTCTTTATTCATTTGCACTAATATTTCATTGTTTAATTGCTCTATTATTTAAGTTGACGAAAAACGGCATCAACAGACTACATAATAATTATATTGATATAAATTCAAATTCAAATCTAGATATTATAAAATATCATTATTATAATAATATATAATACAAGACTATATATTTATATAACTATATTAATATAAATTTAAATGTTATAAAATATTATTGTGATAATAATATATAATCTTATTTTTTTACTAATTATATGAATATGAATTCAAATATTATAAATTATTATTATTATTATAATATTTAATACAAAACTAGATATTTAATACTGATATCAATATAAATTTAAATATTATAAAATGTAATAATAATAATATATAATACATAATCTTAATATTTATTAAAAAAATTATCAGTTTTGTTTAAAAAGGTTATCATATTATATATATATATATATTTAAAAAAATTGTAAATAGTATTTTGGTTTAATTTTTCATTTAATATGTTTATACAATTTTTTATATATAATATTGTTTATTTATTTGAAATATTTATATAACAATGATACAAATTTAATAAATTATATAAATAAAACTAAGCAAACATATTTAGACATTGTTTGTATCTAGTATATATATATATATAAATATAATTGAAAAGTGAGAATTAATGGAGTTGAAAAAATCAGAATTTATATGAATTCCCTTAATTTAAATTGGATAGATCGATATAATAATGACACAAATCAAATTAATATTTTATGATAAATTAAAAAATATAAAGTACTAATAATATTCAATTAATTTTATATGATAATTTTAGTATAGAATTTAATTTGTTTTTCTAACTTTGCTCCTGTGTTTGTATATATACTTGAAATTATAAATAAACTATGAATTATATGTATATATATTAGATGATGTATATAAATTGGACTTTTTTCTCAATATTAATTATATTGTTGTCATATTCTACTTGCTTATGAACTAATGAGATAAAACACTATCCGATCAAATTATATATGTAGTATTGTTGGGAAAAAAAAGACAAACTTTCCATATGTAGCTAATTAATTACAAAGAATCAAATAAATTATTTGGTTCGGTAAAATCAACAAATCCATAAGTAAGATCTATTTCACTTCAAACGTCATTATTACATGAATTAAAATTTTCTTAATTTCTCAACCTAAAATCTAATACACCATTTGTTTCTCATTCTTTTACTCTACAAACTTACTCTCCCCACTGTTACAGAATAGTGTGGAGCCAAGTCTGTTACCTTTTTGGTATTTTTCCTTCCTGTTAGGAAAAGTTGGTGCAGAGGCATTCGTGAGGGTGTAAAGAATATTGTAGAGAGAGAATTCTGTTAGCCTTGGAATTGTAATATTCCTTTTGCTGTTTTGGCTATCCTACACGTGTAAGGCTGAGATATGTTGTATTCTCTCTTTTCTGTATAAATGAAATTTCTCTGCATCAGTCTCATTTGAGCTGATCAATTCACAAATACCCATTCTATAGAAATTTGACTTGGTATCAGAGCACACATTTGCCAACGCAATGTCTAACCCACAAGACCAGACTAGTGCCTCTAACCATGGCGATCAGACTCCAGCTGCCCACACCACAGGACCGACCTCTGCGATGACAGCTCCGTCGTCTTCATCAACTCCGGCGCCAATTGCTACTCCATTTAGTAACACCTTGAGCCAGCCGTTCTCTCTAAATTTCGATCGAAACAACTTCCCACTGTGGAAGACAATGGTCAATACCATTATCCGTGGACACCGACTAGAAGGGTTCATCAATGGCACACGACGAGCTCCACCAGAATTTTTGAATGCAGGGAATGAAAAATTATATCTGTTTATGGAGACCAACCCAGATTTCGAGACTTGGCTTGTGCACGACCAACTTTTAATGGGTTGGTTGTATGGATATATGACAGAGACAATAGCATCTGAAGTGATGGGATGCCAATCAGCGTTTGCCTTATGGAGTGCTCTTGAAGAACTTTATGGAGCACATTCAAGAGCAAATATGGATGATCTAAGGACAAAAATTCAGACTACACGTAAGGGGTCACAAACAATGACAGAGTACCTGAAGATGAAGAGAATGTGGGCAGACTCATTAGCACTGGCAGGTGAACCCTATCCTGAGAAACATTTGATTTCTAATGTTCTTTCTGGCCTGGATGCAGATTATCTATCCATTGTGGTTCTTATTGAGTCACAAAGTAGCCTATCATGGCAGCAGCTGCAGAGTATGTTACTAAGCTTTGACAGCCGATTGGAGAGACTAAATGTTATCCCAGCAAGCAACAAGTTGAATGGAAACATTTCAGCCAATTTCGCACAAAAACCAGGCTCAGGTGGGTCTTCGAATTCAGGAGGCTTTAGGAGGTATAATACAGGCCAGTTTCAGGGTAGAGGTCAACATTATTCACCTGGGTATACTCGTGGGTCAAGCTTCCGTGGAAGAGGTCGGAGTGGAAGAGCAAACGGACCCAAACCTACTTGCCAAGTGTGTGGCAAGTATGGTCATTCAGCAGCTATCTGTTACAACAGATATGATGAGAATTATATGGGAAGCCAGCCAAATGCTACTGGAGGACAGGAGAAACAACTCTCAGCCTTGGTGGCTACACCAGAAATGTTGAATGATGATTCATGGTATGCAGATAGTGGTGCAAGCAATCACCTAACAGCTGACACAAATAAGATGCAAATGAAAATGGAGTATGAGGGTAAGGATCTGATTACAATCGGTGATGGAAGTCAGTTACCTATCTCTCACATTGGGACAGGTTCAATCCGAACAAACAACTCAGATTCTTTACTGTTGCATAATTTGTTATATGTGCCCAGTATTTCAAAGAATTTAATTAGTGTGTCAAAGCTAACAGCAGATAATGATGTCTCAATGGAATTTTTCTCTGATTTTTGTTGTGTGAAGGATCGAAGCACAGGGAAGGTGGTTCTGCAAGGGACTCTTAAAGATGGACTGTATCGTCTCAATTCATCACCACACTCTACGCCGATCCATCCTCCCTTTTCTGTTGTTGCCGTGAACAAACCTCCAGTAACACAAGATCGTCATCACTCCCTAAAAGACATTTGGCATAGACGTTTAGGACACCCTTCAGCCAATGTACTAAATCAAGTCCTAAAAATGTCAAATGTAAAATTTCCTATTAATGAAATACAACACTTTTGTGATGCTTGTCAGTATGGGAAATCACATGCTCTACCATTTCAAAACTCTCAATCTATAGTAGCTGAAATACTTGATTTAGTGCACACCGATCTTTGGGGGCCAGCTCCTATAGCTTCACACACAAACTTCACCTACTATATTCACTTCATTGATGATCATAGTAGATATACCTGGCTGTATTTACTCAAACACAAATCTGATGCGTTAGCTGCTTTTATTCAATTCAAGACTATGGTAGAAACACAATTTGGGAAGAAAATAAAGAGACTAAGGAGTGATTCAGGGGGTGAGTATCAAGCCTTTTCGAGTCTAGTAACACAAAGTGGGATTTTAGTTGAACATTCTTGCCCAAACACATCAGCCCAAAATGGTCGCGCAGAGCGCAAACACCGTCACATAGTTGAGACGGGTTTGACACTCCTAGCTCAAGCGTCTTTGCCCCAAAAATATTGGTCAGACGCCTTTCAAACAGCTGTGTCCTTAATCAATAGGCTCCCTACTCTAGTCCTTAATAACAAAACACCATTCGAAGTTTTATACTCCAAGAAACCAGATTATAAGGCACTTAGAGTTTTTGGATCGGCTTGTTTCCCTTGTCTTAGAACCTATCAAACTCAAAAATTTCAGTACCATTCCACAAAATGTGTAAATTTAGGCTATAGTGATGTTCACAAGGGATTTAAATGTCTTAGTTCACATGGGCGTATTTATATATCTAGACATGTAATATTCAATGAAAAGGAGTTTCCCTGTCAACTTGGTTTCTTCAATAATTTTCGGCCAGAACAAGGAGTTACAGTTATAGTTCCTCACTCTTGGTTCAACCTTCCTTTCAATACAGTTCAATCTCAGTCCCCTGCAGCATCACCAGCCCAGGAGTCTTCCACACAAAATCAGGTACATACTTCACTTGAGTTTGGCTCCCCTATATCTGCGATTCCTAATGAAATGCCAGAAAATTTGTCAGTCAACACACCAGCTGCAGGAGAAAACAGTCCTGACTCTAGCCAAATCGTGCATCAGGCAGAGGAAACTCAAATGAGCCGAGAATCACCAAGTCCAGCCCCATCTATAGTTCAGCATCCAATGATCACAAGAGGTAGAGCAGGGATATTCAAACCAAAAGTATTTCTGTCCAATACCGAGGCTTCACTTGCAACAACACCCAGGACTATTCAGGAAGCCATTAATCATGAGGGCTGGAAGTCAGCTATGGAGACCGAAATGGAAGCCTTAAACAGAAACAATACGTGGTATCTGGTGCCACCTTCTGAACAGTACAATGTGGTAGGCAATAAATGGGTATATACAAAGAAGTTCAATGCAGATGGTACATTTCAGAGGTTTAAGGCGTGGTTGGTTGCAAAGGGCTTTCATCAACGGCCAGGGGTAGATTTCGGAGAAACGTTCAGTCCCATCATTAAAGCATCGATAGTCCGAGTAGTGTTAACAATTGCAGTAGCAAATAATTGGGATATAAGACAGCTGGATATCAACAATGCATTCTTAAACGGCATGTTGGACGATGACGTTTACATGAGGCAGCCACCGGGTTTTGAAGATCAAGCCAAACCAGATTATGTTTGCAAGTTAAGGAAGTCTATTTACGGGTTAAAACAAGCGCCAAGGGTGTGGTACGAACAATTAAAATCCACACTTGTGCAATGGGGCTTCAAGAGTTCGAAGGCTGACACCTCTCTTTTCTTGATGAAACACACGGAGTATGTCATTATGGTGTTAATATATGTTGACGATATAATTGTTACAGGGAGCAAATCGAAGGAGCTTGAGAAGTTTATTTCCAGGTTGCATCATACATTTTCCTTAAAGGATCTAGGAAGCTTGCATTACTTCCTAGGCATAGAAGTATTTCAAGACAATACTGGGCTGTATTTATCACAGGGGAAATATATTTCAGAATTGTTACAGAGAGTCAAGATGGAGAATCTAAAACCATGCCCAACACCTATGACAGCCAATAAAGTTCTTTCAATTCATGATGGGGAGCCAATGACCGATCCTGCTTTATATAGGAGTGTTTTGGGAGCACTTCAATACTTAAGTCACACAAGACCAGATCTTTCATTTGCTGTAAATAAACTTAGTCAGTTTCTCAAATGCCCAACTAATGTTCATTGGAATGCAACAAAGCGAATTCTCAGGTACTTGAAAGGAACGATGCAATATGGAATACACATTTCACCAAGTGATCGACTCACTCTCACGGGTTTCTCGGACGCTGATTGGGCGTGTTGCCCAGATGACCGCAGGTCAGTAGCCGGTTACTGTGTGTTCCTAGGTGACTCTCTCATATCATGGTCCTCTAAGAAGCAAACAGTGGTGGCAAGATCGAGCACCGAATCTGAATACTGAGCTTTAGCTCAAGTTGCTGTAGAAATGACTTGGCTCCAAGAATTGCTTAATGAAATGAGATTCAAACTTCCAGCTACTCCCGTGATTTGGTGTGACAATATGAGTGCCAGTGCACTTGCAGCAAATCCAGTTTATCACGCAAGGACCAAACATATCGAGCTGGACATTCATTTTGTTAGAGATAAAGTTTTGCAAAAACAGTTGGAAATTCGGTACATTCCCTCTCATGACCAGATTGCAGATTGTCTAACGAAAAGTCTATCACATTCGAGGTTTCAGTTTCTTGTTGACAAGCTCGGAGTGACCTCCTCACCCTCTCACTTGAGGGGCGGTGTTACAGAATAGTGTGGAGCCAAGTCTGTTACCTTTTTGGTATTTTTCCTTTCTGTTAGGAAAAGTTGGTGCAGAGGCATTCGTGAGGGTGTAAAGAATATTGTAGAGAGAGAATTCTGTTAGCCTTGGAATTGTAATATTCCTTTTGCTGTTTTGGCTATCCTACACGTGTAAGGCTGAGATATGTTGTAATCTCTCTTTTCTGTATAAATGAAATTTCTCTGCATGAGTCTCATTTGAGCTGATCAATTCACAAATACCCATTCTATAGAAATTTGACTCCCACTCTACAAACACACTCGTATACTCTCTTCAAAACTCACATCACTCTCACATACACAAAATAAATTTGTAGAGTTGTAAAATTTGGGCTCCAAAACAATTTGCCCAACAAAATACTAATTTTACACAAATTAGTAATTATCCAATATTAAAATTCTAAAATAGAAAAATCGTAATAATATTTGAGTCAATACCCAACAAGTATATACTATCAACTTTACGTAGTTTATACATAATTATTAATAATAAATATTTAAGGTATATATATTATTTAAAGAAAAACCCATAAAAAATAAAATAATATTAGTCTTTTACCATGTTATTTAACTTATTTCTTTGATTTAAATAGTCCTTGCAAAACCAGAGAAAAACTGATTATTCCTTTTAAACACGTTGAAAATGAGTTTGGGAGTCTTTCTAGAAGCAGACTTCCAAATTATTTTCTTTTTTACATTATAAAGGTCTTAGTATTTCTTTATTATTCAAGCCAAACAACCACATAATTAACTCATTACGTGCGAAATCTTTTTTTTTAATGACTTTCTATTTTCTCAACTGAAATTCTTGTATTATTTTCATTATGTTTCTCCATTGAAAGTTTATATTCATGGTTCACGACCTAGTCAAAAATAGGAAACTTTGATAGTTAATTACTTGCATTTATTATTATTATTATTATTATTATTATTATTATTATTATTATTATTATTATTACGGACCTAGCTAGAGGTATTAGGAGTAGTGGCATTCTCAATAACAATAATAATAATAATAATACAAAAAGTTTCATAAAAAATATATATAAGAATATTTATAAAACATTTTTATGCATTATTCACTCAAACAAAATTTTGCCCCGTAATTTTTGGTTATAACTTCGTCATGGTATTTATATGCTATGCATCTCACTACTCCATTGGAACCTGTTATTTTAAACTTCATGCATGGAGAGGAGTTTGTGCATGCATGTAGCCGCATATGAAGGCTTTAATACATAAGTAAGGAATATTAATAATAATAATAATAATTCATTTAAGGGTTTATACTTTTTTTTTAATTTGTGTTTTGTTCAATTACATATTTAAATCATGTATTTTGTAAAATGATTCAAATAGAACTCTAAATTTGATTTTGGTCAAAATTTTCTAAGCTAAAATTACAAATAATTAACCAAACTAACAATTTAAAACAAAAACAAATTTATTTTGCCTAACAAATGTGTTATTATATTCATTTTTTGTTTCATCAAAATTGGGTTTAGAAGTCTATTTGAATCATTTTACAAAATAAATGGTCCAAAAAATAATTTGTTAAAATATAGAGTCAAAACAGATAATGAGACAAAATACAGTATCCAAAAAGTATAAACCCTTCATTTAATATTATATTTGTTTCATTTTTGCTTTTATGGTTGGGCTATATTCTTCACTAACAATTGCAAACTCCATCGTTCACATGATCTTTATTATTAGAGTTTCTCATATTTTTATAAAAATACTATATTTTTATATGAACATGTATACTTATCACGAATTAATTTTATTTTGAGAACCTTTGTATCCATGACAACATCAGCATACATTGTCGTGCATGGTGCCTAAGTACAAATGCACAATATGTTTTGCATATGTTGTCGAGCCAATGAACCATGTTAACTTTTTGTTTCCTTAATGAAAATATTGTTGATTATTATTATTTTATTTAAATTATATATAAATTAAATTTATTAAGTTTTTCTATTTTTTTTTTTCAGTAAGCAAGCAATTTCATTAATCAAATCTCCAATTACAACTAACAGCAACCCAACAGGGAAACCAACCAAACAATGAACAAATTAAGCTATACAGTTAAATCCCCAAACCAATTTCTATCTATTATGGTGATTCTATTATGTAAAAGAAAATTCCCTCTAGCTTTAATGTCTAACTGAACAACTAATACTAATAACTTTGTCATCCCACAAAATAGTGTTGTGCACTCTCCACAAATGATATGTAGATGCAGCTAAACTAGCAGCATAAATTCCTCTCCTAAAACGAGAGAGGTCATTTCCTTTAGCTAGCCATCTCAAAAGACCTTGCAAACTCATTGAATTCGAATGTCACCCCAGCCATTGTTTTACCTCTGTTATACATTTCCTGCTATAACAACAAGAAAAAAATAAATGGACATCATCTTCGTTAGCAATACCACACATATCATACAAGTTGGATCACTTGCTAATCCAATATGATGAAGTCGAGCCCTTGTTTTCAATCTATTCAGTATAGCTATCCAAGTAATAAAAGCATGCTTGGGCACTATATAAGCATTCCAGATATATCTAGTCTAAGCCAAATTCCCACTCTCTAGCACTCTCCTAAATTTGTCATAAACTTCTTGAATGCTATACCTTTTAGAGATAAAAATTTGATAAGAGTAAAACTCTCTCAATCTATTTTTCACTGTTGTCATCTTTTTCCAATACCAACTGGAATGCAAGGGAGGCTCATACTCCCACCAATGCTCCCCCTTAAGGTAAACTAAATGGATCCATTTAACCCAAAGGTTCTCCTTATTTGTTGCAATAGCCCAAACATACTTTCCCAAAGCTGCCAGGTTCCACAACTCAATATGTCGAATACCCAAACCTCCTTTATTCTTGCTTTTACACACTTCATCCCAGGCCACACTCCCCGGACCTCCATACTCAGTAACTCCCTTCCATAAAAAAGCTCTTAAGTAGAACTAAAATATGAGCCCAATATGTGTGCAAAGACGTTAAAATTGAATTAATGAGAGTAAGTCTCCCAACAAAGGATAAAATCTTCCAACTCCAACTATTAATTCTAGCCACCATTTTGTCAATTAAACGTTCACAATCACAAGGTGAAAATCTCTTTGCACTAATAGGAATTCCAAGATACCGAAATGGTAAAGTACCTCTCTTCAATTTGGACACTGATAGTATTCTTTGAGTCTCTACTTCTGATATACCACTGCTAATGAGCTCTGATTTGGTGTAATTAGCCTACAACCCCGAGGATTGAGAGAATAATTCAAAGCCTTGTAGCACTCTATAAATTGATTTAAAATCACCATGAGTAAATAGCACCACATCATCAACAAAACACAAGTGAGTGAGTTGTAATTCCGCGCATTTTTCCTAAAAAAGAAAGTCCTTTCCCCTCGCAATTTTTTCAGGATTCTAGACAAGTACTCCATACCTAAAACAAACAACAATGGTGACATTGGATCCCCTTGTCTAAGCCCCCGAGTAGAGTTAAAAAAACCATGCAAAGCCATTTAGCATAATTGAAAATTTAGGAGTTCTCACACAAACCATGATCAGCTGAATAAAGTGATGAGGAAATCTAAAAGCTACAAGCATTTCTTCGAAGAAATCTCAATCCAAAGTATCATAAGCTTTCCTTAGATCCATTTTCATAAGGCAATTCGACTTACCTCTTTTCCTCCCATAATGTCTGACTAAATCTTGACAAATCATCATATTATGCTATATATCTGCCTTTTCCCGCAATCAGATTTGGCAATACCTTTCTCAGTCTACTACATATAAGCTTAGCAGCCACCTTGTATATCACATTGCAACAGGAAATAGACCGAAAATAGTTTTTCTATTTTATTTACCCCTATTTAAGCTTGATATTATCTTGATTACCGGAGCTATGTTTCCATTCACAAGGGCTAAATATATTCTCTTTTATTTTATCTGACATGTGATATTTTTTACTAACTTACAGTATAATACAAAATAGGATTTTTAGCGGCAAAACTACCTAATATTTTCGCAGTGTTCCACTTTTACACCGAATCTTTTTTTTTAGCGGTGAATATACCCAAAACCACTAAAAATGTCTCTCCGTTACTACCAACTTGTTAACATCGTTAATGGTGCTTATATAGCATTGACGTGTCATGACAGAAACAAAGTGTCACTGCCACATCATTGACATATAATTATTTTAAACAAAAATTAATTTAAAATAATATTTAATAATAAAAATGAGTAAATATAATTAAAAAAATAAAAAAACAACCATAAATTACTACCCCACGTCTTCCTCCACATTCCCTACGTTTCTTCTTCTTCTTCTTCTTTCTTTTTCTTCTCTGCCCAGAATTTCTCAGTCCCCACCCCTATTTTTTGTTCTTTTTGTTCTCTTGCCCAGATCTTCTTCTTCTTCTTCTTTCGGCACAGATTTTCTCAGTCCCTTTTTATTTTCTTTTTCTTTTTCTTCTTTTTCTCTTGCCCAAATCTTCCATGCCTTTCTTCGATCTTCTTCTTTTTCTTCTTACTTCGCCCAAATCTGGACCCAAGAGTGAGAGACAGTGAGAGATGGAGAGGGATAGACACAGTGAGAGAGTTTGAGATGGAGAGGGAGAGATGCAAATGGAGCTTAATCATTATGGATGTTTCGATGTTGAGAAAGTTTGAGAGAAGAAAAGAAAATCTGAATTTTTTCTTTTCTAATGTATATATATGAGTTTAGATCTTATTTGTATGAATTTGGGTATTTGTTTATCAATGATTTATATGAATTTGTGATTATACTCTCTCTTTGTACAAATTTTTTTTTAATTTTATGTTTTGTAAGCTAGAAAATGAGAGAAAAGGTATGAGAAAATAGGGGCCTGTTTGGCTTTGTTTTCTGTTTTCTGTTTTCTGTTTTCAAAGTTGTGTTCTCAGAATTGAGAACAAAAAACAGTTTTTGTAGTTTTCAAAAAACAAGAGATGTTTGGTTAATGTTTTCTAAAAACAATTTTTTGTTTTTTTTAATCTTAAATAAAAAATTAACAAATATATTTACAAAGATAAAAATCTTTTTAAAGTTTGTAATAAATAATGAGATAAAATAATTTGAAAGAAAAATGATGAAAAATAAGGAGTGAGAAAATTTGAAGAAATAGAAATTTAGAAGAGAGAAATTGATCGATGCAAGAAAAAATGAGAGATAATGCAATGAGAAAGAAAGTGAAGAGAGAGAAGTGAGTAGAGAGAGAGGAAATGGCGAGAGAGAAAAAATGATGAGAGAGAAAATAAGGAAATATTAAGTGATGAGAGAGAAAGTGAGGATATAGTAAATGATGCAAGAGAAAATAAGGAGATAGAAAATGATGAAGAAAAAAAATAGCAAGAGAGAAAGTGAAGAGAGAAAATGTAAGGAGAGAGAAAGTGATGAGAGAGAAAATACGAAGAGAGAAAGTGATGTGAAATAAAGTGAAGAGATAGAAAATGATGTGAGAATAAATTATGTTAGATAATAATAATTAAAAAAGTTAGGTGAGAAAAAAATATATATAGACAAAAAAAATTTGAGAACAACAGAAAACAACTTTTTGTTGTTCTCAAAATTTTCTGTTTTTTGTAACTTTGTTTTTAAAAATTGTTTTATGAAAACAACACCAAACACCCCCAACTTGTTTTCAAAAAACAGTTTTTAACTTTTAAAAACAAAAAACTGTTTTTTTAGTTAAGGAGTCAAACACCCTCTAGGATTTTTGTATGTTGAAATGTTTGATAGGCTAGAAACTTAAGGAGAAAGTGTGAGAAAATAGCAAGAAAGTGAAGAAATTATTTTATTGTTATCATAAATAATTTTTTATTGTTTGGTAAGCCACGTCAAGTCACATAAGATAAATACTATTAACGTTGTTACCAATAGGGTAATAACAAAGAAATGTTTTTAGTGGATTTGGATATATTTAGCGCAAAAAAAATATTAAACTTTAAAGTAGAATATTGCGAAAACATTTATTTTCGCCGGTAAAAGCCCTATAAAATATAAAATATTTAACTATGAAAGATATGCATCGTAGAGACATGAGTGCAAGAGAACAAAAAGGATAGTATTTCTAGTACTCGTATATATTATTACATACTATACTTGTTCTTTTAAAAACGTGGTCAGACATGTGTGCTCCACAATAATTTAATAAAGGTAAAGATTAACCTTATCTTTACAATTTGGGCATTAGATAATTGGAAATTAGTGCAACCGGATTATATTTGCTATTTTTTTTTTAAGAAAATAAGGCGTTGAATGTTTTTCCTTTGTATGTTTGTCTCTTATCTTGTTCTACCGTACCATGGGATTCATAATTAGGCAATTTTTAGTGCTAAATGACAATGTTGCTCTATTAGCTCATATTATTGTATTTTGACCAACCCAAAAAAGTTTATGTTGGTTAATGCATACACGTATATAAAGAGAGAGCGACACTTGGCCTTTCACTATTCCATTTTAGTCTATATGGAAGAGAATCTTAAAAATATCTACATAATTTCATTCCAATGTGGATTTGATTTGAGGCCATAAAGAGGTCACAAACAAACAAAATGGTATTATTTATTGTTAACAAGCTTATGAGTTGAGAGACCAGCTCTCACATGAACAAACTTATGCACAAGAATTTAATGGAGAAAGGGTCAAAATTTTGTTACCCTGCACGAATCATGATAGTTGGAATCAAATTAATAAAATCAGAGCAAACTGTATTGAGTTTAAAACCAATTTGTTTAGGTTTAAACTATGTCTAGACTAGAGATTAAAGCCTCTAACAACTCAAATTGATCTTTTCCCAGAAGGATACTCATGACATACCTCGTATGCGATGTTAATTAAAATTGTTGAAGTACAAAACTAATAATTATATGATCCTCAAGTTGTTCTGAGAGAAAATTAAGAACTAACAATAAAAACTACACTGTCCTACTTGAGTGCTATTACAGACCAAAGCGGCTATATAGCAGCCAGCTAAGGTGCAAAAGTTCAAATTGATGGTATAAAAAACCCAATAAGTCGACTAATTTATTGATGAGATCTAACTTGTTCCTATACTGACACTACGGCGAAAGCCGAAAAAGGAACATTCCTTGCCTTCTCTTAGCTTCTCTCCTCGTCTGATTGGGAGGATGGAGGCCCGGGGACAGAATCGGCGAAGAAGTCCTCAACTGTCATAAAGAAAGAATTAATTAGATAATGACCAACAACAACACAGCTGAAATGTTGTAGAAACATTCAAATTCAATAATGGAAAGCATATCTGAATTATAAAAAATAAAAAAAACAAAGCAAACTTGCAAGGGTAACAACACTGTTGGAAAAACCAAATTTAAACTAGGGTAAAAAAACTTGGATGTTATTTATGTTAAAACAAGCCCAATAAAACGACAAAGGAACTGTAATTCTACTCTGCATGGCAAGGCCAATACTAAATTTAGTACTTCATAGTCAGCATGTTTTCCCCTTACTGATGACAAAAGCACTAATGTGCAAATTTAGAAGTATGAGACAACATAAGCTATAGAACTTACCTATATCATCTGGCTCTGGAGAGTCTAATAAGATGTCAGAATCGGATGGAAGAAAAGGAGAACCAGGATAGTTTCCCAGGGCTCCTAAGTCTGCAGAAGTATCAAGGTATTACAGATTAATAAAGCCTCAAATTGCATAAACAATCATGCTACAGCAGATTATGGTTTTGATCTGTTTAGATGAAATTGGAGCTACATGATTTTTATGAATTTAAAGTTACAGAATCTATTTAATTCTTATAAAAGTAACAAATATTGGGCATGGTAAGAAAACTAGTATTAAAAGATGGAAATTCAATTATAGGGCACTAAAAAAAAAATTACTTTTCACAGTTATATCCCATCCTATAGAAAGGTCATTTTAAACACAAAGGTTGAAAAGAGAAACAAGTTTAGTCCCAAACTTACAGCTATATAACAAAGAAGACTCGTAAATGACTTTATCACTATATATTACCTCCCAAATTTGATAAATCTGCTGTAAGATCTGATAAGCTGAAATTCCACTGAATCTGATCAAGTGGTCTTAGGGAATCTCGAGAATTTCCAGGTCCTCCATCTGGTGCAAGTTGCAACCCTACTGAACTTGCTACATCAGATGTGAATGCCGAGTCGAGAGCTGATGTATCTACTCCCATACCTGATATTTCTGATGCCGTGAATGGGAAGTGACCGCTGGATGCCACTGATGTAGGACTCATGGCCATCTCTGACATGGAAGACATTGCACTACTTGGGGGAATAACAGGTGCCATATCACCACCACTGCTGTCCATCAACATACTTTAACAGCGAATCAATAACAAAAATAGCTGCAATTAGAACTTCTACCATGCAAAAAGTAATACAAGTGTAAAAATTTACGAGGCAGAATCATCCAACTATTTAGTGTAGAGTTTTAAAGCAATAGTCAAGGGAAGATGGGAAAGAGCAGGAAAGAAGGAACAGAGACAAGTCCATTTAATTAGCTTATCTTAAGAAGGATAAAATGACAGAGTCAAATTGCTTTTTAAAAATTCAAGAGACTAACACCATTGGGTAACAAGTAACTAAGAAGAAAGAATAGAATATAGAAAGTCTTACTCATTTCCAGAGTTCATCCTAATAGGATGATAGTTGCTTGGTGCAGGGACACCATTAACCACGTGACAGTTTGATATTCCACAGTTCATTGAGTCGAGATGAGGTTGACCTGTGGCTGGCATTGGAGGCTGTGGTAGAACAGGGTATCCCATGGGCAAGTTGTTAACTGCACTGTGAACAAGTGGCGGTAAATAATAATGAAAAATGTAATATCAGAATGCATTATGACAGAAAAACACTGACGCAGAAAACAAAATAAGCAAGGAATTTCCATCGAGTAAGATGACGCTATAAAAATAATATGTCAACATTTATTGAGGTCAATAAAGAAAATCATCATCAAGTTGTAATCACAACGTGCTACTTCTAGTGAATAAAGTTCCTCAAAAAGTAATTTAGACAAGTAAACACATACAAATAAACAAGGTATAAAAAAGAGTGCTGGCAACACTCTTTTCACATTGTCTTATACTTACTACTTGATAAGTGGAAAAACAGATAATGTCAAACAGTAAGGGTAAAAAGATAGCGATAAGAAAAGTAATGTTAGCACTCCTCTAATCTAACAACTTCAGATCTAGGAGTAAAGCAGACTTCTTTTTTTCATTTGTAATCTCACGTTTCTTCAAATTATGATATTGATGACAGTGCTGATTTCTGCTTTTAGACTATGATATAGGTAGGATGAGAACTTACCAGGCATTGGATGGATACCATTTTGCATAGGGGCCAATGGAACCTTTTGTGGCATTGGGTACTTCATCAGATGATACTGGTGTTCTAACAAATGATTGAACAAGACAATTTGTCTTTTTAATTTTAATCTAATATAATATGCTCTGAAAAAATCGGCATTTTCTTCTTCCAACTTCTGCCATACTGAAATGACAAAAAAAGTATATAAATAACTATCAGTACCTGCTATTGATACTTAAATGAAGGGGGGAAAACAAGAACACACAATATTTTATGCATCAATTAATCTTAAAAAAAATGTCACGATAACTGAATTAGAGAATTAGTAACCACATTCAGTATGGGGAGCAAGTATGTCATCTTTGACCGACAAATTTGCAAGCAAAAACATAAGAATAAAAGGGGAAAAATGAACAAAAAAAGGTTACAGTCAGGGTTCCCTTCTTGGGATCTTTCCAATAATATGATTAGAATACGTACTTAAAAAAGCATGATAAATGGCAATTGAGATTTATAAATATGTTTCAAAATACCTACCTAATGATGTAAATCCAGGTTCAATCCTTGCACGGGTCAAGAGGGTTTTCACCACCTCGTCTCTATTCATGTACAACTGTAAACATCGTTCTATTAAATTCTGGACCTGTAATAACCACATCATAGAGAACTATCAATACAAAAATTACAACAAAAAACTAGCTACCTCCTGAATATACAAAGTACTAAACAGGAGAAGAACAACATGAAATGAAGAAACATAGAAATTGATGTTATTGAGAGGCTTACAAGTTCAATATCTTGGCGTGAAACCTTCTTACTTTCATTACTTGGAGTGGATATAGAAGCGGAATCTGTTACTGGTGGCTCGGTTTTGAGAATCTGCTGTTGATCAGTATGGGAATCGTGCGAAACTTGGGAAGCTGATGGTACTTCTTGTGTGTTCTGTGATAATAAAGGGTTGTCATTTTAATGACAAGTAATGTAACTATAAACAAAATATTCAAAGTGTTTTGTTCTCTCTTCTTTCATTTTTTGCTTGCCGAAAACTAAGCAGAGATGACAAGTATCCATTGAAAGGCAACAAACTGGATTTTACAAACCCTCATCTTTTTCATTAGTTTCACACAAGTAGTCAGTCAAAATACTGCTGGATTATTTTTTAAATCTACTAATTAGAAACTACACCACATTTTACAAAGCTTCAATGTACTCTATATGCAAATATTAATACTCGGAAATAAGTCCAACCCAAGTTATTATAGAATTCATTTACCAACTTAATTAAAATAAACTATAATCAACATCAGTTTGAGTATAATGCCTGTCCATCACAACACAATGCAGTGATCTGCAGAAGCCAATTGTTGGTGGTAGAGGGGAAATAATACAGTTTGCAGTCATAGCACCACAGCAATAGTAGTCATAGACATTGGAATGAATAAAAATTTATAGACATCTTCAAAAGTACAAAAAGCAGTAAATACCATTTCATAACTTTTGGTTGGGGGAGACAAGTGAGAAAAAGTCATGGCATCACAGAAGTTTAAGGCAATACAAGTAAAATATTTGACATCAAAAGAATAATTAACAAACCAAAGATTGATAAGAAAAGTGAATGTATATTACAAACAATAGAGAAGCGTTAAGGAGAATTATTAAACCAAAACCTGTAAGGACTTCATTTCAGCTGAATGGAGGCTGGCCACATCTCTTTCTATAGATCTGGTATCCGTCTCCAGCAAAGAAAGTGGACTCTAAAGTCAACTTTTTTGCAGTACTCATAAAGTGAGGCAATATTAACCTGATGAGTCAATAATCGAAATTATAACACAAACATGTATACTTCTAAAAAATCCCACAATGAAAAACATAGTTTTTCTAAAGAGACAACTTCACAATGCATCGCACAGCTTCTTAAGTAGCTGACCAACTTCATCTAATTTTCAACACCCTTAGATAAAATAAGCTCAGTTAACATTATTTGAAATCTCAACCTAGCTACTTCTTATTAGCATTGAAAAACACTGATACTCCACACACAAAAACAAAGCCTCTTTTGCTGTAATACAATTATAAGTAAAGAAGTCTAGTCGACGCAATACACATCAACGGGTAAGCTACTGTGGCATCATTCCAATGGAGTCAATGTTGCCCACTTCAAGAAAACCCCTTCTCAAAATCTTTTGAACTTTCTGGTTCAACAAACAGAAAAAAATATCCAAATCTATTTCGGAAAACTCTCAATTTGCCATACTTATCCATAGAAACAAAGCCAAGCTCTAAGCCACCGTAAGTGGCACGTGTTTAGCTTAATGTTGCTTTAAGCACAGAATAATTTAGCAACATGAGAGCATTCACAGATGAAAAGAAAATAAAAAATATACACATACATAAATTTCACCCAAAATAACTACAAATATCTGAGTCAAGCTTTATATAACCATATGGATTCCACCAGATCCCACCCTAATTTACTAATCGTACAATATCAGATACGTGCTTAACGATTTAAAACATTATCGAAAGTAAATAGCTTTCAGTATAAGAAAATACATGTTTTTTGGAAAAATATATATGTATATATCAGTTCTACAACAAAAACAGAGGAGGAAAATATAAAGATCTAGCAAATATTACCTCAAACCCAGTTTCTAAACCTCACAAGTCTGAACGAACAAGCTTTATTTCGACGAATTAAGAAAACACCCAGTTCCTCTTTCGAGCTGAAGACTAGGAAAAATATCAAACGGAGACCAATTTCGAAGACCCAATAAACGTTATAAGAAATTTTAAATAAATAAAAAAAGGGGGAGGTCGAAAGACTGAATCATTCAAATGTCAAGTGAAGGCTCCATTAAAGGTCCAGCTTTTGCTGATACACTGAGGATATTCAAAACAAAATTAGAAAGGAGATTCGAGAATAGCAAGTCGGTGACCAACAACATGACATTATTTCAAAGGAGCTTGTAGAACGAGTAGAAAAGACAGAAAATTAAAATAAAATAAAAAAATGGTTTCACCGAACTGGAAGGAAAAGGTGTTTGGCTTTTATATAGAGTTTCTATTTTCACAGAAAATAAATAAGCTGAAACTTTCTCAAAAGGGAAAACCTTTTCTCGTTGATGAATATAAATTACTAATTCTTGGTCAACTTTGCACTCTTAAAATATCCAAAAAGGAAAAAACTTTACTTGCTGTAAATACCATAAATACATATATATTTTTTGAAATAAATAATAGAGTTTTCGTAATTATTAACGTAGCGATATTAATATAATTAAATTGATAACGTAATAAGAGAGGAAAATGGGCCTCGGGGGCTACGCCTACGCCGCTTCGATTTTTTACAGCGTGGGTATTGGGTTGGGTACGTAACGTAGGTTAGGCTAAGTTCAAAGATCGTAAAACAAATCAAGACGTACGGATATGTAGTAATTATTAAGCATAGTCATGGTGATTCACAGATGACACAGACTCTGACTTTCTCGACTCACGAGAAAGTCGCTGAGTATGACCTAATACCCTATACCTCATTGCCCAAACTCTCCTCACATATCATACCATACCAATTTCCTACTTTTATCCAACAAACTATTTGCTATATACAGTAAAACAACAATAATTGTATAATATAGTCCTAAAAACTTTATACCGGAAGAATTATAAATAGAAATAATGTACATGTTGTAATAAGTTTAGTAATGCATACATGGTGGAAAATTGGCGGAGAATGCTCATTTAGTTCTTCTCGTCTCTATTTATATTTTTAAATTTTGTTCTTGCCCATCCTTACTTATTCTCCGTTAAAAGTGGAATGGGAAATCTTCTATTGAGGTAGTAAATTCTCACTGCACACATTTATTTAAAAAATAAATTTTAAATTAAAATCGTATATTATCTGTAAATTAAAATATTATACAATATTTATTATTTAAAATATCAAATATTATCCTACATAAAATTTAAAGTATTAAAAAAGTTAATACTGTACTACAATAACACATAAAAAAAAAATATAAAATACATAGAAAATATTATAAAAAATTAAACAGGGGCCCATTGGGGCGGGGAGTGTTATCTCTGTCCCCGTCCTATTTAACATTCAAAAATTGAAAATTATTCTCGTCCCCGCCCCGTTCCCCATTTAGATGGGGATTTCCTGCTCCATTAGGAACGGGTTCTCACGGGACCCTGTTCCAATAGGAAAAATGTGCATCTCTAAATAAGTTATAATATTTCTTGTTCATGCTTTTAGAAAATATACATCTCCACATAGTAATAATTGACTTAATATTAAATAATATGTATAAATAGTCTATCTTTTACATACTAAAAATTCATAATAAAATTAATTATCAATTTAGACTTATAAAATAACTTTGTATATTTTTAACATTATATAGATATGTACATTGTAGGCACAACTTTGTCGTTTTGGTTTGTCAATGTTTTACATTGAATTTGAAATATTTTATTTATTTAGAAAAAAAATATTCAAATATAATAATGTTAGAGATGTATATATTATACCCAATGGAAATGGTAAAACCAAATATACAATTATATGCAAAAGGTTACAATAGACAATATGATAGAAAAATAAGATTACAACTTAATAACCAAAATATAAGTAAATGTAGAAATAGAAAATAGAAGAAGATAAGACAAAAGCAATAGTAGAAACAAGAAATAACAAAAACCATAAGCAAAACTCTCTCACTTATACAACCAAAGTGAAGAGTATTGGGGATCACCAACTTGAACAAGGTTTACAACTATTGTCCAGAAGTTTATTTCCCCTATCTCAAGCACTAAGGGATTCTCTCAATATTGGAAATAGCTCTCTGTAATAAGCATTTTGATGTATTTTTAGCCAAGTACTTTAGTGGATAGAAATAAAGTTGTTTCTTACAAGTGATCAATAAACTCCTATTTATAGAGTTTGAGAAACCCTTTGAATTTCAAATTCCACCAACTCCATGGTTGTTACCAATATTTAATTAGATGGTTGTGGAATTAAATTGGAGATTTGAGAGTTACTTGGAGTATTAGTACCGTTCAAATTGGAAAGAAAATATAGTTTTGGCTGTCAGCCTCACTGACCGCAGCCAGAAGTATCGCCCACTAGCCTCTATCCCCCAGGTCGCGGCCAAGGAATATCAGTGGCCGCGGCCACAGCCCATTTTCAGCACAAAAACTCAATTTTTCCAAAATGTACCAAATCATTTCTCACATGATTTTGTAACCTCTAAACACCTAAGGAGAGTTAAAAACATGTCTCTAACAGCCATATTTCATAGCGACTTTGTGAAATCCAGACTAAAATGTGTAATACACAATCTACACATTATTGGGTAATATTTGAGAATTACAAATTTA
This sequence comes from Humulus lupulus, assembly GCF_963169125.1. Taxonomy (NCBI): domain Eukaryota; kingdom Viridiplantae; phylum Streptophyta; class Magnoliopsida; order Rosales; family Cannabaceae; genus Humulus; species Humulus lupulus. The sequence continues at coordinate 63,091,414 of NC_084800.1, forward strand.
TAACTCCAAAATATGTCATTTTTGGACACACACATATGTCCAATTTTGTGACTCTCAATAATATGTTACAATATGTGACAAATCACATTATTTAATCTAACTTTATATTATTTAAAATAATATAACAAATAATATTACACATGTATATAAAAAAAACTAATAAAACATTTGTAACTCAATAAAAAATTGTCTCCGGATATAGAGCTTACCTTTAACTCATCTATTGAAACCTTATTTTCATTATTAAGTGATTTTACCTTAATTATTGGAATTGTTAAGAAAACAATAATACTTACACCAAAAATATATACCAAAATATTTTATAGATAATCACATTATCTCAAAATAAAGTCTATTATTTAAAAAAAAAAATAGTACCACATTAATGTATTATAATATTTGTATATATTTTAGATTCACATATCAATACTCTTAACCAAAAAGAATACCCAGCTACATTATATATTATACGGTTTATGCTTTTTTGGACTTTGTATTTTTTCTCATTACCTGTTTGGATCATGTGTTTTGACAAATTACTTTTTGAACCCTATGTTTTGTAAAATAGTTAAAATATAACCATAAACTCAATTTTGATGAAGAAAAAATTGAATATAACAACACAGTTTTTAAGCAGAATGATTTTATTTTTGTTCTGAATTGTTATTTTGGTAAATTATTTGTAATTTTAGTTGAAAAAACATTAACCAAAATCGGGTTTAGGATTCTATTTTAATTATTTTGCAAAACATAGGGTCCAAAAAGTAATTTGTCAAAACACAGGGTCCAAACAGATAATGAAAAAAAAATACAGGGTCCAAAAAAAATATAAACCCTATATTATAATTTTAAAATATGTTTTCATATTTTATTAATTAGAGCACGGCACCCTTTTTTATTTTTAAAAATATATCACCAATTTATGTTTGCATACTTATTTTTACAATTCATTGTGCATATTTTTTTCCATTTTGTATATAATTAAATTTTTATATTTTTATAAATACAAAAAAAAATGAAAAAAAAACATATATTAATAAAAAATATTTAAAGAATAAATAGTATTCTATATAAAATTTGTATCTTTTTACAATGTCAAAGAGTGTTATTTTAACACCATTTCTCTATATTATAATAAAATACTACTTTAGCCTTTAAAAAAAATTACAATGTCAAAGAATGTTATTTTGACACCCTTTATAAATAAAAAACTCGATTTTATAAAATTCTCTTGCAATTAATTATTATTTTTAGCTTTTGTTTAAAAAAATATATTACTTTTAAATAAATTTAATTTTAATAAGATAATAATATCTTTTATTTATTTACTAAAAATTATATTATTGGTTTTTTATTTAAGAATTTTTTTTTATAAATAAAACAAAATAATTTAAAAACAAAACATTATTATACTTTTAAAATAAATTTTCATTCTCACATTATATTAAATACGTTATTTGTAAAAAAAAATTGTTTTCATTTGTAGGAATATAATTTTATTAAAAATAAAATAAAATAATTTCATGTTTTAGTTACATATATTATTTTTATTAGAAATACAAACTTTAGAAAATATAAAAAAATAATTTTACTTAAACAAAATAAAGTATTGGAGTATTCTATGGTAGAGGCTTCAAAAAGAGCATCATCGTGTGACTCTTTTGTATTTCCGACCCGTGAATAATTTTCGACGCAATTTTTTTTAATGGCCGTGTATATTGTAGTTATTTAGAGCATCCTACAAATTTTCAGAAAATTCCGCATAATTTACAGTGCCTAAAATTAGGTTCAAACATATTATTTTCTACTCGTATTAAAAATTAGTCACTCATGCAACAACATGATTTTAAACTAGTTTTCGGCACTGTAAATTATTCTAAATTTTCTGAAAATTTGTAGGATGCTCTAAATAATTACAATATACACGGCCATAAAAAAAAATTACGGCGAAAAGTGTTCACAAGTTGAGAATACAAAAGAGTCCTACCTCTTTTTGAAGTCTCTACTATAGAAATTTCCGTAAGTATTATTATATTAATAAAATTAATTTTAATTAATACGAATGGCAATAAGATAAGATATTTTGTACTTATTGATCAATCATAAAGTTTTATTTTTTTGCAGTAATTATAAAGTTTTATTTTGATATTATTGAAATTACAAAAATATAGATAAATATTTAAAGAAAGTGACATATATTTTTTTTAAATGGACATAACACTTATAAAAATCTAAACTAAACGTTATATTTGTGGTAACAAAATAAATTTACGTTGATTATAATGTAATAAAATTTTACTTTTACCGACAGATTATTATTATTACAATTACTACAAATAGAAATTCCATTAATGTTTCCTTTCCATATCAATTGTCATTATTTATAAATGATCTCATAATATAATAATTAGTGTATTTTCAACGGTAATAGAAAGTAATTTTTTATTACAAAGCCTAATTAAATTATTATAAAAAAATCCAAGTTTTGTTAACTCTTCTCTCCATCTCTTCTTTGTTATTCAATAAAAACTATGAGAGAAAAAGGTAAGTGGAAAGAAACTGGGAGAAAGCCATGGCAGCACAAGGAAACTGGTCGAGCTAGGCATCGAAAATACACTAAAAGTAAACCTCATCGACCTTGCATAGCAATTGGTGTATATATATATAAACATATATTGTCCCACCAAATCATCAAATGAAATGAAAACCACGATCTCCTCTTCAGCCAGATTCGAACAGAGTCCGGCGACCGGAGATTGGCGGACCGGAGGTTGTTTTGAAGCTGGGATTTGCAACAAATTAATATATTTAATTATGGAGAAGCGGTGTAAAATAAAAATAAAAAATAAGGTATTCAACCCTTATATATTATGCTACACACAAATCACTTTTATATTTAAGTAATTAATAAGAATAAAAAAATTAAATTAATTACCCAAATAATTTACATTTACATTTATTTTATTTTTTCAGGATTTCTTGGGGATTTGGATTTGAATTCTTCTATTTGAGAACACAAGTATATTACTACTAAATTGTAGTTATCCGCCATTTTTTGTCACTATTATAAAATTATATATACAATATTTTCTTCTATAAACTTCACAATGAAACCCAAAAGTATGAATGGAATGTGGTACTTATATTTCTTTAAAAAAATCATGACAATACTAAATAATATGTAAAATATATTATTTTAATTTTTTCAGTCTATCTATAAAATTTTATTTATAGTGAGTACACTCCAATTATAAACTTTCTTTAAATAAATAAATAAGTCTCCCTAATAAGAAACCCCATGTTTAGAACATAAATTTTAGGAAGGAAAAAAACAAAAAATTTAAAGGATTCCTTTTTTATTATTATTCAAACAAAAAATGATATAATGTTTTATTTTTTAGAAAATATGAGAGTTAAATTTAATATAATTATATAAAATTTAGAACATTTATAGATATATATTAAAAGTATACATTATAATGAGAAACTATTTTCATTTATCATTTCTCTATTATTTTCTCATAAAAATTTGTATAGGTAAAAACTAAGTTCAAATCAAATTCTTAAAATGTGATAATTTAAACTAAAAAATAAAGAAAAAACTATAAATTAAGTATTCAAATAGACAAAGTCAAATGGATTATTCTTCCAATGACCATAGGTTCCATGTTCTATTCCTTTCCTTTCAAACCTAGAAATCGATACCAAGTGAAGGTGTGATGAAGGAAACAAACAAAATGTTCACACAATATGAAAGAATGATATTTTTTTTTAATAAAGTGGTTATTGACAACAACATAACAGCTAAAGATTTTATTTTTATTTTCCATATTTCTTTTCCCCATCATCTAATAATGATTCTGTTTTTCTTCACCATATTTGTTTGGTTGATTGTTCAAATAGAACAAAAGAAAATGTAGGATTTTTGTGGTGTATGTCTGTGGGTATTTCTTAATTAACTCATATAAAAGAAAATGACAACAAGCACTGATACAATCCAAGTTGTTGATTGTTGTTATATACTAGTATTCCATTTCTGACCCATGCAGTATGGTATACATAATTATTATTATAATAATAATAATAATAATAATAATTTTTCTTCCTTGGATGTTGGGGCCCACATTCAGTGTGGTCCAAGACCCACCATGGAGATCTAAAAAGCCCATCATCCTGATTCTTCAATTTCAGTATAAATTAGATCTTTAGATATTATTCTTTATTTTGGAAGGACCACTTTCAAGTTTCAACATTCAAAGTTAAAAAAAAATATCTAGTCCTATTGGTTTAGGAAAAGCTTTTGAACTGGTGAATTATGGATTCCACATACCAATATATATAAATCAATTTCAATTATTTATTTGATATCTTTACAATTATATATATAGGATAAAATAATTATAAAAATTACCTACAAAATTTTATTTATAAAAATATCTTACCACATTATCAAAAAATATCGGATTCTAAAAGTAATATACTTGAATTTAAAATTTTCCCGAAATCCTATTTTTCCCATTTTTATAGGCTTTAAAAAGTAACATTTTTGTTATTTAAAATGTTAATAAGTTATCAATTGCTTACTTTTTCATGAAAATTTTATTTTTAGAGCATATTATTTTATATACATTGTGGTTATCTCCAAAACTTATTTTTTGAAACTTTTTTATCTTAAGACATTGATTAGTTATTTTTAAGTTATATTATAGTATCTTATTATTTAAGATACTTTTACGTTGCTGATTAATCATTTTTTAGAAATTAATGAGTTGCAATAAAGTATAACAAATTACTTTATAACTTATTATTAAAAGTTACTTTTAGTATACTATACAATAACTTTTTTAATGAAAAGTTTTAATTCACTTTTTAGTCGCTAATGTAATTTACATGAGAACAATAATATTTTTTTTATTAATCAAACAAAAAATAAACTTAAAAGTTACTTTCGAATTATAATAATAAATACTTCGGTTTTTTATTATTAAATTTTGTTTGATCAAATTAAAAAGCAACTACATAGTTACTTTTTAAATACAACACTAAAATTACTTATTCCAATTATTAATAAATATTTCCGTTTTTTTTAATAAACAAAGTTGAAAAGAAATTTAAACGTTACTTTTCAAACACAACACCAAAACTACCCCATCCCCATCATCTTCTTCGCGCGACGTCAAGAAACACATGCTTTCTATATACCAAAATTACCACCTTCAAGAGTAGGTCGCGATGGTACTAGCCCAACACAACCAACTATGTGGTCAGAAAAGGTTTCTAAAATTTCAGAATACAAACTCTTCGGAAAAAAGCTAACATATAGCCAGAGTGAATGGTTGGGTTGTGTTCCTCTCGAAGAGCTCGTTCCAACGGTACCAACCCCGAGACTCGGGATGGTCGTAGTTGGCCGGAAAATGCAGTTAAAATGTCATTGGTGCTATCTTTGACCGGCGTGTGCGGTGGCTTCCGGCAACCGATGACGACAAAACTTCATCCGAAACTTCGTCGGCGGCTACTCTTCCTAGTGGTCCGGCGCGTGTACGAAATGGATGCTACGGTTGTTGGCGATAGTGAGGATAGAATAGAATAAGAGATAGATAATGGATCAAGTTATATTAAGTTTAAGAAATGGTATAGAAAACCATTATATTTGTAATTAAAAAATAATAACAGTAAAACTGTAAATAAAATGCAAAAATCAATACTGCATGTAATTTTCTCAAATATAATATCATCAATTCATATGGGATATCTTACCCATGTAGGAATTGTTGGGGTTTTATGCTTTAATTAAAACTAAATTTCTTTGTAATATCATTTTATTATCAATAAAAGAATAGAAATCAAATTTTGACTTGGTCAATCACTTTGCTCGCGTGTTTTATTTTCAGAATTATTTGTTTAATATAAACGTATATTAAATCTCGAGCATATAACTAATTGTATTTATAGTGACGTAATCACAGTGGAATATAATTATGATTATATACTCAAAAATATGTTAGTCCTAAGATTAATAAGTGCATAGGATTTACACTGACTTGTCAATCTATGATATGACCTACTTATACATTGTAGTGTTATGTTCTTTCCAGAACATTAGCAAAATAGATAAAATTGGATGTATTTGTTACATCGTACTGGACCGATATTGATAGTAGATAGGATAAGTAAACATACCGTTAAAATCTATTCTAGTCATACCATATAGTTGATCATAGGTAAATTCAATCTCAATTCTGAATGGTTAGTATTCTAACTGATTGTATTATTTGAGTTATTTGACTTGTTCGCTACCAGCTTACCCTACGGACTAGGCCATACTTACATCTTGGGAACTCGGTAGTATAATTAAGTGGGAGTGTTAATCATAAATACGAACATCTATAACTTATGATGTAGAAGTAAAATGATGGTTTCCTTTTAGTTTGGTTCAATTTTAGTTTGGTTCAAGGTGCTAAATGATAGAGATCTCATTTCAGTAATTAATGTTAGTTTTGCTGAAATATCATTTACAAGGAACTAAGTATTTTAATAATAAAATACAATTAGGGGTAAAACAATATTTTAGTCTCATCTCTTTGTAAGTTGTTTATAGATGATTGAGTGATAATTATGGTTGTAACAATTGATAACTAATAACGTATCTATATTGGTAATAGAGTGTTCTATGAATTCAAGAATGCAGTTCTGAGTCTTTAGTGGAGTTACGAATAATTAATAGGTTAGTAAACTTATTTGTTAAATTTATGATAACTTATTGAACTTGATTTCATAGGCCTATTGTAATGTCCTGAATTCCCTAATGTGGCTTAATGCCTAGATTAGGGGGTCAGGAAGGCCATAATTGATTTAATATGCAATTATGTGATTATATGCATGATTATATGAGTTATATTATTATATGATGATAATTGCATGCATGTGGGTCCACTTCTTATTAGAATGGCATTTTCGTAATTTTGGCCATCGAAAGCATATTTGTATATTTATGTGCATGTTTGTGATTTATGGGTGAGACCACATTACTACGTGGATATGTTCGAGCTATTCAACATGAGATGATCCTAGGATGCAAGATTAGCGGTTTAATCATAACGGGGTTAATTACTGGCTCGGGGTGAGTCTGGGGGTAGTACATTACCAGGAATAAGCGAGTAATGAGATATGGTTTAATAATTATTTGAGGATATTGGGAGTAACGGGAATTGGAGGACGTTAATTATGATTAACGGGATAGGTACGAAATGACAGTTTTTCCCTTGGTGGATTTGAAGGCTTAGGATGGCCCTAGGGGCAATTTGGTCATTTTGACCATGGGTTAAGTTTAGCCAAATGATGGCGGTAGAATGGTTAAGGTAGCAAAAACATAGTTTCCTTCTCTCTCGCTCTCGATCATCTCTCCATCTCCTTCTTGGTTTGGAGTTTTGAAGCTAAGTGGAGAATTGTAACTTGAGGATTAAAGCTTGAGAGTTTAGGATTGTGTTCAGCAGCTGGAAGTAGGGGTGAACATTTGACCCGAAAAACCCGCAAACCCGCCCAACCCGCAACCTGAAAACCCATTTTTTTAGAAAACCCGTTGGATTCGAGTTAAATCCGACTCGAACCCGACAAAAGTCGGGTTGGGTTTGGGTTTGAAGTTTGTTAAAACTCAGGTTCGGGTTCAAACCCGAAATCTGAAAAATTGTATTTTTGAAAAAAAAGTGTAAAAAAATGGTATTTTTGCAAAATTTAGATTTTCGGCCCAAAACCCAATCTGCCCAGTCCAACCCAAAATAAAACCCAAAATTCAAAAAAAATGGTATTCTTTAAAAAAAGTGTAAAAAAATGGTATTTTTGCAAAATTTGGTTTTTCAGCCCAAAACACAAATGGCCCAGCCCAACTCGAATAAAACCCGAAACCCGAAAAAACCCTAAAATTTCTGATCAATTTCGGTACCATTTTTCTTAACCCGAAACCCATAAAACCCGAACCCGTTGAACCCGAAACTCGAAAACCCGACCTATGTGCACCCCTAGCTAGAAGGGTTCAATTTTGTATTTGAGGTAAGGATTCTAAGATTATATCCCTAACTTTTGCTCTGTTTTTTGGATGGTTTATAGCTTGATATTTTGAGTGTATAATTGGATATGTGGTGATGTTTCAAGTGGTATAAAGCTTTGGTTTTGATGTTAGGTTGTTTAATATGTTGTATAAATGTTTGGTTGTGATTTTGGGATTGGTTTGGTGAAGATTTGGTTGAGTTTGAATTGAGAAAAATGCAGGGGAGTTGGGTTCGTGGGGTCAAGTCGCAACCGAGTTCATGCAAGTCGCGACTTGAATGCATCCCAGAATCTTCCTGAGTTCTGTCTAGCAGGCGCGCCCGCCCCTGGCACCCCAAATAGGGGGCTCCCTGTCTTGGGGGCGCACCGCCGCCCTTGGGGCAGGTCGCGGCCCGCCTGTCCTTTTTGTGCCAAGTTGGGTTTTTAATGAGTTTTAGGTGCGGGTTTTCATTAGGGTTGTGCAAAAAAATTTGCAACCCGCCCAAACCAACCCGAAAAAACTGACAAAAAATGCAACCCGTAAAACCTGACCTTCATTTCAAACTGCCAAATTATTATATTGGGCGGGTTTAAATTTTTGGCAACCCACCCAATGTAACCCGACCCGCCCAATTAAGAATTTGCCTACTTTTTTAAAAATTTATACTTATTTAATTATTAATTATACATATATAAAATTAAAGTAACAATTATTTTTATAAAAGACCTTATATTTTAAAGTAACAATTATTTTAGTTACAAATGCAAACTAAAAATAGAGAAAATAATAAAAAATATTAGTGAAAAATGATTTTTTTTAGAAAAAAGAAATTTTAAAAAAAAGTTTCGGTGCGCTCAAACCGATGGTTGGGTTGAAATTCAATTTTTTTAATTGGGTGGGTTACAGGTTGAAAAGTACCAACCCAATTATAAGTTTGGGTTTGCCAAAAATTCACTTAACTTGCCCAAACCGACCAATGAACACCCCCTAGTTTTCATTTCTCTAAGTTCAGGATCGAATCTATTAACCGTTTTAGTGGGATTTGAGGTCCCGAGAGCAGGGTTTTAGTCCATGAATCTTTTATTGCTTATTTTATTGATGAGATTTCATAGTTGGTTATGACTAGGTGACCGTTAAGGGACTTAAGGACAAATCGTTCTCAAGGGTCGTTCTTTTATTATTTTACGCTCGAACTAGAGGTAAGAAAATTGCACCCAGTATGTGACATGCATGGTTATTGATGAGGCGTGTTGAGTGCTCTATTTATGGACATTGGTTGCATTGTAAATACCTGACAACTTTGCTTACTTGTGAATGACACTGACTTATTAGTCAGAAACGACACTGGTGTTTAGTATTGGTCATGAAGCTCTGACTTATCAGTCATGGTCAACCGTTGTACTGAGCACTGGTCGTATGGTATTGACTTATGAGTCAAGAGCGGCATTAGCGTGTTTAACGCAGGCCGAAATGATTAGATCTAATCAACATGAGCATTAAATGCTTGACCGACCTATTGGTCGAAGAAAACTTAAGCGCTTGTCTAGTCTAAAGGCTAGTTACTCATAACCAGGGCTAAAAGGCTCAAGTGATTGAAACGTCACATGGCTTGGAGCGTAGGACCCCAAAGAGACTTATTAGTCATCTATTCAGAGAGACTTATTAGTCATCTACTCCAGAGAGACTTATTAGTCATCTACCCAGAGAGACTTATTATTCATCATCTAATTAGGGCTGCAAGCCCTATAATCATTTATTTATATTGTATACATGCAGTAATAAGTTTTCTTGCTGAGCCTTGGCTCACAGGTGCTATGTGGTGCATGTAAAGGGAAAGAAAAGCTCGCCCACCCTTGATGGAGAGCTTAGGTGGCGATGTGTACATATCCGGCCGCTTGACCACCACGACCAAGGTGTTTCTCAGGGGAACTAGGGTTTAACCCTATTTTTGCCGCTTAGGTCGACGGGTTGTAACTTTTATACTGTAATGACCATTTTAGATTGTATATAACTTTGTAAACACTTTTATGGGCCCATGTACATTTTAATATTTTAAATAAAATATATCAATTCCTTTTGACCAAGATTTTCACGCGGGCCTATTAATAACACCTAGATGCACGTTTATAACATAATGACTCGTTTAGTGAGTTAAGCACTATCTAAAGTAAACAGTGTGACAGTCTTGGGCTATCTAGGGCGTTACACCCATGGTCCACACTATATCTTGGATAAAATCATCTAGATAGTCTCAATTAATTGATTTAATTATCAATTAGAATTATCAAAGTTGACCATGTCAATTTTGGATAGTTTCACGGAGTTATGCAATTTAGAGATGAAAAGAGATTTTAAGGCAGTTTTATTAATTAAGACAAATTGATGTCTAAATTAATAAATAAGTTTAAATCAAGCTTCAAATTATAAATAATTAATTTTATAAAGGATTTAAATAATTATTTAATTAATTAATCAATAGAAAATATTACGGGCATTGATTTTAAGTCCAACGGGGTTATAATTAAATGAGAAATTTCACGGGTCTAAAGCCCATGATAATTTCGACCTAATGGCTGGTATTTCTTATTATTATATTGATTTTTTAATTTAAATAAGTGACCTAATTGAGCATATAAAATGAATGCTAAGTGAAAGATGAAAACAAGAGGATCAAAACATCTGGAGATGAACAGATGATCAGAAGATCTAGTTTTGATGTTTTAGGGTTTTAGACTCTCTCTACAACAAAAGTCATTTTCTAAACCTCAATATTCCTTTCTCTTATTCTTTTATTTTATTTTTTGTATCTATCTCATATGTTGAGAATTACCCACTCTAGTCTAGGTGATTCTAAGGATACTTTGGAAGGTTGTGAAGAAATTTGAAGATCGATTCAGTTTCTTAGTGATACCCTGCGACAGAAAGGATACAAGGGTTAGATAAACTGAATGAATGATTTATTCATTCTGCTGCGTATAATGTAAGTGTTCTTATCATTACCTCTGATTAAATTCAATTATAGAAACATGTTCTAGGTTTTCTTATATTAATTTGTTTAGTATATGATTTACATGAAAATAAATAAGATATTGTATATGTATTTTCCCAACAGGAATATCTCCAATGTAATATGTAAATATTGTGCTACATTTGGCACAAAAAATCAACATGTAGTACATTTTGCACAATTTTTAGCACTATGCTCCTATGTACAATTTTAAAAGCGGATGCAAAAAATCAATATTTCATTAATGCTTTTTTGATATTTATTGAAAATATACAAAAACTAATAATTTTTCTTTATATTTTATTGTTGATAGTTAGAGATAATAATAAAATAATAAAGTAAAAAGTCTAGCAATTAATGGAAATTATTTAAAATAATAAAAATAGCATAAAAGTAAATAAAAAAGTGTAGCATTTATGGTAATGCAAAATATGTATCATGTTATATTGTGTGCCAAATTTGGCACAACTTTTGGTACGTGCCAAATTTGGCACATCTTTTGGCACACCATTGAACAATTTTTTTGTAAAATGATCTATATTTTAGCAATGTATTACCAATATGACACTCTATTGGAGATGCTCTAATACTAATCAAAATCATTTTAGTAAGGTTAATTATATAATGATATATGTAACAAAGTCAAAATCTATACAATATTGCATATTTAACAACTCTACAATTGAATAAAACAAAATAACATTAATTAGTTTATATGTAAGAATATTTTGCCATGTATTTTGTTTCATTACATATTTAAACTCTGTGTTTTGATGAATTACTTTTTGGACTTTGTATTTTGTAAAGTAGTTCAAATAGATCCTCAAACTTTATTTTGGTCAAAGTTTTTTTAACTAAAATCATAAATAATTCACCAAACTAACAATTAAGAACAAAAACACAATCATTCAGCAAAATAATTGTGTTTTCATATTCAATTTATTCTTCATCAAAATTGGGTTTAGGTGTCTATTTGAATCATTTTCCAAATACACAGGGTCCAAAAAGTAATTTGCCAAAACACATGGTACAAATAAGTAATGAGACAAAATACAAAATCCAAAAAAATCTTAAGAACTACACAATCATTTTTAGATTGTTACACGAAGAGGGCTTGTTTGAAATCTCTGTGCAGTTACTAGGTCATGTTAAGATGTTAAATAGTAATTACATATGAATTTTTGTTGTCATGTTTAACAATACAATTAATAATTACAAAAATATTATGTAATAATTACTATTTAAAACTGATAGCATTTAGTAATTACATAATGTACTTACACTCAGAGGGATCATGAGAATTGAATAATGTAATTTAGATATTTTAATTACATTTAATTATATGGTTACTGTGTAATTACGTGGCTGTCAAAACTAGCAATTACATTGAATTACACTCAATTTCAATCACAAGATGACTTTCTAAACGAACCCAATGATGTATTTAGACCATATTTAATGTATAATGTAACTTTTGTGTCAAATTTGGCAACAAAAAAATAAGTTAATGCTATATTAGCCTAATATTTACAATTGTTTTCAAATACACAATATGTAAATTAATTCAAAATATCAATTACAGATAAATATTATTTAATATTTATTGAGAATATAAAAAAATTATCTTTTTACTGTCCAAATTATGGATTCCAATATATTTTCTACACTTGCATGTCTTCAAAAAGTTGTAGTTAATTGTGAATTAAAAAATTATAATAATTAGTAATGATACAGTAAATAAAAAATATGAAATTTGTTATTCTTTTTAGAACACCATTAGTTTTGTGTATTTGTGTTTTTTTTCTTTCTAAAATATAATAATGCAACATTTTTTTTTGGCTCCATGGAAGATACTCTTAAGTGCGTTTATTTACACTATTTTGTCTACTTTTTCACATTTATTTTATTATCATAACTTGTCCCTTGAAATTAATATTTTTGTACATCGTTTATAATCTTAGAAAACAAAGTATTTAGTTAAGTATCACTTTTTCAAATCCCCTTATAAACCTAATTTTCATACCACAACTAACTTTACAAAATACTAGAAACAAATTTATTTTGGAGTGAATAAAAAATTGAGTTTCAATTTAAGCTCTTTTTGTAGAGAACTTAAAGCCAAACGTCAAACGTAATGGTTGTGATTGGTAACAATTAAAAAGTAGTTTTTTATTTAATTTATTAAAAATTTGACAATTAAACATAAAATGTGTTTGATAATTCTATTTTTATTTATCATTTTTTTAAATTTTAATTAAAATTTATTAAATTTTGAAAATAGAATTTTTTTACTTTTAAATTTTTTTTACACCATTTTCGATTTTTTCTTTTATTCTTCAAATCAACACTTCATATTTTATATTGTTAAACAAAAAATAAAAATAAAAGTTATAAAAAACATTTATTATTTTTTATTTAAAAAAAATAAAAAATAGTTGCCAAACATATTTTCATTTTTTAAAAATAAAAATAAAAAAACAAAAATAAAATTATATTTTTATTTTTGTGTTTAAAAAAATAAAAAACAAAAATTTTACCAAACACAACCAATATGTTTTAACTTGAGTTGGAATGTTTAAACAAAGGTTATACCCTTGTGATGTGTTTGTTGGCTTCACTAAAATATGTATTATCTAAGAAAAAGATGAACTCACCAATGTTAATTGTTTGTGAAATTCTAATTTAACTTTGGTATGTTGTACTGGTCAATGACTTGATTTGATTAGCCTATTTGAGGAGTTATCTCTTATTAAGATTTGTATGAGCTTCTTTCAATGAAATTTCCATTACAAGAAATAAATCACGAGTCAAAATGGTCATACATAAATGCATATTTATAGTTTTAATTAAAACTTGTATTTTAGTATAAATAGGGTAAATGGAGGAATATGTAATAATAAAGGGTATATAGACTAAACATATATAAATGGAAAACAATACAAATAGATTTAATTTAATCACGTACAAAAAGTTAGTTGATGTTTACTCTTTACTGTTGCTCAAACAGGCTCGTGATGATACGATCAGCCAAAGTAGAAAAGACAGACAGACTGACACGTGATCAAATTTAAGACACTCATTTAATATATTTTAATTCCTAAACTAATAGAATAATCAACGACTAAAGTTCCAAATTAGCCAATAAATCAACTACACGTATACAAAGGTCTGTTCCCCCAAAAACATCCACCAATGAGATTGGGCCACACCCACACACGTATTCTGACAGCCTCGTCAGAAACACAACAAGTCTCGGCGTCTGCCACGTGTCATAAAGATGTGGCGGATCGTGGCTCGTTATTAGCCGTTTATTAATAGATTATTAAGAAGAGTTCAAACTCAACGGATACGATTTTCAAAATTCCCGCTAAGCTTATCAGGATTTGGCGCGCCTTCCTCCATAATTAGGCTTTAATTATTATTATTATTAATAATATGATTACGATGTGTGTTTAATAAGTTAAACATGGAGGATATGGACGACAAGCTTTTTTTTCAATCTGATTAAGGTTTTGGACTTTTGCCTAAAAGTTTCTTATAACAATTAATTCGCTACATATTTATAATACTTTTAATTCTTTTGACAAAAACACACACTTATATATAAGACTTTTATTTATTTATTTTTATTTTGGGAGAATATATATAAGATTTGTTCATATCAAGAATCAAGTAGAAGGAGGGGTATGGTAGGAAACATAAAGTTTCGTATCAAAATTAATTGTTAATGATTGGAATAATTCATGTTCTTATGTATTGTTAAATATACTCACACATTTTCCATCAAGATGGTGACCATATTTTTGTTCACTAATTTTGGACGGTTCGATTACAAGTGACTCTGTCTCTTTTTGACTCACTATCCTCGAATCACAAGTGACTCTTTTGGCTCTCTTTCTGGACCAGTTTTGGATTTGGATCAGATACATACTCGTTAGAGTTTTCTTTGACTCATGATACCCTGTTAGAATATGGAATATGAGTTTAGAAGTAGAATAAAGTGTATGGTAAGAAGCATGTGGTTTTATTTCAAAACCAATTAATAATAAGTGAAGTAACTCATGCTCTTATGTATTGTTGAATGTACCTACACACTTTTCATGTGAAATATTTTCTCAAACATATGATGACACCTCTTGGAGTTGTGTATACTTATGCAAGAAGTTAAATATGATGTCATCAATTTAATTACACCTTGTATAATATAGATATATTTCATACTAAAAATAAAAAGTAGTAAGTATTTTCAATAGTGTGTATAAAAGTAGTGTATATATTATACTACATTTATAAAAATTTGTCTAATAGTGTAGTAAAATGTGTACAAAATTAGTATAAAATATAACATTAGCCAAATTTAGCATACAATAAATTCTACTTTTTTATCACTAATTAATACTATTTATTAATTGAAAGTTTTATAACTTTTTATATTTATATTTTCAATAGAAATTCAATAACTTTGTAAACATTTTGAGTTAATTTATGCATTGTGCATTAGAGTATAATTATAAAAATTAGACAAAATATAACATTGATTTATTTTTTGGGTCAAATTTAACACAAAATTTATACGATCCATTAAAGATGATGTTATAGAACACTAACAGTGTTCAACACCACTTGACTCGATATATTGTAATTGATACAATTTATCACATAATATAAAGTGGTGTTGGGCACCAAATTACCTATAAAAATAATATATAAGATACATAGAGGGTGTTCCTCTTAATTTTTATAAATGTTTACGTACCAACAAAAAAAAATAAAACATTGATACTGTTGTTTTAATGTATGAACTATAGTCACTCACTATTATATATACATAGAGAAAGAGCAGTTAGGTATTCATAAACCTTAAAAATATATGAATTTTTCTTCTTGTGATATCTTTCTGTCTATGCATAAATAAATCTATATTATGCTTTCTAGACCGTGAAAATGATTTTCACTTCACAATCTCAAAACAAAATAAAAAGAGTTTTAGGTAGGACTGTTTTTGGTACTTGCAGTGTTGTAGAAAAGAAGTTGTGAGAGTTTATTAGGTCACTGTCATTTCATCAAAGATAGAATTCCTTAAAGTCGTAGCACATCAGAATTAAGTACCCAACATATATTTCAATTTTCATGCCACTAGTCCCCGACCAACTCCATTCACCTACCAATTTTGCGCCACAAAATTATCTATCTATCTATATAAATATATATATATATATATATATAAATCCCAGCACTTTAATCCCAAATCTCTATCTTTTCTATTATTATTATTTCAAAAAAAAAAAAGAAGCATTAATTGTATTTGCGTTATAAATACACAATGCTTTATATTTGTTAGAGTTAAATACCAAATTTTTTATTTTTATGTAAAAAATATTCAATGTTAAATATATGTTAAAGATAAATATCTAATTATTTTTTGCAGCAAAAATATCCAAAATTGCTAAAATATTACTTTTATAGGTAGTTCCTTTATTGGAGTTGTTAAATGTTGACTCATCAGATATGTATCACTCTATAATTTGAGTATTTTTGTTTTCAAAATATGTATTTTTTAATTTTGAATTAATTTAATATTTATTTTTAATTCATTTCTCTAATTCAAAATATTTTTAAAAAAAAAATATATTATGAAATAGACTGATTGCAAAATGACAAGTGTCTGCTTAGTCAATATATTGAACAACTTTAATAGATGAGGTAATTAAAGAAATAATATTTTAAAAATTTATGTATTTTTACTTTATACGAAACGTTATGTATTTATGCCGCAAATCCCCAAATTTATAATAGCAACTTCCAATTGATTTTACTTACTTCTATCCTTTATACTAATGGAGAAATGGGGGATTCATCCTATACTATTACGAAGCTCTCAAATGGTTAAATCTATTCTTCAAATGCATGCGTATACAAAATATTATCAGACAATTATATGTACTTATGAATTAGTTAATTTAGCAAAATGGTACAAATAAGAACCAATATCGAGAAGCTTCTTATTAGGCCTTGTAGTACAAATAAATTTTGGCTTAATCAACTCCCTTAAAGCTCACGTCAAGCTATTTTCATTTCTTAGTAACTTTATTCGCCTTGAACATTCACTAATTTAACTCTTTGTATAATCTGTTCTCTCGAGTCACTTTCATCGCGTTAGATAAATAATTTTAACCAGAAGTGACATTTTCTTGGGTACTTGAAATTGACTCATTAATTCAAGAGAAGCCAAACCCAAAAAAATGTATTCATTGTCCTAACGTTAGCAAGAATCAATTTATTGTTGGAAAGAATATATAATGGAACAAGTTGTTATTAAATTCATTAGGGTCATGACTTGAAATAATAATTAGTAGTTAGTTTGTGTGTGTTGCAGGCAATTGAGGAGCCAAAATTTGAGTTTTAACTTATTAGAGAAATTATTGGAAGTTGAAAGGAGGACCACTAGGGTTTCTTTCTATACCTTTCTTATTCACATCACATGTTTGTCAAAATGCCACATTACACTGTCCATTCTCCAGACAAGTGTGACAGCCGTTCACCACCGAGCTATATACATATATATATACATATATGTAAATTGTCATTGTTTTTGTTTTTTCAAATTTATTCATATATTTTATAGAATATGTAAATTGTCATTGTTGATGATGATTTTTGATTAATTATTAAACTGTTGTAGTTAGTAGTAGGGTTTCGAGACTCGAATGACTCTCATGCCTCCCAAGTACTATCTTTTTTGTACGAACCACTCTCATTTTGATACCTTCAAACAGAATATTCTCATATCATATATAGTGCGCCATCCTATTATTCGATGTTTTAATAAAGTTTAGAAATTACATAGCTACTTTCCCAAACAATTTTGAAAAAAAACACATTAGAGTAGTTAAACTTATGATATTTGTTTTTCTTTAGTCTTTTCAACCTTTTTCTATATCTTTTTTTTCTTCTTTTCTGTTCAAGACGGAATGATACAACAAATGAAAAGAAAGAAGAAAAAGAAAGTTGTTTTTGAAGTGATGGTATAATATGAGTGATCGAGTCCAGTCAATATTCTTGTAAGAGCACACGAAAGAGTATGGAGAGTATAATAGATAGAGACATTGGTATAAAACAAGTGGGCCAATAGTTCGGCCCACTAGAGAGCTTAAGTCATGTAGGGGAACGTACATGAACATGAACTGCACCCACTAGCTAGGTAGAGGACTAGCTATAGCCCTAGTTGTAGCTTCGGCCCACCAGAGAGTTTAAGTCATACAAGGCAATGTCATGAACATGAACCAACAACTAATCCTTAGCAAAAAAAAAAAAATGAAAATTATGTAAAATATTAATTTTCGTTAAAAAATTACGTTTTTGTGGTTAAATTTTTATTTTTAAAGTTTACTTTAAAGAAATTTTTACATTTTTATGGTTTTGTATTTTTTTTTTTTTGTGTTGTTTTCACGTTGTTTTTAAGTTTTTTTTGTTGATGTTTAGTTGGTCCAGTGAGTTCTTTTTTAATTGTTTTTACTAAAAATTGTATTTTCGTAATTATGAAACTTTAAAAAACATATTTTTTAAAACTTGAGTGCATATATTTTTTTTAAAATAAGAACAGTAAAAAAGTTAAAAAGAAAACAAAAAAAAATGTGTATTTAAGAAAAAATCTCAAAAAAAAAACATCAACTAGCTAGAGGCCTAGCCCTAGTTCTAGCGTGTCGACAAGAGCTTTTTTTTTTGTGCAAGAATGCAATTTAGGGGATTAATTGATATTAAGAGAACTAATTTTATTATTTAAGAGTTTTTAAAAACAATATCAAAAATGAAACGACAAATGCATACTACTAAAAAAATAAGGTGGTAAAATAACTATTTGTTATGAACATCAAAACATCGACTCAACTATGATTAAGAATATATATATATATATAAATAGAATATTGTTATGAAATACATATAGCATTGAACACCACATAAGAATATAAGTAGATCTCACACTATTAACTTTTATATAAACACCATATATTAATTATGGTGTTGAGCACATATAACCCGCTAAGCATTTCTTTATATTGTAGGACTTATAACTAAAAGTGTCAGATAAGTAAAAGTTGCGGCTTATTTTTTCTATTTGGATAATTATTAGATAAATATATTTTTTTAATGAAAAATTCTTTTCAAAGTATTTGAATATTAATAAAAAAAATCTTTTATGAGTAAATTATGAATTATAAAAATTATTTTAATTTAGAAAACTACTTCTCAAAAGTCTTTTTGGTAGAGAAGCTAGGGTTTTTTTTTTTCAGCTTCTCCCAAAAGGACTTCTAAACTAAAAAAATGACATCTTATTTTTTTTTTACCCAAACACCTCCAAAATAATTTTTTTTATTCTAGAAGCTAAAAAGAGCTTATAGAAACTTAGCCAAATAGGGCCTTAATGTTATATTATTTTGTATAATATAATGTTAGATTAAATAATGTGACAAAATGTGATTTGCCACATGAATGTGATTTGTCATATGTAACGTCTCAAAATTCCTAATAAGGGTCTAGGAAGGCATTATTGAAATATTATGTGATTTAATTGAATATTTTTGTGAATTGCGTGAGTTATATTATTATATGACTCATTATGCATGTTTAAGTGTATTAAATGTGCGAAACATGCCCGCTTTTATTTAAATGGGCATATATGTAATCTTGACTTGCTGAAGGTCTAATTGTGATTATAAGATTGTGACCACATTATTCTGTGGATATATGTGAAATATTCGGCAGGAGTCGGTCCTTTTGAGCAAGATAGCGGTTTAGTCACAACGGGGGATTTATACTCGACTCGGGGTGAGACAAGGGGTATTTCGCTAATTCGGTGAGTTACCGGGACTCGTTAGAGTATGGGTCGTATTTTGAGAAAAATAGTGATATTCCGGGTTTAGAGAAATTATCTAGAAATTTTGAGTAATGCGGGATTAGATAGTTAAATGACGTTTTTTAGAAGATTTTAAGAGAGTGAGGGCATTATGGTCATTTGGACCATGGGCTGTCTTAGTTAACTGAAGCTTATCAACTTTCATCTTTAGAAACAGAACACTCTCTTCTTTTCCTTCTCTCTCTCTCTCTCTCTCTCATGTGGTCCTCTCTGTCTCTAAGCTTTGAAACTTTGGAAGAAAACTTGGATTCTAAGGATTAGAGGCAAGTTGGCTTTGGGAATTAGAACTGCTAATTGTTTTAACAACTGGGGTTCGGATTCTATCAAAGGAAACTTAATTACCTGAGTTTTAGTTTTGTTTTATTTGTTAGTTTTGAAGTTTTATTGAATTTCTAAGTTTGAAGGAGTTTTGGTTGAGTTTAAGGTGTGTTTTGATGTTTCTGGGCTATTGGGACCATTATTATGGTTGAAACTAGTTAAAGTTATGTTTTGGGATAACTTTTGGGAAGTTGGAGATTCTTAAAATTGTTGGAAATTCGAGTTCTCAGGGTTGCGCCATGGAGTTGTTCTTGGAGCACCACGACCCTCGTGAACTCAGAGAACAACGGTGTGCCTTGAACCGCCTTAGCGCTAGGCGGGTTGCTCCGTAGCGCGTGTCCAGTGATTTTTGGGCTCGGGCTATCTGACTTGTTGAGCGCCACGATCCTTAGTGGGGGGCACCGCGACTCTAATTGGGGAAAAATTGGAACTTTGGTTTTGGGTTATGGAAACCCAAACCTAAGAGCTCGAGAATGAATCTGCTACCCAGGTTAGTAGAATTCAGGGTCCCAAAGGCTAGAACTTGATTCAGAAGCCTTTATTAGTTTGTTTCCCAATAATTATTCCTTGATATGGTTGTGACTAGGGTGAACTGTTAGGCTCGAGAGGAAAGGATCGTACTCGGGGTGGTCATACGCTATTTACTCAAGACCTAAGGTAAGAAAATTGCACCCAGTCTGGGCTTGGCCCAGTTATAGAACATGGTTATAACCATGCATAGAATGTTTATTAAACATGTTGATTGCGTTGTGCTTTCCTGAGTTAAGTAATGACTGCTTATCTGTTATGTCTGATTGAAAGGCTCGACTTATAAGTCGAGGGTGATTTGCTATATCTGATTAAAAGGCTTGGCGAGGGTTATCTGCTATATTTGATTGAAAGGCTCAAATTATGATTTGAGAGTTTATCTGTAACACCCTACTAATCAGGACTATTACACTATGTACTTTAAATGGAACTTAACTCGCTAAATGAGTAATTTGGACTGAAATCGTGTAATTGAAACTAACCTAAGAATTAGGTATTAAAAGTTTTGGTCAACAATAACCATTTCATTAAAAAAATTAGATTCGTACAGGGGATCCCAAAAGGGTTTATAAACTGACACATGAACAACATAAACACCAAAAGTCGGCCTAGGCGGCAAAATTTCGGGTTCAACTCGAGTTCCAGCAAGTAGTCTTGACCGTGGCAGTCGAGCAGGCCGCATATGTACACTCCACCTCTGAAGCTCTCCAACTTAGAGTTGGTCCAGCTATTCCCTTGCCCTTACCTACACCACAAAGCACTCGTGAGTTGAGGCCCAATAAGAAAACCTCACAAGGCATAACAATATTCAAAAGCACTAAACACATGGTTCACAATTATAAAAAACATTTAAGTTTGTAACCATGTTCCATAGTTTACAAAGATGTTCATGTAATCAATTACACAGCTCAGGAAGACAGTCCTGCCGAACGGCCCTACCGAGCTAAATGCATACACACGCATTTCGTTCACGGTTCATTCCCGAAAAGTGGGGACTTCACCCTCCAAACTAAACTCACCTTCACAACCTAGGATCCACACGCTATGTCAGCCAGCCCCACACTCAATGCGATGGTTGCATGACCCCACGTTCAACACGTTGGTCGAAAATCAGTTATATCATGCATTGACTGATAACTCAAGACTATTAAGCATATCGAATTTAATGTAAACAAGCGGCCATAGAGGCAAACCGAGAGGCCCCTTGCCCTATTCCCTTTTTAGCTAGCCTTATAGCTAGCCAAGCGTACCTCGCGCTTTATATTTTAGGCGACCATGGGGTCGTACAAGGTGCTGGGAATTGTGCCCTGAAAGCATATGTAGTAAACATTGTTTTAAGAAATAAATAAATAAATTGAATTTGTTATGCATATATTTTATGGACTTTATTATTCTGTGATAATATTATGTAAATATCAGAAAAATTCTTAAGTTCATATATGTGATCTCAAACACATATTGGTACGGAAGGATTGTGTTTGAGATAAATGAACTTGAATAGCTAGCAGTAAAATAAAGTTATGGAATCTTTAAATTAATTACTGCAAGTACAGTCCACTAGTATTATGAATACATGTGATCTAGATCCGGATCACTAGTGTAGTAGGACACTTTAGTGGAGGTACTTTATATATTAGAGAATATATAGAACTGGACCAGATATATTTATTAATACTTAGTTAAATACCGTTTCGAAGTATTAATTAAATATATCAACTGATGATCATATAAAAATATATCTTAATCCTGAAGTTACTATGAACTCCTGTTTATGCTATATGAGTTCTTTGATTCACTCGTTAGGGTATGTCAGAATGATCAGGCTAAACTTTTATTTTGGGAACTCATTAATGTAAATGGCTGGGGACATTGTTTACAGATATGGAATCTATACATTATCGTAAGAGATTGAATAATGGTTCTCTTAAGGGTTGACTTTTGGGACTGAAAGGTTATTGAGCTCAAATTCATAATTTAGTTATGAATTAACCTTCACTAGTAAAATCAATGGTACTTAAGGAAACAAGATATAATTAAAAGAGTAAAATAATAATTGTATTCCCGATTAATTATGAACCATTATTATAGGGTTAATTTGTATGTAATGATTATATCAATGGATGCTTTATTATTATAAAGTACTCAGTAAATGAAATGTCTATAATTACAAGAGTGCAGTCTCATATTTATAGTGGAGTAATCATGAGATTAATAAATTAAGATTATTTAATTAAAGAGTTTAATTAATAATCTCAAATTTATTGGAGCTTGGAATTATAGGTCCATAGGTCCCCACAGCAGCTCTATCAACATTATTCAAGGCAAGAGTTGATATAAAGGGAAAAATGGTTGAAAGACATATTTAAGAAGAAATTTGTTCTTCGGGCCAAATATGCAATTATGTGATAATAGTGATTAATTAATTAATTACAAATTATAATTAACAAAATTAATTAATATTTAATTATTATGTAATTTTTGAAATTATATTAAATAATTAATTAATTATAATTTTCAAAATTATAATAAATTAAATATTTAATTTCGAAATTATTATTGGTTTTAATTAATTGGTAGAATTTGTTGACGCGGTTCTTCGGCAACAGATAATTATACGAATAAACGGGGTGGATTAGTTCTAGATAATGAACCATAATATGTAAATATTTATATTCCAAACTGGCGAAAATAGTATAGGGGGAATGTTATAACTCCTTTCCTTTTAGGTGGTTCGAAGGTTAAAATCCCTCTAGTCCACCAGTCAATATTATTGATATATCACTCGTATTCCTTACAGGGTGTTTCTTTACAAACTGGACGCCAACCCCTTGCAACGCCCAGGCTCCCCATATTTATAGGGAGAGGACACCTGGGTGTTGGTAAAGGGGGTCATCCCGTGACCTTCTTACCCATCATGTCACCTCTGTGACACTTATGATTAATTCCTAAAACCTGACAATGAAGTGTTGTCTAATCAATAGGTAAGGGGGATAATGGGCCGCATGGCCCAAACGAGTCGTGGGGTGCCTGAACACGCATATTTATGCTGCGTGTCCGAGAATTCAGGAATGGAGTAGACACGTGATGTCTGATATGCGCACGTTTACATTGTGTGATTGACTTCATAAATGGTCGGGGGTGTCAGTTCTATGACGCACCTCGAGCTCAATGTAGTTCCAGCTCGTGGTGTCCACACTACTGACCCAATGCCTTAGAGTATTCTTACTAACCCTTTGACTAGCTCGGGCTAAAGAGGTGGAGACTCGTAACAGCAGCTCCGGATAGGAGGCTTCCACGTGGCGGATAGAATTATGCCATTTTCCAGCTCGCTAATAACCCGTGGATGTTTAGGGTGTACATTTGCCCCCCAAGCCCCTGCTCGTGGCACGTGACGTCACATGTGGCCACAGTAGGGGCTTTTAGGCTTCCTTTTTGACTCTTCATGTCCCACCTATTGCGCTGGTATCGGTTACGTGGAGCATCGTGGTTGGTGACAGTCCGTCTTCCGAGAATCGCATTAAATGGCCTAGCCTATCTTCGGCCGTCGTTTCGTCTTTCGAGTTGTGACCCTCGTATCTCGCATTAAGACGATTGAACGGTCCTCGTCCCTTTGCCTTTTATGTATATATAAGGTTGGCCACTTTTCGCATGAGTCACCCTTTATTTGAAAATTTTTCCTCATCTTCTCTCTTCATAGCCTCAGAAGACTTTTTCCTTTCGGTTACCGTTCCAGAAGTCTTCGAATTCCAGACACAAGGGTTTCTCCGTGACTCCAATTCTAAAGGCTCCACTAGGATTCTGATTTCTACGCCCTTTTCGATCTTCACACAGCAAAAACCTCTGTAAGTCCTCTACCTGATGTATGTTTAAATGTTTCTGTTTTTCTTTGTTTATGTAAACTTCTTTCTTAGTCGCACACTATAGGCTGTTTTTTTTTCTTTCTTTTTGGCTGGTATTTTGTGCATAGGTTTTTATCCTAGGGGTATCGACCATAGGAGAAAATGCTTAGGAATATGACGCATAGGACAAGATAATTCTGGGGTGACTTTTCTGGGTAATCTCTTAAAATGCCTGTTTGGAGAGGGGAAGACGACAAGTTTCTGGGGTGCAAAACTGGGTAGCTTAGGGGCCACGCTTCCCAAGCGGTTTTGCTTTTGAAACTTTCCCTCCAAGGCAAGCATTATCCTGACCCTCCTGACACACGGATCCCGAGCAATCGGGGACCTGTTGGGAGCATAGGTGTGTGTTCATAGAACCGTGTTGCCTCACTCACCGCAGGCTGAGATTACCTAAGCCCGTATAAGGAAAATCATTCCTCGCGCTAGATTCCCTTTCTTATTTTTAGGTCGCATTTCTAAATTTTCTTCATCTTTGTTCGTTAGGTGACCAGATGGGACCCGGGAAGAACATGCCCAAGAAGAGTGCCGCCAGCTCGTCATCCCAGCAGGCCAGCAAGGGGAAGGAGGTTGTAGCGGAATCCCCTATCCCCCTCTTCGGTCCCACCGTGGAGAAAGAGGTCGAGGTGGGACCTGATGCCTTCTTCGAGGCCGAGAGGATTTTCTCGAAGGTTACAACTCAGGGGAAGGTCAACAAGATCCTGCTATCCCACAACATCGAAATAGGGACACGAGCTCTTGTTGCCCAACCTCCCCTCGAGGGTGAGCGGAGCTGCACACCGCTCGACGAGGAGTTCGCGGCCTGGAGCGATGAACACCTTAAGGCCGGGGCCTTTCTTCCTTTGGACCAGTACTTCGCGGACTTCCTGAACTCGTGAAGCTGGCCCCCTTTCAGCTCCCCCTAACTCCTACCACCTGTTAGCGGGGCTGAGGTACTTGTTCCTGAAGCAGGAATGGGAGGTCCCTACACCGGCGGACATTCTCTACTTTTTCTACCTTAAAGCCAGCCTGGAACAACGGGGGCGAGGCGACGGGTTCTATTACTTGACCCATTTCCCCAACTCCGACGCAGTCATCGAGCTGCCCAACCACCCCAACGACTTCAAGGACTAGTTCTTCATGTCGACGGGGTTCCGCAACTGCGAACTCCATTACTTCAACTGTCCTCGTAAGTTCTTTCTATCCTCAGCTCGCAAAATCGTTGCTGACTTGTTTCTTTCCATGCGTATTGACTAGAATATTATCGTGCAGCTATTTTTGCGAGGACAGCTAAATCGGTGACACTCGAGGGTCAATATGAGACCTTGGCGGGGCTCCCTCCAAGCAAAAAAGACTACCGCCAGCACGTGTCTGATGAGCCGATGCTGGTGTGTAAGTTAATTCCTTCGGGCCAGACCCTGGCCTTGAGGAGGCCGTGGATCGCCCCAGCAGCTCGCGAGATGGCGCCCATCCCCGAGGAGAGGGCTGCGGATGACGACGAGTAGGACGAGGAAGACGAGGTGCCGCTCGTGCGTCAGAAGAGGGCTCTTGAGATCGCCTAGGTGGTCAACGCGGAGCGGACCCAGTCTGGGGTAGCAGCCGGCCCCTTTGACCAAGGTAACCCATACTTGTTTAAGGATTTAGATAGGGCTGCCGCAGACATACGACTAGCTAGGTTTAATCCCAGCCAACTCCTTCACCGTCATCAAAATTACCTAGCTCGTAACGTAACTCTGCTCCAGTGCATTGACCAACTAGTGTTGCACTATGACATGGGCCGTCCTAGGGGGTACTATAGTAGTAGACAATAGCTTGGCCTTTAGGTCGGCCTTTTTTGAGGAGTACGGGACCAACCTTAGGTCGTGGCCCTCCCTTCTGGAGGGTATAGTAGCTCCAGGGTTTAGGCAGTATGTAGAGGAGTCCAGTTCTGAGGCGGATCCGGACCCAGAGCCCTCTCTCATTCGTGAATTTATAATTTTAGACTCCCACGTAGAAGCTCTGCGGCCGGAGGTCGTGGCAATAGATTCCTCCTCTAGCTCGGAGGGTAGGACCTTTTTCAATACATTCTTTAGATTTTTTGCAATCAAATATTTTTACATGCATACTGATGCTTCGTTGTCTTTGTTTCGGGCGAGGAGATGTCACAGCCCGGGGACAACGTTCTGCGATCCATGTTTCACGGGGGGAATCCTTCCTCCGGGTCGTCTGGACCATTGGTAAAGAAGCTCTGGCTGACCAAGAAAACTCCCCCTCTCGGGACCACCTCCAAGTCTCCTGCCAAGGGGAAGGGCCAGGGTCCTTCCGCCACAGAGAAGATGGCTCCACCTCCTGTCTCTACCCGGGAACTGGAGGTACCAACCGGGACCTTACCAGCTCCGATTCCCGCCATACGCGACCCGGTCAACACTCAGGCCTTGGAGAAAATCTCTGAGGCCTTTCGAGGGACGGTTTACGAAACCGCGACCTATATGCTGGATCACTACTACAATGCCACCCCGAGGTACTTGTGAGAGATTGAGACTAGGAGCCCCGAGAATGTTATGGAGTCTTCACTGGGGATGACCCTCACGGTAAGTTTGCTTTACCAATGGTTCTCTTTGCTTTTTCTAAAGCCTTTGCCTTATTATCCTTTTACCTTGCAGGCGGCTTTGGCTCTACACCGAAGCATATCTCGGTCCAAGGCCAGGTTTGAAGAGATCAGGGGCGAGCACCAGATTGCTCATGCCGCTCTCCCGTCTGCTCAACAACAAAAGCAGGATGCCAAGGCTGCCCTGGCAGCTGTCAGGGAAAGCGAGAAGGCCGCGCAGGCCGCCTTGTTTGCTGCGCAGATCGACCTGGAGGCAACCCGAGCCAAGCTGCTGGAGGCTGGGGCTACCAAGGTCGCCTTGGATGCCGCGAAGGTCGAGGTTGAAGAGGCCAAGGCCGCCCTTGTGGCGGAGAGGCCATCTTCCAGCTCCTCCATGGAGGCCATGTTGTATCATTGCTGGGCCTTCAACCAGAATGGTGACTTTTCCTTCCTGGGGCCGGAGGTGTGGGAGTCCTTTCTTGAGAAGTTCAAGGCTCGACTTCAACAGGAGGCGCCCTCTGAAACTGGGGAGACTTTTGTTGCAGCCGAGCAGGACGCCGAAGGGGTGACTTCGTCGAAGCGGCCTGGTGGGGCTTAGGACTTTTGCACCTTTTTATCTTATTTTTTATTTGTAACTTTATATCACAAGGTTTTTTATCCTCGGGACAATTGGTTTCCTTAGATTTACTTTAACCTATTTATATATATATATATTTTGTGGTTTAACTTTATTGTTACTCCTCTTTAACGCATTTGGTGAGAACTTAGTTTCTGTTGGTGTTATGATTGACATCTCATGCTTTTTAGGGAAAAAAAACATCGATTAATCAATTTGAATCGACTTCTAAGTTTTAGGACCTAGTTGTATCCACAACATTAATTTTAAAAACTTAGCTCGCGTTAATCCTTTATTGATATCTCGCGCTTTTTAAGAAAAACATCGATTAATCAATTTGAATCAACTTCTAAGTTTTAGGACCTGGTTGTATCCAGGACAATAATTTTAAAAACTTAGTTCGCATTAATCTTCTATTGATATCTCGTGCTTTTTAAGAAAAACATCGATCAATCAATTTGAATCAACTTCTAAGTTTTAGGACCTGGTTGTATCCAGGACATTAATTTTAAAAACTTAGTTCGTGTTAATCTTTTATTGATATCTCGTGCTTTTTAAGAAAAACATCGATCAATCAATTTGAATCAACTTCTAAGTCTTAGGACCTGGTTGTACCCAAGATATATGCCCCCCAAGTAATCAGGAAAGGACCTTTCGTGGTTACTTGACATTACATCAACAAACATATATGACACCGCGAAAAGACTCTCTCTCATTATTTAATAAACAAAATGTGGCTTTTCTAATTAAGCCTTACAAAGATATTACTAATAATATTTCTTTAGGTGTATAGCGTTCCAAGTCCGCGGAACTGCTTCTCCATTAAGCCGAGCTAGCTTGAAGGTTCCTTCTTTCACGACCTCTGTTATTTGATAGGGCTCTTCCCAGTTTGGTCCCAACACTCCGTCCTTGGGATCCTTACCAGATAAGAAGACTCTTCTGAGTACCAGGTCGCCTACGCTAAAGACGCGTTTCTTGACCTTTGAGTTGAAATAACGAGTGATCTTTTGTTGATAATACGCAAGTTGCAGCTGTGAAGCTTCTCGTTTTTCATCAATTAGGTCGAGGGACGCGCAGAGCAATTCGTCGTTCCGGTCTTGGTCAAATGTCTGGACTCTGTGCGAGGCTACCTTTACTTCGACAGAAAGGACGACCTCACTCCCGAATGCTAGGGAGAAAGGAGTGTGACCCGTCGAAGTTTGGTGCGAGGTCCGGTATGCCCACAGTACCTGGGGGAGCTATTCGGGCCAGACTCCCTTGGCTTCATCCAGTCTCTTCTTAAAGCTTGCTTTTAGCGTCTTGTTGACAGCCTCGACCTGTCCATTGGCTTGGGGATAGGCCACGGAGGAGAAGCTTTTAACAATGCTGTGCCTCTCGCAGAATTCGGTGAAGAGATCGCTGTCGAACTACGTTCCGTTATCTGACACAATTTTCTTTGGCAGCCCGAATTGGCAAACAATATTCTTGACCACGAAGTTAAGGAACCCTTTTGAAGTGATCGTCGCTAGAGGCTTTGCTTCTGCCCACTTTGTGAAATAGTCGATAGCCACCACCGCGTAGCGAACTCCTCCTTTTCCAGTAGGGAGGGCACCAACCAGGTCAATCCCCCAGACCGCGAATGGCCATGGGGACGAGGTCATCTTTATCTCGACCGGAGGAGCCCGAGCAATTGTGGCAAATCGCTGGCACTTGTTACATTTTTGGACGTAGGAGAACGAGTCCTTTGACAGATTGGGCCAATAGTACCCTTGCCTCAATATCTTCAAGGCCAGGTTTTGCCCCCAGCATGATCTCCGCAAAAGCCCTTGTGCACCTCCTGCAAAATGGTCTTCACCTCGCCTGGTAGAACACACCGTAGGAGAGGTAAAGAGAGGCCACACCGCTATAATATCCCATCTATCACTGTATACCTCGGAGCCTGGTAAAGTACCACCCTTGCGTCATTTCGCCCCTCGGGTAACTTCCCTGCTGTGAGATACTCGAGGATGGGAGTCATCCAAGTCGGTCTGGCATCGATCATCTCGACCTCCGCCTCGATTTCCTCTATGCTTGGTCTTTCCAAGAACTCTACCGGCACCAGCCCCAAAGTCTCCGCCTCCGCAGAGGTAGCGAGCTTTGCCAGGGCGTCTGCGTTGGCATTCTGCTCCCGAGGTATCTGCTCGATTGAGCCGCGCTCAAATGCGGATAGCTCTTTCTTTACCTTGGCCAGGTAAGCAACCATTGATAACTCTACAAAATAGAGTTATTTTACCATATTTTATATGCTAATTGTTGCTTAGTTCTTGAGTTTTTAATTTATTAGTCTTAGTGTAGTTTTATAGATATTTTATTATAATATGTTGTCATTTAATTATATGAAATTTGTATTGTTAAGTTAGAAGTTAAAAATGTAATTCTTTTGAACTTAAATGCTTTATTAAATTAAGTTATAATCAATATTTTCAAATAATTAATATGATTTATTTATAATTGAAAATATTTGATTGTTATTTAATTTATTTTTATCTTGTAGGAATTATATTGCATGCTTGATAGAAAGAAGAGAAAAGAAAACAAAAATGGCATTTATGAAGAGAAAATAGCAAATTGAAGCTTCATTCCTTCAGCAGACCCGCCAGGCCCACTGCCACCTCAGGCCCACGCCTGGCCCAACTCAGCTGCCTTCAGCAGCTCCTTTCCTCCGCCTGGCTAGTCCCTTGCACGATAGCTTCACAAGCAGCTGCCCATCTTCTCCTCAGCATTCATCTCCATCAGCAGCTTCATTACACAAGCTGCCCAGCCATGCGCAGCTCGCCACCTGTCCCCAACAAATCAGCTTCACACTCCAACAAATGCCATCATCCCAGCCATCATCACACTCCCACAAACGCCAGCCCAAGCAGCCAGCGCCCAGGCCCAGTCCGCCTGCCCCAAGGCCCACTCCTGGCCCAGCCCGCCTGCTCCCTGCAGCCGAGACTCACTGCCCAGCCGCCACCTGTCCCATTTTCTCTCAACATTCAGCCTTCTCCTTCTCAGCTTTTGGCTTCTACATCAACCAGCAGCCACCATTTCCTCCTCCACGCCAGCCCAGATTTTGGGCCCAACTCCACCTGCGCCTGCCCAAGGCCCAATCCGAAAGACACTCTCCAACCGTGTGCCTGCCACCAGCCCCTTTATTTTCTTGAGCCCATAAATAACTCAAGTGTACCATTTGTCCCCTTGTCTAAAAATACCACCTTTTTACCCACTTTTCTACACATTTTTCACCCAAAATCATCATCACTCCTATAATTTACCCCTATTTACCATATTATTATTAATTTAATCAATTTACTTAATTTAAATTGATTATTTTAATAATCTCATTTTGGCTATAAATAAGGGTTTTGAAGACCATTTTTGGGTGCTTAATTTTGGTTACCATCTTTTTTTTCTCTCATTTTCTCTCTACCATTCTATCTTCCATTTGGGTTTTTCAAGAGCATTTTGCAAGTATGTATGTCTTTTATTTTGTAATTTCTACTCTAGTTATGTGCTTCTAATCTTTTTCATAAGATTATTAAGATCATGATGAAGCAACTTGTAACTAGGTAATATTTATGTTGTATGTTGATTTCCCTTGTAATACAACAAAGTTTATGGATTTTTCTTCTATTTCTTTCATCTTAAATATCTTGTATTTTAGATTGTTAGAACATATTTACACTTTGTTCTTCATTAGTGCATAAACATAATATTCTTTGTGTAAGATGTGTCATTAAATTGTACACATCCATGCTTAGAACAAAAATATTATGTTTTGCCTTATAAATAATGTTCATTGATTTATTTGTTATTTCATTAGATTGATTTACACTAAATGCTTTGAAATTATAATTTTGAAAAGTGAAGAAAAATCCTATTTTTTTATAAGAAATTTGTGTTTAAAATTATAAATCTTTTTTGAAAAATGATAGTTTAAATTATTTTAACTATCACTAAAACTTGGGAATCAATATACTAATAAATATTATTAAACTTACATTTTGTGGATTCTAGTATCTTGATAATCTTTTCTTTTAATACTTATTTTCAACTCATTATTGGTTTATTCTCATTATCTTAAATAGCTTTATTTTTCAATCTTTTATTTTATGTTCATTAAAACTTATCAATCTTTGGAACTAGGTTAGAATTTATTACTTTTGATTTAAAATAGTTTCATTTTCGATTTTAGACAACTCCTTTGGGTTCGACATCCTTGCTTACGATCACTATTCTATATGGACGATTCGTGTGCTTGCGATAAATAAATTTTTAAACATACCAGTTTTGGGTCCATCAGCCATCTTGGTTCCCCGTGCTTGGTATTCTCCTAACACTTGGTTGACCACGAGCTGGGAATCGCTGTAACATTGGACGGAGCTGGCCCTCAGCTCCTGGGCCACCCTTAGCCCAGCCAATAAAGCTTCGTATTCGACCTCGTTGTTGAACGCTTTGAATCCGAATCGTAACGCTGAGTGGAATCGATGTCCCTCTGGGGATATCAATATGATTTCAGCCTCAGAGCCGTTCTCGTTAGACGAGCCATCTATGAAGACTTTCCATGAGGCTTGAGCTGATTCTTCCACCGGGTCTTCTCGGAACCCTGTGCATTCTGCCACAAAATAAGTCAAGGCCTGGATTTTTATTGCAGTTCATGGTATGTATAGTATTTCAAATTGGCTGAGCTCGATAGTCCACTTCAACAGACGTCCCGATGCTTCAGGTTTCTGCAAAACCTGCCTTAAAGGCTGATCGGTTATGACGTGTATTGAGTGGGACTGGAAATACGGCCTAAGCTTTCGGGAGGCCGTAATAAGGCAGAAGGCCATCTTTTCCATCAACAGATATCGAGATTCAGCTCCAAGAAGCCTCTTGTTGATGTAATAGACTGGCTTTTGAGACCGGTCTTCTTCTCGTACTAGTACGGCGCTAGCCGCATCTTCCGTGACAGTTAGGTAAAGGAAAAGAGGTTCTCCTGCCGTTGGTTTGGATAATACGGGCGGCTCGGCTAAATGTGCTTTTAGGTCAAGGAAGGTGCATTTGCATTCCTCGGTCCACTCGAATTTTTTATTTCCCCGGAGCAGGTTGTAGAATGGCAAACACTTGTCGATAGATTTAGAAATAATCCGATTAAGGGCCACCACCCTTCCTGTCAGACTTTGAACGTCTTTTCGCGACCGGGGTGAGGGCATCTCGAGTAGTGACCTGATCTTATCAAGGTTCACTTCTATTCCTCTGGTATTGACAATGAAACCCAGGAATTTTCCTGACGTGACCCCGAAAGTACTCTTTTGGGGGTTTAGCCTCATGCCGTATTCTCTCAAAATCTTAAGGCATTCCTCCAGATCGGAGACATGGTTATCGGCAGTTTTTGACTTGACCAACATGTCGTCAACATACACTTCCATATTTTTCCCAATCTGATTGGTAAACATCCTATTTACCAACCTCTGGTACGTAGCTCCTGCGTTTTTCAGCCCGAAAGGCATGACCTTGTAACAATAAACATTAGTTGGGGTCATGAAGCTAGTGTGTTCCTGGTCTGCGGGATTCATGGCGATGTGGTTATAGCCCGAGTATGCATCCATAAAGGACATGAGCTCATGGCCCGCTTTGGCATCTACCAATTGGTCGATCCTTGGCAAAGGGAAGCAATCTTTGGGGTAGACTTTGTTCAGATCGGAAAAGTCGATGCAGGTCTGCCATTTCCTGTTGGGCTTCGGGACCAACACAGGATTGGCTGCCCAGATCGAGAACTTTGCCTCGTGGATAAAGCCGCACTTTAGGAGCCGGGCTACTTCCAGTTCTAGGGCCTCAGCTTGGGTCGTTCCTAGGCGTCTCTGTTTGTGGGACTTTCCAGGGACGTTTTTATCCAGGTGGAGGGTGTGCATGATGACTCTCGGGCTGATCCCTATCATGTCTCCATGAGACCGGGCGAACACATCTACATTTTCTTGCAGAAACCTAATCAGCTCTGCCTTCCTTTCTCTACATAGGTTTTTCCCGAGCTTCACCACCTTCGAGGGGTCTTGTGGGTCGATATTCACCTCCTCGAGCTCTTCGATGGCCTGGAGCTCGAATCTATCCTCGCCTACTCTGGGGTCGATATCATTATTTAAGATGATACCCTCCCCTCTGGCATTCTGAGCTTTTTCTATCTCAGGACTAGGTAAAATTTCCTGAGATTCCTCACTCCCGCCCTGGATGGTCATCGTCTGCTGCCCGGGTCTTGATTTTCCCATCATAGAAATGCTATAGCATTCCCTGGCAGCGAGCTGATCACCTCGGACCGTGCATATCCCCGAGGAAGAGGGGAATTTTAGCGTGAGGGGGCGGATGGAGGTTATGGCTTCAAACGCTATCAACGTAGGTCGACCCAAAATAGCATTGTACGTGGTGTGACAATCGATGACCACAAATTCGAGGAGTTTTGAGACAGTCCGGGGTCCCTCTCCCAAGGTAATCACCAGCTCGATTGTTCCTATTGCTGCCGACCCTTCTTCAGAAAATCCGTATAGCATCATGGAGGTGGCTTTCAACTCGGTGATAGATAAACCCATCTTTTCTAGCTTAGACCGAAACAGCAGGTTCATCGAGCTCCCATTATCGACCAGTATCCTCCTAACTCTCCGATCGGCGAGCTGGGCGGCTATGAATAGAGGGTCATTATGAGGGAACTGGACGTGACTGGCATCTTCCTCGGTGAACATGATTGGTTGCCTCTCCAGTCGTTGCTCTTTGGGTAGATGCTGCTCTGGGATGAACTCCACTCCGTTATGAGCTTTCAATTCATTGACATATCTCTTATGGGCACTTCTGCTCGTGCCGGCCAGATGGGGGCCTCCGGAGATCATGGAGAGCTCTCCTCCTATCACAGGAGGAGGGGTGTCCTGATTTATCCGGGGCTCGGGCTGACTTATCGGAGCTTCTGGAGCTGGTTGACCGGCGGGAACTCTATTTCGCGCATATTGAGCTAAGGGTCTGGCTCTGATGAGAGTCTCGATCTCATCCTTCAGATGCCTACAATCGTCAGTGTTGTGGCCAATGTCGTTGTGGAATCGACAAAACTTGGAGGGGTCCCGCTTAGCCTTCTGGTGCTTCAAAGGCTCCGGCTTCTTCCAGGGAAGGCGACCAGAGTTTGCTAGGAAAATGTTCTCCCTGGTGTTTGTGAGCTCGGTGTAAGTCGCATAGACTGGCTTAAACTTTTCTCCAGGCTTGTTCTTCTTCGGGCCGTGCTGGTCGCCCTCGCCGCTCCCTTTTCTCTTGCCTCCACCAAATTGGTTATTCTGTGTAACGGTTTGGGTCGCTTTCACGACATCCGTTCCCACTTCAACGGGCTGATCAGAGGCTTGGCTGTTTCCCGCGGCCGATGCTTGCGCCTCCTCCAGGTTTATCCATCCCTGAGCCTTATTTAAGAATTCGTTCACGGTGCTGACACCTTTTCTCTATATCTCTTCCCAGAGTCCACCTCCAACGAGGATCCCAGTCTTCAAGGCCATAAGCTTAGAACTATCATCTACGTCCCTGGCTCGAGTAGCGACATTTGCGAATCTGCTCAGGTAATCTTTTAAAGGTTCCTCGGGCTGTTTCTTTATGTTTGCCAAGGTGTCGGCTTTGACGCGAGCAACCTAAGAAACTCGGAATGCCCTCTTGAAGTCGGCAAAAAAGGTTTTCCACGAGCTGATGGACTGCTTTTTATTCTGCTTGAACCATTGCTTAGCCGGCCCAGTCAAGGTGGAAGGAAATATTAAACACCTTAGCTCGGGACCGATGTTGTGGGCCATCATCAGGGTATTGAACATACCCAAATGATCTGACGGGTCCCCGTCTCCATCAAATTTGGACAAGTGAGGCATACGGAAACCAGGTGGATACGCCGTGGCTGCTATGCTGGGGGCAAAGAGCTCGAGTTCGTCCCCCGAGTCGTACTCATCTTTTTCTTTTACCGATAAAAGCTTCCTCATCATCTCCTCCATCTGAGCTAGACGCTCCAGGGTTTGGTCCTTACTTCCTTGGTTGTTCTGGGGCTGTTCAACAGCTCCAGTTCCATTGTACGCGTTAGGCAGGTTATCGTCCCTTCTAGCTTGAGCTAGGTTATGTGGGACATTCCCGCTGTCACGTACTTCCGACAGACACTCCCCTTGGTGAGCACAACTACCATTTCTAGCTGGATCTCCTCTCTGAGAGTTGAGGCGATCTTGAAGGTCGACCCTCGGGGTGGCCCAAGGGCTTTGAGTCAAACTCAAACGGTGGCGCAGGTCTTCGTCGGACATGCCACTTCGATGACTCCCAGTCCAGTAACTTCCATTTGAAAAACTCGGAGCCTGCCGTTGAGGGTGAGGATCCGGGATTTCCCCGTGTGCTCGGCTGCGATGGGAAGGTCCGACGGAAGGAGGATTTCTCCTACTGCTCCCATGAGCCAGAATGTATCAGACTGGATGGGGAGGAGATGGGTATCTTATTGGTGACGGGGGATGCCTAACTGGTGACGCGATCCTAGTCCCGTCAGGGCGGATTAAGCTAGGTCGCGGCTGCTCCACTCTACCATCCCCCGCGTCCTGCGCTCGGCGGTCTGACCGTGGTGCAGGACGGCTGGCCGAGGCGGGCTGTCGTCGCGAGCCCTCCCCGGGTCTCCTTCGCGAGTTGCCTCGGGCCCTCTTGGGTGCACTCGAGGGTGGAATCGAGCTAGGAGTTGAGGTCCGGACCGATCGGTTGAATTGCTGATCGGCCCTAGGAAGTTCCTCAAACACAGTTTCCTGGTGGTGTGACGTGGGAGTAGAATTCGGAGTTGAGGTTCTGACCGACCGACTGGGCTTGGATCGGTTACCCGGTGGGACTTATGAGTCCCACTATGCCTCTTTTCGACGTTAGCGTCGGTTGTAAGAGGGGGTAATCGGGCCAAGACCTCCTCGATTTGCTTGTTTGCTTTCGACAGCTGACTTCTCAACTGTGCATTTTCCATTTCAATCGCTGTGTAGAAATCCGGGTTCGGATTTGGCGGCCGGGGAGCCAAACTTCCAGTGTCGCCCTGGCCCATTGGCTGCTTTCCCGGTCGCTGCTGAACCTCGGGGTTTTGCTCATCGGATATGGCGGCATGGTGGGCCTCCTGCCCATCACGTTGATCTGCTTCATTACCATGCCTCGAGCGAGTAACCACCATGGCTGGGTTTCTGCAATAGCACCAATCTAGATTCTCTCAATGAAAGCACCAAACTGTTGCCGCGGTTCTTCGGCAACAGATAATTATACGAATAAACGAGATGGATTAGTGCTAGATAATGAACCGTAATATGTGAATATTTATATTCCAAACTGGCGAAAATAGTATAGGGGGAAGGTTATAACTCCTTTCCTTTTAGGTGGTTTGAAGGTTAAAATCCCTCTAGTCCACCAGTCAATATTATTGATATATCACTCGTATTCCTTATAGGGTGTTTCTTTACAAACTGGACGCCAACCCCTTGCAACGCCTAGGCTCCCCATATTTATAGGGAGAGGACACCTGGGTGTTGGTAAAGGGGGTCATCCCGTGACCTTCTTACCCATCACGTCACCTCTGTGACACTTATGATTAATTCCTAAAACCTGACGATGAAGTGTTGTCTAATCAATATGTAAGGGGGATAATGGGCCGCATGGCCCAAACCAGTCGTGGGGTGCCTGAACACGCACGTTTATGCTGCGTGTCCGAGAATTCAGGAATGGAGTAGACACGTGATGTCTGATATGCGCACGTTTACATTGTGTGATTGACTTCATAAATGGTCGGGGGTGTCAGTTCTATGACGCACCTCGAGCTCAATGTAGTTCCAGCTCGTGGTGTCCACACTACTGACCCAATGCCTTAGAGTATTCTTACTAACCCTTTGACTAGCTCGGGCTAAAGAGGTGGAGACTCGTAACAGCAGCTCCGAGTAGGAGGCTTCGACGTGGTGGATAGAATTATGCCATTTTCCAGCCTCTAATAACCAATGGATGTTTAGGGCGTACATAATTAATTAAATATCTTTATTTGAGTGGGAGATAATAATCTGATAAGTTCAAATTGGATTTGAATTTAAAAGATCCATATTTATTCAAATAATTAATTATATTTGATAATTAGTTGAAAAGATATTTAATTCAAATTTGAATTAATTATGAGGTTGTTGGATTTTATCTGATAAGATAATTTGAATAAATAATTAAATAATTATGGAAAAATTAAATATCCCTAAAATATAGGGTGGTACACGACCACACACAGTACATGGACTGTGTGTGGCGTGTACTGTATACATTTTTCAGGGATAATTTTTTTAATTTTATTTATTTAATTAAATAATTAATGGAAAATTCAAAGAATTAGTTTTTGGATATTTTCATTAATAAGATAATTAATTAATTAAAAGATAAATTATAAGTTGGTTACAGATTTATTTTTTAAAATTTGAATATTTTTTTTTTAAGTTAGACTTATCAGAAAATAAACAGATACTGAATTATTCGCTCTAAAAAGAAAAGAACGATAATTTTCTATCTCTCCCTGAAAAAGATACAGAACCAATTTCAGGCCTAATTCTCTTGATCTCATGTGTTGAGTACATCAAGTAGAATCACAAATTAACTATCATTTATTCTCTAAGTGCCCACAC
Organism: Humulus lupulus; assembly: GCF_963169125.1. Taxonomy (NCBI): domain Eukaryota; kingdom Viridiplantae; phylum Streptophyta; class Magnoliopsida; order Rosales; family Cannabaceae; genus Humulus; species Humulus lupulus. The sequence continues at coordinate 63,129,898 of NC_084800.1, forward strand.
ACTTCTTAATGTGTAGATAACGTTGTGGAAGATCTTGGTGTGAGTACCTGGGAGCAGCTTGGATAGAAAGTTCATTCAAATTATGAAAAGATAGCAAGGACACTTGATAGGCATCAAGAGGTATGTTTTCTATTGTTATCCAAAAAACAGGCACGAATGACGTGGCAAGTAACTTCTGGACACGTGGCTGACACTTGGTGGAATTCTGCTAGGATATCGACTAAAAGAGATATTATAAGCAAAAGGCAGTCGAAGCTTACCTGCGACCAGCTTGGTCGCAGGTTTCGCGTGCCTCATGATACTTTTATAAAGATCTTAGTCAATCCCGAAATTGACTCCCATGATTTCCTGAGTATTTGATTATTTAGGAAAGAATATCTGTAACAAATTAATGTATTCCCCCTTGAGCCTATAAATAGAGAAAGATAGCTCAAGGAAGGGACTTTTGGCCTTCGAATTATTTGAGACTAGAGTAATTCTATTTGAGATATTGTATTGTTCTTCAGAGGTTGGTGAAACTCATTGAACCCTAGTTCTTTGATCACTCCTTTGAATTCTATATTAATAACAATTTAAGTGGACGTAGGTTATTACCAGATTCTGGGGCCGAACCACTATAAAATCTTGTGTTCTTTATTATTTCGTCATCATATTCTTTCCAACGTATTTGTCTACATCAAGCAAATTTGACTCCGTGTCAGTTGGCCAAAATCAGGGTCAACATCTATTATTTTCTTGCTTATGAATAATGTATGTATATTAATGGATTCACATATTTAAATGTAGTTTAAATATGTTACAAATTTTTTGTTGTACACTGGGCCATCCCACCACAATTCCGCTGCGTATTAGGAAACTTGTTCCTAACAATTGGTTCCTAACATCTCAATTAACTCCCAAATCTTTATTTTAATTCCATAAACATCCAATTAAACATTGGTAACAGTCATCGGGGTTGGTGGAATTTGAAATTCAAAGGGTGTCTCAAAACTCTATAAATATGAGTCTAATGCTCACTTGTAAGACACATCATTTTCTATCCACAAAGCACTTCGCTGGAAAATACACCAAAGAAGCTTGATAATTCCAGAGAGCTATGTCCTTGTGAAATCCCTTAGTGCTTAGAGAATAAGGGGAAATAAGCTTTTGGATAAAGGTCTTGAATATTGTTCAAGTTGGTGATCTTCACTACTATATACTTTGGTTATGTTCTTTCTATTGTTCCTATTTCATTCTTTTGTTCTTATTTTACTTGTATTATCATTGTTTTGAGTTTGTATTCTTCTTCTTCTACATATTTCTATTTATTTGTATTTTGTGCAATTGAGTTGTAATATTTCTTTAATCAATTACCTTGTCTATTGTATTTTTTGCATAGAGTTGTATTTTGGTTTTCCTTATTTCCATTGAATAATATATTTTCTTTAACAATCAAAAGCTTATTCTTTCATTTTCAATGGAAGGAGAAACAATAGAGATCTTGTAAGGATCCAACTTTAAAAGGTGGTAATAGAAGATCCAATGACTCTCAAGTGGTGATAGAATTGAGAAGAAGAAAATTTCATGAATGAGGTTCCTAAAAATTTATTGATTTTTCAAATCTCTTTTGTTTTTTTGTAAATATAGTGGTTAGATTAGAAGATATTTCAACATCTTGGGTTTTAGCCATATAAATGTATGCCCTGGTTACTCCAAGACCGTTACTATGGACTTTAAACAGCGCTTAACTCGCTAAATGAGTCATTTGGTTATAAACATGCATCTAAGTGTTATTAATAGGCTAAGGTGAAAAATATCGATTCAAAAGGAATGGATATATTTTATTTAAAATATAAAATTGTACATGGGCCCATAAAAGCGTTTACAAAGTTATTTACAATTCAAAATGGTCATTATAGTGTAAAAATTACAACTCGCCGACCTAAGCGGAAAAATGTAGGGTTAACCCCTAGAACCTCTGAGAAACATCTTGGTCGTGGTGGTCAAGCGGCCGCATATGTACACATCGCCACCTAAGCTCTCCACTCAAGGCTGGGTGAGCTTTTCTTTCCTTTTACCTGCACCACATAGCACCCGTGAGCCAAGGCTCAGCAAGAAAACCTATTACTGCATGTATACAATATCAATAAATGATTATAGTAATCATTCTGGGCTTGCAGCCCAATTAGATAAGTGAATATCACTAATGATTCTAAAAATTATGCTAGGGCTTGTAGCCCTAATCAGATAAGTGTTTATTGAGTCACACGTTGTGCAGGTGACTAATAAGTCAACCTCTAAGGATTTGTTCCTTGTATAGATGACTAGTAAGTCTATCTCTAGGGTTCTGCTCCTTAAATAGATGGCTAATAAGTCCATCTCTGGGGATCCGCTCCCAGGCCATGTGACGTGTCGATCACCTTAGCCTTTTGGCTCTGGCTCTAAGTAACTAGCCTTTAGATTAGTCAAGCGCTTTTGTTTTCATCGAACTTAAGGTCGGTCAAGAATTTCAAGCTTATGTTGATAATGCTTATGTCGATTAGATCTAATCTTTTCAGCTTGCGTTAGACACGCTAATACTGTCTTGACCCATAGGTCAATTCTATACGACCAGTGCTCAGTACCACTGCCGAACTTGACTAATAAGTAACAGCTTCACAGTCAATACTGACATCATTGCCATTTCTTACTAATAAGCAAGATATGCTAAGCATTTACCATGCAATCAATGTCCACATATAGAGAACTCAACATGCCTCATCAATAACCATGCATGTCACATATTGGGTGCAGTTTTCTTACTTCTAGTTCGAGCGTGAAATAATAAAATAATGACCCTTGACAATAGTCAGTCCTTTAGTCCCTTACCGGTCACCTAGTCATAAACAAATATGGAATTCCATTAATAAAATAACTCAATAAGTTTGAATTCCAAAACCTAATCCCAGGATCAATCCCACGCTCTCGGGACCTCCAATTCCACCAAACAGGGTGGTGGAATCGTCCCCCGAGCCCTCGGGCCAAAACCCGAAAAGGTACCAAAAAGAATGCCATGAAAAAATAGGGCAGCGCTACAGCGTTGCCTTCCAGGCGCTATGGCGCTACAAGTAGAGCAGCCAAGCCCTGACCAGCGCTGTAGCACCCAACACTAGGCGCTGTAGCGCTAGAACCAGAGTGTTCAAACTCTGGTTTTTCCTCTTCAAGTTCTCCAAATTCCAAACCTCAAAAACTGACCACAAACCTCAACCAAACCCACAAATGAACCCAAAAACCAGTTCTACATGTCTTAGACATCAAAACCCAATCAAACTTTCCCAAAAGCCTCATCAAATTGCTACTTCTATAATAATAACCTTAAGCTCAAAAACCAATTCAAAACAGAGCAAGAAACCAGAAAGTCATGGCTGAATTCTTACCTCAAACTCAAGATTGAATCTCCTTCAGTGACTGAACATAATCCTAAAACCTCAAGCCTTGATTCCCTAGCTTGAATCCTCAAATTGAGCTTCAAAATTTCAAAGGAAAGGAAAGAAAGAGATGATAGGGAGGAAGAGGAAGAAGAGTCTCTGTTTTGGCTTACTTCTTCTCCAGCCATCTAACTTAACATATATCCCTAAGATCAAATGACCAAAATGCCCCCAAGCCTATTTTATTTCCTTAACAGCCCCCAAGGGCAAAATCGTCATTTCTCATCTATCTTGTTAATTATAATTAACGTCCTCCAATTCCCATTATTCCAAATATTCTCAAATAATAATTAAATCATATCCCATTACCCTATAATTCCCAGTAATGTACTAATCATCAAATTACCCCGAGACTCACCACGAGCCCGATAAATAACCCCGATATGACCAAACCGCTAATTTACATTCTAAGATTGTCTCATGCCGACTAGCTCGAACAAATCTACATTATAATGTGGCCTCATACATATCTCACCAACATGCATGAAATATACATATATGCCCTCAACGGGCCAAATTACAAAAATACCCTTATAATGAAAAGTGGACCCACATGCATCATATAATAATATAATTAACATAATCATGCATATAATCATTTAATTACATAATAAATCAATTATCACCTTCCCGGCCTCCTAATCCAACCATTAAACCTCATTAGGAATTTTAAGGCATTACAATAAATATGTGTGTGAGTTATCATATTATTAGAGTGTATTATATGATAATTAAAGTAATAGGAATGTATTTATTCTATTATGTTGTGATGAGTTACCATTTATTTGGTAAATAATTAAAAAATTATTTGGGAATTTTAATTTTCCCATTTAAAGAAATGAACATCTTATTTTATGAGTTAAGAAATGATGAACCTAAGGGGGTTTCATATTTTGGTGGAAGTATTGTAACACCCTACTTCCTTAGAGTCGTTACTAAGTGGGTTTAAAAACGTGCTTTCAACTCGCTAATCGAGGTTCTAGATCAAATAGTGTGATTAAGCTATAAACAAAAGAAAAACTTTAGAAAACAATAATTTCCATAGAAAATCTTAAAAGCTTTACACTTGGGATCCCAAAATACAGTTTAGAAATATTTACAACATATAAACTGAACCAAGTCGACTAAACGACAAAATCTAGGTTTATTTACAAGCATCTCCCAAAACTCTCTGGCCGTGGCAGCCAGGCTGGCCAAACATGTACACGCCGCCTCACGCCTGCTGTACTCATGGTTGGTTGACCTTCTCTTTACCCTTACCTGCACCATAGAGCATCTGTGAGCCGAAGCCCAGCAAGAAAAACCCACAAACAGACAACATATGCAACACAGATAACATGCATATAAACAGGCCACCAATGGGCTAAACACATACGGCCAAGCCATCCCAGGCGTTTACCAAGCCCTGAATTCGCGGACCATGCCGTGAGGATATCCCAGATATCCTTTTAGGGACTCGCCCTGGCAACTCGCACCCCACGTGCTCAACGCTGCTCCCGGCCCCTTGCTGTTCTCGGCCTTGCACTCAACGTGCCTAATGCCGTTCTCGGTCTACACCGTTCCCGGCTCTTGCCGATCACTCACATCATGGCATACACAACATAGCAAACAATTACAGAATTCTAGCATACTCAGCTAAAGGGCTTCGCCCCGCGATTCTAACATATTGGGCTCAGCCCTGCATACCAATTCTACTCAAACACATTGGGCTCAGCCCTGCACACAAGCTCTATGGGAACAAGGGTTTTCTTACCTGAGTTCCGAGCTTTCTGAGCACCAATGCCCCGAGCACAGTCCTCTAACTTGAGCCTCCCCGAATCCCTAGTCACAACATATTAACAATATCCATCCATCAAATTCTATTCCAATAAATAACTTCGAGCCATAACCCTAACCTCCGAAACCTTGAATTCTATCAATCCGGGTGACAGAATCCATCCCGAGCCTTACCCACTGAGTTCCCAAGCCTAAATACCCTTAAAAACACAAATTGGCACTAAGAGCCGCAACCCCACCCACAGGCGCCGCAGCTAGCCTCAAAACAGAGGCTAACACCTCACTGACCCCCACACAGGCCGCGGCGCGCAGGAGCTTCTCGGCCTCCCATGGCCGCGCGCGCACACGGGCCGCGGCCCTCACCACCGAACCCAGAATTTCCACCCTTCTTCCTGCGTTTTCTTCAAGCCAATCCTCACCAAAACCAAGCTAACCATCCTAGATAATTAACACCATCATTCTAGCTCAGTATCAGCATCAAAACCCATCAATGTCTACCCCAAAACTCAACTAGATCACCCAAGAACAAATTAGATTCCACCCACATGCATAGCTTAGAAACACAACTAAAATTTAAGCATAACTCCCATGGTAGAGCATACCTCTTGCTGAATTAAACCTTTGAAGTTGAACCTCAATCCTTAAGCTTCAAGCTCCTGAAATATCTCAGCTGGAATCCTTCTAGTTCTAGCCAATTCCTCCAAGTTTCCCTTTGAGTTTGCCTTAGAGAGTGATAGAGAAAAGAAGTTGATAACTATCTCAGCTGGAAGCTAAAGTAAAAATCGTTCCCCAAAGCTTCTAATTAATTCCTCCTTTTTGTTTTATTCAGCTTAAGTCTATGTGGTTACCTCAAGGCTCGGGGTACCAAAACGTCCCCGAGGGCAAAATGGTAAATTTCCCCAGTATTACCTCCTAAACATTCTATCCTCAAATGTATCTCAAAATATTTATTTTCATATCCCGATAACCCCATAACACACCTACTACCCAAATTACCGCTCGACTCGCCCCAAGTCGGAATCTCAACCCCGTTGTGACTCTCTGGCTAATCACTCTCCAAGACTGTCTCGGATCGTGCTACACAGACATATCACATATATATAACATTCATCACATTTATCACACTTATGCCCCTAATATCCAGACGGGGCCCACATGCACATTTAACTCAACTAAACATGCATCATTATCATATATTCACATAAATCCACAGATAAGCATATTAAATCATTTATTGCCCTCCAGGCACACTAATCAAGGCCCTAAGCCCGATTAGCAAATTCGGGTCGTTACAATTATCTTGCTCTTGCAAGAAATATTGGATCAAGGTGGATCCAAAATTTTGAGATAACATATTGTCCAATAGACTTTGAGTCTAAAGTGTGGTCAAATGAAAAATATTTGAGAATTATTTAGTGCCAATAATTCTTAAATATTCAATGTCTCAATAAGGAGACATTACAAAATTGGAGAAATAATTTTGAATCTTTACACCAATCGTGAATAGATTGTAGTGAATTTTATTTGATTTGGTTAAAGATGGTGATATGTTTAAATTAATCTCAATGAGGAGATAATTTTAAACTAAAACATGAGAAATCAAAGTGTTTAAATAAATCAATGAGGGTTTATTTTCTTTGATTTAAAGTGTTTAAAAATTGACATCTTCAAATTGATTTTGAAGAGAAAATCAATGGATGTCAAAGTGGTGTTTTCAATAGAATCCCAAATAAACTCTTAGAAGATGCACAAAAGTTGTTTAAGTGATTGAGATTATTTAGACAACTAAAAGTGAAAATTAGTGATTATTTGCTTGAGAAATTTTCACATGGTATTTGTGTTATTACTTATTTCATCTTGTGAAATATATAAAATAAAGCAAATCAATTGAATGTTACTTTCAAAGGGACGTGTCTTGCTTTTGCAAGTAAATGAGTCAAAATAAACTAACATTGAAGTTTTGTTTATTTTGATCTATTTTGAGTTTATCATGTGGCTTGAGGACTCATAATGAACTTTGGGAATTATATAAGTCTAGATTTATCTTAGAGGATAAATGATTTCATAGAAATAAATATATTTCAATTTAAAAGAGATATTTTCACTTTTTGTGAGAAATGTGGGGGTGATGCTCCAAAGTTAATTAATTTATTTTGTTGATAATGACTGATTAATTTGATCATGTTATCAAAATATATACATATACAAGTTATGTGATTTGGAATTCCACATTCTAAATTACCTTAGCTATATAGAATGAATAAATCTAGACATGCTTGATGTCTAAACACTATACCAAAATACCCATTTTGTGTCAGTCAACGTAGTTGACTGACGGCGTTGACTAAGAGTTAGCATTTGTGGTAGGTGGACACTGTCACAAATGAAAGGGTATCTGCGTCAGTTTTAACACTGACACCGTTATTGGGGACCCTTTGCGTCAGTGGCTCGGTGACACTATTAAGGGGAGCATTTGCGTCAGTGGGTGATGAGGTTCGGTGGCTATTTTTCTGTTTTTTTTTTCAATCATGTACTTAGTATTGTTAACAATTTTTTTTTGCCTCTGCTTGGGCTTTTGTTTTGCAAGAGGTTATTGGTGGTGGTGGTGGTTCTTCAGATGACTTAGGTGGTGGCAAGTAATGGTGGTGGTGGCTTGGACAGATTAGGTCGCAACATTATTGTAATTTTGTTATGAATTTTTGTAGCTAAGTTTATAAAAATTTGTTAAGGAAGTTTGGTTGATTGTATAAAGCTTAATTTTTTTTGTTAATGGTTTGTAAATTGTTGCTTTTGTTGTTAATGAAGTTTTGATAATGTATTATTGCTTTTACATTTCTAAGTTGTATATTTCAGAATTTGGTTGCACTAATTTTGTTAATTTTGAAGATTTTGAATAATGTATAGATTTATTTATTTTTTAAATCTGGGTTTTGAGATTTGATTTTTATTTATTTTTTAATTAAGGTGGTTTGCGTCAGTGCAAAACTATCACAAATGTTAGTGTTTGCGTCAATGGAGAACTGCCACAAATGCTAGGTTTGCGTCAGTGCTCCGCTGACGCAAATGGCAGGATGGTTTGCGTCACTTTTAAAACTGACGCAAAAAATCAATTGTGGCAGTTGGGAACTGATGCAAATGGCTATTTTTGTAGTAGTGAAAGTTCTTGTTTGTGAGATATTTGGTTCAAGAATGAATCAATTAAAACATAAGGGGAGTTATAGAAACAAAGTGTTTTCTAGAATTCAAGAAATGTGTTTATCTTGGATATATAGTGGGGGTGTTAACTATGGTCAAACTCACTATTTTGATAAAGCTGTAGCTATTTTAATCAAACTATAGCTAGCACAAGGTTTGAATAAAATAATGAGAGAATGATTAAGTATGCATACATGAGAAAAAAAATGACTCATATGGAATGGTTTCTACATCTCAAGGGTTGAGACGTAGACACTGTAAAGAGATTCACAGTTGATGGTAACCTATCTTAATACTAGTAACTTAACTAGTAGTAGGTTCAATAGGTAATAACAAGTCAATCAAGTGAATATTAGTAGTACTCAAATTGTGTCTCATCTGAGATATGAGTACTAGTGTGTTAAGGGTTAAAACCGAAATATTTTTTTAATAGAACTCAGTCTTGAAAAGATAAATATTTTAGGATAATAAAATGTTGTAAGAGTTCTACCTAAATAGACCTAAGGGTGGTGCCACCCCTCATGAGAATTGGGAGTCATTCTCAAGGAAAGTCTATGAATGGAATGTGCACATGGCCATTAACGGTGCAAAGCGAGACATTGAGGCCTCAAGTGAACATAACAAGGGTGTGTGTTATCACCGGTTTGTTATCAAAGAATAATGGTTCAATGCTTCGGCAACCAAAATTTCAACAAACTTTATGATAATTACACTAAGGTAAAATTCAAGTCGAAAGACATTTTATTCTATGCATTAATGCAATGGCTCCTATAAAGAGTAATTATTTAATCAAGTGAGAGAATATTATATTTTAACATAATGTTTGATTGATTAAATAAGTGTTACAAAAGGTGATTAATTAATCTAAGTGGAGGAATGCTATATTACTTTATATAATATAATGTTAGATTAAAAATGTGGCAAAATGTGATTTGTCACATCTTGTAACATAATATTAAGAGTTACAAAATTGGACATATGTGTGTGTGTGTGTGTCCAGGTGTAACATATATGGAGTTACAAAATCAGTTACAAATTTGTAATTCCCAAATATTACCTAATAATGTGTAAATTGAGAATTATACATTTGAGAATGAATTTCATAAAGCCATAATGTGATATGGCTGTTGAAGACGTGATTTTAAATCTCTTTATGTGTATGGATGTTATAAAATCATGTTGGAAGAGATTGGGGCATTTTTGGAAAAACTAAAATTTGGGAGGCTGAAAGGTCAGCATCCACGGTAGCTGACATACCAGGCCGTGACTGGCAACCAAATCCAATTTTGTATTTTCTTCAATTTGAACTGTTTTAACATCCCAAGTGTTGACGCGGTTCTTCGGCAACAGATAATTAAGAGAAGAAGAGAAAGAGATTAGTACTAAAAGTAGAACCGTCACAGATATGAAATCTTTTGAAAAGAACTAGGTGACTCAAGACACGTTTTTAAGTGGTTCGAAGGTTAAAATCCCTCTACTCCACTAGTCAATATTATTGATCTTCTCTGGGTATTTGGTTTACAAAGTATATAGTTCTTCAAAGACTATTTTTTCCAACCCCTATCAACTCCCAGGGTCTCCCTATTTATAGGAGAAGGCACCTGGAAGTTGGTAGGGAGGTCATCCCGTGACCTTACCATTTGTCATATCAAATCTGTGACATTCATGATTAATTCCTAAACCTGACACACAAGTGTGGTCTAATCAGCATGGAAGGAGATAATGGGCCGCACGACCCAACCCGTCCGTGGGTGTCTGAATACGCACGTTCCTGCTGCGTGTCCGAGAAGTCAGGGGGATATCGGGCACGTGATGGCAGGAATATGCACGTTTATCTTGCGTGTTGACTTCCCATAGGGTCGGAGCTTCCTGAGAAGCTCGTGACCTGAGCAGTTCGTAACCCGAGCTGCTCCCGTCCGTGGCCTTCGGATGTCACTCTCAGCTCCTGGGCAACAAATGCGAGCTGGAAACAGGACCCCCTCGAGCTGACAAGGGTCCGTCCTGGAAAAAGAACCTCCGGCCTGCGGGAGCCTCGGACTAAACCTGATTAGTCCGAGGCTCGTCCTGCTAAACAGCCCGTGGGAAAACCAGGGCGTACATCTGCCCCCCAAGCTCCTGCTCGTGGTCTATGACATCATATACAGGAGACCACAGTAGGGGCTTTTAGACTTCCCCCACAATCCTTCGCATTCCATTCTTTTCGCAGGCGTCTGATACGTGGAACGCCGTGGGTGGCGACGGTACACTCTACGAGAACCGCATTAAATGGCCTAGCCTACTGTCCAGCCGTCGTTTAACATTTCGAGTGGATGGTCTCCCAAGAGCCTTTTACACGTGATCCTTCCCTTGTATAAAAAGGGGGTGGTCATCCCACGCACGGGCCACCTTATCATTCAAAAAATTCCCAAGTTTCCTTCTTCTTTCTCTGACCTTCCAAAGAACGAAACCCTCATCTCTGCTGTTCTCATCTTCTCCGTTCACGAAGCTTAAGCGTACGAGTTTCTTCAAAGCCTTGGAGGTCACTGTACCAATGAAGCTCCTACCAGCGCAGCAATCTCGCTCACCATCCAGCCACATACTGTAAGTTTTTCTGACCCTGTTCACTTTGAAAGCATGCCACTGTAGCTTAGGTAAAAAATATTACTGTAGCCACATGCAGGGGTTTTCTGAGTTGCGTGAATACAGAGGGTGACAGCCCTTCTTAGGTTAGGGCACTCCTGCCATGGGACACCGTCTTAGAGTATGGGTTCATGGTGCTTCTTCAGGGACAATTTCTGGGTAGGACCTTTAGGAATTTTGGGTGCAAAACCGGGTAGCTTAGGGAATACGCCTCAAAAGCGGTTTTGCACGTTTTGCCTGTTGAAACTTTCCCCCCAAGGAAAATTTTTACTCTGAGCCCCCTGACACACGAATTCCGAGTAATCTGGGATCTGTAGAGGGCCTAGGCGCGTGTTCATTGAACCGCGTGGTTCCACTCTCCGCGGGCTGGGCTTACCCCAGCTCGTGTAATTAACATTTTCCTCAGCCTTCTGCTTGGGTCACCTTTTCTAAAGTGTTTTCTTTTGTTCGATAGGCGACCAGATGGCCCCGAAGAAGAACCCGCCCCAGAAGAACGTGGGAAGCTCGGCCTCTCAACAAGATATAGGAAAGGCGGTGATGCCCAGCTCGCCGATTCCCCACTTTGGCCCGGCCGTGGAGAAACAGGCCGAGGTGGCCCCTGACGCATTTTTCGAGGCGGAGAGAATCATCTCGAAGATAACCGAGCAGGCCAAGATCACCAAACTCTTCATCACCCACAACATTCCCTTGGGGAAAGCCTCAGTGATTGCCCGACCTGCCGTAGAGGGCGAGCGGAGCTGCACGCCGCTCGATGAATCGTTCGCGGCCTGGAGCGGTGAACACTTCAAGGCAGGGGCCTTCCTCCCCCTGGACCAGTACTTTGCCGACTTCCTGAATTATGTGGGGTTGGCCCCATTTCAGCTCCCTCCCAACTCCTACCGTCTGTTGGCGGGGTTGAGGTATTTATTTCAAAAGCACGAGTGGGAGGTCCCCACTCTTGCTGATATTCTATACTTCTTTTGCCTCAAAGCCAGCCTGGATCAGCGGGGGCGAGGCGACGGGTTCTATTACTTAACCCGCTTCCCTAATACAGCAGCGGTCATCGAGCTGCCGAGCCATCCGAACGACTTCAAGGACCAGTTTTTTATGTCAACTGGGTTCCGCAACTGCGATCATCACTACTTCAACCGTCCTCGTAAGTGATCCTTGATTTAGCCCGCCTTTTAAAGGTTATCTTATTTTAGCTCTTCCCTTATTCCACTTCTGACTTCAACCAACCTTGCAGCCATCTACGCGAGGACCGAAAAGTCTGCGACCCCCGGGGGTCAATACGACACACTGGCGAACTTGCCTCCCAGTGAGAAAGATTACCGCGTGCTCGTGACGGACGAGACGATGGTATTCTGCAAGCTGATTTTCCCAAATCAGACTTTGAATTTGAAGAGGCCTCGGGGGCCTCCCCCAGCCCGCGACAACAGACCGATCGTCGTGGAGGGGATCGCCGACGACGAAGGCGAGGAGGAGGGTGACGAAGTTCCCCTCGTGATGAACAGGAAGAGGACCTTGGAGATCGCCCAGGGTATGGGCGAGGAGAGGGTCCAATCCGGAGCAGCCGCGGGTCCTTCCGGCCAAGGTAACCCTTACTTATTTAAGAATGTAGACAGGGCCACTGCAGACCCCCGGCTGGTTAGGTTCAATCCTAGGCAGCTCGTCCATCGTCACCCGAGGAATCCGAACCTGGACACACTCTTGCTCCATTGTGTTGACCAGCTCGTGCTGGACAACCAAGAGAGTCGGCCTAGGGGTACCGTAGTGGTAGATAACACCCTAGCTTTTAGGTCGATCCTTTTTGAGGAGTATGGGACCAACTTACGCACGTGGCCGGCGCTCCAGAGGGGCATCTATGCCCCGGGGATTAGGCAGTATGTAGAGGAGTCCAGCCCCGAGTCGGAACCGGACCTAGAACCCGCGCCAGTTTGTGAGACAATCGTCTTAGACTCTTCCAGCTCGGGGGGTAGGGCTCCCTTAGTATTCGCTTACTCATTGCCTTTAAACCTTTTGCCTCTATTTCTGCATGATTGCTACCTTGTAATAACCATGTTTTTTGTTCTTGGCAGAAGAGATGTCTCAGCCCGGAGGTAACCTGCGGGGCGTGGTCTTCGGCGGGAACCCCCCAGCGGGGCCAAGGTTGAAAAGGCTTCGGGAGTCCAAGAGCTCGGCTGGGACCTCCACCAAATCCCCGGCTAAGGAGAAGGAGAAATCCCCTCCATCCCAGGTCGCGGGGGCGATCCTTCCTGTTGCCAGGACAGGGCCCATGCCCCCGCCACCCCAACGATCTCCATTAGCCGCCCAGAACGGGGTAATAGAGATCGGGAATCTGGCCGCGGCATCCCCGGATATGCGTATCCCGGTCGATCCCCAGGCTCTGGAGAAGATGCCCGAAGCATTCCGGGGTACGGTGTATGAGTCGGCTAGCTATGCCGTCAGCCATTTCTACAATCTCAGGGAGAGGGAGCTCCGGGCCATCGAAACAACGAGCCCGGTCCGAGTTATGGAGTCTTCGATGGACATGACCCTAACGGTAAACTGCCCCACTCTTTTAGAGCTTTAACACTCACACGCCGCCTTTTTTCTTCCAGTTAGTTAATTTATCCTTCCTTTCTTGCAGGGCATTGCTGCCGCATACAGAGGCATTGCTAGGACCAAGGTCCAGCTCGAGGGTTTGGAAGCTGAGCGCCAGACCGCCCTCCAGGAGGCTCAGGAGGCGAGAGACGCGCTGGCGGCCTCTAAAGCCGAGCTAGAGAAGATCTGCTCCGAGAACCGAGAGCTTAAAAACTCCCTGGCCGCATCGCGGACAGATCTTGAGGTAGCCAAGACCGAGGCCCAGGCCGCCATGGAAGCCGAGCGGGCCGTTTCGGAGCAGTCCTTGCAGGACCTGTTTTATCACTGCTGGTCCCACAACCCAGATGCGGACTTTTCTTTCATGCCGCCGGACCTCTGGGCATTCTTGCTACCGAAGCTCCAAGCCCGCCTAAATAAAGAGGTACCTCCCTCGGAGACTGGAGAGGCCTCTGTCGCGGCGGAGCAGGACGAGACCGCGACCTCCAAAGGGCCAGCTAATGGGGCTTAGGATACTTCTCTTTAAGTATTTTGAACTATTTTATTTTCTGTTGTAATTTTTCATGAGGTGTTTCCTCCTTGAGACAATTTGCTCAGCAACTTTAACAAATATATATATTTTTTTTTATGCTTTTGGCTGCAATTCATCTCTTTATTTTTATGAACTCAGTTCGGGTTAACCGTTATTTATATCCTGGGCTTTTAAAGAAGAGCCACGATCAAAATAATAGTTAACCCCTAAGTTTTATGACCTGGTTAAAACCAGGAACTTATTTTGAAAACTTAGTTCGCGTCAACTTTTATCCATATCCCGGGCTCTTTAAAGAAGAACCGCGGTCAATAAATTTTAGTTAACTTCCAAGTTTTATGACCTGGTTAAGACCAGGAACTTATTTTGAAAACTTAGTTCGCGTCAACTTTTATCCATATCCCGGGCTCTTTAAAGAAGAACCGCGGTCAATAAATTTTAGTTAACTTCTAAGTTTTATGACCCGGTTAAAACCAGGAACTTATTTTGAAAACTTAGTTCGCGTCAACTTTTATCCATATCCCGGGCTCTTTAAAGAAGAACCGCGGTCAATAAATTTTAGTTAACTTCTAAGTTTTATGACTCGGTTAAAACCAGGAACTTATTTTGAAAACTTAGTTCGCGTCAACTTTTATCCATATCCCGGGCTCTTTAAAGAAGAACCGCGGTCAATAAATTTTAGTTAACTTCTAAGTTTTATGACCCGGTTAAAACCAGGATAAGGCTTAGTTTGTGATAACTCTTATCCATGGATAAAAATTAACACCTAAGTCGTTAAGGAGACCTGGTTATATCCAGGTACCATATGCCCCCCAAGTAACTAGGAAAGGGTCTTTCGTGGTTACTTTAAAATCACACTTGCAAATAAAGAGAAACATTTGATTTTTATTTATACATGGAAGGTGACCTTCTAGGCCTTACAAGTGGATCATTGATAGTATTTCTTTAGGTGGATAGCATTCCAAGTCCGCGGGACCGCCCCTCCACCATGTCGAGCTAACTTATAAGTTCCCTCTTTGATGACTTCGATGACCTGGTATGGTCCTTCCCAGCTTGGTCCCAAAACCCCATCTTTGGGATCTTTCCCGGCCAGGAAAACTCTCCTTAAGACCAAATCACCGACGCTAAAGGCACGTCTTTTGACCTTAGTGTTGAAGTAGCGAGTGATCTTCTGTTGATAATGGGCGAGCTGGAGTTGTGAATCTTCTCGCCTTTCATCTACTATGTCTAGGGAATGGCATAGGAGCTCGTGGTTCCTGTCTTGGTCGAAGGACTGGACCCTATGTGACAGAACTTTAACCTCCACGGGGAGGAGTGCTTCACTCCCAAAGGTTAGGGAGAAAGGAGTGTGACCCGTGGGAGTTCGATGTGAGGTCCTATATGCCCACAGGACTTGGGGGAGCTGTTCTGGCCAGACCCCCTTTGCCTCATCTAGCCTCTTCTTGAGGCTCGCCTTCAGAGTTTTATTGACAGCCTCGACCTGGCCGTTCGCCTGGGGATAGGCCACGGAAGAGAAGCTTTTCACAATCCCGTGCCTTTCGCAAAATTCGGTGAACAGATCGCTGTCAAATTGAGTGCCATTTTCGGAGGCGGTCTTTTTAGGTAGGCCAAATCGACATATGATGCTTTTAACCACGAAGTCTAGCACCTTTTTCGATGTTATTGTCGCCAACGGCTCTGCTTCGGCCCACTTGGTGAAGTAGTCAATGGCTACTACGGCGTAACGGACCCCGCCCTTTCCGGTAGGCAGGGCGCCTACCAGATCTATCCCCCAAACGGAAAATGGCCAGGGAGACGAAATCATTTTTAGCTCGACCGGAGGAGCTCGGGCAACCGCAGCGAATCGCTGACACTTGTCGCACCTTTTTACATATGAGATCGAGTCTTTGGACAGAGTCGGCCAGTAATAACCTTGCTGGAGAACCTTCAAGGCCAGGCTTTGCTCCCCAGTGTGGTCTCCGCAGAATCCTTCATGAACTTCTTGCAGGATGGCCTTCGCTTCAACGCATCGGAGGAGAGGTAGGGAATACCCACGTCGGTACAGCACCCCTTCGACTAGCGTGTATCTCAGAGCTTGATAAAGGACTCGCCGTGCGTCGTTGCGCCCTTCAGGTAACTTGCCCTCGATGAGATACTCAAGAATGGGAGTCATCCAGGTCGGCCTGATGTCAATCATTTCAATTTCTGCCCGATCCCCGTCTATGCTAGGTTTCTCCAAGAACTCAACTGGCACCAACCCCAGGGTTTCTGTCTCTCCCGAGGTGGCGAGCTTGGCGAGAGCATCTGCGTTGGCATTCTGCTCCCGAGGTATCTGTTCGATTGACCCTCGCCCAAACGCAGATATCTCGGACTTTACCTTTGCCAAATAGGCGGCCATCTTAGGTCCTCGCGCCTGATATTCGCCTAGAACCTGATTCACCACGAGCTGGGAATCGCTGAAGCATTGGACAGAGCTCGCCTTTAGCTCACTAGCTACCCTAAGTCCAGCCAACAAGGCCTCGTACTCTGCCTCGTTGTTAGACGCCTTGAACCCGAACCTTAGCGCCGAGTGGAATCTATGCCCCTCTGGGGATATCAGAATGATTCCGGCCCCGGAGCCGTTCTCGTTAGAAGAGCCATCAACGAAGATCTTCCACGATGAGCGTGAGGGGGCGACCTGAGGTGAGTCTTCTGATGGAATCTCCTGGAATCCTGCGCATTCAACCACGAAGTCGGCCAAGGCCTGACTTTTTATGGTAGTTCGGGGAGTATAGAAAATCTTGAACTGACTGAGTTCGACCGCCCACTTTAACAAGCGTCTCGATGCTTCAGGCTTTTGCAAAACCTGCCTTAAAGGCTGATCGGTCATGACGTGTACAGAGTGGGACTGGAAGTACGGCCTGAGTTTTCGCGAGGCCGTGATTAGGCAGAACGCCAGTTTTTCCATCATTGGGTACCTTGATTCAGCTCCGAGGAGTCTCTTGCTGATGTAATATACCGGTTTCTGAGCCTGGTCCTCTTCTCGCACAAGAACGGCACTAGCTGCGTCCTCAGTGACGGCCATGTAGAGGAAAAGAGGTTCTCCTACCTTGGGCTTTGATAGCACAGGCGGTTCAGCCAGATGCGCCTTCAGATCGAGGAATGCGCTTTCGCACTCTACTGTCCATTCGAACTTCTTATTTCCCCGGAGCAGGTTGTACAAGGGCAAACACTTATCGGTCGATTTGGAAATGAACCGGTTCAGTGCTGCCACCCTTCCTGTGAGGCCTTGGACATCTTTCCGCGACCTGGGGGAAGGAAGCTCGAGCAGTGACCTGATCTTGTCGGGGTTTGCCTCGATTCCTCGGGTATTGACTATGAAACCCAAGAATTTCCCCGATGCGACACCGAAAGTGCACTTCTGAGGATTGAGCCTCATGCCATATTCTCGCAGTATGTTAAAACATCCTTCCAGGTCGGCAACGTGGTTGCTGGCAGTCTTTGACTTGACGAGCATATCATCGACGTACACTTCCATGCTTTTCCCGATCTGGTCCGCGAACATTCTGTTAACTAGCCTTTGGTAGGTAGCTCCGGCATTCTTCAGACTGAACGGCATGACCTTATAGCAATAGACATTAGTCGGGGTCATGAAGCTGGTATGTTCCTGGTCTGCTGGATTCATCGCGATCTGATTGTAGCCCGAGTACGCGTCCATGAAGGACATGAGCTTGTGCCCTGCCGTGGCATCCACCAATTGATCGATCCTCGGCAATGGAAAGCAATCCTTAGGGCAGGCTTTATTCAGGTCGGAGAAGTCAATACAGGTCTGCCACTTCCCGTTGGGCTTTGGAACTAACACAGGATTGGCAACCCAAATGGGAAATTTGGCTTCGCGGATAAAGCCACACTTTTTGAGCCGGGCAACTTCTTCTTCAAGGGCTTCGGCTCGGGTTGTCCCTAAACGTCTCTGCTTTTGAGACTTGGCAGGGACGCTTTTATCTAGGTGGAGTGTGTGCATGATGACGTTCGGACTGATCCCTGTCATATCCTCGTGCGACCACGCGAATACGTCTAGGTTCTTCTGCAGAAACGTAGTCAGCTCCGCCTTTCTTTTATCGCAGGGTTCTTTCCGAGCTTAACCGTTCGTGACGGGTTTTGTTTATCGATGCTTACCTCCTCGAGCTCTTCAATAGCTTGGAGCTCGGACCTGTCCTTGCCTACTCGGGGGTCAATGTCCTCGCTTAGGGCGAGCTTTTCGCCTTCGGGAATCTAAGGTTTTTCAATCTCGGGAGCCGCCTTGGGTGCCTGAGATTCCCCTTCGCCCTGAATGGCCATCGTCATCTGCCCGGGTTTAGATTTTCCCTTCATGGAGATGCTGTAGCATTCCCTGGCAGCGAGCTGATCGCCCTTGATAGTACAGACCCCTGTTGAAGTGGGGAACTTCATGGCGAGGTGCCGGATGGAAGTGATAGCCTCGAAGGCCATGAGTGTAGGTCGGCCCAAAATGGCATTGTAGGCAGCGGAGCAGTCAATGACCACGAATTCGAGTAGTTTGGACACTGTTCGGGACTCCTCTCCTAGGGTGATCACCAGCTCGATTGTCCCTATCGCTGCTGATCCTTCTCCTGAAAAACCATACAGCATCATCGAGGTTGCCTTAAGCTCGACAACAGTCAGATCCATTTTTTCTAAGGTGGATCGGAACAGGAGGTTCACCGAGCTCCCATTGTCCACCAATACTCTCCTTACTTTCCGGTTGGCGAGCTGGACTGTTACGACCAAGGGATCGTTATGAGGGAATTGGACATGGCCTGCGTCTTCCTCCGTGAAAGTTATCGGTTGTTTCTCTCGTCGTTGCTGTTTTGATTGACGCTGTTCCGGGACGAACTCCGCTCCGTTGTGGGCCTTTAATTCATTCACATACCTCTTCTGGGCGCCCCTACTCGTGCCGGCCATGTGCGGTCCTCCAGAGATGGTGGATATCTCTCCCTCGACCACGGGGGGGAAGGACGTTCTGATCTACCCGAGGTCCGGGCTGACTGGCTGGGACTTCCGGAGCGGGTCGACTTGTCGGGACCCTGTTCCGCGAGTATTGCGCCAATGGACCTGCTCGGATGAGAGTCTCGATTTCATCTTTGAGGTGCCTGCATTCGCCGGTGTTGTGCCCGACGTCGTTATGAAAATGGCAGAATTTGGAAGCGTCTCTCTTTCCCTTAGGGTGTTTCAATGGCTCCGGCTTCCTCCAGGGGACTCGAGTAGCGTTGGCCAGGAAAATATTTTCCCTGGTCTGGGTGAGCTCGGTATATGTTGTGAACACGGGCTTGAATTTATCCACAGACTTATTCTTCTTTTGACCGTGCTGGCTGTTTTCACCATTTCCTTTTCTTTTGCCACCACCGGGCTGGTTATTCTGCGCAACGTCGGGAATCACCACTACGATCTCTGTTCCCGTCCCAGCGAGCTTCTCGGGGGCCTGGCTGGTCCCTGCGGCTGAAGCTTCAGCTTCTTCCAAGTTTATCCACTCTTGGGCTCTGTTAAGGAATTCACTAACTGAACTGATCCCCCTCCTTTGAATATCCTTCCACAGGTCTCCGCCGACTAGGATCTCGGTCCTCATGGCCATGAGTTTGGAGCTATCGTCAGCGTCTCTGGCTCGAGCAGCGACATTTGCAAATCTGCTCAAGTAGGCTTTCAGCGTCTCACCAGGTTGCTGTCTCACGTTAGCTAGGGAGTCGGCCTGGACCCGGGCGGCCTGAGAGGCTCTGAATGCCCTCTTGAAGTCAGCCGAAAATGTCTTCCAGGAGCTGATTGACTGCCTTTTACTCTGCTTGAACCACTGCCTGGCGGGCCCAGTTAGGGTGGAGGGAAAGATCAAGCAACCCAGCTCCGGGCCGATGTTATGGGCCATCATTAGGGTGTTGAACATCCCTAAGTGGTCAGACGGGTCTCCATCCCCGTTGAACTTTGACAAGTGGGGCATACGAAAGCCAGAAGGGTATGCCGTCGCTGCTATATTGGGGGCGAAGAGTTCCATCTCATCCCCCGAATCATATTCGTCTTTTTCTTTTTCCGATAGGAGCTTCTTCATCAGCTCCTCCATCTGAGTTAGGCGCTCTAGGGTTTTGTCCTGAGATCCTGGGTTATTCCGGGGCTGTTCAACAGCTCCGGACCCGTTGTACATATTAGGTGGGTTGTTGCCCCTCCTATCTTGAGATAGGTCATTTGGGGCATTTCCACCGTTACGTACTTCGGATCGGACCCCCACTGAGCAGGCCTGGCTACCATCCCTAACTCGACCCTCTCTGTGAGAATTGAGTCGATCTCGAAGGTCGCCTCCCTGGGTAGTATGGTGACTTTGTGCTGAACTTAGTCGCTGGCGCAGGTCTCCTCCCGAGAGATCACTCCGTGCACTGCCGGTCCAGTGACTCATACTAGACAGGCTCGGGGTGTGTCTTTGGCGGCTCCGACCTGATCCTTCCCACGGCACCCTGCTGCGCCGGGAGGGCCCGGCTGATGGCGGGTCCCTCCTACTATTTTCGTAGGTCGGGATGTCTCGGATGGGTTGAGGAGACGGATATCTGATGGGAGAAGGAGGATGCCTGACCGGGGAGGCGATCCTAGTTCCGTCCGGCCGGACTAAACTCGGTGGGACCCTCTCGGCCCTGCCAGCTTGCTGGTCCCGCGCTGGGCGAGCTGGACGAGGAACTGGACGTTCTTCGGGGACGGGCTGACGCCTCTTGTAATGCCCCGGATTCCCTATTATGGTTAATGGTTGGATTAGTAAGCCGGGAGGGCCATAACTGTTTAATTATGCCATTAAATGTGTTTATGCATGTTTATGAGAATTATATTATCATATGATGTTAAATGCATGTTTGTGAGTCCACATTTGTTTACAGGGGTATTATGGTAATTTGGCCCGTTGAGGGTATAATTGAATATTTGTTGTATGTTAATGATATATTGTGAGACCACATTATAATGTGGATTGGTTCGAGAATTTCGACATGAGACGATCGTTAAACATGATTTATTGGTTTGGTCATAACAGGTTTGAGCTCGGGGCTCAGGGTGAGTCTCGGGGTGATATTAAAGGCTATCGCGTTACCGGGGATTTTAGGGTAACGAGTTATGAAATATTGGAGTTTGAGGATATTGAGATTAGCGGGAAATGGGAAGCGTAAATTATAATTAACGGGTTAAGCTAGAAGTACCAATTTTACCCCTAGAGTAGTTTGAAAGGCTTTAGATGTCACAAGGACATTTTGGTCTTTTTAGGGGAGGATATATATAAGGTTTAGTGGCTGAAGGCTGTGGAATAAAACAGTGTAAAAACAGAGTTTTGCCTCCTCCATTCCCGTACATCACCCTCTTCATTACTCCTTTGAGGTTTTGAGCTCTAGGAGTGGGATCAAGCTAAGGAAATTGAAAGGCAAGGTTGGAGCACTTGTTTTAGCTGGTGTGGGAGGTTTAAAGCTAGTTCCAAGGTGAGTTTTTACTATATATCACAGCTGGTGCTCTGTTTTATCTTTGGTATTTAGTTCATGGTTTTTGATGTGGGAAGTGAGAATTAAAGGGAGTTCTTGGTGTTAGATGATTGGGTTTTGGTGAGGAGGTGTTATAGGTAAGGTTTGGGGGTTCAATTACATGTTTGGAGAAGGTTTTAAGATGATTCGAGGGACTGGTTTGAAGGGAAAAACGCAGGGTTAAATTCTGGTTCGTGTGTGGCCGACTTGCTGATCTGGGCTGGGCGCCGTGGCGCAGCAGGGGTGCGCCGCGGCCCTTGGCGTTTGGCAGGCAGGGAGCCTCTCTGTCTGGAGGCGCGCCGCGGCGCAAGAGGCAGGGAGGGCCGCGGCCCTTGTGGCTATTTTTGCTAAAATGAGGTTTTTAGCTTGGGGATTCAAACCATAGGCCTCGGGGTTGGACCTAGTACCCAGTTGGGTAGTATTTGATGTCTCGGGGGCTGGGATTTGGTTTGGGAACCCTTGGTTACCATTTTTATTGATGAATCCTATATTTTGGTTATGACCAGGTGACCGTCGAGGAATTTAAAGGTTGATCGTTCTCAGGGGTCGTTCATATTATAATACTCACTCGAACCAGAGGTAAGAAAACAGTGTATGAATACAGTTGCACCCTGTATAGGTATATGACATGCACGGTTTGATACTTGAGGCATGTTGGTTGATATATGTGGACATGGATTGCATATTAAATGCTATTGAACGCTGATTACCTGCTTAAGACACTGACTAGTCAGGGACCGACTCTAAAGTCGAGAATTATGCATGGAATGGCTCCATAGCATTAATGCCAGACCGACCCTAAGGTCGAGAAACTTATAAGCGCTTGCCTGGTCTACGACCAGATGATTATAGCCAAGGTATATGACCCCGGTGACTGTCTGTCACAAGGCTAAGGGACGTTGTCCATAGTTTCGACTCTAGAGTCGTGAGGAAGGTTACGTTGGTGACCAATCACCATGCACCTGTCCTGATCAATCTTATGAGAGAAATCACCTATTAGTTAAGCCCTGGTGACCCTATCGTCACATGGCTAGAGGGAGCGATGCTCATTACTGTGACTTTTGGCTACTGTCACCTATCTGTGGGACTGATAGTCTTGAGTGGTTATTATGAATGTTGTTGATATTCCATCATGTTTTATTATGTTTTTCTTGCTGGGCCTCGGCTCATGGGTGCTATGTGGTGCAGGTAAAGGGAAGGAAAAGCTTGGCCAACCCTGAGTGGAGAGCTTGGGCGATGTAATGTACATACAGGGCCGCTTGACCGCCACGGTCAAGGAGTTCTCAGAGGGACTAGGGGTTTACCCTATTTTTGCCGCTTAGGCCGGCGGAGATTGTATAAATGGAACTGTAGCAACTCTTTTGTAACTTGAACTACTTGTAAACATTTTAAAAGGCTCATGAGCAGTTTATTTACTTAATAAAATGTACCCTTTCCTTTTCATTGGTTTTTCACCTTAACCGGTTAATGGTACCTAGATCACGTTTTTAACCAAAGGACTCGGGTAGCGGGTCAAATTTTCGGTTCACCGTTCACCGTAACTGTTCTGGAGTAACCAGGGCGTTACACCTCTGGCTCTCCTCGGCCCTTCTCCGAGAATTTCCTCGATCTCTTATGGGCGTCCTCGAGGAAGGCTGAGAGCTGGGGGTTGACGTCCTAACCAAACGGCTGTACTGCTGCTGTCCGGTCCGAGGCATTTCCCTGAAGTTCGCCTCTTGATGGTGTGATGAAGGGGCGGAGTTAGCTGCAGGAAGTCGACCCGAACGGCTACGTCTGGACCGAATACTCCGGCGAGACTTAGGAGCCTCGCCTTGCCTCTCTCCAACGTTACCGTTGGTTGTGAGAGGGGGTAGTCGGCTCAGAATATCCTGGAGTTGCTGACCAGCTGCTGCTAACTGGCTCCTCAGCTGAGCATTCTCCATCTCCACCGCAGTGTAATAACATGGATTCGGATTAGGCGGCCGGGGCGCTGAACTACCAGTGTCGTCTTGGCCCACCGGCTGCTTCCCTAGTCTCTGCTGGACTTCAGGATCTTGCTCATCAGGGAGGGCAACCTGGTGGGCCTCCTGCCCATCATGCTGCTCTGTCTCGTTGCCATGCCTGGATCGAGTGGTCACCATAGTTGGATGTTTGTGGTAGTACTAATCGAACTTCCTCTCAATGAAAGCACCAAACTGTTGACGCGGTTCTTCGGCAACAGATAATTAAGAGAAAAAGAGAAAGAGATTAGTACTAAAAGTAGAACCGTCACAGATATGAAATCTTTTGGAAAGAACTAGGTGACTCAAGACACGTTTTTAAGTGGTTCGAAGGTTAAAATCCCTCTACTCCACTAGTCAATATTATTGATCTTCTCTGGGTATTTGGTTTACAAAGTATATAGTTCTTCAAAGACTAATTTTTCCAACCCCTATCAACTCCCAGGGTCTCCCTATTTATAGGAGAAGGCACCTGGAAGTTGGTAGGGAGGTCATCCCGTGACCTTACCATTTGTCATATCAAATCTGTGACATTCATGATTAATTCCTAAACCTGACACACAAGTGTGGTCTAATCAGCATGGAAGGAGATAATGGGCCGCACGGCCCAACCCGTCCGTGGGTGTCTGAATACGCACGTTCCTGCTGCGTGTCCGAGAAGTCAGGGGGATATCGGGCACGTGATGGCAGGAATATGCACGTTTATCTTGCGTGTTGACTTCCCATAGGGTCGGAGCTTCCTGAGAAGCTCGTGACCTGAGCAGTTCGTAACCCGAGCTGCTCCCGTCCGTGGCCTTCGGATGTCACTCTCAGCTCCTGGGCAACAAATGCGAGCTGGAAACAGGACCCCCTCGAGCTGACAAGGGTCCGTCCTGGAAAAAGAACCTCCGACCTGCGGGAGCCTCGGACTAAACCTGATTAGTCCGAGGCTCGTCCTGCTAAACAGCCCGTGGGAAAACCAAGGCGTACACCAAGTAACTCTCAAATCTTCATTTCAATTCCATTAATATCCAATTAAGCATTGGTAACAACCATGGAGGTTGGTGGAATTTGAAATTTAAAGGGTGTATCAAAACTCTATAAATAGGAGTCTAATACTCACTTGTAAGATACATCATTTTCTATCCACAAAGCACTTGGCAGAAAAATACATCAAAGATGGTTGATAATTTCAGATAGTTATTTCCTTGTGAGATCCCTTAGTGCTTAGAGAATAGAGGGAATAAACTTTTGGACAAAGGTCTTGAACCTTGTTCAAGTTGGTGGTCCCTACTATTGATACATTTTGGTTATGTGAAAGTTTGTGTTCTTTCGATTGTTCATATTTCATTATTTTGTTCTTCTTTTATTTTAGTTGTATTATTATTGTTTTGAGTTTGTAATCTTATTCTTCTAAATCTTTCTATTTACTTGTATTTTGTGCAATTGGGTTGTAACATTGTTTTAATCAATTACTTTGTTTATTGTATTTTTTTTCATAGAATTATATTTTAGTTTTTCCTATTTCCATTGAATAATATATTCTCTAATATTTAATATATCTTCTTAATTATGGTGAATACACCATTATAATTGTTCCACTGATGGTAAAAAGAAAGCCTATAAAAAAGGATCCTTAAACTCTTTGGAATGGTAAGCAAAACGGCTTGTCTTTTAAAACAATATAAAAATACAAGTAGACAAAAGCTATTTTCACTACAAGAAACCAGTTCTTTGCCGGCGCAATTCTGAATTGCGCCGACAAAAATCACTTTCACCGGCGCAATTCGTGAATTGCGCCGGCAAAAATCAAACCCTTTGCCGGTGCAATTTCACGCCGGTAAAGGTGACTTTACCCAGCGCAATTCGGGGTTGCGCCGGCAAAAGTAATGCCAGATTTTCAAAATAAAACATACAAACTTTTGCCGGCGCATTTCACCTAACGCGCCGGCAAAAGTCAACGTGTTTTTTAAATTTTCACACGTTTGAAATAAGGTAGGTGGGCATACTTTTGCCAGCGCGTTTAGTTGCGCCAGCAAAAGTGCAAAAACGCGCCGGCAAAAGTCGAGATAATTAAAACGACGTCGTTTTATTTTAGGGTTTACTTAAACACTTTTGCCGGCGCAGTTTTAGACTTTTTCCGGCGCAACGAAACGCGCCGGCAAAAGTTATAACGATATACCCAGCCGCCCGAGCCTCCTTCTTCCCCATTTCAGTTTTACAGTTTCGAAACAAAGCTTCTCTCTCTCTCTCTCCTCTGTGATAATCTCTCCGACCACCGTGAGCCATAATCCCACCGTGGCTTCTCTCTCAAGGTTAGTGAAGCTTATCTCTCATGGTTAGTATTCGGTATTTTTAACATTTTTGGATTTTTTTCTCTATATTTTGTTTTGTAATTGTATATTTTTTTTGTTATTCTCTCCCTAATATAAACAGGTGTGTAGCTCCTCTCGGTAAAATAAGACTAAAAATGTTAGTTTATATATATATATGTTTATATATATATGTTTCGGTTTATATATATATTTATTTCGTTACATATATATATTTATATATATCTGATTATATATATATTTATATTTATCAGTTTATATATATATGTATATATTTATATATATCAGTATATGTATATGTTTTTATATCCGAGTATATGTATATATTTATATATCTGAATATATATATATTTATATATATGCATATGATATATGTTTATGTATATGTGTAAATGTGTTTATATATATGTTTATGTATATGTGTAAATGTGTGTGTATATATGTTTATTTAATGTTAAATTTTTTTAGAAAATTGATTAATATAAATGTATGTGTGTGATATTTGGTATTATAGTTATATTTTTCTTTTAAAAGAATAAATAAATATGTGTAATTTTATAAAAATGAGATTAATAATGAAAAATAAAATATGATTTTAGTATTTATTAAAAAATTTTGATTGGAGTATGTATATTTTTTAATTTTAATGCTTAATATGTATATTAAAAAATAGATTAGATTATGTATATTAAAAAAATATATATTATATTTTTTATATTAAATATTATTTGTTTATAAATATTTATCAAATAAATTGTTTTAATGTTACTGATATAAAATGATATAAAAAGATTTGATATATGTTATTAATCTTGGTTTATGTTGTGCATGTTATGAGAATGTTCTGTATATTGCTCTGGGAATATTCTGGTTATATATGTGTTTAATTTGTAGGTTTTTCAATTTTTGGGATAGTTTGAAATATAGTCGTTATGCTGCCCAAATTTTGTTGGAGTTAATAAAATTAATAAAAGTTTAATAATTAATTAAATAAAAATTTAAGTATAATTAAAAATTCATCAGAAAAATAATTTTTAACTATAATTTAAATAAAATAAAATTACCAATCATAATAATTAATAATTAATTTTAACATTAATATTAGATGTTTTGTAATTGAAAAAGTTAAAAATATAAATGATTTAATAAAATATAAATATAATAGAATTATTATTGATTAAGTAAATAATCCAATACAAATTGAAGAATTTAATAAAAAATTACAAAATGGAGATTAATGTATAATTAAATTAATTTTAAATTAAAAGTAATAAATAAGTAAATGTTAAAGTAGACTAGTCAACGGACACGTGGCAGTACATGATTGATCTACATTGTTATTATTCTTAAAATAATTTTTAATTTATTTTTTATTTTAACAAAAAAGTAAAATTTACATTTTTTTTAAAAAAATTCAAAATTTTTGTCAACTTAAGATTAAGTATGAAAAATACATGTTTTTTTAAATTTAATTTTATATTGTTAATATCATCAAATTTTTTAATTTATTATTATTATTATTATTATTAAAATCTTCCTATTTATCATTTTGTCTACTTGTTTGCAATTAAAGATTAAGTAATTTTGTTTAAAATCTAAGCAATAATTTAAGATTAAATATTTTTTTTACTTAATCCTAAATAATTGATTAAAAGCAGCAAATTTGATTTTTTTTTTTTTTTGTAAAAAATGAAAAAAATAATAATTTTTTGTTACCTTTAAATTGGAAAACAATAAATTGGATTTTTTAAAAAAAATAAAAATATAAAATGATTTTTTTATGAAAAATTATTTAAAATAATAATAATAATGTGTACCAATCATGTGGTGTCACGTGTCATATAAGTGTTAGTAAGTTGTAAGTTTGAGTAATTTAGCCGCAAATATCTCTATAAATAATTATTTTTGCCAGGGATAGGATATTATTATCAGTTAGTGATAATTAGGGAGACAAACAGTCATGAAATACTTTGACTATCATTTCCCTCATTTTAAGACAATTATTAATATTTTCTTAATTATTTCGCTTAAAGATGGCGAGCGACAGGAGCTGGATGAGTGCGAGGAATCGTTGGTCTCTGGAGTATAGAAATGGTGTTAAGGAGTTCTTCGATATCGCCAAAAATCAGTTGAACGATCGGGGTTTGGTTCGCTGTCCGTGCAAGAAATGTGGGAATGTTAAGTTCCAGCCTATAAATGCAATTTCGATGCATTTATTCAACAATGGCATCGTACAGTCCTACAAAGTGTGGCATTACCATGGAGAGGCGCTGCCGTCGCCACCAGCTGTGGTACGATATCATGATAGAGATGAGATAGCGGATATCTTGGAGGATGTTTACGCTGAAGATGACGTTCCCGTTGGAAACTATAATGATCCTCCCCAAGATGATCCTCAACATCGCGACAAGTATGACAATTTATTTAAGGAGATGTCAAGTGAACTGTACCCGGGTTGCCGAAAGTATTCCGCGTTGAACTTCTTGGTGAAGCTGATGCATCTCAAAGTAATTAACAAGTGCAACAATCATTACTTTGATGGTTTGCTGGAATTGTTAGTCGACGCTATGACTGACGGAACAATTTTACCTAAGTCTAACTATGAGGCGAAGGCAAAGTTGCGGAGTATTGGATTGGGATATGAGTCCATCGATGCTTGCAAGCATGACTGTGCACTGTTTTGGAAGGAGAATGCGAATTTGGAATTCTGTCCGGTTTGTGGTGAGTGTCGCTGGCAAGATAATCGTGGGAACGGGAAGAAAGTGGCCCATAAGGTCATGCGGTACTTTCCGTTGGCGCCGAGATTGAAAAGGCTGTACAGTTCCAGATATACTGCAGAGGATATGAGATGGCACTATTCTAAAAGGCCAAGGGAAGATGGTGTGATGAGGCACCTCGCTGACAGTAAGGCGTGGAAGCACCTTGATGAGCTGTACCCATCTTTCGCAGCCGAACCTCGAAATGTTAGGCTTGGGTTGGCTACAGATGGTTTCAATCTTTTTGGGAACATGAGAAACTCTTACAGCATGTGGCCTGTGATACTTGTCCCATACAACTTGCCGCCGTGGAAGTGCATGTAACCACAGTCATTAATGTTGTCTATTCTTATTCCAGGTCCTTCTTCACCTGGAAAAGATATCGATGTCTATATGAGACCTTTGGTTGACGAGTTGAAGGAGTTATGGATGAATGGTGTCGAGACAAGAGATGCATACAATAGTACCTTGTTCAATATGCGTGCAGCAATCTTGTGGACCATTAACGATTACCCAGCTTATGCTATGATGTCTGGGTGGAGCACAAAAGGGTACAAGGCGTGTCCCACATGCAATGAAGAAACTCCCTCTGTAGGGATTAGAAGTAAAATTGCATACATTGGCCATAGGAGATTTCTTGATATGGATCATGAATGGAGGAGCAAACGAGCACTATTCGACGGTAACAAGGAACTCGGGCCACCATCGAAACATTACTCCGGTGATGATGTGTTGAAGCAATTAGAGAATTTACTGATTAGACATCCTGGGAAACACAAAGAATTTGGTGGTGTGAAACGCAAAAGGGCTCCGATTGAACTTAATTGGTCGAAGAAGAGCATATTTTTCGAGCTTGATTATTGGAAGGAGTTATTGTTGAGGCATAATTTGGACGTAATGCACATTGAGAAGAATGTTTGCGACAGTGTCTTGGGAACTTTGTTGAACTTAGAGGGAAAATCTAAAGACACTGACAATGCAAAACTTGATCTAGCAGACATGAAAATTATGAAAAAACTCCACCTCCGCAAAGAGGGAAACAAGTGGAAGAAACCGCACGCCAGTTACACCCTCAGTGTCCCGGAGCGTCGAGTTTTCTGTGAATTTGTGAAGTCAGTTGAATTCCCGAACGGTTTTGCTGCAAACCTTTCGAAGAATGTCAATGTCAATGATGGCAAGATAAGTGGGTTGAAATCACACGATTGCCACGTGTTGTTTCAGCAGTTGTTGCTCGCCGCAATTATGTCGTTTTTGGTTCCGGAAGTTCGGAAGCCAATTATTGAGTTGTGCGGTTTTTTAAAAAAACTTTGTGCACGGACTTTGAATGTGAAAGATCTTGAGAAGATGGAGACAGACATTATCACCATTTTATGCAAGTTGGAAATGATATTTCCTCCAGCATTTTTCGACATTATGGTGCATTTGGTTTTGCACCTTCCGAAAGAGGCAATTCTTGGCGGTCTCGTGCACTTTAGGTGGATGTATCCCATTGAACGTTCAATGGGAGTTTATAAACAGTATGTAAGAAATCGTGCACGTCCAGAAGGTTCAATCGCAGAAGCTTACGTGGTGAACGAGGCTTTAACCTTTTGCTCAATGTACCTGCGGGGGGTTGAGACTCGATTCAATCGACCTGAGAGGAATGACGATCGCGTTGAATCCCAACCAAATCGGGAATATTCTATTTATAAGGCTGTTGGTCGTCCATTTGGTAAGAAATCAAGTATGCTCCTCAATCCGCAGTTAAAGCAAAAGGCTGAGTGGTATATCTTGAACAATTGTGCCGAAATTAAGGAGTACCTTAGGTGTGTTTTCTAGTATTTTTTCAATAATGATGTTTGGTTTATATACCGAGTAAATGCCAAAATCATAGTTTTTTTGTTCATTTGTAGTGAGCATATGGATGAATTAAGAAGACGGGGGGGCTCGAATCTTGAAGTTCAACAAGAAACTGATTTTCCTCAGTGGTTCAAAGAAAGAGTATGTATATTAGTCAATTCTTTTCTGAAACCCCACTTAGTCAATCCAAAACTAACTTTCAATGTTAATGTTGATAGGTGAACGGTTTGCATGAGTCAACACCTACTGAAGTGAATAATGAATTGTATGCTCTCGCAAACAAATCAAGCGGCACCGTGTATTCATATCCAGGGATGATAGTGAATGGTGTGAAATTTGTGACTCGTGGTCGTGATATGAAGCTTAAAACACAAAATTGCGGTGTAATGGTGCCAAGTGAGGAAGGAGTGAACTACTATGGAGTTTTGGAAGAAGTAATTGAATTGTCCTACTTGATGGGTTACAGTGTTGTCCTATTCAAGTGTAGATGGTTCAATACAAGTAGAATTAAAGTGGAATCCAATTTTACGAGCGTATATGTGAAAGAAGAATGTTATAAAGATGATCCTTTCGTTCTCGCATCTCAAGCGAAGTTGGTGTATTATCTTCGAGATGTGGATGATTGGAGGCTCGTTAATGAATACATTCCAAGGAATGTATGGGATTTCTTAAATTCTGATGTTGATGATACTGAGACCACAAATGATATACCAATATTGCAAGAAGTTAATTCTTCTTCATTTCAGTTGTGGGTAGAACTTCCAATTTTTGATAATCTTCAGTATGATCGGGTTGATGTCAATGCCACTGAAGTGCACAACGTTGATGATTTGGTTGGCGAAGGCTCAGATGAATTTGTTGTCGATGATGAAGTTGAATTTGAAGAGGACACGTTGGCCGAGTATGAAGACGATGAGGATGACGATAATGTTCTAGTTGATAGTGATAGTGATAGTGATGTTCGTAATGATGGTGTAGTTAGTGATGATGAGGACAGTGATATGTAATTTAAACAAGTGTATGTAACTTTTTATTTAATTCAATGAAAACTTTATTTATTATCATTAATTAATGATAGTATCAGATATAGGTACACACGCACCTATTGGATGCTTTGGGGATAGTCAATGTATTCATGTACTGGTACTCATTTTTTCAATATATTTGATGAAATATGTTGAAAAAATGGGTAGTCGCACATGTCTGCTTACTATCTCTAAGGGATCTATTAGGTCGGAATAGGGTAGGTTGGGAAAGACAATGAGTAATAAAATGTTAATTCAATAACAAAAAACAATAGTGATGCACCTAGTGGATGCCTTGGGGATAGTCAATGTATTCATGTACTGGTACTCATTTTTTCAATATATTTGATGAAATATGTTGAAAAAATGGGTAGTCGCACATGTCTGCTTACTATCTCCAAGGGATCTATTAGGTCGGAATAGGGTAGGTTGGGAAAGACAATGAGTAATAAAATGTTAATTCAATAACAAAAAACAATAGTGATGCACCTAGTGGATGCCTTGGGGATAGTCAATGTATTCATGTACTGGTACTCATTTTTTCAATATATTTGATGAAATATGTTGAAAAAATGGGTAGTCGCACATGTCTGCTTACTATCTCCAAGGGATCTATTAGGTCGGAATAGGGTAGGTTGGGAAAGACAATGAGTAATAAAATGTTAATTCAATAACAAAAGCACCTAGTGGATGCCTTGGGGATAGTCAATGTATTCATGTACTGGTACTCATTTTTTCAATATATTTGATGAAATATATTGAAAAAATGGGTAGTCGCACATGTCTGCTTACTATCTCCAAGGGATCTATTAGGTCGGAATAGGGTAGGTTGGGAAAGACAATAAGTAATAAAATGTTAATTCAATAACAAAAAACAATAGTGATGCACCTAGTGGATGCCTTGGGGATAGATAATGTATTCATGTACTGCTCCTCATTTTTTAAAAATGTTTGAGAAACATTTTAAAAAACTGAGGAGAAGTACATGACTCCTTACTATCTCCAAGGGATCCACTAGGTCGGAATAGGGTAGGTTTGGAAATACCATAATGAATAAATGTTAATTTTATAACAAAAAACAACAGACATACATAATTTGAATTAGTTAATTAATGAATATTTTAATGTAGAATGGCCGAAACAAGTAATGATATAGGTGGTGGCTCCAAGAGAGGCAGGGGAGCTTATTACGGTGCCAATATCGAGAAGGAGCTGGCCATAAAAAAAGTTAGTCATTTGAAAGTAGAGTTTGATAAAGAAACTGGAAAAGCTATTCAAAAGTACGGCAAGTGGTTCAACAATTCCATGGCTCGTTATTTGCGTAGCACCGTACCCCCAACTACACTAGCTTGGGAACAAGTAAAACCAGCTGATATCGAAGTTATTCGAAAGAGACTATCTGTAAGCATTCTTTAAACCTTTAATAACTCGTTATTAATTTTGTCTATCTTCATAATATTTTAACAAATTCCAATTTTAATTGTGATTTTAGGAAAAATTCATTTATCCAGAAGACAATCTAGTAATCAACGATGCCATGGTAAGACAAATGCAAAAACATCTGACTGATTGGCGCCACACGATGAAGAAACACTGGGTAGATGTTGGAGGAGAGGTGGACAATGAGAGAGCGAAGTCAAAACCTTTTGTGTCGATTACTTCTTCTGATTGGGCAATTTTGTGTGATTTTTGGACTTCTAATTCTCACCAGGTATGTCGTAGATTTTACATTAATTTTTAATTATAAAATTACAATTTAGATTAATGAGTACTGTTTTCTTTTTGAAGCGTATATCGAAGAAAAATAAAGAAGCTCGAGCTAAAATAACCATACCAGGAGGACACGGTTCCAAATCCATCGTTGCCCATGTTTATGATCACGTAAATTATAATACCTTATATCCTTACATTTACGAAAATATTATAAATGTCACAAAGTTTAAATAATTTGTTTTTTTAGATGGACCCATCTACTGGCCAGCTCCCGAGCATGATCGACACATTCGAGCACCTGCACAAGAAGAAGGATAAGTGGATTAGTGATGCAGCGGCGACAAAACATGTAAGTTGCATAACCTTAACTAATTTATGATCATTTAACTTTAAAAAAGTTTAGTAAATAATTATTAAATATTAATTATTAATTGGTTGTTGTCAATTAGTAATTATTTATTAATTATTAATTAAATTTTTAACAATGAAATCTTTATAATCTATGTGCCAATATTTTTATGATTAATGATTGTGGACTAAGATAAAAAAAGAATGTAACTAATGTTGTCCCCGTATCAGGGAGCTTGCGGGCTAAAGTAAATTTGGTCATGAAAATCCATTTCTGATTGAAAAACATGCAAATGTAGTTGATGTATATGTTTGGAGACGTAAATTCCCCATTAATGGAATTAACTGCACCTACCGTATATATCAATAATATCTTCATGATTTTCAATCAGAAATGGATTTTCATGACCAAATTTACTTTAGCCCACTTGCTCCCTGATACGGGAACAAAATTAATTACATTCTTTTTCAATCACTGGTCTGCAGTCATTAATGACAGGATGTTGGCAAATAGATAATAAAGTTATATTTTATATGTTGTTATATTAAAAATTTATAAGTTAGGTTTTCAAATAATGTTATATTGGAATTCGAAATACGTGCTTTTTATTATGCAGAATGAGATGACCGAACGTCGAGCATCGCAGAGTACGGCCCCTGCATCATCTGCTGCTTCTTGTGTCGGCGATAATGTCGACGGTCATTTCCCGCCTGATATGGATATTGTCACGGATGTCCTTGGACCCCGCTCGCGTTATAAGAAAGGGTTTGGGGGGTTGCCTAGGTTGAAGGCAATTGGCGCAAAGAGGACAGCATCTTCGTCAACTTCTCAAATGTCCGGGCAATTGCCACCTGAAGTGGACACCATTTTGCAGCAAAATCAGGACATTATGCTAGAAAATCAGAACCTAAAGAAGCATGCGACTAAACTTGAGAGTCGTCAACGGCGTCAAGATCTCCTGCTCAGTGCTTTGTTGAAGCAGGTTGGTCAATTGGCTCCTGGTTTTACTGTTGACTTACCAGACCAGGATTCGGACGAGGACGATGATGCTGACGGGGGCGGGAATGATGAGGCGGCCAGTACTCATTAGTAGAACTTTTTTCTATTTATTTAAAATTTAATTTATGAGACATTTATTTTACTAAATTACTTTTATATTTTAATGTTTGGTGGAGACAATAAATATTAATAGTTGTAATTTTTTATTTATTAATTTATAAAATTTTAATTTTAATTTTATTTCTAATTAAATAATATTACTAAAAAATTAAATAATTATTAATATATTAAAATTGAAAATTATTAATTAATATTAATATATTGAAAATAATATTAGTAATTTAATCAAAATTATTATTTTAAAAATACTTTTACCGGCGCAAAATTACGTCGGCAAAAAGTTTCAATCTTAACTTCACATATACATCTTTACCGGCGCAAAAATGTGCCACTAAAAAATTAAACTATTGCCAGCGCATTATTTCGCCGCTAAAAGTGTTTTCCACAATATCGTGACAGATTTTTTTACTGGCGCATTAATATTTTTACCGGCGTATTTTTTCGTTGCCAAAAAAGGCCATTGCCGGCGCAAAACTGCGTCGGCAAAAACTCCATGGGTTTTGCCGGCGCAAAACCATACTTTTGCCGACGCAAATTTGCGCCGGCAAAAGTCTCCTTTTTTGTAGTGTTTAGAAAGGACAACCACATATTTTTTTTGTCTTTTGATAATACATTTTTATAAAACCACATTACAAATATATATATATATATATATTTATATTTATAGATACATATATTATATGGATAAAGACCTCGTCTATATATATAAAAGAAGTGAAAAGTGTGGAATACACATGCATGAGTGAGTCTCTCATAGTGTTTTATGCCACGTAATATTGCTCTTCAAAATTATGTGAGATTGAATTTTATAAATTGTTTTTATCAATTTTCAATTATAGCTAATAAAATACAGACATATATGCGCATAACTAACTTAATTATTGCTCACAAAATATTATAAGTTTTAATATATTATATAAATATATATTATGTTATATATATAGCAACATATACCAAAACTAAGAAAGCCATCGCCTCATGATCAGCTAACCACGTTGCTTTATCTACATGTCTTCAAACAAGCAAGGGCAAGTCACAATTATTTTTATTTTTTTGACAAACACAAATTCTTCTTATTTAACTTCAAAGAAAATATAAAACAACGATTAAAATAAAGAAAAACAAGATCATCTTATAAAGATGAAATCATACCTAAATTTACAAATTCTTTAACATATCTATATTTTTCTTGAGGGTACACCACTAGTAGTAAAAAAAAAAGTATTATCTAAGAACCAAGGAGCAAGGAGAAAGACAGTGAAGAAATAAAGCCAAATAAGAGAAAGATAAGGTGGATATGTAAGGTCTTCAAATTATTGAATATAATTGATTGAACCATGTTATTATTAATTTTTTTTATCATATCTTTAAATAAAAAATAATTAAAAAAAAAAGTAGAATTCTTCAACACTGTTAATTAGTATAAGGCCTTGAGGGATTCTTACAGTTTGGTTAGCTGAACTTTTGTTTTAATTTTTAGCTTTCTGTAAAGTTGATGAGATTAGCTTATTTAAAAAAAAAAAATAGAACTAAAACCAAAATGCATTGAAAACCAAACCAGTGTGAAAAATATTTTTAGCATTTCAAAAGCCAAAGAGTGGTATTTTAAAGCCCAATCAACCAACCCCTAATCATCTCAAAGATCAAATATGTTGTTTAAAAGAACACATCGCAATAAGTGCGAGATTTACGTATCTTTTCCTTTGCTCTTTGATGCTTGATGACTTAAAGCTTGAAGCAGGGTGACCAGAGAGGAATGAATACTAAGACCTTGGCGAGTAAAAATTATGTTAACAAAATCTTCTCACACATCATATATTTGATAAAGTTAGTAAAAACTACTCTACAAAATTTTGCTAGTTAATCATGCTATTAAATAAAATTATCTTTGCCCCCTTTATGATTAAAAATTATTTTTAGTTTGGTCCAACAATGGACTTGTACAAAATATTACTCACTATGGAATTGTCGTTTTTATAATAAAAAGCATGCAAAGGACGTTTTGAAAAGGTCGTGGCTTCTGTCCCACTTACTTATTACAATTCATTAACCCATCTCCATATGCACCCACCATGAATAAATAAAAAAAATACAAGCCAAGGTCGGATTAATTAAAGAGTAGTAAGTGATTTGATCGTTCAACTACCATTGTTATACTATTTTTATATACATACATATATAATAAAATATACTACCACTATATTATATATATGTGTTCTTTAAAGTTATTTGAGCACATATGGATACCTTGGAAAGATCATAAACAATTTTGCATGGTTATGGTTGTGGGTTCATAGAATTTTTTGCTTTTGAATTGGCTAGAAAGTTCAATAATATTATTATAAGGAAAAAAGTACGTGTGCTTATAATTATAAGAATAACCTGAGAGATCGGTGGTGACTGGTGATAGGGGTAGTTCAAGTGCTTTTTATGTGTTCTTTGAGTTTAGTATATATTGTAAGAATCATGTCTATAATATATATTAGGTAGAAGCAACTTGCAATGCACGTTTGCCTAGTTTTAAAATTGTAAACATTATCTATAATGTTAATATAAAAACTAATTCACTGTTTTTAATGTATATATATATATATTAGAATGAATTATAGTTCTATAGTATATATAAATATTTATATCAATAATCTTTACATATATGACATCTAATATAGATATATATTTACACAGTTAAATGACATAAATAAAATACAATAATATTTAAAAAGAGATTAATAATAGAAATAAAATAATAATAGAAAAAGTCATAGTAGGGTAAACAATAATATACATGCATAAACTATTTTTAGTTTCTAATGTATCTTACAATATCTTTTGGTGTGAATTTGATGAGGAAGAAGATATCAAATCACTTGATAAAAAACAAATTATCATACAAATTTATAAGATAAAAAAATGATGTTGGCCTTTATTATTTTTAAATAAATATGATTTAATTATTTAAATTATCATAAAATATTTTTAAAATATCCTATTTTAATTAATTAATTTATTTTTGTTTAAATTTATATTTGTTCTAGTTTTTTTATTTGACAGGGACAACAAAAGATTATATATTATATGTTTAATATAATATTAAGTTTAAATTTAATTAAATTTTATTTAAGTTATAGAATATATGGTTTTATTATTTTTAAGTAATTATTATTGTAAAATATCTCAAAAATATCATATTTTAATTTGTTTAATTATTTATTTATTTAAGTTTAAGTCGTGTTTACAATCTACCGTTAAATATAAGAATATTATGTTAAATATAAGAATATTCCGTTAAAATTAACAGAAAAAAAAACCGTTAAAAGCAAGAATTTATGTTATCTACACATTTTTTATATAGAAGATATATATTTTTATATATATATATATATTTGGAAGGATCAAGTGTTGAGAGCACTATATAACTTATTGGGATATTTGCGGCAAAATCTTCTATTATTTTACAAAAGTTGCGATAAACCCCCCAATAAAAAAATTTGGTGGCAAAACCCTCTTCTGTTAATGGTTTGTTGCAAATTACTATTTTAGTGTTAAATGACATGTAAACAAGTTAAGTGTCAACTAAGATATATGTAGTAACATTTTATAGGGTCACATGTCAAAAAATAAATAATTATTATTTTTTAAAAAATAAATTTAATTAATAAAAAAATAGAAAAATAAATTTTAATTATGTATTATTATTTTTAAACACTAAAATATTAGAAAAAATAATTAAAATACTAAAGCAACTTAAAATTAAAAAAATTAAGAATTTTTTTCAAATAAATTTAAATTTTGAAGGGAATAAATTTAAAAACTTTTTTCAAACAAATTTAAGTTTCGAAAAAAAATTAATTAATTTTTTGTATTTTAAATTTTGTTCTAGTGTTTTAATTATTATTTTCTATTATTTCAATATTTTAAAATAATAATAATAACAATAATAATACATAATTAAAAGTAACCATAACTTAAAATTGAAAAAAAAATATTTTTTATATGATTTTATTAGTTAAATCTATTTATTTTAAAAATAATAATTTATTATTTTTTGACATGCGACCCTATAACGTATTGCCACGGGTATCTTAACTGACGCTTAATTTGCTTACCTAATTTTTAATACCTAAAAGAGGTAACTTATAACAAACCGGAAGTCAGTTTTTCCACCAAAATTTTGGATTGAGGGGTTTGTCACAACTTTTGTAAAAAAATAAAGAGATTTGCTGCAAATATCCCTAACTTATTCTAGGGTTTTGCCGGATATAATATATATACTAATTGACATGAATTTGTACAACTTTTAGAATTATGTATATAATATAGTTTATTTGAGATGGAATTTGTTATATAATTTTAGTTTGTGTATCATGCATCCTTATAAATTGGCCACTAATTAGGTACCAACATCGATGATACACATTTTAATTTATTTTATATATAGATCTTGCCTTGGAACACTGATGGTCGGTTAGTGCACAAGCAAGAAGCTACCAGTTCTTTTAGTAATAGCTCCATTATTTAGTATAGGTTTATATATATATATATATATATTTATATATATAAATGCTATTGGAGCTCCCACAATGATCAGTGTCGTTGTACTTGGTAATGAATATATTTTTCTTTGAATGAATTACAAAAAGACAAATAGATAAATATATGAAGTAGTGGAATCTCTATAAGCATACATTTGATAGGTTATTTTTATTGAGTACTATATTGAAAGAGGCCCAACACAGATGAATAAAACTACTCATATAATAAGTAGAAGAATCATGAGTAGTAGTAGTCAACTTTCTCACTGTCAACCATGTGCATGGGATCAATTTTTGAAAGGGATATGATATATATATTTATAGACGTGACATTACATCTTTTAAATACTTTCATTCATAATTAATTATGAATAAATCTACACAAATAGTATTGTATATTAGTATAAAATTGGTTCTGAAAGGAACTACATTGAATAAAGACTAATTATATTAAGCAATATAAAAAGTATGGAAAATGATATATATTGTAGGTAATAATGCATATATATGTATAGTAATATTTTCAGCTGGTCCCTGATATGAAAATTCTTTTGGAACTTTACCCTAATAATTGAGGCAGCTTAATACTATTATATATATATATATTCCTATTAGCTAGGATTTATTGGATTATTATCAAATCTTCTATACTGATCAAAAGAAGCTTCATCATATATATGCTATAAAAGTGCTATAAATTATAGAATTTGAAATTGAATTACCAAAATCTTCTAAACCAAAACTTAATTAATGCCCAAAAATAAGTACTACCAATAAGTATTTATATATGTATGTTTTTACGAGATTACTTTTTTATATATTGTTTATTAGTGATTGTGATTGCAACTCTGTTGTGCTTGAGAAACATAAATAAAAGAAGACTGCGTAGGAGGAGGAAGAAACCATGGCCAGGAGCAGGAGCTGGAGCTGGAATGTTCATGTGGCCAAGTACTATTCCTCTCTCTGGGAATGAAATAAAAAGGAGAAGGAGGGACCACGCTGACTATATATATATATATATATATATCAACCCCACTATCATATCTGCAGGTTAATTATTGGGCTGACCAACTTAATAAAGTCGCTATATATAGTAGTGCACCCCACCCATCCATGGCCATGGCCATCCCATCCATGGCAATGACCCTGGCCCATCCAATTTTCTTACCCTTAACCCACTTACCACGATGCCTTTCTCCATTATCACTATCACCTTTTTTTTTAACTCTCAAGCGTTTAAAGAAGCTTAGTTAAACAGGGTTTTATTATTATTATTATTATTATTATATATGGTGAATGAAAAACAAAAATTTAAATAGAAAGCAAGAAAAAGATATTCTAACTATTACTTATGCTGATTAGGATATTATTATTATTATTTAATATTGGAAAATCAAGTAATAATTAGAATATTATGTATCCATGGGATATATATCTTTTTCTTGTTTTCTATTTAATTTTTTGTTTTTCATTCACCATATATAATAATAGGGAAATTTGAGTTTTTATGCCTATTAAGGTGTATTAAATCAAAAAAATGCTAGGCCTTCTAATTATTTTTAAAAAATACCAAATTTTTTACAATGCCCAAAATACTCCTTCCATAATTTTTCCATCAACTTCCTTTTCTCTCTTCCCTCTCTCTTCCTCAACCCACTCCTCTCAACTCTCTCTCTAGAAAAAAATTCATGGGTAAGGTAAAATATAATAGAACTGAATGTAATAGCAAGTATTCCTTACTTAGAACGCTAAAATATTGCATTTCGAACAGATCTGGATATGATTTTTGAGTTTCTTTTGCGATTTTATTTCAGATCTGAAACTTTGAAATCTACAAAAAATCAACGTGGTTCGATGGTGCTCGATGCCAGCTCAATGGGGCCTTCAAAATCAAGATTTTCATGAAGAAATCGATGTTGCTCGATGGTGGTTCGATAGAGGTTCGATGGTGTTCGATGCGATTCTTGCAAGATACGTAATTTTTCACTCGGGTATCCGTTTTGGGTGATTTTTTTTTTATTGTGAGTATTTTTTCAAGATCTACATATTTTAGATGTGTATATACACATTTGGGAAATATAAATCTTGAAAAAATGACAAAGGCAAAACATACCTCATGTTCAAGATATGTTTTGGTATGTTTTCAAGTTCTAAACTTTAAAAATGTGTATGTGAACATCTAAAACGTGTAGATCTAAAAAAATTCCCAAAATAAAAAAAAAATATCCCAAACGGACACCCGAGTGAAAAATTATGTCTCTTACAAGAATCGCATCGAACCACCATCGAGCAACCATCGAGCAACGTCGATTTTTTCATGAAAATATTGATTTTCAAGGCTCCATTAAGGTAGCATCGAACACCATCGAGCAACCATCGAGTTGGGCATGATTTTTGAGTTATTTTTCATATCTGAAACTCTGAAATATGTAGAAAATTGACTTTGCTCGATTGTTGCTCGATACCAGCTCGATGGGGCCTTCAAAATCAATATTTTCATGAAAAAAATGTCGTTGCTAGATGGTGGTTCGATGGTTGCTCGATGGTGGTTCAATAGTGGTTCGATGCAATTCTTGTAAGAGACATAATTTTTCACTCAGGTGTCCGTTTGGGATGATTTTTTTTATTTTGGGTATTTTTTTGAGATCTACACATTTTAGATGTTCACATACACATTTTCAAAGTTTAGAACTTGAAAACATACCAAAACATATCTTGAACATGAGGTATGTTTTGCATTTGTCATTTTTTTCAAGATTTACATTTCTCAAATGTGTATATACACATCTTAAACGTGTAGATCTTGAAAAAATACAAACAAAAAAAAATCACCTCAAACAGACACCCGAGTGAAAAATTACGTATCTTGCAAGAATCGCATCGAACACTATCGAACTACTATCGAGCAACATCGATTTTTTCATGAAAATCATGATTTTGAAGGCCCCATCGAGCTGGCATCGAGCACCCTCGAACCACCATTAAACCACGTCGATTTTCTGCAGATTCCAAAGTTTCAGATCTGAAAAAAATCGCAAAAAAAACTCACAAAACATGCCCAGATCTGTTCGAAATGTAGTATTTTAGTATCATAAGTGATGAATATTTGTTGCTACATTGAGTTCTATTATATTTTACCTTACTCATGAATTTTTTTTCTAGAAAGGGAGTTGAGAGGAATGGGTAGAAGGAGAGAGAGGGAAGAGAGAATGGGAGATGGATGAGAAAAATTATGAAAATGATATTTTTGGTATTGTCAAAAGAATTTACATTTATTTTAAATGATGTAAATGTCTAGCATTTTTTTTTATTTAAATAACCTTAAGCATAAAAACTCAAATAATAATAATAA
Organism: Humulus lupulus; assembly: GCF_963169125.1. Taxonomy (NCBI): domain Eukaryota; kingdom Viridiplantae; phylum Streptophyta; class Magnoliopsida; order Rosales; family Cannabaceae; genus Humulus; species Humulus lupulus. Next base: position 63,172,485 of record NC_084800.1, read on the forward strand.
TAATAATGTCAGTAGTATATAAAGACACTTTATATCATGTGTATTTTTATTGAAATAAAAACGAACACTTGTCAGTAATATGTATCCATTGTCTACGAGGATATAATAAATAATAATAATTTTTTAAAATAGAAAGTGTGCATTTTATTATATTTTTCGAAAACAAAAGTGTCTTTTTTCTTCTTCTTCTTCTTCTTATTTTTTTTTTATTATTATTATCGGGCGAGACAATTGTGGAAGATAATAATTGGATAAGATATTCCTAGAATCCATCAATATATTGGAAAGAAGATAATTATATCAGTAATATGGGAAGGGGAAACAGTCAGAGAATATGTATATTAATTATCCTTTACGACAGGTAAGTAATCTTAATAAATATAAAAACGCAATGTGTAAAAGGTTGTTTACATACCATATATATATATATAAAAATATATATAATTCGATATTACATTCATTTTTAGTGGCCGTACGACGTGGACACCGGTTATAAATATATGATTTCATTGAATATCTTTTATTACCCTTCTTGTCAGTGTACACATAACATCTATCGTTTCTTTTAGTACTATTATTCGTTTCTTTTGTTGGAGATTTTGAATCATAAAAGGAATTATGAGTGAGTGGATTGGCCCTTTACATTTTCATTTGCCAAGAAAGTAATTAGACTTTCCTTCGTCTCTCTCTATATATATAAATATATGAATTTGATCATAATCAAATTTACATATTAATTATATATGTCTATATATAATAACGTACACTTATTTATCCCTTATTGCAAGCAAATTAAGTACATACATTAACTATTCGAATTTACGTCTAAATACATTATTGCAATAATCAAACGCAAAGTTCAAACTTTGAATTGGTAAACCAAAAAGGGCTATATAACTAATTAACTATAACATTGCTATAAAAAAAAAGATCGTCGCTATAATATATTAGTGCAACGCGAATTTAATGTTTTATTTTTATTTTAACTAATTCTATATAGTACCACATTCATATCGATTATATATCATCAAGCCAAAAATATATGTTAATAATTAGATGAACATATATATAATTAAAATGGTATTATATAAAGCGTAACCTTTTTATTTTATATGAAGGTTGTGGCAATCGACAGGGAGCTGACTCCGTATACTTATAAACACACACAGCACAACACGCTTTTCCATGTATAAACATTAATTTTTATATAAAAAAACTTTAATTATTATTACTTTAGGAGGCTAATATGGTCAGATTAGAAATAATAAACTTTTTTTTCGTGGTCGTGGACCTTAAATATTGGAATCATCGCAAGTATCTCGTGACTATGGCATGCCTTATATAAGTTTTCGGAGAGAGTAATATAATTAAGCCGCCTATAAATAACCAAGCTCAATTCATTGTCTTTTCTTCATTTCTTCTAATCTCTTTATACATATATCTCAACCAAGCTCTTCTTCTTCTTATCATCTCTAAAAAAAAATTCAAGGTATGATTTTCTCTTCTATTACTCCTCTCCTCTTTATTCGATATATTCCATTTGATTATTTATATATGAATACATATATATAATGCATTATATTGTCATATATAATATATATGCATTGGGCTCAATTTCAAGGTTGATCATGATATATATCGCCAAATTCAACGTCAAACACAGAAATCATTAAGACTTTTGGTTATGTTGAATTGTTTTTTTAATGTGTTTTCGTTAAATATTTATTTCCGGCGAAGAAAACCACCGTATTTTTCATATATATTATTAGCGGCTGAGAGTGATATGAGGCCCAAGATTTTTCTAACGTGCGCCGTTATTTACAACTCGAATTGGATTGCTCGGGTCACACCTGGCTTGTATAACTTATTTATAATTACGTCTTAGCGCATGTTAGCAGTGTTTTACGGCTGGATTGGTGGCGGTCAATGCCCAGTCAAATTTCAAGTTAGTTTAGTTCTCTACCATCCAAGTCCCACAAAGCACTTTAAGCGTTTAAAATGACCATATTGCCCATGCCGTAGCCCCTTTAGTTTTCTTGTCTAAGAGGGCAAAAGGGTAATAAGCTACTTAATTTTGTTTCGGTCTTGTCTAAAAGAATTTTAAGTTTACAAACTTTTTGGCTCACCTTTGTGTTTTATATTTAATGTATATTTATATAATGATAAACTTTACGTTTTGTTGTTTTTAAAAGTTATGTAGATAATTAATGGTTTAGGCCAATTAATGGCAAATTTCACCAATTCTGCGGTTAATTATTTCATATATTTATTTTTCCTTATGTTGTCCGGATTTTCATACACGTACCCTTTTTATCATTAATGATACTAAAACCGAATCATATCACTATTTTGTTGCCATGTACTTAGGGCATCAACATATCACTATTTTTTTCCATTAATAATATTAACAAACCCCTTTTAATTATCATATGATAATATAGTATATATATATTTATATATCATATAACATCGCGAGATCTCCATCACATCTTATATTTTTGGTCACATCTTTAAACAACTTGTAAGCTTATTGCAGTGTGTATTGGTTGGTTTAGTTTGATTGAATAAAACTCTTCCTTTCTTTCAAAAAAAAAAATTGTAGTTCTATGAATTCTATTATTATACACACCCCCTCATTCAAATCAAATTTCATTAGAGGGATTTTCGCTTTTGGTCACTTTCTCATTTTTTAATTGAAGGCATGTGTTAGTTTTTTATGATGAATTCTTACACACTTTAGCTTTTTTTATTTATTTATTAACTTCTTTCCCACAAGAGTGAAAGAAAAAGTTTACCCTTTATAAAGTTCTATATATTAATACTATAAACGATCTTCATTTCATTAATTAAGTGGTTGCTTGGTCAAAGAGCTTCATGAAAAATAAAGCACTGATAAACATATGGTATAATGCCTGTACTCACATGTGTATACAATATAAAAGCACATGATTTGAACATTTTTTTCCTTTTTCTCAAAATGGTTCTCTCTCGTGATTTGATTCTTCTTTTTTTACATTTCTTTGGTCAGTATTCTTGGTCATCCTAGTTTGTCATAGATCGCAGTCCTCCTTTTTTTGGTCACTTTCAATGAGTTTAGAGTACTAGAGCATAATTGTGTGGTTTGAAGGGTACAACAGAAAGGACTGTCAATTGTTTCAATTTTCTGCTCTGGATTCTGAAAATGGGAGTTTTTGATAAGATTTGTGTGAAGGATAAGGATCTCGTGTCTAACTTGCTTGCTTTTCGTGAACAAATATAGAAAATTTACCAAGTTGGAATCTGGTTCTGAAAGGCCTACTTTAGAAGCTATAAAAAAGCTTGTGATCCTTTTGTACTATTCTCTCAAATGTCTAGTACCTTCAACCGTTTTTAACTGTCACATTATAGTATCATTGAACATATTGTTATATGAAATACACTACAATTTATCATGATAAATGATAACAACTGCAGGTATATTTAGCTGGATTTTTTTTAATCTGAAATGGGATATCAACAAACTCCGGAATCCATGTGTAAATCAAAATTTGATGAAGCTGGAGAGACTATTATAGGTTCTTATGCTTCATGGCTGGTAAATACACGCTATCATGTGATGAACCATGTCATGTTTTTCAACCATTTTAGCATATTATTTGGTGAATTTTAAGCTTGAATTTCTGTCGAATTTTTTGCAGGCCAAACATCCATCTGCTTTGGAAAATTTTGATGAGATGATGAACAAGGCCAAGGGAAAAGATATAGTAGTCTTTTTGGACTATGATGGGACTCTCTCCCAAATTGTAAAGGAACCTGATCAAGCATTCATGTCCGAAGCTGTATGGAGCCTTTTACTCTCTTTTTTAATAGCTTTTGAGAAAAATATCATTCAAAATTTTCACCATAATGTTCAAATTTGCAGATGCGTTCAGCAGTACGTGAAGTTTCTCTATATTTTCCTACTGCAATCGTTTCAGGAAGGCGTCGAGATAAGGTGATTTTATCATATACTTATCATCAAGAAATAAAGAAGAAGAAAAAAAAGACTTGGGCCTTAATTTTGTGAGATTTAACAATGTTTACAGGTGTTTGAATTTGTTCAATTGGAGAATGTGTACTATGCTGGAAGTCATGGGATGGATATATCAACTCCATCAGGCTCCAAAAAGTATAGTGATCACAAATTTCAAACTAGAACCACTGACGAAAAGGTTAGTATAGTGTGTTTACTATAATATTTTCTTAGCTATATATGATCTTAATCACTGAGAGGTAGTTCTCCTGATTTTTTTTCATCTTTTATTTTTATATTTTCTTGACCTTTTTAAAGGGGAATGAAGTTGTTCACTTTCGTCCAGCTCAAGAGTTTCTTCCTAAGATTCAAGAGGTAGATATTGACATCCTTCACTTGTAGCTTTAACATGAGAATTTTTGAATTTTTTTTTAAATGTTTATAATGTGTTTTTTTCCAGATACTAAAGGCTCTAAAAGATAAGACCAAAGGCATAAAAGGGGCTATTGTTGAAGACAACAAGTTCTGCATCTCTGTTCACTTTCGACAAGTAGTAGATGAAGAGGTTAGTTATCTAGTGTTTTAGATATGTAAAAACATAAAATCAATTTATTATAAAAAATAATAATATGCATAATTTGTCAAATGTTTTAATCAAAACGTAGGATGTTTACATACTTAAAGAGATGGTGGAAAATTTGATAGAAGCTTACCCCAACTTCAGAATTGCTTCAGGGAAAAAGGTATGGAACATAGCTTACATAAACTTAGTATCCTTGTCCTTGATATTGGTATAACCTTATTAGTTTTGAACTTTTTTTTATTTGTTTGTATTATCTTGAACAGGTCATGGAGATTCGTCCGAGAATTGATTGGGATAAAGGTCGTGCCCTACAATATTTGCTAGGCACTCTCGACTTAGGTACCTCTAATAATGTTCTCCCAATGTATTTAGGAGATGACAAAACTGATGAAGATGCTTTCAGGGTATGAAGACATAAGAATAATAATCTTCTTTCTAAACTTCCATATTTGCCAAACTATCATATGTTAATCTCACCCTTTTGTGTAGGTTGTACGACGTGGACAAGGCTTTCCTATTGTCGTTTCTTCAACCCCAAAGCAGACTAAGGCTGCATACTCTCTGAGAGAACCAAGTGAGGTCATGGCCTTTTTGATACGGCTAGTGAAGTGGAAAAAAAGTGTTTCATAGAGTCAAGTTCATTGCCTAAAATTAATTACTAGAGAACGAAAAGCTGAGCTATTAATATGTTTATATAATGGTTAGTGGTGATGATGATGATGATGATGATAGGTGATTATTGAACTTGCCTGTGTTTTTTGATTTGGCAATTTAGCTGTGTTTGCTCCTCACTTGGGTAAAAGTGATGGTGTTGACATGGCTTTGATGATGATTAGTTCTTTTGCAGAGTAGTTATCCTAAGATCAATTTTAGGTGACATATTTATTATAGGGGAGAAGAGAACTATAGAAAGCATATGATTCATGTTCTGGACAACTACTATAGTGTTGTCTTTTCAATTATAATAGATCAAAGTAGTGATCGATGCTTTTATAGCGATTATGCCTTGTTTTGAGAGACCAAAAATACTATTTATATATTTTCATTCTAGTACTATTTACATTTCTTTTTCGGTGCTTGATTCATTCCAGAAAAGGCACATACCTGTTCTTTAACAAATTTTAACTGGTGTCATATTGCAAAACTATATTAACTTTCTTTTGCTCCAGTATTCAGAACAAAGAAATGAGTGACTTTTGACTATATCACATATATGAATTGAAACAACTAAAATAACTGTTAACTATTGCGATTTGTTCTTTTAAGGACTCACTGAACCACAAATTATATGTTAAAAATTGAGAAAAAAAAATACTTGTGCGTGAGAAGGAGAGGGAGTGAGTTTCTAACGGTTAAGAAAATGTTATTTGTTCACGGTTTATATTATTTGAGGAATTATGTGAGCAGAATCACAACACATCCGAATTTGTCCCTCTTCGAATTATTATAGATATGAGAAAATTCTCATACTTTTGCAGTGTAAATTAGGGGGAAAATCTTCTTATTTATCACTTGGGCAAAGAAGTTACATATTTATTAATAATTGTCTTTTTTTTGACAAATTATTATTAATTATCATTAAGATCAAATATATATATATATAAAAATTAGTATGCACTAAAATATTACAAATTACATGTCTATTTAATATATTGGGAATTCTATCTTAAATAAATATAATTGTTTGATAGAATAGTACTTTTCTATACACCACCTTTTTTCTTTTCGTTGACTGCGTTTTTGGCCAACAACGTGTGGACATCAAGAACGACAAAATCCTTCAAGAGAAATAAACGACACGGACGATTTTTATAGTGGTTCAACCCCAATGTGTTGGTAATTGCCTAATCCACTTAGAGTTGTGATTATAGATCTGCACTCAATATCAGATAAACCCGAGTCAACTGAGTTTCTTCAGTGCAGATTACGAGAATACAAGAAGTCTCTCAAATACAAGTACTCTCTCTCTAGAAAAATAGGATTCGAAAAAGCTCCAAAAGTCCTCTTTATGATGCCATAAGCCTTGTATTTATAGGCTCAGGATCGTAAAGATGATATCCCCCATATTCGGGATATTTTGTTATTCTTATTATATTTAATTTACAATAATATTCAAAATATAACAATACACTAAATTTGTGGGATAAACTGAGAGATTCCCGCGCAAGCCAAGACCGATTCTTGTTGAAGCCGTTTCTGGGAATCTTGACGTAGCCCTGCTTTATTTAGTCGATCCATATCATATTCAGTTTGGTCGGCCAAACCTTCACTCGGCAGACATATACCTGGCTGGGCAGACATGCACTAGACTGGGCAGACATGCACTTGACTGGGCAGACATGCACTTAACTGGGCAGACATACACTTGGCTGGGCAGTCATGCATTTGACCGGTCGGACATTGTCATGACTGGTCGGCCAAGGTCATGCCTGGGCAGACAAACATGTGATGTCTGGTCGGTCATGACACTGGACTGGTCGGACAAGATCATGCCAGGGCAGACAAACATGTGACTGGTCGGACAAGGTCATGCCTGGTCGGTCATGACACTTGACTGGGCAGTCAACATTCTCCACTGGTCTACTGGGACACTCCTAAGCCAAATCACCCAACCATTCCTTGTCATTTGTCATTTCTATTACCACGTCATCGCTTTCAAATTTTGGGGATAACATTTGCCCCCCAAGTTTATTATATGATGCTCTCACATAATAAACTTTATTTCTCCACATCTAACGGCACAATTAAAAATCAACTGTTCATCTTCCCGCCATGCAACAGACCACGACTCCACAGACCACGATCACTGCAATTAACTGCTCATAGTCGTGGGGAGAAAAAATATCTCAGGAATTCCAAGGGTCCAAAAATAAGTGGCAATTCCCACTTTTTTCCTTTAAATAGACCCTTGCACTCTCACATTTCCACACACACAAGAAAGCAAAAAAGAAAAATACTCTCATCTTCTTTCTTTTCACTCCTTTGGCCGAAACCCCCTTGAGTTTTTCTTCTCTTGGCCGAAACTTCAAGGACTTTCAAGGAAAAGCTTCTCATTTCTTCAAGCAACTCAAGGGCTCTTCAAGGTTGGGTAAGTCTTCTCCTCCATCTTCACTTATGTTATCTTTCTTTTTTTTAAAACCCCATGAAAAATACATGTGATGGCCGAAACCCCATAGGGAATTTTTTCTTGAATCTATGTGTGAATCTTAGAGATACAATGTATTTTGTGGCTGTTTGGATGTTGTTTAGGTTATGGGTAACTCAATTTTTGCTTCAATTTCATAGAAATTAAAAGAAAATTTTTTTTTATCCTAAATTGCTTGTATGTGTTTATGGGTATTTGATGGCATATATGGTTTCAAGAACATTGGAAAACCTTTCAATTTCCCCATTTTGATCTTGTGGTTGTGTGTTTTGGATGAGAAGTGGTGTTTGTGCTAGATAGAATTTAAGGCTTTATTTTTCAGAATGGGTTTATGGTATGTTGGGGTATGGCCGATTGGTCATTGCTCATGCCATTTTGAAATTCTAGTTCGATCGGACCATACCACAACCACTCGGACCATACCTAAGTCCCATCCGATCGGACTCTTGGCTTTGGGCTCGGGCTAGGACCTCATGCTCGGACATGCACACTTCGGACAGCAGCTACCTAGACTCGGCCTCCCTTGGCTCCTCGGACATAGTGTCCGCTCGGACACACACAGCCCTTCGGACCAGGCGCAGCCCCTCGGACACATGTGCGGCAGCAGCTCGGATGGCATGCCCAGCCTCTCGGAGGACACGCCCTAGCGCCGAGCCTTGCGCGCATCCGCTCGGAGGACACACACCTTGCTCGGACGTCTTGGCTCCTCGGATGCTTGGAGCTGCTGCTGGTCGGATGCACGCACCAGCCCACCTGTTGCGCCCCTCGAGCCTTGGTATCCGCTCGGACACCACGCCTCGATTCTCCTCGGACACACCCCACACTTCGGACACGCTGGGCCATCCTAAGGTGTCCGCTCGGACACCACGCACATGGGCCACTTTTTAGGCACTTTTAGGTACTCTTAGGCACCTTTAGGTACTCTTAGGCACTTTTAGGCACTTTAATTATTTTTTTCTTTGTGCATGCCAAATTTTACTACTTAGATAAAAAAAATTTGTAAGTAGAAAAAATAAACACTGCTTTGTTGATTTATATTTGTATGGTTACTCACCTCCCCATTTTTATTTTTTGTAGAAGAATCGCTTCGACTATAGGGGAGGTGACAACCACACGAATTTTGATACGTCCGTCCCGCAGTTGATCGACACCCCTCAAAGCAGCGACTCCTCGTCAAAGTCTCCTAACAGTCGCACTCTTGAGGATCGCCTCCGCCGCTTCAAGAAGATCCTTCCTTGTTTAGCTTTATACTTTCTCCATGAAGAGCAGTTCCTTCATCAAGCTGAACAGTCGACAATGAGGGTAAAAAAGTCAAACAGACTCCCGCAGGACCAAGACCCTGAAGTAGCCCATAGAGCGGTACAAAAGGTGGTGGACCGCAGTGAGGTCCGAACTGCGGCTTCTTCGAGACCACCACACCAGACGCCAAAACCAAACAAGCCTCAGAGAAAGATTACCCAGAAATTTGCCACCGACATCCAGCGTCTGGCCGTCCAAAAACCAAGGAAGGAAGGAGAGGAAACACCTTCTTGGTTTACCGCCAAGCCCACGAAGCTTAACCCTGGGATGTTTAACAAACACATCCAAGCATTGGGCTAGAGAAGGGTGAATGTCATATGTCTGCGCCCTCATCAGAGAGCTAACAGGCCTAGCGGACCATACTGTGCTTGGTCGAGGCACCATATATATGCAGGAGTGACTATCCCACTGCACCCCTTCTTCCGGTCAGTAGCGGATTACTTCAACGTCTCCCCTTTCCAGATCGCTCCTAACGGAATTCAGGCGTTGTCTGCTCTGTTCATCCTGTATTTCCTGCAAGGCTGGGATCCGCCTACTCCTCATGAAATACATTACTTATTTGACTTCAGGACTAACCCGAGCCATAAGAACACGGGTTTCTTCCACCTTTTTCAGAGGCATAAAGGGGTTAAATACCTTTGTGGCATCGCTCACAAGTCAAACCCTGGGAAATACTATACAGAGTATTTTCTCACCTCGGACATCAAAGCCAACAACCTGGCTTTCACGCATGCGGGCCCATTCAAGCAACCCTTGCCCACAAAAGACATGTTTGATCGAGCAGAGGAGTTGGCCAACATGTGCATTGAGGATAAGGATGTGAAAAACTTGGTTACTGTAGACAATCTTCAGATGGTGGGCCTGCTACCAAGTAACCAAAACATCACAGTGGAGAGTACTACTAAGGAAAATAATGCAACTGATCAGTCTAACGCTGGCACTGAGGTAGTGACTGACCAATTTTCTCCTGGACCATCTCCTCACTCCCGCAGACCAGGCGATCTCATAATTAGGGAGCCCCAGCCAGAGGACCAGCGCAGACCTGCTATTCCCACACAGCCTGGGAAGGGGAAGGCAATCCATCTTAAGAGGGACTTGAGCTCATCATCCGACGACGAGGATGACTTCCTCGACCAAATCCTCAACTCAGGTCTAGTAGCCATAGTGAGATGTTTTAATAACTTAGAATATGGGATTTATAGAACTGTCTAGTAGTAGTAATGTACCATCCACATATTACTTTATTGTTATTATTTTTGTTTTACTAACAAATCTTGTGCTTTCTCTTTTCCAGACTCAAAGATGTTTAGGCATTTCAACGCCCCTCCTGCCCCGAAGAGGAAATCCAGAGAAGGAAGCTGTAACGCCCTGGTTGCCCCAGAACAGTTACGGTGAGCGATGAACCGGAAATTTGACTCGCTACCCGAGTCATTTGGTTAAAAACATGATCTAAGTGTTATTATCAGGTTAAGGTGAAAAATCAGTAAAAAGGAAAGGATATATTTTATTAAGTACATAAAAATGTTCATGAGCTTATCAAAACGTTTACAAGTTATTTACAACTCAAAATGGTCATTACAGTTTCAAAAGTATAGACCCGCCGACCTAAGCGGCAAAAATAGGGTAAACCCCCTAGTTCCTCTGAGAACTCCTTGGCCGTGATGGTCAAGCGACCGCATATATACACGTCACCACCTAAGCTCTCCACTCAAGGCTGGGTGAGTTTTTCTTTCCCTTTACCTGCACCACACAGCACCCATGAGCCAAGGCCTAGCAAGAAAACACAATAAAGCATGATATAATATCAACAATGATCATAATAACCATTCAGGACTATCAGTCCAAAACAGATAGGTGACAGTAGCAAAATTCACAAAAGTGGGTACAGCTCCCTCTAGCCATGTGACGATAGGGTCACGAGGGCTTAACTGATAAGTGATCCTTTCATAAGTTTGATCAGGATAGGTGTAAGGTGAATAGTCACAAACATAACCTTCCTCATGACCATAGAGTCATAACCCTGGAACATCGTTCCCTAGCCATGTGACAACAGTCACCGGGCCTTATGCCCTGGCTCTGAGTACTAGTCTTAGACTAGCCAAGCGCTTATAAGTTCATCGACTTTAGGGTCGGTCCAGCATTAATGCCATAGATCCATTCAATGCTAATATCGATTAGATCTAATCATTAAAACACCCCGAGACTCACCCCGAGCCCCGAGCTTAAGCCTGTTATGACCAAACCGATCATTTATATTTAAAGATCGTCTCATGCCGAATAACTCGAACCAATCCACATTATAATGTGGCCTCACAATATATCATTAACATGCAAACAAATATACAGTTATGCCCTCAACGGGCCAAATTACCAAAGTACCCCTGTAAACAAATATGGACCCACGTGCATGCATTTAACATCATATTATAATATAATTCTCATAAACATGCATATATTCATTTAATGACATAATTAAACAAGTATGGCCCTCCCGACCTACTATTCCCGCCATTAAACACATCGGAGAATTCAGGGCATTACAGAAGCGGCTCCACTCCACTGAGTAAAGTCCCGAGGACAGTGCCGCCCAGCCAAGGAAGACAACCCGAGGGGTCAATTGCACTCCCGCAGTTGACTCTTTCCTTGATTCCTCCCTCTGCGAGCCTAACTTTTACCCGCTCGGCTAGTTCGAGTGAGGTCCTCTGCATTGCTAGTGGCCTCGGAAAAGAACTACTCGAGGAGACTGTCTGTAATGCCCCGGATTCCCTATTATGGTTAATGGCTGGATTAGTAGGCTGGGAGGGCCATAACTGTTTAATTATGCCATTAAATGTGTTTATGCATGTTTATGAGAATTATATTATAATATGGTGTTAAATGCATGTATGTGAGTCCACACTTGTTTACAGGGGTATTCTGGTAATTTGGCCCGTTGAGGGTATAATTGAATATTGGTTTGTATGATAATGATATATTGTGAGACCACATTATAATGTGGATTGGTTCGAGTATTTCGACATGAGACGATCTTTAAACATGATTTATCGGTTTGGTCATAACAGGTTTGAGCTCGGGGCTCGGGGTGAGTCTCGGGGTGATATTAATGATTATAGCGTTACCGGGGATTTTAGGGTAACAGGATATAAATTATTGGTGTTTGAGGATATTGAGATTAGCGGGAATTGGGAAGCGTTAATTATGATTAACGGGTTTAGTGGAATGTACCAATTTTGCCCTTGAGTCGGTTTAAAAGGCTTAGGATGACACAAGGGTATTTTGGTCTTTTTGGGAGGATATATGTGACTTAAGTGGATTGGAAGGCTGTGGAATAAACAGAGGAAAAATAGGGGTTTGCTTCCTTCATTCTCGTACCTTCCCTTTGCTTCATCTTCTTCACTCATTCTTTGAGGGTTTTGTGTTCTTGGTGGTGATTCAAGCTAGGAAAACTTAAGGCTGGGTTGGAGCACTTGTGTTAGCATGTGTGGGCGATTTAAAGCTAGTCTCAAGGTGATTTTTGGCCATTAGTTACAGCTGGTGCTCTGTTTTGCTTATAGTTTTCAATTCATGTTTTTGATGTGGGAAATGAGAATCAAAGGGGGTTTTAGTGTTAGTTTGATTGGGGTTTGGTGTGAGTGAGCTAAGGGTGTTATTTGGGGGTTTAATTACATGTTTGGAGGAGGTTCTATGATGGTTTGAGAGGTTGGTTTGAGAGAAAAACGCACAGGGGGAAATCTGGTTCGAGCGTGGGCTTGTTGCTGAACTGGGCTGGGCGCCGCAGCGCAGCAGGGGTGCGCCGCGGCCCTTGGCGTTTGGCAGGCAGGGAGCCTCTCTGTTTGGAGGCGCGCCGCGGCGCAGCAAGGGGGGGCCGCGGCCCTTAAGGCCAATTTTGCCAAAATATGGTTTTTAGCTTGGGGATTCAAACCATAGGCCTCGGGGTTGGACCTAGTACCCGGTGGGGTAGTATTTGAAGTCTCGGGGGCTGGGTTTTGGTTTGGGAACCCTCGGTTATCATTTTTATTGATGAATCCTATATTTTGGTTATGACCAGGTGACCGTCAAGGAATATAAAGGTTGATCGTTCTCAGGGGTTGTTCATATAATAATTCTCACTCGAACCAGAGGTAAGAAAACAGTGTATGAATACAGTTGCACCCTGAATAGGTATATGACATGCATGGTTTGATATTGAGGCATGTTGGTTGATTTATGTGGACATGGATTGCATGTTAAATGCTAGTGAATGTTGATTACCTGTTTGAGACACTGACTAGTCAGGGACCGACTCTAAAGTCGATGATCACGCATTGAATGGCTCTATGGCATTAATGCGGGACCAACCCTAAGATCGAAGAACTTATAAGCGCTTGCCTGGTCTACAACCAGATGACTATAGCCAAGGTATATGACCCCGGTGACCGTTTGTCACGTGGCTAAGGGACGTTGTCCATAGTTTCGACTCTAGAGTCGTGAGGAAGGTTATGTTGGTGACCAGTCACCATGCACCTGTCCTGAACAAGCTTATGATGGAAATCACCTATCAGTTAAGCCCTGGTGACCCTATCGTCACATGGCTAGAGGGAGCGATGCTCATTACTGTGACTTTTGGCTATTGTCACCTATTTGTTGGACTCATAGTCCTGAATGGTTATTATGATCGTTGTTGATATTATATCATGCTTTATTGTGTTTTCTTGCTGGGCCTTGGCTCATGGGTGCTATGTGGTGCAGGTAAAGGGAAGGAAAAACTTGGCCAGCCTTGAGTGGAGAGCTTGGGCGATGTGATGTACATACAGGGCTGCTTGACTGCCACGGTCAAGGAGTTCTCAGAGGGACTAGGGGTTTACCCTATTTTTGCCGCTTAGGCCGGCGGGGATTGTATATTTGGAACTGTAGCAACTCTTTTGTAATATAAACTACTCGTAAACATTTTAAAAGGCTCATGAGCAGTTTATTTATTTAATGAAATGTACCCTTTCCTTTTTATTGGTTTTTCACCTTAACCTGTTAATAGTACCTAGATCACGTTTTTAACCAAAGGACTCGGGTAGCGAGTCAAATTTCCGGTTCATTGTTCACCGTAACTGTTCTGGGGTAACCAGGGCGTTACACTGTCCATGACACTTCAATGCTTCAAAGCTTCAAAGCTTCAAATCCTTTCCTCGGCTTAGCGTTGAAGTCGTCTTAAGAAGAGGGCTTGCTCAATTGATGAATGTAAGTGTTTTATCTTAAGACAATTTGTTATTAATATTTTTAATTGTAATAACCTCCTGTTTTCCATGCAGTCGCTTGTCACCATTAGTCACGCTCAGCTCCGAGCAGTTGATTATAAGGAGTTGATCAAGGTCCTAAATGATCAACTAGTGGACGCCCAAGCTAAAGTGGAGACTCTAACTGCTTCAGAGAAAGACTCCAAATCCAAGCTGGAGCAGGCAGAGAGGACCGTGGCTGAGCGGGATGAGTCTCTTAGGAGATTGTCTGATGAGAATCAACAGCAATTTCAAACCAACAAGTCCCTGACTGATCAGCTGGAGAAGCTGTCTCGTGAGAACGAGGAGTTGACTCGCGAGAATGAGGAGCTAAGGCGGGAGAAAAAAGCCGATCTCATTCGCTACGAGGACATCTGCTTCAACTGCTTTTACCAGGTGTGGAAGCTGAACAAGCCTCTCAACCTTGACTTTCTCACAGAGGAGATCAAGGCAGAGGAGCTTGCGAAATGTGAGGTAAGGGTTGCCGAGGAAGCAGCTAATCCTGCCGGCACTACATCTGTTTCCCCCACGCTGTCATTCCAACCGGAAGGTGCAGCTGATGTCGAGGAAGGGGTTGATCAACCCGCCAGAGCCGACCAATGATCCCTCATCCGACCAGAAAGGCCTCCCTTTGACCAGTCAGGCTGTCATCCGACTAGCTCTTTAGTAGACTTTTGTTTTATATTTGTATTTTGGTACTGCACTTTTACTCGTATGGCCGAGCTGTTGACATTTATACTTTACTTTTTTTGGCAAACTTAAAACATTCTAAGTCTTTTTAGACTTAAAACATTATAAGTTTACTGTGAATAGCAAAAGTCACTCTGATGTATGCCTTATATTTTCGCATGAGTACTTAGTTTTCTAACTTAGAAATTCTATACATTTCATAAGTCCATACTAAGTATACTTTCTCACACTCTTATTGCTCTTAACATTTTATGAGCATAATGTTTATTGTCACACGAATATCTGCTTCTAACTTAAAAATTTTAAAAATTTCCAAGTTACTTAAGCTTTGTCAAACAAGTTAGCTTAATGGCCTTTTTGGACTTCAAAGATTTACAAGTCAGCCTAAAAACAAATATCTTTGCTCGTGCTCTTATTGCCTGTGTTGAAGTGTACGCCAGTATACCCTATGTGCCCCCCAGGTGATTGAGGGTTGAAAAATCCTTGATCACTTGCTACTTGACCGAATTTGTCCGAGCAGTTATTACTCATGAACACATAGAATGTACAAAAATATTTCAGCAGTTAACCACTGCAAAAACATGCAACTATTTAAACGTTGGTCATTCATCTGATGGATACCGACCAGTTGAACACTGCCCAGTATATATTTAGAAAACCTTTTTTGTTTTAAGTTGTAATGACAGTTGAACACTGCCAAAGCAAAAATAATCAACACATATGCAAAATTTGTAGCAAGATTCGACCACGTTGCGCGTGATCTCTTTTATTACTCGTAAAAAAAATGGACAAAACATGTCTAATTACGAGTCTCAAACAAAATAACATTGTTCAAAATAACATGACTGGTTAGCAAATAGCCAGTTCACAAACAAACTTAAATAACAAGTTAAGCACTTGATACAAAGCTACTACTCTGTAAGCAGTATTTATTGATAATATTTCCTCAAGTGCTCGCCATTCCAATAGTTCCTAATCAGCTCTCCATTTAGCCGAGCAAGATTGTAAGTGCCGGGTGGCAAGACTTGCTCAATTTGATACGGTCCCTCCCAGTTTGGTCCTAGTACTCCAGCTGTCGGGTCTTTAATGAACACCTTTCTGAGGACCAAATCTCCGACCTGGAACTTTCGATCTCTGACTTTGGAATTAAAATAGCGCGCCACCTTCTGCTGATGAGCAGCAACTCTCAAGCTTGCTTTTTCTCGTCTCTCCTCGAGGGAATCTAAAGATTCAGCTAGCAATTGGTGATTCTCCTCCTGGTCGTACATGGCTCTCTGATGAGATGGTGGGTCTACTTCCACAGGTAACATGGCCTCATACCCATAGGCCAAGGAAAATGGGGTATGACCAGTTGCTGTCCGGGCAGTAGTCCTATATGACTAAAGGACTTCTTGCAATTCTTCTGCCCAAGCACCCTTAGCTCGCTCTAGACGCTTTTTTAGAGTGTCTTTCAGAGTTTTGTTTATGGCTTCAACTTTTCCATTGGCTTGAGGATGGGCTACCGAGGAGAAACTTTTTGTGATGCCATGCCGAGTGCAGAAATCGGTAAATATGTCACTGTCGAACTGAGTGTCGTTGTCAGACACTATCTTCTTGGGCAGACCATAGCGACATATTATATTCTTAACCACAAAGTCTAACACTTTCTTTGAGGTGATCGTGGCTAGTGGTTCGACCTCAGTCCACTTAGTGAAATAATCCACAGCAACCACCACAAATTGTACTCCTCCTTTCCTTTTGGATAATTTCCCGATCAGATCAATGCCCCATACTGCAAAAGGCCATGTGCTCTACATTTGCTTCAAGACATTCGGAGGCGCCCTTGGCACTTTAGAAAATCTCTGGCATTTATCACACTTCTTCACGTACTCCATAGAATCCTCGTTCATTATAGGCCAGAAAAATCCTGCCGCAAAATCTTTTTAGATAGACTCTGCCCCCCAGCGTGATCTCCACAGAACGCCTCGTGCACTTCAGCTACTAAGTTTTTTGACTGGTCGGGTGCTATGCACCTGAGTAGAGGCAAAGAGTACCCTCTTCTATACAACACCCCATCCATCATAATGTACCGAGCAGCTTGCCTCATAATCTTCTTCGCTTCATTACGATCATCTGGGAGGGTTCCTTGCTTAAGGTAAGCAATGATGGGTGTCATCCAAGTGTCAACTATTGTGATGGGCATGGCTTCTTGATTGCTAATGCTCGGCTCCGCCAAGTATTCCACCGGTACTATATTCAGAGTTTCAGCGTCTTTAGCACTAGCTAGTTTTGCTAGAGCATCTGCATTAGAGTTCTACTCCCGCGGTACCAACTTAATGGTATACTCCTCGAATTGTGCTAGGAGATCCTTGGTCTTATTGAAGTATGCCATCATGCGTAGGCCCCTTGCTTGATATTCCCCTAAGATTTGGTAGACCACCAATTGGGAATCACTATTTACTTCAACCGACCGGGCACGAACATCCCTAGCAAAGCGCAAACTTGCTAGGAGGGCTTCATACTCCGCCTCATTATTAGAAGCATTGAATCTGAACCTTAATGCACAATGAATTCGGTGCTTCTCTGGCGTGACCAATATAATTCCAGCTCCTAAATAATGCTCGTTCGACGACCCATCAACAAATAGTTGCCAAGTAGGAAGCTCCTCTTTCTGCCCAGTGACACTCTCTTGCTAGTCGGGAACATCAGCGATCCCAGTACATTCAGCTATGAAATCCGCCAAAGCCTGACCCTTAATAGCATATCTCGGTTGGTACTTGATTTCGAATTGGCCCAATTCAACCGCCCATTTAAGTAATCGACCAGACGACTCCGGCTTTTGCAAGACTTGACGTAGGGGCTGGTCGGTAAGGACTTTAATAGGGTGTGCCTGGAAGTACGGCCGTAACTTACGTGATGCAAGTATCAGGCAATAGGCCAACTTCTTGATCATGGGGTACCGGGATTCCGCTCCTATCAAGCGCTTGCTAACGTAGTACACCGGATGCTGCACTTTATCTTCTTCTCGTACCAGGGCAGCACTAACAACGTGCTCCGTGACTGCTAGGTACATAAAGAGGCCTTCTCCATCAACTAGCTTCGAAAGAACAGGAGGTTGGGCCAAGTGTTCCTTTATGGCTTGGAAAGCTTGCTCACATTCTATCGTCCATTCAAACTTCTTGCTCCATCTAAGCAGGTTAAAAAATGGGACACACTTGTCCGTCGATTTAGAGATGAACCTACTTAGAGCTGCAATCCGCCCAGTCAAGCTTTGCACATCCTTAATTCTAGCCGGAGACTTTATTTCTGTAAGAGCCCTTATCTTTTCTGGATTCGCCTCTATTCCTCGGGAGTTCACAATAAACCCAAGAAATTTTCCAGAGCTTACTCCAAATGAGCATTTGAGAGGGTTTAACTTCATGTTGTACTTTCTCAGTATTGCAAAGCACTCCTCCAAGTCTCGTACATGTCCTTTAGCTTCCTTTGACTTCACCAGCATATCGTCTACGTACACCTCCATGCTCTTGCTGATTAAGTCACGGAACATACCATTCACCAAATGCTGGTAGGTAGCTCCGGCGTTCTTCAATCGAAAGGGCATGACCTTGTAGCAGTACAGCCCTATGTCTGTTCGAAAACTAGTATGTTCTTCATCAGAAGGATGCATGTTGATCTAGTTATACCTCAAGTACGCATCCATGAAGGACAATGTTTCATGACCAGAGGTTGCGTCTACCAACTGGTCTATTCTTGGCAAAGGAAAGCAGTCCTTTGGGCATGCTTTGTTCAGGTCGGTAAAGTCCACACAAGTCCTCCATTTTCCATTGGGCTTGGGCACTAACACTAGGTTGGAAACCCAGGCAGGGTAATATGCTTCCCTTATAAACATGTTCTCCTTCAGTCGCTCTGCCTCCTCCTTAAGAGCCTTTGCTCGATCTTTGTCAAGCAATCTCCTCTTCTGTTGCACTGCTGGATAGCTTTTATCCACGTTGAGCACGTGACTGATCACAGTTGGTGAGATACCCACCATATCCTTGTAAGACCAGGCGAAGACATCTTGATTCCTTCGCAAAAAATCTATCAGTTGTGCCCTCACTTCTGCCTTCAACTTTTTTCCAACTTTGACCCCTCTGGTCGGGTCATTCCCATCTATTAGGACCTCCTCTAACTCCTCGGACGGTCCCACCTCACTTTCATAATCCCCAAAGCGAGGATCAAAGTCCCTTCCCTCGCTTTGGGCAACGCCCTATTTGGTGACTTCATCACCGGATGGGGCTTTTTGTTATCTTAAACTAAGAGTGCTTTCTTGGCCTAACTCTTTTAACATCTCTTCCTGATCGGTTACGACTGCAAAACTTAGGTCGACATCCATCTCGTCTACCTCCTCTTTCTCGGCACATACAATCATGTTATTTTCCTTGGCTCCCTTCCTTGCTTTAGCTATCGAGGCATTATAACATTCTCTAGCCTCTCTCTGGTCTCCTCGGACGCAGCATATGCCTGCACTGGTCGGGAACTTCATGGAAAGGTGCCATATAGAGACTACTGCGTGCAAGGCTGTGAGCAGTGGTCGACCAATGACCACATTATCAGCGGATGGGCAGTCAACTATCAAAAACTCGGTCATCACTGTCTCATGCTTGGGAGCCTCCCCTGTTGTGACTGGTAACTTGATCGTTCCAGCTGGTGACAATCCTTCTCCAGTGAACCCATAAATGACTTGAGAGCATGGCTTCAAGTCATTGATAGATAGCTTCATCTTGTCAAAGGATGATTTATAAATAATGTTTACAGAACTCCCTATGTCGACCAAGTATCTTTTCACCTTCATATTCACTATTTGGACTGTCACGACGAGATGGTCATTATGAGGATATTTCACATGGCAAGCATCATCTTCAGTGAAAGTGAGAGACTCACTTTCATATCGTGGTTTCTTCGGTGGCCGCTCCTCCACAGCCATAACTTCGGAGGTTGATGTTGCATCCAACTCATGACGAAGGGTGCGAGCATACCTCTCCCTTGCCTTGTTGGTATCTCCAGCCAGATGTGGACCTCCACATATGGTGTCTAGTGTGAAGTCCACGGGCTCAGGTTGCAAAGGTGGGGATCGTTGCTGCTTGAACCCAGGATTGTTGCTACTTCCCTCTCCTTGGGTCTTTTCTGCTCGATACTTTTTCAGTTTTCCCGACCGGAGGAGAAACTTTATTTCATCCTTGAGATGATTGCACTCATTCGTGTCGTGACCATAGTCCCCATGGAAATGACAGAACTTGTTCATATCTCTCTTACTCATCTCCTTCTTGATTGGGGGGGGGGGGGGGGGGGTTTCCGGTAAGGGACATCCTGGTGACTTGCGAGATATATCTCCGCTCGGCTCGCCGAAAGAGTAGTGTAATTGGTGAACCGAGGTTCATACTTAGTTGGCTTGTCGTTTGACCCCGACTTAGCCTTCTTTTGATTGTGGCGGTCAGAGCCGTTATTCCCACGTTTCTTGCCACCACTTTGATCATTTCCACCATTCTTTGGAGGATCAGTCGATCTGCTCGGATTGTTCAGGCCTTTCTCTCCCTTCTCAATCGCATCATCCAATTTCATATATTTGTCCGCTCGGTCAAGGAATTGTTGCAACGTTGAAATTGGGTTGCGGTGAATACTGTCCCACAAAGGACTCCGATAGATTATGCCGGAAGAAATTGCCACCATCTTCCCCTCATCTCCAACTGCAGTAGCTCGGTTAGCTTCTCTCATGAACCTTTATATGTAGTTCTTGAGAGACTCGCTCTTCCCTTGTTTAATATTTTCCAAGTGATTGGCGTAAACTGGAGGGGTCCAAGCAGCACTAAACTGCCTGCAAAACTCATTTCTGAAACTTTCCCAAGAAGTGATGGAATTTGGCTTAAACTTCCAATACCACTCCTGGGCGGTGTCGGACAATGTAGTAGGGAAGACTCTGCATCGATAGTCATCACTCACTCCGAGCAGCTCCATCTGATCTTCGAATTTCCCTACATGCCTTATCGGATCTGCCTATTCTGTATAAATTGGCAGTACCGGCGCTTTGTACTTTGCTGGTGGCTGGGCGGCTCAAATTCGAGCATAGAACGGGCTGCCACTCCTGTGGTCTACTGGATCGATCGCAGAGGGTCGTTTCGACAGACCCTGAACTGCCGCTGTCAGAGCATCAAGCTGGGCTTGGATGCCTGGGGCCACTGCTTGGGACTCCGTCTCGGGACCGCCTGGTCGGGTGCTCCTACCCGGCATACCATCATTAAGTATTTCCACTTGACTGGTAGGTTGGTTCGGATCTCACCCTTCGACCGGGACGGTCCTTCTTCTATCAGCAATGACGTCTCTTAAATCCTTCTGGGAGGTATGCTTTCCTAACCGATCAAACACCGTACTTTGAGTTTTTTCGGAAGGCTTGCCATGCGGAACATGCTCCTTGCCACTGCACTGGTTGGGATGCAGTGGTGGCCTTCCTGTCTGCGCAGGGCGATCTTTTCCTCCTCGATGGTTGTTATCATTCTTCTCCTTCGATTGGTCAGTGTGATGACTATCGGCTTCATCACGACCATGCCCATCCTTGAAGTGTGAAGTTTCTTTTCCTCGAGGAGCTTTATTTTGCTCCTGCTCAGGTGGAGTTTTCTTGCTTCCTGACTTGTGACTTTCGGATCTGGAAGTCTCTGATCGGTGGCTCCTTGAGGGGGTTCTGGAGTTCCCCCTTTGGGTTGAGGCAGTGCCCGATCGGACCCCATCCTCTTCCCTATCAGGCGGGTTACTACTACTCCTGTTTGGCCCTCGAGAGTGTGGTCTATCAGTGTTTTTGCGACCAACTTCTGTGGTCCTTGCTCCTGGGTTGGTTGCTCCTCGTGTTGTGGCTTGGACATTAGCCTGGGTCAGCTGTGTAGCTGCCTCCAGAGCGAGTGCAGCCTCGCGATGTCGCCTATCGACCTCCTCCTGCTGTCGCCGGATCTCCTCACTCTTAGCGTCCATCTCCCGTCTTTGCTGCTCAAATGCGGCTTTCTGCCTAGCCATTTCTTCAGTGAACGCCTCCTGCCTGGCGTTGAATTGTGCCATTTCCTCCTGGAAAGCTCCCATGGCCTCCTGGAGTTGTTCAACCTCTGGAGTCACGTCCTCGAGCATGACTCTAGGCTCAGTCTCATGGTCGTGTGGGCCAGGACCTTCTGATCTGGTAGGCTCTTTAGAGGAGCCCGTCTTCTTGGAGGCAGCATTGGTGTTCTTAGGTGCCATCACGCTACAGGAATCGTCTATCTTTCTCTTCAGGCTCTCAATGAAAGCACCAAAATGTTGACTGCGTTTTTGGCCAACGACGTGTGGACGTCAAGAACGACAAAAACCTTCAAGAGAAATAAACGACACAGACGATTTTTATAGTGGTTCAGCTCCAATGTGTTGGTAATAGCCTAATCCACTTAGAGTTGTGATTATAGATCTGCACTCAAGATCAGATGAACCTGAGTCAACTGAGTTTCTTCAGTGCAGATTACGAGAATACAAGAAGTCTCTCAAATACAACTACTCTCTCTCTCTAGAAAAATAGAATTCGAAAAAGCTCCAAAAGTCCTCTTTATGATGCCATAAGCCTTGTATTTATAGGCTCAGGATCGTAAAGATGATATCCCCCATATTCGGGATATTTTGTTATTCTCATTATATTTAATTTACAATAATATTCAAAATATAACAATACACTAAATTTGTGGAATAAACTGAGAGATTCCCGCGCAAGCCAAGACCGATTCTTGTTGAAGCCATTTCTGGGAATCTTGACGTAGCCCTGCTTTATCTAGTCGATCCATATCATATTCAGTTTGGTCGGCCAAACCTTCACTGGGCAGACATATACCTAGCTGGGCAGCCATGCACTAGACTGGGCAGACATGCACTTGGCTGGGCAGTCATGCATTTGACCGGTCGGACACTGTCATGACTGGTCGACCAAGGTCATGCCTGGGCAGACAAACATGTGATGCCTGGTCGGTCATGACACTGGACTGGACGAACAAGGTCATGCCAGGGCAGACAAACATGTGACTAGTCGGACAAGGTCATGCCTGGTCGATCATGACACTTGATTGGGCACTCAACATTCTCCACTGGTTTACCGGGTCACTCCTAAGCCAAATCACCCAACCATTCCTTGTCATTTGTCATTTCTATTGCCACATCATTGCTTTCAAATTTTGGGGATAACACTACTCATTCCAAATAATGTTATACTTATTTTTGGCACAAGACTTGGCAAATGACTGATGTACAAAGTAAGCTCATATCAAGAAAAGTTTTGTACAAAGTAGGCCCACCTCACCTCAGCTAACCCCCTTGCCTCAGCAAGGCACCTCATCTTAGGAAGGCACCTTGCCCATTTCAAGTCAGCAAGCCACCTTGCCTCAACGAGGCACTTCGTCCGCTTCACCTTAGCGGGACACATTCCCTTAGGGAAGCACCTCGTTTGCTTCGGTGATAGAACTTCACTTCATGGCAGTCCACACCCAACTTGTTCAAGGTGGGTGTGAAGCTGAAACTTGTCAGATGAGGATCATCACCACCTTAAGGGCTCAAGGGCCGCCTCCTCCAGCATACTTGGCCAAAAATCGACAATGAATGATTTATTGAAGCAGCCAGTTGGATTACCATTGTTTGGAGGAATACAGAGGCCTGAAATAACCTCGCAGCTCACTGGGATTAGCCTGATCGAGAAATGGACTGTCACCGTCAACTCCACCCAACTCCTCCAATATAAATACGACAATGTAATTAGTGTAAAAGGTTCAAAAAAAACTCACTACAAGAAAATGGGGTATTTACCTACCAATTGTAAGTGTAGGTAAAACTAGTCTAATGGTGGGTAATATGGTTTACCTACCAATATTGAATTGATAAAGATTGGTAGGTAAAAGTTAGTGGGGAAAGAGTCTTTACCTACACTTGTTAACACTGGTAGGTAAAAGAATCAGTGGACCCCACTAAGTTATAAATCAATTGATGAGTCATCAAATGACGCGTTTGATGACATGGCATCCTACGTGTATGCTGACATGGTTTTTGTAGTTTTACGTGTCTGATGACGTGGCATCCTACGTGGCATCATATGTGGCATCCTGCGTGGCATTCTGCGTAGCATCATATGTGGCATCCTACGTGGTGTCATTTTATTAGCCCACATAGCATTATTTTATTGGTTTGTTACACAATTTATATTTTGTTCAAATTTAATGGTTATGTGTAGGTAAAAGATAATAACAGTTATTTATAAATGTTATATATTAGAAATAAACTAGAAAAAAACCATTCAATACTAAATTGTTTAATAATGCTAAAATTCTTTATAATGTTCAATACTAAAATAAGTCATAAAGTTGTCATTTTAAGGTTACCCCTACCAAAATAAAAAAAAAACTTCATAAAGTTCATTCCTTAGTAAATTAATGTAAATAAACTAAGAATCATCTATTATTGGATTCTAAATAATGATCAACGGCTTCTTTCATAGGAAGTAGAGGTGGAACTTGCCTAGTCCTTAGTTGAGCTTCCACAATAGTATCATTAAGTTCACTGAAATGGAGAAACAAAAAATGACACTAGATTAGAATAAAGCCTGAAAAAGAAACACTAGCTGGTATGAACAGATAAATATTTTTGCTTCTTAGAACAGAAGTGAAATTTGAAATCCTAGAATACATGTCAATCTCCACATTGAGAAGGTTTCATTATCTATAAATCATGCATGCTAATGTTAATGTTATATATGAGCATACCTAACAAAGGTTGCAGCCCATTCTTGAGATGTATGAGTTGTTACATGCATGAAATTATGTTGATGTCTCTTTTCTCTTTCATCAGCTGGCATATTCAAAGCATAAGCAATGGAAGCAGCAACTTCTGTGATATTCCATGGATTTACTAAAATGGCACCAGCACCGAGCGATTGTGCTGCACTTGCAAACTAAATTTAAATGGAATAAACAAGAAGATGCAAGCCCGAAGAACTATGAAGACAATGCGTTGAACAGAATTCACAACAAAGTATTCTTTTTTTCCTTTTTCTTTTTTTATTGATAATTTAAGCTTTTCTAATGAATTTAACAATCGAAAAAACCTACCATGCAAACTCAGAGAAAATATAAAGTTAAATTACCTCACTCAGAATAAGGACTCCTTTCTTGAATGCTTGGTGTTGACGCGGTTCTTCGGCAACAGATAATTAAGAGAAGAAGAGAAAGAGATTAGTACTAAAAGTAGAACCGTCACAGATAGGAAATCTTTGGGGAAAGAACTAGGTGACTCGAGACACGTTTTTAAGTGGTTCGAAGGTTAAAATCCTTCTACTCCACTAGTCAATATTATTGATATTCTCTGGGTAATTGGTTTACAAAGTATATAGTTCTTCAAAGACTATTTTTTCCAACCCCTATCAACTCCCAGGGTCTCCATATTTATAGGAGAAGGCACCTGGAAGTTGGTAGGGAGGTCATCCCGTGACCTTACCATATATCACATCAAGTCTGTGATATTCATGATTAATTCCTAAACCTGACACACAAGTGTGGTCTAATCAGTATGGAAGGAGATAATGGGCTGCACGGCCCAACTCGTCCGTGGGTGTCTGAATACGCACGTTCCTGCTGCGTGTCCGAGAAGTCAGGGGGATATCGGACACGTGATGGCAGGAATATGCACGTTTATCTTGCGTGTTGACTTCCCATAGGGTCAGAGCTTCCTGGGAAGCTCGCTACCGGAGCAGTTCATAACCCGAGCTTATCCGCCCGTGGCCTTCGGATGTTGTTCCCAGCTCCTGGGGCGACAAGTGCGAGCTGGAAACAGGACCCCCTCGAGCTAGAAAGGGCCCGTCCTGGAAATAGAGCCTCCGGCCTGTGGGAGCCTCGGACTACATCATGTTTAGTCCGAGGCTCGTCCTGCTAAACAGCCCGTGGGAAAACTAGGGCGTACATCTGCCCCCCAAGCTCCTGCTCGTGGTCTATGACGTCAGATATGGGAGACCATAGTAGGGGCTTTTAGACTTCCCCCACAACCCTTCGTATTCCATGCTTTTCGCAGGCGTCTGAAACGTGGAACGCCGTGGGTGGCGACGGTACACTCTACGAGAACCGCATTAAATGGCCTAGCCTACTGTCCAGCCGTCGTTTCACATTTCGAGTGGAGGGTCTCCCAAGAGCCTTTTACACGTGATCCTTCCCTTGTATAAAAGGGGGTGTTCATCCCACGCACGGGCCACCTTACCATTCAAAACCTCTCAAATTTCCTTCTTTTCTCTTTGACCTTCCGAAGAACGAAACCCTCATTTCCATTGCTCTCATCTTCTCCGTTCACGAAGCTTAAGCGTACGAGTTCCTTCAAAGCCTTGGAGGCCACTGTACCAACGAAACTCCTACCAGCGTAGCAACCTCGCTCACCATCTAACCATATACTGTAAGTCTTCTGTCCCTGTTTATTTTTGAAAGCATGCCACTGTAGCTTAGGTAAAAATTTTTACTGTAGCCACATGCAGAGGTTTTCTGGGTCGCACGGATATGGAGGGTGACAGCCCTTCTTAGATTAGGGCACACTTGCCATGGGACATCGTCTTAGAATATGGGTTCCATGGTTCTCTCTTAGGAACAATTTCTGGGTAGGACCCTTGGGAATTTTGGGGTGCAAAAACCGGGTAGCTTAGGGAATACGCCTCAAAAGCGGTTTTGCCACGCCTTGTCTGCTGAAACTTTCCCCCCAAGGCAATTTTTTACTCTGAGTCCTCTGACACACGAATTCCGAGTAATCTGAGATCTGTTGAGGGCATAGGCGCGTGTTCCTTGGGACGCGTGGCACCACTCTCCACGGGCTGGGCTTACCCCAGCTCGTGTACTTAATATTTGCTTCACTCTCCTGCTTGGGTCGTCTTCCCAACAGGATAAAGGAAAGGCGGTGGTGCCCAGCTCGCCAATTCCTCACTTTGGGCCAGCGGTGGAGAAACAAGCCGAGGTGGCCCCTGACGCGTTTTTCGAGGCGAAGAGAATTGTCTCGAAGATAACCGACCAGGCAAAGATCACCAAAATCTTCCTCAACCACAACATTCCCCTGGGGGTGGCCTCCGTGATCGCGCGACCTGCTGCGGATGGGGAGCGGAGCTGCACGTCGCTCGACGAGTCGCACGCGGCCTGGAGCGGTGAACACTTCAAGGCAGGGGCCTTCCTCCCCCTGGATCAGTATTTCGCTGATTTTTTGAACTATGTGGGGTTGGCCCCATTTCAGCTCCCCCCCCAACTCATACCGCCTGCTGGCGGGATTGAGGTATTTGTTCCAAAAGCATGAGTGGGAGGTCCCCACTCCGACTGATATTCTATATTTCTTTTGCCTCAAAGCCAGCCCGGACCAGCGGGGGCGAGGCGACGGGTTCTATTATTTAACCCGCTTCCCTAACACAGCGGCAGTCATCGAGCTGCCGAGCCATCCAAACGACTTCAAAGACCAGTTTTTCATGTCAACTGGGTTTCGCAATTGCGACCATCACTACTTCAACCGTCCTCGTAAGTGATCCTTGATTTAGTTCGCCTTTTAAAGGTTATCTTGTTTTAGCTCCTCCCTTATTCCTCTTCTGATTTCAACCAACTTTGCAGCCATTTACGCGAGGACCGGAAAGTCTGTGACCCTCGGGGGTCAATACGATACACTGGCGAACTTGCCCCCCAGCGAGAAAGACTACCGCGTGCTCGTGACGGACGAGACGATGGTATTCTGCAAGCTGATTTTCCCAACTCAGACTTTGAATTTGAAAAGGCCTCGGGGGCCTCCCCCAGCTCGCGACAACAGACCGATCGTCGCGGAGGAGGTCGCAGACGAAGAAGGCGAGGAGGAAGGTGAGGAAGTTCCTCTGGTGATGAACAGGAAGAGGACCTTGGAGGTCGCCCAGGGGATGAGCGAGGAGAGGGCCCAATCCGGAGCAGCCGCGGGTCCTTCCGGTCAAGGTAACTCTTACTTATTTAAGAACGTAGATAGGGCCACTGCAGACCCCCGGCTGGTTAGGTTCAACCCTAGGCAGCTCGTCCATCGTCACTCAAGGAATCCGGACCTGGACACGCTCTTGCTTCACTGCGTTGACCAGCTCGTGCTGGACAACCAAGAGAGTCGGCCTAAGGGTACCGTAGTAGTAGATAATACCCTAGCCTTTAGGTCGGTCCTTTTTGAGGAGTACGGGACCAACTTACGCACGTGGCCTGCGCTCCAGAGGGGCATCTATGCTCCGGGGATTAGGCAGTACGTAGAAGAGTCCAGCCCCGAGTCAGAACCGGACCTAGAACCTTCGCCAGTTCGCGAGATAATCGTCCTAGGCTCTTCCAGCTCGGGGGGTAGGGCTCCCTTAGTATTTGCTTACTTACTGCCTTTGAACCTTTTGTCTCTATTTCTGCATGATTGCTACCTTGTAATAACCATGTTTTTTTTTTTGTTCTTAGCAGAAGAGATGTATCAGCCCGGAAATAGTCTGCGGGGTGTTGTGTTCGGCGGGAACCCCCCAGCAGGGCCGAGGTTAAAGAGGCTTCGCGAGTCCAAGAGCTCGGCTGGGGCCTCCACCAAATCCCCGGCTAAGGAGAAGGAGAAAGCCCCGCCATCCCAGGTCGCGGGGGCGATCCTTCCTGTTGCCAGGATAGGGCTCATGCACCCGCCACCCCAATGATCTCCATTAGCCGCCCAGGACGGGGTAATAGAGGTCGGGAATCTGGCCGCGGCAGCCCCGGATGTGCGTATCCCGGTCAACCCCCGGGCTCTGGAGAAGATGCCCGAAGCATTCCGGGGTACGGTGTATGAGTCGGCTAGCTACGCCGTCAGCCATTTCTACAATATCAGGGAGAAGGAGCTCCGGGCAATCGAAACAACGAGCCCGGTCTGAGTTATAGAGTCTGCGGTGGACATGACCTTAACGGTAAAGTGCCCCCTTCGTTTAAGGCTTTAGCACTCACACGCCGCCTTTTTCCTTCCAGTTTGTTAATTTAACATTCCTTTCTTGCAGGGCATTGCTGCCGCATACAGAGGCATTGCCTGGACCAAGGCCCAGCTCGAGGGTTTGGAAGCTGAGCGCCAGACCGCCCTCCAGGAATCTCAGGAGGCGAGAGCCGCGCTGGCGGCCTCTAAAGCCGAGCTAGAGAAGATCCGCTCCGAGAACCAAGAGCTTAAAAACTCCCTGGCCGCATCGCGGACAGATCTTGAGGCGGCGAAGACCGAAGCCCAGGCCGCCCTGAAAGCCGAGCGGGTCGTCTCGGAGCAGTCCTTACAAGACCTGTTCTATCACTGCTGGTCCCACAATCCGGACGCGGACTTTTCTTTCATGCCGCCGGACCTCTGGGCATTCTTGTTGCCGCAGCTCCAAGCCCGACTAAATAAGGAGGTTCCTCCATCGGAGACTGGAGAGGCCTCTGTCGCGGCGGAGCAGGATGAGACCGCGACCTCCAAAGGGCCAACTGATGGGGCTTAGGACACTTCTCGTTTAAGTATTTTGAACTCTCTTTCTATTGTAATTCTCTTTTTTATGTGAGGCGTTTCCACCTCGAGACAATTTGCTCAGCCAGTTTGACATATATATATTTTTATGCATTTGGTTACAATTCATCTCTTTATTTTTATGAACTTAGTTCGAGTTAACTTTATCCGTATCCCGGGCTCTTTAAAGAAGAACCGCGTTCAACAAATTTTAGTTCACTTCTAAGTTTTCTGACCTGGTTAAGACCAGGAACTTATTTTGAAAAACTTAGTTCGCGTCAACTTTTATCCGTATCCCGGGCTCTTTAAAGAAGAACCACGGTCAACAAATTTTAGTTAACTTCTAAGTTTTGTGACCTGGTTAAGACCAGGAACTTATTTTGAAAAACTTAGTTCGCGTCAACTTTTATCCGTATCCCGGGCTCTTTAAAGAAGAACCACGGTCAACAAATTTTAGTTAACTTCTAAGTTTTGTGACCTGGTTAAGACCAGGAACTTATTTTGAAAAACTTAGTTCGCGTCAACTTTTATCCGTATCCCGGGCTCTTTAAAGAAGAACCACGGTCAACAAATTTTAGTTAACTTCTAAGTTTTGTGACCTGGTTAAGATCAGGAACTTATTTTGAAAAACTTAGTTCGCGTCAACTTTTATCCGTATCTCGGGCTCTTTAAAGAAGAACCACGCTCAACAAATTTTAGTTAACTTCTAAGTTTTGTGACCTGGTTAAGACCAGGAACTTATTTTGAAAAACTTAGTTCGCGTCAACTTTTATCCGTATCCCGGGCTCTTTAAAGAAGAACCACGGTCAACAAATTTTAGTTAACTTCTAAGTTTTGTGACCTGGTTAAGACCAGGAACTTATTTTGAAAAACTTAGTTCGCGTCAACTTTTATCCGTATCCCGGGCTCTTTAAAGAAGAACCACTGTCAACAAATTTTAGTTAACTTCTAAGTTTTGTGACCTGGTTAAGACCAGGATAGGACTTAGTTTGTGATAACTCTTATCCGTAGATAAAAAATTAACACCTAAGTCGTTAAGGAGACCTGGTTATATCCAGGTACCATATGCCCCCCAAGTAACTGGGAAAGGGTCTTTCGTGGTTACTTTAAAATTACACTTGCAAATAACGAGAAACATTTGATTTTTATTTATACATGGAAGGTGACCTTCTAGGCCTTACAAATGGCTCATTGATAGTATTTCTTTAGGTGGATAGCATTCCAAGTCCGCGGGACCGCCCCTCCACCAAGTCGAGCTAACTTATAAGTTCCCTCTTTGATGACTTCGATGACCTTGTATGGTCCTTCCCAGCTTGGTCCCAAAACCCCATCTTTGGGATCTTTCCCGGCCAGGAAAACTCTCCTCAAGACCAAATCACTGACGCTAAAGGCACGTCTTTTGACCTTAGTGTTGAAGTATCGAGTGATTTTCTGTTGATAATGGGCGAGCTGGAGTTGTGAATCCTCTCGCCTTTCATCCACTAAGTCTAAGGAGTGGCATAGGAGCTCGTGGTTCCCGTCTTGGTCGTAGGACCGGACCCTGTGTGACAGGACCTTCACCTCCACGGGGAGGACTGCTTCACTTCCAAAGGTTAGGGAGAAAGGAGTGTGACCCGTGGGAGTCCGATGTGAGGTCCTATAGGCCCACAGAACTTGGGGGAGCTGTTCTGGCCAGATCCCCTTTGCCTCATCTAGCCTCTTCTTGAGGCTTGCCTTCAGAGTTTTATTGACCGCTTCGACCTGGCCGTTCGCCTGGGGATAGGCCACGGACGAGAAGCTTTTCACAATTCCGTGCCTCTCGCAAAATTTGGTGAACAGATCGCTGTCAAATTGAGTACCATTGTCGGAGACGATATTTTTAGGTAGGCCAAATCGACATACGATGCTTTTAACCACGAAGTCTAGCACCTTTTTCGATGTTATTGTCGCCAACGGTTCTGCTTCGGCCCACTTGGTGAAGTAGTCAATGGCTACCACGGCGTAACGGACCCTGCCCTTTCCGGTGGGCAGGGCGCCTATTAGATCTATCCCCCAAACGGCGAAGGGCCAGGGAGACGAAATCATTTTTAGCTCGGTCGGAGGAGCTCGGGCAACCGCAGCGAACCTCTGACACTTGTCGCACTTTTTTACATATGAGATCGTGTCTTTGGACAGAGTCGCCCAGTAATAACCCTGCCGGAGGATCTTCAAGGCCAGGCTTTGCCCCCCAGTGTGATCTCCGCAGAATCCGTCATGAACTTCTTCCAGGATGGCCTTCGCTTCACTTGGAAGGACGCACTGGAGGAGAGGTAAGGAATGCCCACGTCGGTACAGCACCCCTTCGACTAGCGTATACCTCGGAGCTTGATAAAGGACTCGTCGTACGTCATTGCGCCCTTCGGGTAACTTACCCTCGACGAGATACTCAATAATGGGAGTCATCCAGGTCGGCCTGATGTCAATCATTTCAATATCTACTCGATCTCCGTCTATGCTAGGTTTCTCCAAGAACTCAACTGGCACCAACCCCAGGGTTTCTGTCTCTCCCGAGGTGGCGAGCTTGGCGAGAGCATCTGCGTTGGCGTTCTGCTCCCGAGGTATCTGTTCGATCGACCCTCGCCCAAACGCAGACAGTTCGGATTTTACCTTTGCCAAATAGGCGGCCATCTTGGGACCCCGCGCCTGATACTCACCTAGAACCTGATTCACCACGAGCTGGGAGTCGCTGAAGCATTGGACAGAGCTTACCTTTAGCTCACTAGCTATCCTAAGTCCAGCTAACAAGGCTTCGTACTCTGCCTCGTTGTTAGATGCCTTGAATTCGAACCTTAGCGCCGAGTGGAATCTATGCCCCTCTGGGGATATCAGAATGATTCCGGCTCCGGAGCCGTTCTCGTTAGATGAGCCATCAACGAAGATCTTCCACGATGAACTTGAGGAGGCGACCTGAGGTGAGTCTTCTGATGGGATCTCATGAAATCCCGCGCATTCTGCCACGAATTCGGCCAAGGCTTGACTTTTTATGGTAGTTCGGGGAGTATAGAAAATCTCGAATTGACTGAGTTCGACCGCCCACTTTAGCAAGCGTCCCGACGCTTCAGGCTTTTGCAAAACCTGCCTTAAAGGCTGATCGGTCATGACGTGCACAGAGTGGGACTGGAAGTATGGCCTGAGTTTTCGTGAGGCCGTGATTAGGCAGAACGCCAGTTTTTCCATCAATGGATACCTTGACTCAGCTCCGAGGAGTCTCTTGCTGATGTAATAAACTGGTTTCTGAGCCTGGTCCTCTTCTCGCACCAGAACAGCACTAGCTGCGTCCTTAGTGACGGCCATGTAGAGGAAAAGAGGTTCTCCTACCTTGGGCTTTGATAGCACAGGCGGTTCAGCCAGGTGCGCTTTTAGGTCAAGGAATGCGCCTTCGCATTCTACTGTCCATTCGAACTTCTTGTTTCCCCAGAGCAGGTTGTAGAAGGGCAGGCACTTGTCGGTCGATTTGGAAATGAACCGGTTCAGTGCAGCCACTCTTCCTGTGAGGCCTTGGACATCTTTCCGCGACCTGGGGGAAGGAAGTTCGAGCAGTGACCTGATCTTGTCGGGGTTTGTCTCGATTCCTCGGGTATTGACTATGAAACCCAAGAATTTCCCCGATGCGACACCGAAAGTGCACTTCTGAGGATTGAGCCTCATGCCATATTCTCGCAGTATGTTAAAGCATTCTTCCAGATCGGTGACATGGTTGCTGGCAATCTTAGACTTGACAAGCATATCATCAACATACACTTCCATATTTTTCCCGATCTGGTCTGCGAACATTCTATTTACCAGCCTTTGGTAGGTAGCCCCGGCATTCTTAAGACAGAATGGCATGACCTTATAGCAATAGACATTAGTCGGAGTCATGAAGCTGGTATGTTCCTGATCTGCTGGATTCATCGCGATCTGATTATAGCCTGAGTACGCGTCCATGAAGGACATAAGCTCGTGCCCCGCCGTGGCATCCACTAGCTGATCGATCCTTGGTAATGGAAAGCAATCCTTGGGGCAGGCTTTATTCAGGTCGGAAAAGTCGATACAGGTCCACCACTTCCCATTGGGCTTTGGAACTAACACGGGATTGGCAACCCAAACAGGAAATTTGGCTTCGCGGATAAAGCCACATTTTTTTAGCCGGGCCACTTCTTCTTCAAGGGCTTCGGCTCGGGTTGTCCCTAAACGCCTCTGCTTTTGAGACTTGGCAGGGACGCTTTTGTCTAGGTGGAGCGTGTGCATGATTACGCTCGGACTGATCCCTATCATGTCCTCGTGCGACCATGCGAATACGTCCAGGTTCTTCTTCAGAAACGTAGTTAGCTCCGCCTTTCTTCCGTCGCAGAGGTTCTTTCCGAGCTTAACCGTCCGTGACGGGTTTTGTTCATCGATGCTTACCTCCTCGAGCTCTTCAATAGCTTGGAGCTCGGACCTGTCCTCGCCTACTCGGGGGTCAATGTCCCCGCTTAGGGCGAGCTTTTCGCCTTCGGGAATCCGAGGTTTTTCAATCTCGGGGGCCTCCTTGGGTCCCCGAGATTCCTCTTCGTCCTGAACGGCCATCGTCACCTGCCCGGGTTTAGATTTTCCCTTCATGGAAATGCTGTAGCATTCCCTGGCAGCGAGCTGATCGCCCTTGATAGTGCAGATCCCTGTCGGAGCAGGAAATTTCATGGCGAGGTACCGGACGGAAGTGATAGCCTCGAAAGCAATGAGCGTAGGTCGGCCCAAAATGGCGTTGTAAGCAGCGGAGCAGTCAATGAATACGAATTCGAGTAGTTTGGACACTGTTCGGGACTCGTCTCCTAGGGTGATCACTAGCTCAATCGTCCCTATCGCCGCTGATCCTTCTTCTGAAAAACCATATAGCATCATCGAGGTTGCCTTCAGCTCGGAGACGGTCAGACCCATTTTTTCTTAGGTGGACCGGAATAGGAGGTTCACCGAGCTCCCATTGTCCACCAACACCCTCCTTACTCTCCGGTTGGCGAGCTGGACTGCTACAACCAAGGGATCGTTATGAGGGAATTGGACATGGCTTGCGTCTTCCTCCGCGAAGATAATCGGTTGTTTCTCTAATCTTTGTTGTTTTGATTGACGCTGTTCCGGGACGAACTCCGCTCCATTGTGGGCCTTCAACTCATTCACATACCTCTTCTGGGCGCCTCTACTCGTGCCATCCATGTGTGGTCCTCCAAAGATGGTGGAGATCTCCCCCTCGACCACGGGGGGAAGGACGTCCTGATCTACCCGAGGTCCAGGTTGACTGGCTGGGATCTCCGGAGCGGGTCGACCTGTCGGGACCCTGTTCCGCGAGTATTGTGCCAACGGACCTGCTCGGATGAGAGTCTCGATTTCATCTTTGAGGTGCCTGCAGTCGTCGGTATTGTGCCCGACGTCGTTATGAAAACGGCAGAATTTGGAAGCGTCTCTCTTTCCCTTAGGGTGTTTTAATGGCTCCGGCCTTTTCCAGGGGACTCGCGTAGCGTTGGCCAGGAAAATATTCTCTCTGGTCTGAGTGAGCTCGGTATACGTTGTGAACACGGGTTTGAATTTATCCACCGACTTATTCTGCGTGACGTCGGGAGTCGCCACTACGATCTCTGTTCCAGCCCCAGCGGGCTTCTTGAGGACCTGGCTGGTCCCTGCGGCTGAAGCTTCAGCTTCTTCCAAGTTTATCCACTCTTGGGCTCTGTTAAGGAATTCACTAACCAAGCTGACCCCCCTCCTTTGAATATCCTTCCACAGGTCTCCGCCGACTAGGATCCCGGTCCTCATAGCCATGAGTTTGGAGCTGTCGTCGGCGTCTCTGGCTCGAGCAGCGACATTTGCGAATCTGCTCAGGTAGGCTTTTAGCGTCTCTCCAGGTTGCTGTCTCACGTTAGCTAGGGAGTCGGCCTGGACCCTGGCGGCCTGAGAGGCGCGGAATGCCCTCTTGAAGTCAGCCGAAAAGGTCTTCCAGGAGCTGATTGACTGCCTTTTACTTTGCTTGAACCACAGCCTGGCAGGTCCAGTTAGGGTGGAAGGAAAGATCAAGCTACGAAGCTCTGGTCCGATGTTATGAGCCATCATTAGGGTGTTGAACATCCCTAAGTGGTCAGATGGGTCTCCATCCCCGTTGAACTTTGACAAGTGAGGCATACGAAAGCCAGAAGGGTATGCCGTTGCTGCTATATTGGGGGCGAAGAGTTCCATCTCATCCCCTGAATCATATTCGTCTTTTTCTTTTTCCGACAGGAGCTTCTTCATCAGCTCCTCCATCTGAGTTAAGCGCTCTAGGGTTTTGTCCTGAGATCCTGGGTTATTCCGGGGCTGTTCAACAGCTCCGGACCCGTTGTACATATTAGGCGGGTTGTTGCCCCTCCTATCTTGAGATAGGTCATTTGGGGCATTCCCGCTGTTACGTACTTCGGATCGGACCCCAACTGAGCGGGCCTGGCTACCATCCCTAACTCGATCCTCTCTGTGAGAGTTGAGGCGATCTCGAAGGTCGCCTCCCTGGGTAGTATGGTGACTTTGTGCTGAACTTAGCCGCTGGCGCAGGTCTCCTCCCGAAAGATCACTCCGTGCACTGCCGGTCCAGTGACTCCTGCTGGACAGACTCGGAGTGCGTCTTTGGCGGCCATGACCTGATCCTTCCCCCGGCACCCTGCTGCGCCGGGAAGGCTCGGCCGATGGCGGGTCTCTCCTATTATTTCCGTAGGTCGGGACGTCTCGGACGGTCTGAGGAGACGGATATCTGATGGGAGAAGGAGGATGCCTGACCGGAGAGGCGATCCTAGTGCCGTCCGGACGGACTAAATTTGGTGGGGGCCTCTCGGCCCTGCCAGCTTGCTGGTTTCGCGCTAGGCGAGCTGGACAAGGAACTGGACGGGCTGACGTCTCTGGATCTCCTCGGCCCTTCTTTGGGAATTTCCTCGATCTCTTCTGGGCGTCCTCGAGGAAGGCTGAGAGCTAGGGGTTGACGTCCTAACCGAACGGCTATACTGCTGCTGTTCGGTCCGAGGCATTTCCCTGAAGTTCGCCTCTTGATGGTGTGGTGAAGGGGTGGAGTTGGCTGCAGGGAGTCTACCTGAACGGCTATGCCTGGATCGATTACTTCGGCGAGACTTAGGAGCCTCGCCTTGCCTCTCTCCAACGTTACCGTTGGTTGTGAGAGGGGGTAGTCGACTTAGAATATCCTGGATTTGCTGACCAGCTGCTGCTAACTGGCTCCTCAGCTGAGCATTCTCCATCTCCACCGCAGTGTAATAACATGGATTCGGATTAGGCGGTCGGGGCGCTGAACTACCAGTGTCGTCTTGGCCCGCCGGCTGCTTTCCTGGCCTCTGCTGGACTACAGGAATTTGCTCATCAGGGAGGGCAACATGGTGGGCCTCCTGCCCATCATGCTGTTCTCCCTCGTTGCCATGTTTGGATCGAGTGGTCACCATAGTTGTATGTTTGTGGTAGTACTAATCGGACTTGCTCTCAATGAAAGCACCAAACTGTTGACGCGGTTCTTCGGCAACAGATAATTAAGAGAAGAAGAGAAAGAGATTAGTACTAAAAGTAGAACCGTCACAGATAGGAAATCTTTGGGGAAAGAACTAGGTGACTCGAGACACGTTTTTAAGTGGTTCGAAGGTTAAAATCCTTCTACTCCACTAGTCAATATTATTGATATTCTCTGGGTAATTGGTTTACAAAGTATATAGTTCTTCAAAGACTATTTTTTCCAACCCCTATCAACTCCCAGGGTCTCCATATTTATAGGAGAAGGCACCTGGAAGTTGGTAGGGAGGTCATCCCGTGACCTTACCATATATCACATCAAGTCTGTGATATTCATGATTAATTCCTAAACCTGACACACAAGTGTGGTCTAATCAGTATGGAAGGAGATAATGGGCCGCACGGCCCAACTCGTCCGTGGGTGTCTGAATACGCACGTTCCTGCTGCGTGTCCGAGAAGTCAGGGGGATATCGGACACGTGATGGCAGGAATATGCACGTTTATCTTGCGTGTTGACTTCCCATAGGGTCAGAGCTTTCTGGGAAGCTCGCTACTGGAGCAGTTCATAACCCGAGCTTATCCGCCCGTGGCCTTCGGATGTTGTTCCCAGCTCCTGGGGCGACAAGTGCGAGCTGGAAACAGGACCCCCTCGAGCTAGAAAGGGCCTGTCCTGGAAATAGAGCCTCCGGCCTGTGGGAGCCTCGGACTACATCATGTTTAGTCCGAGGCTCGTCCTGCTAAACAGCCCGTGGGAAAACCAGGGCGTACACTTGGCAAGCAACAAACTCATAACTCACAAGATTCATTCCATCTCTAAGAGAAGTAACAAGTGCAACATCTAAACAAGGAAAAACAAACAAATAAACAAAATTACATGCATATAAACAAAAATGAAAAATATCTATATTTATTTTTATATATACATATATATATATAAAATTTGCACCGGAAAAAGAAATAACAATTGAGTTACTCATGGTAAACAAAATTAATTAATTGAAGGCACAATTGCATTTTGTTGTTTCACCATATTAATGTATTACATGATTGAGTCACCATATTAATGTATTACATGATTGAGTTACCATAGGAATCACTACAAACTAAGCAGCCTAGGAACAATTTACTTATCTAAAACAAAATTGATTAACGGTTTTGTTACAAAACAAAAATGAGTACCAGTAACAGCATAAAGAGCGCACAATGCGTGAAAGTCAAGAGATTGGTCCTGTACAAAGAAGAGAAAATGGTTTAGCAGTCTTGACATAATCATTGAACAAAATTGTAAGAAAATCAAGTTCAAAGAAAATGAGAGACAAAAACATAACATATATAATATTTGACTAAATTGTAGTCTCAAAACATATATTAATCAAATGTTGTTGCTTAAAAAGACCTGAACTCAGACCTTTTATTCTTCCTTTTGTTTGATTTTTCTTTCACTAAAATGTCTTTAGAAATTTGGGAAAGTGATTAAAACAGAACAAAGATCACTTGAAACACTGTCTCTAATTTACATGATATATAAAAAAGACAAACCAGATGGTGTATGGGAACAGCAGTAAGAGTTCCAAATCTCCCATTAATGCGTCCCACAATCTCATGAACTTGGCTTATATGCTGAAACACATCCAGTTCAAAGATTAAATAAGCTCCAAAGCTTTTTTTTGTGCTTTCTTTCCTCTTTCCCCTCCTGGGAAAAGAACACAAACGGTGCATCCTGCACATCTAAGGTGGCTGTTAGAAATAGTCTTTCTAAATAACAGGAATCATTTTGAAAGATATTAAGTATAATCTTCTTGTTAAAACAGCTCCTAATACAAATATAAATGATGAGATTACTACTATTTCTATAGCCTGGAAGAGATGTCGAGAAATGGGAGCATCAATGAATTCAGATGATGCTAGCTTATGGTGACTCTGCAGGGCCCTGTAGTCTGTTGGGATATTAGGAACACTATGAATGTTCTTTATCAGCTTTTCTAACATTACAGGAAATCTTTTCCTACATTTACAGGAGAGAATTCTGCTGCAAACCAAATTGCTAACCATGGCTTAAAATCAATATATTTTCTTATGGGTCGATTCGTTCTCCCAAGCTCTATTAGTAGTGACATAGAACAAGATAAGATACACTATTAATCAGTA
Source organism: Humulus lupulus (assembly GCF_963169125.1). Lineage (NCBI taxonomy): Eukaryota > Viridiplantae > Streptophyta > Magnoliopsida > Rosales > Cannabaceae > Humulus > Humulus lupulus. The sequence goes on from NC_084800.1 coordinate 63,211,557, forward strand.
ATGTTGTTATTCCCTCGCAATTATTTTCTTCTTCTTATCTTGATTTTAAATATTATTTACCTCTTATTTTTGGAGGACTACTAAAAATCAATGCCACAAGGAAACAATATAAAAAAATGAGAAACAACAAGCTCAGTTATGTATGTCAACAGACCAAGAATTACGAACCTCATAAATTTCAGCCAGACCCTTTTTGCTCTTATTCTCATCCTGCATATCATTAAAAAAAGTTGGAAAAAATTACTTCTTCCATCATGGGAACTCAAAAGAAAGTGAAGAATCCAAATATCAATACCAAATAATAATATGCTTACCAGCTCCTTTTTTTCTCAAGGTGCTTTAGAGGGTAAAGGCAGTGGCTTTTCAACATCTTCAAAATGCCCCTAGGAAAATGCCATAAGATTTTGATGAGATATAAAATTAGAAATGGTGAACAATAAGGTGATATACAATCAGGAAAGAAAACAGTTAAAAAAAATTGTTGCAGAAACTTGAGTTTTATACAGGTTGAAATCTTCAAGTTAAAAGAAAAAAAATATAATAAACAAAATAAAAAGCCTCAAAAGATTTATATGAACCTTTAAGTCCAGAAAAATGGGGTGAGAAAAGGGATGAACATCACACCAATAGAAAGATACAATATCCCATGTGTAGAGTCTGAAAATGATTCCTTCTTCCCATATTTTCTCAGCTGCCAAGCATGTCAACAAGTTGTTCTCTATCAAGAAAATGAAAAATTAACCATGGACTAAAATAAAACATTTGTAATAAGATGAAAGAAGATTTCTTTTCAAACTTGTGTAAAAGTAATTTTAACATAAACAAATGGTAAAAAGGATACAATTTGACACCTTCTCAACGTCTAGAACATCAAGCTTGTCAAAGAGGGCTAAAACTTGCACAACACTTAGGGTATACATTACATGTGGATCATGCCCAATGTTGCCACCAAAACCACCTGTATAAAAATAAATAAATAAGACAGAGAAACTAATTAGTGACCACTTTCTCCATAGCAATAACAACTTTAAGTTTTCTGTCTTAATCCATTCCTCGTCATCTAAAAGCCAATATATATAAAAAAAAATCTTCAAAAACATCTTTTTACAAACCTGACTCATGTTGTCAAGTTATATGTAGCAACTAACTATCCATGTTTTTGCAACTAACTATATACTTCACAGCCTTCTCAACATTAATTTTATTCAACTGATGCACCAATGAAAGGTAGCATATTGCAATATAGGAGAATCTAATGCAATTTAAAGACAAAAAAAAAATCAATGAATACTAACTTCAACAAACCTATATTACTAACACAAAACCATTGAAAAAAATTCAGTTTCAGCATCAAGTGGAAAGAAGAAAACTGGGTTTACATAAAAAAAAATGCTCGACAAATATGTAATAATCAGAACCTAACCTTTTTGCAAACAAAACAAAGAAAAAAGATGAGGCTTTCACCAACAAGTTCCAACCCGAGCTGTCATGGGATCAAAACACATAAGCCAAGCATGACAAATGAGATTTAGATGTAGAAAGCAAATTGGAAAAGATAAACAAGTAATTCAGGTTCAGTTAAATCAATCGTATAATAGGAATCAACTAAATGAAGTTCAAGTCCCCATTAATCTCTGAATAAACCCAAGATGAATTCCCACAAAATCAATAGTATATAACCAGTTTTGCAAAAAAAATAGAAACTGAGAACTAGATTTTGCTTCCAGTACCTATCTGTGTCCCACTAGCATAATTGAACAAATAAGAAAAATTCATCAAAGCTTGAATAACTAAAAGCTCTGAAAATGAAACGAGATAGAAAGCAAACCTTGCGATTTGACGTCTTCAGATTTAAGAGCTTTCATAATTACCCAGATTCTTTGGTGGCTTTTCATCCTCTCGGTGTCCGGAGCACAACCACTCCCTTGGAATCTAGTTTGGACGACGGTGGAGGTCCGAAAAAGCTTCGAAACCCACAACTGCGGTGCGACTTCCGAGCTCCTCCTGCGGCGATCTCCGGCGCGTCAGGTGGCGGGGTCACAGGGAGAGAGGTTTCAACAAACTCTGAAGCCCATGGTGGGTCGTGTGCCTCTGGTCGGAGGCCAAAGGTGGCTCGTCTGTGAGTGGCAGAGACAAGCGAGAGAGTGAAAGAAAGAAGAGAGAGGGAGAGAGTATTTTGCCCTTTTAAATCTCATACTTTTGGTGTATTGAATTTCTGAGAGGTAGTCCATGATTAGAAAGAAATTTCATTTGGTGCCTTCTTACAATTTCATTTGGCGCCTAAAGCTTGTGTATCCTCACTTGTTAAAATAAATTGTTGTATTAGTTTTGGAAACATATGCTTCATATTTTTAATTTTTAATTTTTAATTTATAAAAAAATTAGTTTATTTTTAAAATTAAATTATTTATTAATTATATTTTTAGATTTTTTTTTCTTCACTTGTTTGCTGAGAAAATGTAATGGCAGCCCCAATTTTCGACCACAACAATAGCTTTTTACCTAATTTTGCTTAAAAAAAATTAGGGCTCACTTTAGGTGTCCTAAAAGAGTTTTTATGACACCAAAGTGAGTCCTTAAAAGTCACCACTCTTAAATTATTTATTCAGGTTTTTTAGGACTCACATATGTTTTAAGGACTCTCATTGCGAGTCCTAAAATATGATTTTTAAGAACTCTCAATGAGAGTCCTAAAAACTCTAGAGATATTTTTTAGGACTTACATTTAGGTGCATGTCCTAAAAGGGTGTCCCGTAAAGTGTATTTTGTAGTAGTACACTTTTCTGGGTTTTTAGAAAAGAAAAAAATGTGGGTAGGTAGAATTTTTAGTTTTTATTTTAATTTTAAATACAAATTTATTATAAATATATTTTATTTATATTTTTTCTAACTATGTACACACGTGGCATGTCACATGTTATACAATGTGTACACATCATATTATTTACTCCACATAAGCTTCCAAATAAGCATTTATAATAATAAAATAATATAATGAAAATAAAAAATGGGGGGAAAATTGAGCGGGAATGGTTAAAAAATTTCCCTCCATAATATACGTAGGTAAAGATCATTACCTACTGATATTATTGGTAGGTAAAGCTATGTTCCGAAATATAATATAATGGACTAGCATTTACCTACTAATATTATCTACCAATAAATATTGGTAGGCAAAACATTACTTTCCCTACCAATATATATTGGTAGGTAAAGATCAGATTTCTTGTAGTGACTATTCACCTTTGAGAGAGAATGTACTCCCTTATAATCGCAACTATCCCAAGAATAGAAATCGATTTGTGTAACTATTCTTGCTGGTTGAAAGTTCATTATCAATACAATCTATTGCAGTGAACGTAGCTCTCATTAATGGTCGAACTAAAATAAATTTTTTCCACTTACATTTATTACTGTATTTATTTCTCTATCTTCGGTCATTTTCTCATTCAAAATATTTTTCTTTAAAATTTACGCACAAACAACCCTTACCCTACGTAATTGATGAAAAATCAAGTCAACAAATAAACTCCTTATTTTATTTTTTCGCACATCTTCTAAAAAAAACTTTAGTACTAAATGACATCTATTAGTTAATTAAAAATAAATTTCACATCTATAAATATATATTATTTATATAAAAAAAAAAACATGTTTGACACTCTTAATTTAAAAATAATAATATAAAAATCAATCACAATTTTTAATTTTATTTTACAACTCAAAAAATATAAAAAAAAAATTATAGTTTTATTAACAGCATTACCATTATTAGTATTATTTGAATAATAACAATGTTACTTTTTTATGCTTGTAAACATTATAATTTTTCTTTAAAAGATTAACTAAAAAATAATAAATTAATTAATATACAAGTGATATATTACATATTTTCGAAATGCTAAATAATTGTTTTTTTTCTTAATATTTAATAAGAATATTTAGATTAATTCACCAAAATAATAAAATTGGTAATAATTAAATAATTAAGATGGACAAAGAGAGAAAAATTCAAATGACAATAATCCCATCCTTAATAAAATTGTTTTGCGTGTAATATTGTGTGCGTACATATCATCACCGATAAAAATCCAATAATAAGAGTTGTAACTTCCAAATTAATTCACAATTAAATACAAAATTGAAACTAAAAATTTGGTGTTACAATACTATTAGAGAGCACAAGCATAGAAAAGTAAAATATATGAGAATAACTTTTCAAAGTAAGATCATTTCTAAGGTAGTATTTAGTTTGAGGGAATGGAAAGGAAATGTATTATACCCCAAATTTGAGACGAATTAAAATTACCTCGAAATATAGGATCGGAAAATAATCGAGTTAGGATCAAATATATATATATATTATTATTAATATTAAAGTCACGTAGTCATTTTGGCTCGAAAATGGATAATTGACTCGTAAGATATTAGAGTTCAGTTTATGGTTAATTAGTTAGGCTTGGTTTGTTAGCTTTCTTGGTTTTAACCAATTCTGTTTCTTTTTAGTTAGGATGGTTATCATTGACTTGGACCTTACTCAGCCTTTATTTAAGCTGATTTGGTCCCCTGTTTCCCTCACTTTTGCATATACTTTTTGACTCAATAATAAGTCTTCTTACACTAATATGGTATCAGTGACCATCTAATTTTTTTCCTTTGTTTCCATGGCACGAACAAGAGCTATAGGTCGTCGAAGTACAAGCCCCGTTCCTCCTCTTCCGGAGCCCTCAACGACTGCTACTGATTCTTCTCTTCCGAATCCTGATGCTCCTCCTCAAGAACCCCCAATTTCTAGGGTTCCGAGTTCTCCCATCCATGCCTCGAACCGTTTTTATTCTTTCTCTGTTCTTGATCGACCTGCCCATGAAGATGGTAGTAGTCCCTACTTCTTGAGCACAGGAGATCACCCGGCACTTGTTCTTGCCTCTCCTCCCCTCACCGACTAGAATTTTCAACAATGGAGAAGTGATTTCAAGATTTCCATTCGGGCTAAGTACAAGCTCCCTTTCCTCAATGGTTCTCTCCCTCAACCAACTGAAGATGATCCTCTTCTCAATCAATGGCTTCGCTGCAACCACATGGTAATGTCTTGGATACTTCACTCTGTTTCCCCTGACATCAAAAGTAGCATTCTATTCTTGGACAGTGCTGCGGCTATGTGGAATGTACTAAACAACAGGTTTGATCAAGGCAATGGACCTAAGATCTTTGATCTTCGAACCTCTCTCATCAGCCTTCATCAAGGTGATGACTCTATAAGTTCCTACTTCACCAAACTCAAAGCTATATGGGATGAGATTACTGATGTACGTCCTAGACTTCCATGTACTTGTGCTGCTTCTGCTGATACTCTTGATTTTCTTAACCAAGAACATGTTCTTCAATTTCTCACTAGTTTGAATGAATCTTTTCATGCTGTAAGAGCCCAAATATTATTGATAGATCCATTCCCCTCTCTTTCAAAAGTGTTTTCCATGATCATTCAAGAAGAAAATCAAAGAAGACTTCGGCCATCTCACAACACCACATTCATTGCTGCTGTCCCTCCATCTGTTCCACCTTCTATCTCTCGCACCAAGAAAATGCGTCCCACCTGTTCTCATTGTCTCAAACCAGGGCACCTCAAGGAGAAATGTTTTTTCCTTCATGGATTTCCCCCGGGTTATGGTGATAGACGTAAATCTGATTCTGTGAAGACTAATCAAGTTTCTGTCTCCACTTCTTCACCAAGTGCACCCATAATTCCACCATCTCAATTGGAACTCAGCCAGCAACTTATTTCTCTGTTAAGTCAACAGCTGCATCATACCTCTTCCCCAAGTGATACTCTTCCTCAAGTATCCAATATCACTGGTAAAATTGTATCTTTTCCTTCTTTTTTTTGGATAGTAGATAGTGGTGCCACACATCATGTTTGCCACTCTATCAATTTTTTTATCTCTTTTACCAATAACATTCTTGATAAATATGTTACTTTACCTAATGGCCATAAGATTTTTATACATAAATCTGGTACTGTTCGTGTAAACAAAGACATATTATTAACTGATGTTCTTTACATCCCTGAATTTCGGTTCAATCTTTTTTCTGTATCTGCTTATCTTCACAACAGTCCTAACACTATTCTCTTTGATCATAATGATTGTTTTCTTCAGGGTCCTCAGCTGACTTCAAAGATTGGGATTGCTAAGAAAATAGGCAACTTATTCTTCATTCAGCAAGATCAGTCCTTATTGCATCCGGGTTCTACCAATTCTTCTCTTTCACATATACCTACTGCTGTACTTAATTCTAGTCATAATAATACTTTGAACACCACATGTAATAATTTGAACCAATGGCATTTTCGCCTTGGTCATCCTTTTGTACAAGTTTCAAAAACTATCAATAAAAATTTACAATTTTCAGATGCTTCTCCAGTGTGTTCAATTTGTCATCTTGCTAAACAAAAAAGATTACCTTTCAATCCTCAAAATAATATGGCTGCCTCTCCTTTTGATTTAATTCACTTAGACATTTGGGGTGCATTCCATATCATGAGTTTAGAAGGGTACAAATATTTTCTGACTATTGTTGATGACCACACAAGATATACTTCAGGTTAAGGTGAAAAACCAGTAAAAAGGAAAGGATACATTTCATTAAATAAATAAACTGCTCATGAGCCTTTTAAAGTGTTTACAAGTAGTTTGTAATACAAAAGAGTGTTTACATGCTTAAGACTAAATCTGAAGTTCAAACCATTATACCTCAATTTTTTAACCTTGTTGCCACTCAATTTTCGGCTTCTATTAAAGGTATTTGGACTGATAATGCAAAAGAATTTAATCTTTCTACATTTTATGCATCTAAAGGCATTGTTCATTATCACTCATGTGTCAAAAGACCTCAACAAAACTCTGTTGTTGAAAGAAAACATCAACACATTTTAAATGTTGCACGTGCTCTTTTATTTCAATCTCAGTTATCTCTTACTTATTGGTCATATATTATCAATACAGCAATTTATCTTATCAATAGAACCCCTTCTATGCTTCTCAAAAAGAAAACATCATTTGAATTACTTCATAATAAACTTCCTTGTTATGATCATCTTCGTGTGTTTGGCTGCCTTGCCTTTGCCTCTACTTTAGATAGTAAACGACATAAATTTTCTCCAAGGTCCAAACCTTGCATCTTCATTGGTTACCCTCCCGGAATGAAATCATATACTCTTCTTGACATAGAAAGCCATCAGATTTTTCATTCTCGGGATGTAATTTTTCATGAGCATATTTTTCCATTTAAAAATAATCTATCTCATCATAACATTGATTCTTTGTTCTCTCAATCCATGTTGCCCAATGCAGGGACTAACTCTTCTTTACAGTTGATTTCTTCTCAATCTGAAGATTCACATCAGCAACAAGATTCTCATATTTCATCACCTATTCCTCATTCGTCTACTTCTGGACGTGTTCTATCACGCCCAAAATATCTTGATGATTATGTTTGTAATCTAACTACCTCTACTGCGCATCCCTTACATGATTTTTTGTCTTATGATAGGCTTAATGAATCTTTTCGGGCTGCCATTCTTGCTGCCAATACTATTATGGAGCCCACTAGCTACAAACTTGCCTCTGTCATACCTGAATGGCAGCAAGCGATGGCTGCAGAACTCAAGGCTTTAGAAGATAACAACACATGGACAATAGTTTCTCTTCCTCCTGGATATCACACAATAGGCATCAAGTGGATATACAAAGTAAAATATCAAGCCAATGGCTCCATTGACAAGTATAAAGCTAGATTAGTGGCCAAAGGCTACACCCAAAAACAAGGTATTGATTACAATGACACATTTGCCCCTGTTGCAAAATTTAATACCCTCATACTTGCTCTTGCTGCAATAAAAAATTGGTCATTATCTCAGTTAGACATTAACAATGCCTTCCTTCATGGAGACTTAAATGAAAATGTCTACATGAAACTACCAAAGGGTTATCAACCCAAAATACCTCTACCAAACAATGTTGTTTGTAAATTAACCAAGAGTCTATATGGCTTAAAACAAGCCTCAAGACAATGGTACACAAAACTCAGCACATATCTTATTTCAAATGGCTTTAAACAATCATATTCTGACAACTCTTTGTTCATCAAGAGTACTTATAACACCTTCATTGCTATATTAATTTATGTTGATGATATAGTTATTGCTTCTAACAATGACTCTGTTGTTTCCTTATTTAAACAACAACTAAACTCAGTTTTTCAGTTAAAGGACCTTGGTCCTTTACGTTTCTTTTTGGGACTAGAAATCGGGCGCTCAAATAGTGGTATTTCTGTATCTCAGCGCCCTTTTATTTTGCAGCTCTTAAATGACACAGGTTATATGGGCACCAAAGTTTCCTCCACTCCTATGGAGCCAAATACTAAACTCAGTAAGGATGAAGGTCCTCTCTTATCTGATCCTACAGCTTTTAGACGACTTATTGGTAAATTAATTTACTTAACCATAACTCGTCCTGACATCTCTTTTGCTGTGAATCATTTAAGTCAATTTTTATCTTCTCCTAGAATGTCTCACATGCAAGTTGCCCATCGTATCCTTCAATACTTAAAGGGTACCTCGGGCCAAGGCCTTTTTTTTCACTCTTCTTCCACACCCCACTTAAGTGCTCATGCTCAATCTAATTATACTTCAGATTTCAGTCTTAAAATTTTTTCAGATGCCGATTGGGGATCTTGTCTTGATACTCGTCGCTCAGTTTCAGGCTACTGCATATTCCTTGGCCAATCTCTCATTTCATGGAAGTCCAAAAAGCAAACCATTGTGTCCCGCTCTTCCGCTGAAGCTGAGTACCGTGCTATGGCCAATGCTACTTGTGAAGTAACATGGTTGATTGCCTTACTCAAAGACTTCCAAGTCATTCACAACAATCCAGCTATCTTATATTGTGACAGTACCGCTGCAATCCATATATCAGAAAATCCTGTTTTTCATGAGAGAACAAAGCACATCGACATAGACTGTCACATGGTCCGCGAAAAAATTCAAGAAGGCTGCATCAAACTCATTCATGTCCCTACAAAGAACAATTTAGCTGACTTGCTCACCAAACCTTTATTTTCGGCTCATTTTAAAGACTTAATATCCAAGATGAAAGTTAAAAACTTGTACATTTCATCTTGAGGGGGTCTATTAGTGTTGGTTTTATGGTTAATTAGTTAGGCTTGGTTTGTTAGCTTTCTTGGTTTTAACCAATTCTGTTTCTTTTTAGTTAGGATGGTTATCATTGACTTGGACCTTACTCAGCCTTTATTTAAGCTGATCTGGTCCCCTGTTTCCCTCACTTTTGCATATACTTTTTGACTCAATAATAAGTCTTCTTACACTAATATAAGGTTTAGACCGTGGTCAGAGGTTAACTTCGAAAGATTGATAGCCGACAGCTTGGACAACATTTTAGGTGTCAGGTCGAAAATTATGGTCTAGGCTCAAAAGCATATTTTCAAAAGATATCAGGCAGTTTCGTTTGAGTAATTTAGACCTATATTTGTGGAGTTGTTTATTTATTAGTTAAGGCAGCCTCATTTTTAATATATTCAACATATTTCAAATTTAAAATGTATATTGTTTTAACTTTCCTAAAAATGTGGAAAAGAATATCTAAACTCAGTGTATATATACTTAGATTGTTCACTTGTAAAAGGGACGCTCAATTCTGGTACTCAAAATTCTCTGAAATTGCTTTCAGATTTTGACACAGACAAATAAATAAAAGTGACTCATGGACTAGGTAGATTTAACTACTAAACTATGTAAAAAATCTATGTTCTTCTTTTCTTCTTAATTTATTTATTAAGTTTAACTGCTCTTATTTTCAATTGACGAAAAACATCGTCAACAAAATTAATGGAATGGAATTCCATTTTATTGTTTGGTTGGTAAAATCAAATAGGAAAGAATTTTTCACTGAAAATCTTATTACACATTTTGATGGAATTATTATTACACTCAAAATTGGGTGGAAAATCAATTATATTCCATCATTTATATTATTTACGGGTGTTCGCGGTGCGATTTTTTGTTGATTTATTGGACCGCACCGCATATGTAATTTGAGCAATTTTCCAAACTGCAAACCACACCGCATAGACATCAAACCGCATAAACCACACCAAAAAAATACGATGTGGTGCGGTGTGAACGGTTTATACCTATCGTCAAATAATTTAACAACTAAACGTTATAATTAATAAAGATTCATAATAAATCTCATAACTAAAGAGTGTTTAACAATACAATAAATATACAACAAACTAATAAATTTTTAGCAAAACAATAAAAATATAACAAACTAATAACAAAGAAAAAATGTAATATAGAAGTAAAGGTTTTGATTAAGGAGGAATATATTTATGTTGAAGTAGAATATGTATTAACATCCTATGAAACATAATAATTTTCTAGATATTGTGTATATTATACTATATAAATATAGGGAACGACTACAACGCATCACATATTTTTGCAACACAGGTGCATCTTTTTCTATTTTCGGCACCTACATAGATATAATCCCAAAAAATTTTACATGAGAGTGTACATTGTAGGTATTTAGAATATCGTGCAAATTTTCAAGAAATTCTGAATAGTTTACGAAGCCGAAAAGAGAGTTCAAACGGTCAAATTTTACACGGGTACACAAAAAAACAAGCACGCGTGCAACAGACAGTTTAGACCCTGTTTCGGTACCATAATTTATTCAAAATTTCTTAAAAAATTTTAGAATGTTCTAGATAGCTATAATGTACACCATCATATAAAAAAAATTATATTATAACTATTCAGGTGCCGAAATAGAAAAATGTTGCATCGATGTGGCAAAAAAAGGATGCGTTGTAGTCGCTCCCTATAAACATATATGTATTTAAGTTTAAATATAATAAAATTGAAAAAAATATATATAGTGATGTAATGTGGTACAGTTTGAAACACATTTATAAAATTTAAAACAGCAAACTACATCGCACTGCGCGGTTTGACAAAAATACAAACCGCAACTACCACGAAAGGTTATGAACCACAAATTGTGGTGCGGTCGATTTTTTTTTTCAAATTGGATTCTATATAATTCTAAAATAAAATTAATTTAAACTAAATAAAATACTTTTTATAAATTTGTAGTAAAAAAAGTGTTTATTATACAAAAATATAATATTTAATTATTTTAAACATACATCTTTAATTTAGTAGCCATCTTAATATTTTATATATTTAAAATATAACATCAATTACAAACTATTAAAATTGAAATATATATCTTACTAAAATTTAAATTTAATATAAAATTAGATTTTATGAATTTTTAATAAAATAAAATAAAAAATTCCATCCAGTTAAGTGCATTTTTAAAGTATTAATGATATTTTATTATAATTCTTTCTACAAAATATTTATGTATAATATATATTCTTTATTTGTTTAATTTCTAAAAAATTATATTATTTGTCAAAATAATATAATTTCATTCTGTAATCCTTATTGGCTTATTGATTACAATGTCCCTTCCAAACAAAAGAATTCAAATTCAATTCCATTCTTATTACCATTACCATTACTATTGCTATTACTATTTTTGTTTTCCATTCTTATTACCATTACTATTCTATTACTATTACTATTTTTGTTTTCCGCAAGGTGCCAAATTAGTGATGCATAAAATATTTTAACATTTTTTTTTAATATTTATCTAATGATAGAGTAAACTACCAAATTTTGAACAAAATATGACATTTGTCCAATTTGGCATTACAATAAATGACTTATCTTTTTTTATTTATGGTTTTGCCATTAAATATTTTTTTTTATATCCCATTTATTTATTAATATTAATTATTAATTAGATTTTTTATATAAGATTTAAGTTTTTTTTTATATATTTTTAATAAATATTAAATGAACGTTTATTATAGATTCTCTCTTTTTGTTTAATAATTTGCATATACATATATATATATACACAGTATCAAATATATTATTTTTTATTCTTTTTATGCCAAATTTGATACAGTATTTGCATTACTAGTTAGAAATGGTCCAAGATGAATACAATTAATCGTCCTATTTGAATAAAAATAAAATTTGAATAAGATAAAATTGAGTAAGTGAGTAAAAAATTAGGGGCAAAATAGTTAATTGCTGAAAACAGTAGACCCTTAAACCCTGGAAACTCAGCTCAAGTCTGTACTTGAGTTTTTAATTCAGAGGCAGGAAACAAATAAAGACATCGCTCGTATGATCGTCATCCCCCAAAGCCGCATATGTACTACGATTGAAGTTGAGGTTTTACCTTACATTAACTATACATCACTATTAGTGTCATTTGCGTGCAAATATATTTCTGATATCAGTAACACATATTTTGCAAATGAAAAACATTGCAGATTAATAGCATGCAGTGAGTGTCTTGATTGTGTCTAATTGCACAGCAAAACTCAATACCTCAAACATCTGCACAGGTTCAACATTATTGATACAACAAATCCAAAATAAGCTCTTTCACTTTGATGCTTCACCTCAAAATCTCACCTCTGTAGTCCATGTACCTTGTACACTAGGGTGCTTGGTTATATGCCTAGTCTTCAGTTTCACCACCTTTCTTCCCAATGAATTTCTTAGTTTTGTTGCACATTGGTGAACCTCATCTGAATCCATATTTCTCACACATACCACCCGTTCTCTTTTGTTCTCTGTGAAATTAACAGAAGAATCCTTCATTAAAACATTGAAGGGCTTCTTTATTGCAAAACACATGTTTCATGTTTGTGTGTGTGAGAGAGAGAAAGAAGAAGAAGAAGACTCACTGTAGAACCCCTTCAAATGTGGATGCTGACCACGAATGAGCTCAGTAACTACCTCCAACTGAGGATTCTTTTCTTTAAACGCTGGTAGTTGGGACTCCATAAACGCCCTAAAATATTCACAATATCATATAAGCAAAAGCTTAAGCGCTAAAATTTACCCTTTCACACACATATCCAAGAGTGGGAACTACAAGGAAAACTGGTAGTTGGAACAAGGAATGTCGTGCTCACGCTACAACAACAAAGCACAAGTACTCAAATGCTCAAACTCCAGACTAGTGAATTAACAAGTCTAAAAAGACAGCAATGGTAACGTAATTTTTTTAATAATACAACAGTTACGAGAATTTGAACCCATATCAGTCACCCACCAGACAACCACATGAGCCAGCCTAAACCTCAAGTGGCATAGTAGTGTAATGTAATTTACTAATGATCCTAATTAAGGATTCCAAATCCACGATAAAAAGCTTATTTTCATAAACCTACGTATTCCAAAAATAATTCCCAATTCGAGATTGATTAAGCTTTTCACCTTCATGAACTCTCTTTTTCATCTCACAACTTGAAATTTATCATAAGTAATAAATAGCATGTGAAATTTAGTGAAACTTAAAATTTATAGATGTGAACAATGTATCGTGAGTCTTAATAAACAGCCCGATTCGTAACAACTTGAAAAAGAAAAATACCTGATGCCCCTGCTACTGCCTCCCCAGTCACAATAATTAACTATCAGTTTTTTAAGTTGCCAAACACCTCTCTGAGCCATCTGAAACGTGAAGTAATAATACATACATGTAATCAAAACTCCAAACCCAGAAATAATCGCGATACAATTTCATTAAAAGAATTGAAACCCAAAATCCCATTTGTATCAAAACAAAATCCACAAATAAGCTTAACACGTTTTTTCACTATATCCCAGAACACAAATTTCAAAACTCTAAAAGAAATCCCCCAATATCTAAACCCTAAAACATCACTGATTTGTTAAATTCCATCAAACACATTGATTACCTTTTTTACAGGAAACTTTAGAAATGAAAACCAGAAGAAGCTTCTCCTGGATTTTCAATCGTAGAGCTCTCTCTTGACAAGGCGGTCCGCGACTAACAGATAGATGGAGAGAGGAAGCACAAAGCAATGGGACCGTGAGATGTGCGACAACAAAAGGAGCGAACGGAGAAAGAGTGTTGCGCGGTGGTGCGGTGAGGGACTGAGGGTTGCGACAGTGAGAGTGAGAATCCGAAATAATATTAACAGTAACAGAGGCGATCCAGAAAGAAAGAAACTAAAAAGGGCCAAAGGGTTAGGGTTTTAAGTTATCGTGTGCGTGCAAGCACATGATTACACATTTGAACTCACTAATAAAACTTTTTTAAAAGAGACAATGAGAAATATATATGATTTCTATTAACTTAGAAATGTTGAACACTCAATTCAAATAGAAAATATGAAGACGGTGTTAAAAAAAATGTATTCATTAGTTGATATTATTTACTTAATTTATATTAGTGTCCATAGGGATGGCTCGTGAGCACCGGAGTGTAGCACTTAGTGATGCACCTTTTCCCGTAAGGACTCGTTTCTAATGGGATGGGGAATCCCCGTCTAAATAAGAAACGGAATGGGAACGAAGATAATTTTCAATCCTCGAATGTTAAATCGGGTAGGGGCGGGGATAGCACTTCCCGCTGCAACGGGTCCCGTTTAAATTTTTATATATTTTTGTAATATTTTATATCTTTCTTTATATGTTATTATAGTATATTAGGAACTTTTTTATATTTTAAATTTCATTTAGGATAATATTTAATATTTTAAATAATAAATATTGTGCAATATTTTAATTTACACATAATTTACGATTTTAATTTTAACTTTTTTTAAATATATGGGTTACCCGTAGGGATTCCCCGCCCCAATAAGGGATACCCCTCCCCGCCCCAATAAGGGATACCCCACCCCGCCCCCGATGGGGAATAAGCTGGGATGGGGCAAAGACAGGGATTAAAAACATAAATGGAGACAGGGACAGGGGGAGCACTCCCCGCCAATTCTGCGCACTGTATACATCACTAGCACTAGAGTCTAGGGAAAATTTTGGTATTTTTGTAAAACTTTGCAACTTTTTTGTAGAGAAAAAAAAATATTTTTTTCATAAATATATTTTTCGTTTTTTTTTTTACTTTTTTATGGTCTTTGGTTTTATTTTTTAAAACACTACCTTAGGTTTTTAAAAATATTTATTTTCAAAATGTTATCCAAAAAACAGGCATGGATGACATGGCAAATGTTTAATACACGTGGCTGACATTTGGCAGGAGTCTTGTTCGACCATCAACCAGAGAGATGTCTATGGCGCAACGCTCAATCTTTATATACAACCAGCCTAGTCATATACTCGCTATATTTGGAGAAAATCTTATGCAGTTATAATCATATCTGAAATTATCTTCCATGATTTCCCGAGTATCCGATCATTTAGGAAAGAATATTTGTAACAAATTAATGTAATCTTCCTTGAGCCTATAAATAGATAAAGATAGCTCAAGGGAAGGGAGTTCTTTTTGGCTTTCTAATTATCTGAGATTAGAGTTTTACGAGTGTATTAGAGCTATCATATTTGATATATTGTTTTGTTCTTGAGAGGTTGGTGAAACTCATTGAACCCTAGTTCTTTGATCACTCCTTGGAAATATTATATCAATAACAACTCAAGTGGACGTAGGTTATTACCAGATTCTGGGGCCGAACCACTATAAACTCCTGTGTGTTTTATTGTTTTTGTCATTATTCTCATCTCAACATTTCTGTCCACATCAAGCAATTTTGACTCCGTGTCAGTTGACCAAAATCAGGGTCAACACAAAATTTTTTATTTACAAAAATCCAGTGTAAAAAAGCTAAAAAATAATGATTGGACAACAATTAGACATTAACTCACTGCATACTAACAAGTTCAAAAACAACTAAAAAATAACGATTAGACAACAACTAGAAGTCAACTCACTGCATACAAACATGTTTAAAAAAAATCAAAACATATCTGAAAACAACTAAACATCAATTAATCATCAACACAACAACAAAATAACTATACAGAAACATAAACAACTAAAAAACAATATGTGTTGACTGCCTTTTTCGCTATCAACTAATTAAATCAAGCTTAAAGAAAATGCAAGAAGAACACATGGATTTTACGTGGTTCGGGTTATTAATTAACCATAGTCCACGAGTCACTTGCATTAGGATTTGGGAAGCTTGGGGGTCTCAAGCTTCTATGGAGTTCAAGCAGCTTATTTGCAGTGATCTGAATACAAAAGTGGGGATTCAATCCTAGATCATTTACAAAGTGTGAACTAGCCCTATTTATAGATGGTTTAGGGCAATTAATTCACTTAATAGGGGTTTAAAGCTAATAAATATACATTCCACTTATTATGGAGTTGGTGGGGTTGGGCGTATCTCCTCGGGCCCACTTACGAGGATACAACCCACATTATTTTAGGGTAACACGTCTTGACAGTGTCAGGGGGTAACTGCACATTTTCCCATGTCAGACGGCGTCGTGAGACATCCATCTTGTCTCTCATACGGACTCGATACCACAACTTGGGTAACAGTAACATGTCAGATAGCTGCTTGTGGTCCAAGGTATCTGCGCTTGACACATGACACTACACTCCAGGCCCAGAGGATGGTTCTCGCAAGCTCGGAGAACTGGAGCATAGAGGACAGGGAAGGCATCATAACTGTATTCCTCGAGGTGTAACTCCTCGAGGACATCCTTCTCCGAAGGCGGTGCACGAACAAGATTGATAGGCTTGCCCTCCGAGGAGCTCTAGGCGAGCTCAGTAGGGTTTCATTATCTTTCGTGAAACTTAATTATCCTATAATGATTGGCATGTATCACTTGGTGAAAATACGGACAACAATATAAAAACAATTATATATAAACCAAAACAACTAAAAAATATCACAAAATAAGAAAAACAAGTAAAATCGTAAAAATTTCTTAAAAAACGTAAAATTGAAAAACAAACTTTATTAGTTCATAAAAATGTAATTTTTTGGTAAAATTAGGTGTATTATATAAATTAAAAAAAAACTACATTTTTCAAAATATGAAGCCTTTTTATTTGGGACTCTAAACGCAGGCCTAGTCCACCTATGTTTAAGTTCGGCCTAAGTGTGCATATTTTAAGTGAATTGAGAAAATACTAAAAAAAAATTAGTTACCTGACCTATTTAGTTTAGCGTGTCATTGTATTTAGCCGAACACGACAACAACAATTATAATCAATCTTTAAAAGTTAGTCATGTTTGGTGAGACCATCATTTCTCACCACTTGAAATTTTCTAATATTAATACTAACTTTATTTATAACATTCGAACTAAATCAATGTTTTGTATATTCATAAAAACATATTATTTCATGTTAAATAATTTATTTAATGATAATTTTTTAGTGATAAATATTGTTGACGTAAAATTTTGACTTGGTGTTGTGGAAGAGGACAAGGTCAAATTTTGAGCTTGAACCTTAAACTTCACTTTCAAGGTAGGTTTGAATTTGAACTTGAGCAGGCGCAGTTGCTTCTCTTGTGGGACAAAAATCCTAAGGGAGGTCGGTGCTACTTTGAAACCTATCAATTGATCTTCGATAAGGAAGTTAGAAGTGCAATAAATTATAGTAAATGCTCTAGGAATTCTTTAGAGAATGTTTTACATTAATTACAAAGAAAGAACGAGTAATTATATAGAGAGAAAGTTTAAGCCTCAAGTTTCATAGTGGTATAGTGCTATTTTTTTTAACTAACGTATGAATTGTTCTTACATGTTAGATTGTT
The DNA here is from genome assembly GCF_963169125.1 of Humulus lupulus. Classification (NCBI taxonomy): domain Eukaryota; kingdom Viridiplantae; phylum Streptophyta; class Magnoliopsida; order Rosales; family Cannabaceae; genus Humulus; species Humulus lupulus. The sequence continues at coordinate 63,229,272 of NC_084800.1, forward strand.
ATACACTTAGAAGTCAAGTTTGTGCCATTGATTAGATTAGTTGTAGATCGTCGTAAACAATGAGAATTATATTATGATGTTTGGTTTATTTTTTGAATGAATATTAATATCAAAATTATTTTATTTGGTTTAGTATGAGAATAGAATGAAATAAAAAGTGTATTGATAAAAATATCCCTACTTGACTTTACTTTTCAATTTGTAGGAAAGATTAGGCAAAATAATCATTTCAAATTTATTTTGGAATGAAAATACATTTTCATTGTTGCAGCAATAGAATGAAAATTCCACTAAATATAAGAATAATGATTCTAATAGAATTTTATACCAAAGTTAAAATTCCAAACCAAACATAAAAATAAAAAATTTCATTCCATTCCCATTTCCTTTCCTTTAAACCAAGCATACTGTATTATCTTTCACCCATCACTTAAAACCCTAAACCCTATCTTCCCTCGTTCTTCTTATTTATTACTTGGATAAAGAAGTTACATATTTATTATTAATCAACTTTCTTTTTTTTTTCTTTTGACTAATATAATCCACATTACATGTCTTTTTATATATTTAAAATTTTATCTTAAATAAATATGATTGATTAATAAAATAATGCTTCTCTATATACCCCCTATTTTCTCTCCTACTCTTTTCAAATAAACTCCTTAATTTTTGTTTTCACACATCTTCTAAAAAAAATCTCTAGTACAAAATGACCCCTATTAGTTAATTGAAAATAAATTTCACATCTAAATATTTATTATTTATAAAAAAAAACATGTTTGACACTCTTAAAAAAATTTAAAATTAAAAAATCAATCACAATTTATTATTTATTTTACAACTAAAAAATATATAATTTATAGTTTTAAAAAATATATCCCATTAATATCAATATCATTAGTAGTATAATTTGTAAAATTACAACATTGAATTTTTATAATTGTAAATATTATAATTTATATAAAAAAATTAATTAAAAATAATAAATTAATTAATATATAAGTAATGTATTACATATTTTTAAAATACTAAATAATTGATTTTTCTTAATATTTAATAAGATTTATATCAATTCACCAAAGTAATAAAATTTGTAATAATTAAATAATCAAGATGGACGAGGATAGAAGAATTAAAATGACAATAATCTTATCCTTAATAAAATTGATTTGTTTATAATATTTTTTAGTGTATAATATATTGTGTATGTACATATTACTACCTATAAAAATCTAATAATAAGAGTTGTAATATCCAAATTAATTCACAATTAAATACAAAATTGAAACTAAAAACTTGGTGTTACAATACTATTAGAGAGCACAAGCAAAGAAAAGTAAAATATAAGAGAATAAATATTCAAAGTAAGATCATCTCTAAGGGGTGCTAAATTAGTGATGCAATACTCTATTTTATATTTTTTTTAAATATTTTCTAGTGGTATGGTAAAAGTTGTATTAAATTTCACACAAAATATAACATTAGTTAAATTTGACACAACAATAAATGATTTTTTATTTATTTATTTATAGTGTTTCCATTAATTATTATTTTATATATTTTGTTGTCCATGTTTTCTCCAAGTGACGCGTGGCACACATTATGGAAGATTATGATTCCACGTAAGCTGGTAAAGTCTCACAGAGCCTATTTTGGGCTCCACGGGCGTAAGCCCATCATTCACCGCAGATCACCACCACTGAAAGAGTGTATCTTCCTAGAAACTGTTGGGGTTTTATGCCCTAATCAAAACTCAAATTCTTTGTAATCTCATTTTATTATCAATAAAAGAATATAAATCATTTTTTGACTTGGTCAATCACTTTGCTCACATGTTTTATTTTCATGATTATTTGTTTAATATAAACTTCAATTAAATCTCGGGCATATAGCTAATCTTATTTATAGTGACGTAATAACAGTAGAATATAAATATGATTATATGTTCAAAATAAGTTAGTCCTAAAATTAGTCAGTGCACAGGATTTACACTGACTTGCCAATCTACGATATAATCTACTTACACATTACAATGTTATGTTCTTTCTAGAACATTAGCAAAGTAGATAAGATCGGATGTATTTGTTATATCGGACTGGACCGATATTGACACTTAATAAGATAAGGGTTTATACATTTTTGAACCCTGTGTTTTTTCCCATTACCTGTTTGGACCCTGTGTTTTGATAAATTACTTTTTGGACCCTGTGTTTTGTAAAATGATTAAAATAGAACCCTAAACCTGATTTTGGTCAATGTTTTCTCAACTAAAATCATAAATAATTTACTAAACTAACAATTCAGAACAAAAATAAAATCATCCTGCTTAAAAATTGTGTTGTTATATTCACTTTTTTCTTCATCAAAATTGAGTTTATGGTTCTATTTTAACCATTTTACAAAACATATGGTCCAAAAAGTAATTTGTCAAAACACAGGTTCCAAACAGGTAATGGGAAAAAACACAGGGTCCAAAAAAGTATAAACCCATAAAATAAATAAACATACCGTTATTATCTATTCTAGTCATATCATATAGTTGACCATAGGTCAATTGAATCTCAATTCTGAGTGGTTAGTATTCTAACTGATTATATTATTTGAGTTCTTTGACTTGTTCGTTACCAACTTACCCTACGGACTAGCCCATACTTACATCTTGGGAACTCGGTAGTATAATTGAGTGGGAGTGTTAATCATAGATATGAACATCTATAGCTTCTAATAAAGAAGTGGAACGATGGTTTCCTTTTAGTTTGGTTCAAGGTGTTAAATGATAGAGATCTCATTTCAGTAATTAAATTAGTTTACTGAAATATCATTTACAACGAACTAAGTGTTTTAAGGATAAAATACAATGAGGGGTAAAACGGTATTTTTGTCCTATCTCTTGTAGACCGTCTATAAAGGATTGAGTGACAATTATGGTTGTAACAATGGATAATTAATAGCGTATCTATATTTGTTATAGAGCGTTCTATGAATTCAAGAGTGCAATTTCGAGTCTATAGTGGAGTCACGAGGAATTAATAAGTTAGTAAATTTATTTGTTAGATTTATGATAACTTATTGGAGCTTGATTTCATAGGCTCATGGTCCCCATTGTACCTTAGATCAAATCATCTAGATAGTCTCAATTAATTGATTTAATTATCAATTAGAATTATCAAAGTTGATCAGGTCAATTTTGGATAGTTTCACAGAGTTATGTAATTTAGAGAAGAAAAGAGAAATTATGACAGATTTACTAATTAAGATAAATTGGTATCTAAATTAATAAATAAGTTTAAATCAAAGTTCAAATTATAAATAATTAATTTGATAAAAGATTTAAATAATTAATTAATTAAATCAATAAATAACAATACAAGCCTTGATTTTAAGTCTAATGGGGTTATAATCAAATGAGAAATTTCATGGGCCTAAAGCCCATGATAATTTCGACCTAGGGATTTAAATTGGCTATTATTTTATTGATTTTTTAATTAAATTAAATGACTTAATTGAGTCTATAAAAGGAGTGCTTAGAGAGAAGTCAAAACATAAGTTTAATCACAAGTTTCCTGATAGTTTTAGATTATCTCTAAACACAAGTCATTTTCTAAGCCTCTTTGTTATTTTCTCTTCTTCAATCTATATCTATCTCATGTGTTGAGAATTACCCACACTAGTCTAGGTGATTCTAAGGATACATTAGAAGATTGTGAAAAAAATAGAAGATCGGTTCAGTTTCTTGATAATAATCTGCGACAAAGAGGATACAAGAGTTAGAGAAACTGAAGGAAGGACTCTTTCATTCCGCTGCGTATACTGTAAGTATTCTATTCTTTGTTTCTCTTTGAATTCAATTTTAGAAACATGTTCTAGGTTATTTCATATTAATTTGTTTAATATTAGATCTACATGAAAATAAATAAAGATCATGTATAAGTTTTTCCTAACAGAAACATCACTTCCCGAGGGCCCTGTTACAGGAAGGTGCTCCAAGTCTAGCTACAAGACCATTTCCTCCTTTATCACCTCCTCTAAGTCTGCGAAGACCTTCCTCCGGCTCAGGAGAACGGTAGGCAGGTGTTAAGCACAATGACCCTGGACCACATACAACTTTCTGACATTTATTGTCACATGAATCGTGGTGTCGACTTCGTACAAATGACAAAATGGATGTCCCACGATGCTGCCTGACATGGAGAAATGTGCAGCAACCGCCCTAACATCAGAGACGTTTCCCCCAACAAAATGATGGGCTGACATTCCCCACTTTGGGCCCACCAAGATACGCTGGAGCCCACCAGCTCATTTAAGCATAGAATGTGTAGTTATTATGCAACAAATCCTTATTAAGGAAGCTCCAATTAATGAGCTTAATTTCCTTAGTAGCCTATAAATAGAGTTAGGATACACATTGTACATGATCCCAAATTTTATTTTTGCAGTGGCCTCATACTGTGCCTGAAAACCAAAAGAGCTTGAGCTTTGCAAGTTCTTAGCATTCTAATTCAAGTGACTAGTGGACTATTCTGTGTACCAATCTCTTTTTCTTCAAGCTTTTGTTTAATTAGTTGTTAGCAAAAAAACTAGTCAACATATTTCATTTATTAATTTATATTAATTAGAGATTTTTATTATTTTAATTTAATTATTTTTTTATATATTTTTCAATAAATATTAAATGAACATTTATTATAGATTTTTGTTTTAATATTTTGTATATATATATACTATATACAAGCAACATACAATACACGTTTACTTAATTATATAAATTATTAATTATTTTTATTAAATTTGTATCATTGTCATATAGATTTTTGATGGAATGTTAAATGAGATTGAGTAAGATAATTGTTATTTGTATATGAATTATTTAAATTATTATGTATGGAGGTTGTATAGGATGGATATTAGGTAGTGTAGTATGATGATGTTGATAAGTTGATAAGTTAGATGATTGGTGGGACAAGGAAGAGTTATGTTTTAATTTTTATGTGTGTAAGAAAAGAGGAGACAAGGTAGTAAGTTAGTAGTAAAAGACTTGATTTGGCTACTCAAGCTTGGTTACAATTTGGAAGCTTGATGGGGTATTTATAGTTGCTTACCCCTACATTTAATTTTATCTAGATTATTCTAGTTCTATATGATTTACAACTTTTCTAGACTTTTCTAATTGATTTACATTCTTCTTGATTGGTTACTTCTAGTTTTCTAAATATTCTAGGCTTTTCTAGTTTATTTATTTTACTAGATTTCTAAAGTTTTCACTAGAATATTCTAAGATACAAATATTCTAGAAATGTGTAGCACATTTTAACACTCCTCCTTGGTACACATTTCAGTAACTCCAATCATGTCTCGCAGTAGCTCGAACTTGCCTCTTGGTAGTGCCTTTGTGAATATGTATGCTACCTGCTCTTCAGTCTTGTAGTGCTTGAGCTCGATTTCTTTGTTTGCTTCTGCTTCCCTGATGAAATGGTACTTGATGCTTATATGCTTAGTTCTACTGTGAAATACTGGATTTTTCGCCATTGCTATAGCTGATTTGCTATCGCAATATATCTTTGTAGCTTCCTTCTGTGATTCTCCCATGTCTTCTAGTATTTTTTTAAGCCATATAGCTTGGCTTGTAGTCATTGCTGCTGCAATGTACTCTGCTTCAGCTGATGATTGTGCAACTGTTGCTTGTTTCTTTGAGGCCCATGAAAATATTCCAGATCCAAGTGTGAAGGCATATCCTGACGTGCTTTTCATGTCGTCCATGGATCCTGCCCAGTCACTATCTGTGTAGCCAATCAGTTTTGACTCATTCATGACTTCGTACCAGATTCCGTAAAGTTTTGTTCCTTGTAAGTATCGAAGGATTCTCTTGGTTGTTCCGTAGTGAACTTGACTTGGATCATGCATGAATCTTGATAGAAGACTAACTGCGTACATTATGTCTGGTCTTGTAGCAGTTAGATAGAGTAGGTTGCCGATTAGACTTCGAAATTTTGATTCATCTGCTTTTGGTGAGCCATCTTCCTTCTTGAGAGCTTTGTTGTTGTCTAATGGAATTGATACAGTCTTGCATTCCTCCATTTTGAATTTCTTCAATAGTGTCTCCGTATACTTCTTTTGTGAGATGAAGATCCCATCTTCTTTTTGAGTTATTTCGATCCCAAGAAAGTAGTGCATTAATCCCAGGTCGGTCATCTCAAAATTTTTCATCATGTCTTCTTTAAACTTCTTTATCATCTTCTCATTATTGCTTGTGTAGATGAGATCATCAACATATAAGGAGACAATAAGTGTTTCATTCGTACCTTGAGTTTTGATATAGAGTGTTGGCTCACTTTTGCTCTTCCTAAATCCTTGTTCAGTGAAGTAGTGGTCGATTCTACTGTACCAGGCTCGCGGAGCTTGCTTTAAGCCATACAAGGCCTTTTTCAACTTAAGAACTTTATCTTCCTGTCCTTGCACCACGAATCCTTGAGGTTGTTCCACATATATTTCTTCTTCGAGAAAGCCATTAAGAAATGCCGACTTAACATCGAGTTGAAAAATCTTCCATTTCTTCTGTGTGGCTAGAGCTATCAATGCCCTTATTGTGTCGAGGCGGGCAACTGGAGCAAATGTTTCGTTGTAGTCGACTCCGTATTGTTGTGAGTATCCTTTCGCAACTAATCTTGCTTTGTGCTTTTGGATAAAGCCATCTGCGTTTAGCTTTGTCTTGTAGACCCACTTGACTCCTATAGTATCTTTGTCTCGTGGACGATCTACAAGCTCCCAAGTCTCATTCTTTTCAATCATCTTTATCTCTTCATTCATGGCTTGTCTCCATACTTCTTGCTGTTGAGCTGCTTCAAAACTTTTTGGCTCCATAAGCACTAGGTTGCATGTCTCATAGATCTCAGCAAGCAGTCTTGTTCGCCTTACTGGTGAGTCTGGCGGGGATTCTATGACTTGTGTCGGTTCCTCTGTGGTTGGCTGAGTTGGAACTTCATTTTGATCAGTTTCTTGTCTTGGCAGTAGAGGAATTGATAACTTTACAAATTAGAGTTATTTTACCATATTTTATATGCTAATTGTTGCTTAGTTCTTGAGTTTTTAATTAACTTATTAAGTTTTTAAGTAATTTTAAATTTATTAGTCTTATTTTGATTTTATATAATTTTGTGTGTTTTTATAGTTATTTTGTTGTAAAATATTGTAGTTAATTATTTGAATTAATGTTGTTTAGTTTGAGGTAAAAAAAAAATGTTGTTTTAGTGAAACTAAATGTTCAACTAAATTAAGTCTTAATTAATATTTTCAATGAACTAATATGATTTATTTTATAGTTGAAAATATTTGAATTTGATTTAATTTATGTTTTTTTTGTTAGGGATTTTGGTGTATTTTTGCTCTTGAAAAGCAAGAAAACTAAAGATTAAGAGTGGCATTTTTTGAATAATGGCATTTTTGAAAGCATCTCAACCTTTCTCCTCACCAGGCCCACTCCAAGGCCGATGCCTTCTCCACGCCAAGCATAAATTGGTCTCAGCATCACCAATTGATGCCACCAAGCCTCTGATGCCACGTGGCCTTCACTCCAAGCTTCCTCCTTCAGCATATATGACTTCCACCAAGTCACAAATCATTCCACAAGCTGCCCAGCGTGACTCCTCCAAGCAGCATCAGCCTCCACAAGCTGCCCAGCCACAGCTCAATTCTCCACCAGCCCAGCCGCATGTCCACACTTCTCCCCAACATGGGCCAGCCTCCACAAGCCTGCCCAGCCATTCGACCCAAGCTCCAGGCCCACGAAGCTTTCAGCTGCCAAAACAGCCTCCAACTCTCTGCCGTACAGCCTCTTGAGCCCATAAAATTGCATTTTGTCCCCTATGACAAAAATGCCACCTTTTTACCCATTTTCTACACACTTTTCACCCCAAAATCATCATCACTCCTACAATTTACCCCTATTTACCATATTATTATTAATTTAATCAATTTACTTAATTTAAATTGATTATTTTAATAATCTCATTTTGGCTATAAATAAGGGTTTTGAAGACCATTTTGGGGTGCTTAATGTTTTGGTTACCATCTTTTTCTCTCATTTTCTCTCTACCATTCTCTCTTCCATTTGGGTTTTTCAAGAGCATTTTGCAAGTATGTATGTCTTTTATTTTGTAATTTCTACTCTAGTTATGTGCTTCTAATCTTTTTCATAAGATTATTAAGATCATGATGAAGCAACTTGTAACTAGGTAATATTTATGTTGTATGTTGATTTCCCTTGTAATGCAACAAAGTCTATGGATTTTTCTTCTTCATATATTTCTTTCATCTTAAATATCTTGTATTTTAGATTGTTAGAACATATTTACACTTTGTTCTTCTTAGTGCATAAACATAATATTCTTTGTGTAAGATGTGTCATTAAATTGTACACATCCATGCTTAGAACAAAAATATTATGTTTTGCCTTATAAATAATGTTCATTGGTTTATTTGTTATTTCATTAGATTGATTTACACTAAATGCTTTGAAATTATAATTTTGAAAGGTGAAGAAAAATCCTATCTTTTTATAAGAAATTTGTACTTAAAATTATAAATCTTTTTGGAAAATGATAGTTTAAATTATTTTAACTATCACTAAAACTTGGGACTCAATATACTAATAAATATTATTAAACTTACATTTTTTGGATTCTAGTATCTTAATAATCTTTTCTTTTAACACTTATTGTCAAATCATTATTGGTTTATTTTCATTCTCTTAAATAGCTTTATTTTTCAATCTTTTATTTTATGTTCATAATATTAAAACTCATCAATCTTTGGAACTAGGTTAGAATTTATTACTTTTGATTTAAAATAGTTTTCTTTTTTATTTTAGACAACTCATTTGGGTTCGACCTCGTGCTTACACGAAAACTATTCTATAAATACGATTCGTGCGCTTGCGAGTATAATTTTAAACATACCCGTTTTGGGTCCATCAGGAATATTGACTGTCTTTCTTTCAACTTCTTGTGTCTCCCAGTTGTATGCAACATCTTCGTCAAATTTTACGTCTCGGCTGATTATTAGTTTATTTGATTCCAAGCTATAGACTCGATAACCTTTTGATTGAGTACTATAGCCTAAGAAGATTCCTTTTTCAATCTTCTCATCAAGCTTGCCTCTTTTCTCTTTTGGAATGTGAGAGTAGCATATGCAGCCGAAGACTTTGAGATGCTTTGCTGATGGCTTACGTCCGCTCCAAGCTTCGATCGGCGTCTTATTCTGCACGGCTTTGGTTGGACATCTGTTGAGCAAGTAGACTGCAGTGCTTACTGCCTCTGCCCAAAATCGTTTTGGGAGACCTTTCTCTAGTAGCATGGCTCTTGCTGCCTCCATAACAGTCCTGTTTTTCCTTTCAGAAACGCCGTTTTGTTCTGGTGCGTATCCAACAGTGAGTTGGTGCTCCATCCCTTCATCTTCACAGAACTTGTTGAATTCATTAGAAGTGTATTCTTTGCCTCTATCACTTCTAATTGTCTTGATGTAGTGACCGCTTTGTTTTTCGACACGGGATTTGAATTTTTTGAAAATATCGAAGACTTGCGACTTTTGTTGCATAAAATAAACCCATGTCATTCTAGTAAAGTCATCAATGAAGAGAATGAAGTACCTGTTTTGGTCATTTGATGGAGTGCGCATTGCCCCGCAGACATCAGTATGGACCAGCTCTAGTGGCTTTTTGGCTCTCCAAGTTTTGCCGGATGGGAAAGGTTGTCGATGTTGTTTCCCGAGCATGCATCCTTCGCAGACTGTGTTGATCTCCTTAATTGCTGGGAGGTCTCGCATCATATTCTTCTGCTTGAGGATCTTTAGCCAATGGAAGTTAAAGTGACCGAACCTTCTATGCCATAACCATGACTCATCTGTTTGTGCTTGCATTGCCACACTGCTTGCATTTCTCCATTGTATCGGAAAGCATCTGTTTTCTTTCATTTTTACCTTTGCAATTTGAAAGGATTTATCTTGCTTATCATAGATTGTGCAAGAATTTCCTTCAAAATGCAAAGAGTACCCTTTTTCAATCATTTGGCCTACACTAAGTAGGTTTTGATCGATGTTGGGTACCAAGAGTACATCAATGGCAATGGCAATGGTGCCTTTGCCGACTGCTTCCATGGCAATGGTGCCTTTGCCGACTGCTTCCATGAAGTCACCATTACCGATTTTGACTTTAGTCTTGGATTTATCAAGACTACAAAAGATGCTTTCATTTTTCGTCATGTGGTTACTACAACCACTATCAAGATACCAAGTATCTTTTCCTTCTTCTGTTGCAGCTTGGCAGACATAGAAGAGATTACTTTCAACATTTTTCTCTTCGGAAAAATTAGCTTGATGGGATTTCTTTAAACGACAAGTTTTTTCAGTGTGGCCAAATTTTTTACAATTTTGGCACTGTGGTTTTCCTTTAAACCAGCAGTCTTTCTCCAAGTGACTTTTTCTTTTACAAATGCCACATGGAGGATACTTGTCGTTATTTTCTTTTTGTTTTTCTTGTGTCTTTTTCCCATCAACTTTTGGTTTTTGAGACCGCGGATTGATTTTAGACTGAAAGGCATTTTCAGCTTCACTTTCCTTATGCCTTTCTCGTCTATTTTCATATGCTTCAAGAGAGCCCATTAGTTCAGTTGGTGATAGAGTTTCTAAATCTTTAGTTTCCTCTATCACAGAAACTATTGAATCATATTTTTCTGTACAAGAAATTAGTATCTTTTGTACTATATTCTTGTCAGAAATTATTTCTCTGTAGGCTCCCATTTGATTTACTATTTCTTTAATTCTAGAATAGTAATCTTTTGCAGTCTCATTATCTTTCATTTTAAGATTTTCAAAATCTCTTCTAAGCTTTTGTAGTCTAACAGTGCATACCTTAATTGTTCCTTGGAACTCCTCCTGCAGCGTGTCCCATGCTTCTTTTGTCGTTGCTGCGCCCATAATCCGTGGAAAAAGATTGTCTGCCATAGCTTGCTGCAAGCAGTATAATGCATGAGAATCCTTTTGTTGACTATCCTCCATTACCTTCTTTTGATCTTTCGAAAGAGATGTAATGTCTTCCAGAATAGTGACTCCCTCTTCAATAATTTTCCATAGATTTTGTGATCGAAAATAGGTCCTCATTTTGATGGACCAAAAATCATAGTTTTCTCCATGGAAAATTGGAAGAGATAGAGAAGAGCGGTTGGACTCCAAACTCATGTTGATGAGCGGAAAAGATTACGCCCAGTGATATGATCGAACGGAGCTCTGATACCACTGATGGAATGTTAAATGAGATTGAGTAAGATAATTGTTATTTGTATATGAATTATTTAAATTATTATGTATGGAGGTTGTATAGGATGGATATTAGGTAGTGTAGTATGATGATGTTGATAAGTTGATAAGTTAGATGATTGGTGGGACAAGGAAGAGTTATGTTTTAATTTTTATGTGTGTAAGAAAAGAGGAGACAAGGTAGTAAGTTAGTAGTAAAAGACTTGATTTGGCTACTCAAGCTTGGTTACAATTTGGAAGCTTGATGGAGTATTTATAGTTGCTTACCCCTACATTTAATTTTATCTAGATTATTCTAGTTCTATATGATTTACAACTTTTCTAGACTTTTCTAATTGATTTACATTCTTCTTGATTGGTTACTTCTAGTTTTCTAAATATTCTAGGCTTTTCTAGTTTATTTATTTTACTAGATTTCTAAAGTTTTCACTAGAATATTCTAAGATACAAATATTCTAGAAATGTGTAGCACATTTTAGCAATTTTAAATAAATAAACAGTATTATATATAAAATAATGACATACACATAAACATATTAAATGAAAAATTAAACTAAAACATTGTTTATAATTTTTTAAATAGATATAATATGATAGTATTTTTAAATATAAATGATAATTTATTTAATAAAAATCAAGATTATATATAATATATTATTATTATGATATTGTATAATATTTAAATTCATATTGATATGAGTATTAAATATCTAATTTTGTATTAAATATTATTATAATAATAATAATATTTTATTATATTTGAATTCATATTAATATAAGGGTTTATACATTTTTAGACTCTGTGTTTTGTTCTATTATCTGTTTGGACCCTGTATTTTGACAAATTACTTTTTGGATCCTATGTTTTGTAAAATTATTAAAATAGAACCCTAAACTCAATTTTCATGAAGAAAAAATTGAATATAACAACACAGTTTTTAAATAGAATGATTTTATTTTTGTTCTAAATTGTTAGTTTGGTAAATTATTTGTGATTTTAGTTGAGAAAATATTGACCAAAATTGGTTTTAGAATTCTATTTTAACCATTTTACAAAACATAGGGTCCAAAAAATAATTTGTCAAAATACAGGGTCCAAACAGGTAATGGGACAAAACACGGGTCCAAAAAAATATAAACCCTTAATATAATTATTAAATATTTATTTTTGTATTATATATTATTATAATATTTAAATTTAAATTTATATTAATATAATTATGATATATGTATTTTTATATTTAATATTACTATTTTATAATATTTAAATTTATATTAATGTAATTAATAAATATTTATTTTTAAATATATATTTCATTAAATATTTAAAATATTCCCTTAAGATTAACAAAATAAACTATTAAAACAGAATTTCATGATAAATATACAGACTATAAGAGTTATATTGAAGTACAATTACACACGAGAATGTAATGTTTTGGCACCTATTATTACTTTTATAAATATTATCTCAAATATACTATTTATTTAATTATTTTATGCTAAATTTATACTATATTTGCATTACTACAGTAGCTAGAAATGAATATAGTTCACCAACAAATTTGAATAATAAAAATAAAAAATGAATAAGATAAGATTGAGATTGAGAGTAAAAAGTTGGGGCAAAATAGTTAATTGCTGAAAAGAGTAGACCCTTAAACCCTAAACCCTTATCTGTTCTCCCCCTTGTGTAACCATTTACACCAGTCCCTTCACCTAAAACCCGAAACCCTTATCTACCTTCGTTTCTCATGCCTACCTCCCAGGCTACCATATAAATTTCACAAAGACACCGTTTTCGATTTCGGCTTACAGGTCCGGCGATGCCCGTTAAGCTCTTTCACCAACTTCGTCTCCTCAACCCTGCTTTTCCGGCTACCTGCTTCTCTTCCATGAAGTTTGGACCCTCTATTTCTGCTTCTGAGACTATCTCAAGTTTTTCTCGAATGTTTCCCTTTAAGCTCAAGTACCGTTGTCTAGGGTCTATTCGTGCTCCACAAAATAACCAACTCGGTATGCGGAAATTCTCGACTCGGCCGTTTCGATCAAGGACTACCGCTTCAGGCTCCGAGTACGGTCGCGGAAGAGGAGAGGTTCGCGCCTCGAAGAGTTTGGTTGAGGACGAGGCTGAGCTCAGTGACTGGGTGAGCGAGTTAAAGGAGGACTCGTTCCGTGGCCGGCTGAATAGCGAAGACGAATCGGATGGTAGTAATAGGGGTCGCAGGGGTAGAAGTGGAGATATAGGTAGTAGAGGCGAAATGGGTGGTGGTGATAGGGGTCGTAGGGATAGGAATAGAGATATAGGTAGTAGAGATTCTTTTTCTGTGAAAAAGAGAAGAGGTGAGAGTGATTCGGATGATGCTAACGATTCGAGCCGGGGAAGAACACGAACCCCAATTGGGTCTCGTTCTAGGGATTCACAGATGAACAAGCGATTCGATACTAGAGGGGGCGGTGTTAGTGATGAAGCTTTCCCACGGAAAAGGTCTTCTGCGTTTCAGGAAGGGAAAGTAAGCTCCAATTCATTTGCGGGGAAGAGAGGTGGGAGAGATACGGAATTTGGGTACAATAGGAATGAAGGGAATAAGGGTTTAAGGAATGATGGTAAGGGTTTGAGAAAACAAGTTCTTTTAATGGAGGAGGACAAGGATGAGGATGACGAGGGAAAAAGGTTGGGCATTGGAGCTTTGCTTAGTGAAGAAGACAGTGAAATTGATGAAGATGATGAGGATGAGCAAAGTTCGGGTCCATTGATTGGTTTGAACAAGGAAGTTAGTGCCAAGGGTTCAGCAGCGTCATCAACTGGAAAATCAGATTCTTACTTGAGTGAAACTAGGTAGGTATCACAATTGCTCTTCTCTAATGGCTTCCTTGTCTTATTAGGTTTATCCAGTTCTATTAGTAATGAGGTTGAACTATTCTTGTTCTTCTCTTTATTTTATTCTACTTATTATTTCTCTGCATATATTTCTGCAGCTTTGACAAATTTCCAGTCTCTCCCTTATCTCTAAAAGCAATCAAGGACGTTGGGTATGAAAAGATGACTGTGGTACAAGAGGCAACTCTTCCACTTATACTCAAAGGTTTGTTTCTTCTCGCTTCAATTTGACAGCCTTTGAACTAGGACATCTAGTTTCGTTAATTGTTACTATAAGTTTCGTTTATAATCAAGCATCTAGGATACCAACTTGCACATTTAATGCCTCACGAACATGCTATTGCAAGAACCGCTTCAATGATCATCTTTGTTCTACACTTAGTAACTTGTGAATGTTAGGTGTATCAGTGTCTTTATTTCTTCTAACTTTATTTATCTGAATTGTTGATGTCCAGGTTCTGAAAGTGATTATCTTCTATTTTATTCTGTTTTCTAGGTAAGGATGTTCTTGCCAAGGCCAAAACAGGCACCGGAAAAACTGTAGCCTTTTTGGTAAGACACTTTTGTGTGTGTGTGTGTGAGAGAGAGAGAGAGTGGGTGTGTGCGCACCCGTGTGAATGAAAATTGGCTTGCTAGATAGGGGGAGGTTATTAGTGGAACTTGTTTCATAAGCAAAAGGCAATGGCATATTTTTATATAAAATTTATCTGCATGTGCATCTTTGACATCTTGAATCAATCCTAAACTTTATACATCATTTAGTTAAAAAAAAAGAGTTAATAAGTAGGTGCAAATAATGTTATTTGAGTATTCAAGTTATCAGTCTACTTATCATGAAGGATTTTTCTTATTCTTCTCTGCCTTCTCTCTCAGCTTCCAGCAATTGAAGTTGTTGTAAAGTCAACTCCTATTGATCGTGACCAAAAGCGCCCCCCGATTTTTGTGCTTGTAATATGTCCTACCAGAGAGCTGGCATGTCAAGCTGCTGCAGAAGCCAATACGTTGTTGAAGTATCATCCTTCTATTGGTGTACAAGTTGTAATAGGAGGTACAAGACTAGCTCTGGAGCAGAAGCGCATGCAAGCAAACCCTTGTCAGGTTTGTTTTTCTATCATCACAGCAAAAGATTAATGATTCCTAAAGTTTATGCTTTTCACTATGTAACATCAAAGTGTGTAAATTATGCATTGTGGACTGTATCAAATTACCAAAGTTTTGGTTAACAAAGCCACATTCAAACTGTCTCATTAGTTACTCTCACCTCAAATTGTGAATTGCTGGCTAATTTTTTAATGAATTCTCACTGTTTGTGCTGAAAGCCAGCAAAATAATATTGGTAATGTTTGTTTCAAGCAGAGCTAATCGCTCACATTACATATCTATTATTTGCAGATTCTTGTTGCTACACCTGGGAGGCTCAGAGATCATATGGAGAATACTGCCGGTTTTGCAACTCGGATGATGGGTGTGAAAGTACTTGTCCTTGATGAAGCTGACCATTTGCTTGATATGGGATTTCGGAAAGACATTGAGAGGATAATTGCTGCAGTTCCGAAGCAAAGACAGACACTTTTGTTTTCTGCCACTGTTCCAGAAGAGGTTTTAGCACTATCTATGCCTTACCTTATTTATTTTTTTATTTTGGATTATAAATCTGATCATACTTCTTTTAATGAAGGTTCGCCAAGTCTGCCATATTGCTTTGAAAAGAGATCATGACTTTGTAGATACAGTTAAAGGAGAGAGCCAGGAAACAAATTCACAAGTATGCTCCTGTTTTATTTATATAAGAAATACAAGTAATTCTGTTGTCCAGTGTTCCTCTTAATCAACTCTAATAACAACTGATTTATATTTTGTACATTATGGTTCTTATAAAATTTTTTATTTCAGGTGAGGCAGACGTGTTTGGTTGCTCCCCTGGACAAGCAATTTTCCCTTCTATATGTTCTCCTGAAGGAACATATTGCAGATGATGTTGACTATAAGGTATTTCTGCGTCTGCACAATCAGAGGCTCTCATCTTCATGAAGATGTCTTAAGTTTGAAGTTTTGCTCGGTTGAACATTTGTGGATTCTCCCAATGATAATGTTTTCTGAGGAGTTGCTGAGTGAAAGCTATTTGTTAGACTCTTTTTCCAATCTTTGTCCATAATGTCTTATTTTCAAATTTGCAGGTTATCATGTTCTGTACAACCGCTATGGTCACCCGGCTGGTTGCGGACCTTCTTGGTGAGTTGAAGCTGAATGTGAGAGAGATTCATTCTAGAAAGAGTCAGAGCTATAGGACTAAAGTCTCTGATGAGTTCCGGAAATCGAAGGGCCTTATTCTTGTTACTTCTGATGTGTCTGCACGTGGGGTTGATTATCCTGATGTCTCGCTTGTCATACAGGTAAAATATCAATTACCCATTAAATGGCTTTTATCATTTCCTTTTAGTAGGTAATGTTAGAGGTAGCATTCTCTCTCAAGGTGTTTAAATTTTTTTACATTCAGCAAAACTGGCTGTTCCAATTAAAAAGGATTTTAAGCCCGCCTTCTCTTATTCCTTGTTCAAGCTTTTCATTTTTGCTAATCTTTAGACATAGCTTAAGCTGTCATAGAGTTTAATCTCATGATGTTTTTTTACAATTACAGGTGGGCGTGCCCGCTGATAGAGAGCAGTATATACATCGACTTGGTAGAACTGGGCGTAAAGGTAAAGAAGGACAGGGCGTACTTTTGTTAGCTCCTTGGGAGGAATTCTTTTTATCATCTATCAAGGCTTTGCCAATTACAAAAGCATCTTTGCCCTCCGTTGATCCTGACACACGGAAAAAGGTATTATCACTGCATATTTTTTAAAGAAATATCTGAGAAAATGGATGATATTAGGACTGAAAATGATGTGCATTGAGCAGGTGGAACGTGCACTCTCAAATGTGGAGATGAAGAGCAAAGAAGCAGCATACCAAGCCTGGCTCGGATATTACAATTCAAATAAGGCTATTGCCCGTGACAAGAATAAGCTCGTGGAGCTAGCTAATGAATTCAGCCGAAGCATGGGGCTAGACAATCCTCCTGCCATTCCCAAGCTTGTTCTAGGCAAGATGGGTTTAAGGAATGTCCCCGGATTGCGCTCGAGATAACTGTCTATTGTTGCCAGTTAAACCATGGCAACTCTAACTTGTTCAGTTAAGAGGAAATAATTTCTTTTACTTCCCTCAATATCTGTACACATTGGAATGTTGTGAAGGGAGCAGTTTGAGCGTCAATGAAGGTAGGGCGATTATTTTCCATGGTACAAAACTGAGGATTTTTGTATTCTTTAAACTTACCGAATTGGCGCTCTACCCGTTCTCATCATTTTTTTTGTTCGCTACTTTGTCTTAATGTTTATTCTTTACCCATTGAAATACCTGATTTTGTCCTACCTGTAAGAGTTCAAGCTACGTTAAATATACCTGCGAGTTTCAAAGGATATAATACAAGACTTTTTGATTAGGGGGCTGAGAATTATTACAACTTGCAAGTCAATAATAGGAGCATAAAACCAAATTCTGAGAGTAGGAACTATATTGAAAGTCTTGCAATTAAACAAAGATTAATTATATATGTACACTCAAAATATGTACCTAAATATTAGTATCACTGCTTTTTAAAAAAGTAGTCCTAGTTTTAATAAATGTGATTAGCTAGACTAAATTGCATTGAGTGTATATTTTGGGTGCACATATCATTACTCTTAAACAAAAGAGTTCACAAATCATCAAACATAGAGAGCAAAAGAAGGAACTGATTCATTATAATCTTTGACTATATTAATGACACTTCGTTTAGATGAGCTATAAAAGACAACATGGTACACTGATGATTATGAATAAAAAATCCTAATCGAGTGTAAAGAGAAATGACGAAACAAAATCTAGCTAAGGTCCTAAATTCTGAAATAAAGTTGCCTTCTTCTAGTTCAGTCAGTTACAATGTAATGTATCTAACCTAAAATGAAATACAAGTAACGGAGTCGGCACCGGTTCTCCTTTCTCACTACACTTTTTATCTTCAGGTTAATATCAGCTTTCACTGCAACACTTCATGCTGAGCAATAGTGCTAATTAATTGCTTAGTAGTGTACACACAAACAGCACGAGTCGGTTGGCTTCCCACGAGTATAGCACAAAATTCACCAAATCAGATTTTTCAAAATTATCCTTTTTCAGGGTGTGGTTAGCACGTGGCCACCATTGCCATCCCCTGGTGATGGGGGAATTTCTCAATGTAGTTTCGTCTCCCACCAACATTCGTCCTTGGTCTGGAACTACCAGAGGTGGAAGATTCACATCTTTCAACTTTTACTTCCAAGCAAACTGCTTTGGCAACGTAATCAAACTCCCCTGTTAAGATAATACAATGAACATCACAAAAAAATCCCAGTAAAATAATCACATGGCCAATAGACGAGCAAAGGGAAAAAATTACTGGGGTAAAACTACAAATATTACAAGCCCGTCAAATGTGACGTGAATTGGCAAGTGGACCCTTCCTGAAGGGATGGAGAGCATTCACCAAAATGAGAATTGCTTTTGGAAAAAAATGTAAAATGTTTGGCCAGCCATCAGCAGCTACTATTTCTATCCAAAAATGGGCAGCTATAAGAATGTAACGAAATAAGGATACAGTGCGCTACATTTTTTTTTTTATCTATTTGTATAAAGGATAGCTAATTTGCGCAAAGCCAAATTAACTACCTCTGTATGTGAGGTGAGGAAGGCTGATCAGGTGAAGACTGTTGAGCAGAGCTACCCTGAAATCTTTGTTCCTCAAATGTACCACTCAATCGACTTCCCTCATTTAGTTGTGATACTTCATTTGGATAGCCCATTGGTCCAAGAGAGCCAAACTCAACCTGCTCTGAAGGTGTTCCATAGCCAGAATTGTGGTCATAAGAATACAGCATTACAACAGATGGCATGCCAGGTCCATTTGATGACACCCCGCTTGGGTTCATCCCTGGCAATGGATACATGCCATATGGCACATTGTTATGAGCACCTTGGGTAGTATTCGGGCGAATAGGACCATTTTGAGACTGGTATGCAGAGAAGGAGTCATGCCTATGTGAGCTCCATGGCCTTTCACTTCGGCTCTCACTTGTTGTCAAACGATCCAATCTTGCATTTGGTTTTTCAACCTGACCACGACTGTGGCTACGCCCAGAAGGTCGCGATGATTTTGGATGGACATTCCAGTTCCCCTCTCTATCACCATGGTGGTCGTTTCTATCATAACTGTAATTCCCCCTTCTTGTACTAGTAGAATGGCGATCCCTTACTGAAACCTTCTGAAGTAAATTAAAATGGCCAAAAATATCAATAAAATCTACACAGAAAAAGTAGTATAAAAAAATGAAACTAATGCAACAAAGTTCATACAATACAAAAATATAATGAATGAGAAATTCTATCCTACATAATTTTTTGCTGACAAGGAAACAAAATAGCAAATGAAGATGACAAAAGCAATAAAACTCCACAAGAATAAAAAGAATGAGAAATATATCTTACAGCACTTGGTAGGTATGTCCCAGTTCCACTACGATATCTCGGCAATTCCTCAACATAACGTTGATAAACACCGACAGGTCTATTTGACATGGTTTGGAGAGGTGCAGCAACAGGAACAAGACGAGGCCCATAGCCCATAAGCTGGGTCCAGAGATTCATGTTGGCAGAGAGTGGTCTTCCAGGACCTTCCCATGGTACTCGTCCCTGTAAACAAAAAGGAGGCACCATAACAGGTGATATCATAGGTGCAGGATACCGTGAATTTTGACAAAACCGTCCGTATTGCAAATTTTGCCAATGGCTAGCGAAGTCACTATTGAGAATGTCGGGCTTATGTTCCACCGGCTCAAGAGAAGTATCCCTTTTCATAGAATTTAAAGTATGTGACACTACATGTTGATCAAGTCCCTCAGAAGAGTCAAAATTTTGACCAGAATCACTGTTATCTGGTACTTCATCTGCACCAAACTGGCTCGTTGATGGATCTGAAGCCCCTGAATCAGTTGGAAAATTATACACTGGAAGCATCGTAACAAATGGAACAGGTGGTCCTGTAGCATAAAATGTAAAGGGAACAGAATTATCCGCAGCTCTCTGTCGTGAGTTAGGGTTTAAAAGCATTGGAGCAAAGGGTATTAAAGAATCAGATCCACTCGTCTGAGCTGGTTCGGTTCCTGGAATTTGATGCCTTGGAACTTGCCAGGAAGCAGCAGAATGAGGTACTGTGTTTCTCTCTGCTATTTCTGTGGCTACAGGTGACAATGAATTCCAATCTCTGTTGTCATCATCTGCCTGAGTAGAAGAATGTTCAGATACACTCTTCTCCTTCCCATGAGTAGAAGATGGCACTGAAAAAGGAACATTTTTTCTTCCCCGTTTTTCCCTAGTTGACTTTGAGACTTTTGCTGACGATCCTTCCCATGAACTCTCTGAAGAAGTTTTACTTCTCAAAGAACCAGTATGTGAGGCAGACACAGACCTTGAACTTACAGTTCTATCATCAAAGAAAACTTCATTGCCACGGTTATCATGATACTGAAAATCATCTGCAAGATCTTCTCTTCCTGGACCATGGTTCTCTTTAGCAAGCTTTGGTTGGACTTGCATAAAACCTCCAGAGTTGCCAACTCGAGAAGGATGAAAGTTATACCCAGATGAGGATGCTTGTTGCTTATCATCAGACTGAAGTATCTCGAAGCCTCCATTATCTAGATCAAATCCTCCAGTAGAGGCCCTGTCCTGCTCATGCCAAAAATCATGATCACCCTCCCCTGGATTCAATTCCACAGAACCAAAATTTTCATTAGCAGGTTCCGGGGGATCTTCTGGACTTGGGGCAGTCAATCCCATGCCAGGAAAATAATGGGTCAAATGTGGTGGAACACCACCTTGTGAAAATTGCATAGTTGAGCCCCATGGATTCTCAATCAATGGAAAATTTGTAGGAACCATCCCAGCCATATTTCTCTGAGTATACCCCATTGAAGCTAGGACGGAAGGAGGGATTGGAAATGGAACATGATGAGGAGCTAAATTCAGTGGATAATGAACCTGTCCATTGAAACCATGAGCCGATGAAGATGCCATCATGTTCACAAGATCTTGCTCCTCCTGATGCATCCCTTGGGCCCCCGAAACAGAAGCAAAATCATCAGTCATGGACCCCAAGGCTGACTCATCTTGGTAGCTGTTTGAACCACTTTTAGAATCAACAGCAGTATCATTACTTTGACGGGAAGAGATGTGTCTGACAGGTAAAGGATCATCAGTCAGTCTGACACCATGACTTGCAACTGTATCAGATTCTAGATTCTTCCTCCTGGTATTATCCAACCTAGTTGATAAAGTTTGGCTCTTCCCACTTTCTGGGGCTCTACCCCGCCTACCTTGAG
The DNA here is from genome assembly GCF_963169125.1 of Humulus lupulus. Lineage (NCBI taxonomy): Eukaryota > Viridiplantae > Streptophyta > Magnoliopsida > Rosales > Cannabaceae > Humulus > Humulus lupulus. The sequence continues at coordinate 63,250,893 of NC_084800.1, forward strand.
AAGAGATTTCACCATATGCATCAGAAAGTTCAGGACTAGAATGCGTCCTCGCAAAAGGATTCCTGCCCTGTATATCATTGACCAAGTTATCAGATTTCAAACTCCTCTGGCCTTTATCCATTTGTGCAACCTGGTTAAAACTAATATCTTTCTTAATCGGATCAGAGTTCCTTGAATTCCCATAATTCCTTTGGCTTTGCATATGAGGTACTGTAGAGACATTACTAATTCTGGAAGCATGAGTACTGTCATCTTCAGACTCATGAGTAGATAACATCCCATTATTTTTGCTCACTGTGCTGCTTCTGATATTATCAGGTCCATGTAACTGGTCGTGATTTGATAATCTCAAATCATTCCTTGGTGCATCAGGACGATGGCCACTGCCATGTCTTTCCCAAGTGTTCATAAAAAACTGATTTACTTCAAAAAATAGATCCTCTTTTGGGCAATCAAGTAATCTAGCTAGCCTTTTAGCTCCAAATGCAAATGCACTACGTATTCTAAAGAAGTTACCTGGAAAATATATGCACATATATATGTATACATCACATTCAACAACTAATAAACAAAACAAAACATATTCTAAACCAAGCAAAGCATTCTAAGAACAAAAAATGAAGAAATGCTGTTTTGTAACAAATTATTCAATATCATTATAAACATTGTTTTAATTAATAGTTTTGTGGGCAGGAATCTAGAAGAATAAAGCATCAACTACTGACGTTTCAAACCATCACAGAAGACAAAAAAAGAAAAATTAATCATTGATGTTTCAGCACTCCCAATTTTAATGCTACCATCAACAGCTAGAATCTGTATGATCATGTTCATGAGAGAGACACAGAGTATGTTCTCAATGAATCATAAAAATATAAATAACTCAATAAAATATAAACACTAGCATACCTTTACTGACACTACGTCCCAGGTTGTTATTTACACGCAAAGGATCAATAACATTGAAGTGCTTGGGGACAAAAGGCAGTCCTTGATTTTCTTGTCCACCAGGGAAGACAGCATACACTGAGCTACAAGCATCAAGAAATAACTTGCTTAGTAGTAACTCTCCACCATCTTTTCGAGGAGGTTCCGCTGTAGCATCAAAAGAATAATATATTAATGGTAATTTGGACATGGTGGAAACATTGATGTAGTGCCAAGACTTTTCAAGTGAGTTGTCTGTACCTGTTACATCTGGGAGAGAACTAATGGGCACAGGACCCCAAAGACTAACACAATAATTTTCCCAGTCAAACTTGCTAAAAAACTCTAGAAAACGGTAAAGAACCTGAATAGGCAAAAAAATAAATATACAGATAAGAAACAAAATGGACAGTTTCGTTTCAACTGAAGGAAATAAAATGCGAGTGAGAGCTCAAGGAGTCACCTCAAGAGGTCCAGCAAAAGAATTGTTAAAAACATGAAATATATAAAGAACCAAGGTTTCCAAGGCGTAAGTTGAGATTAGTCCATGATGAGCACCAAGTATACGACTTTCGTAATAGCACCAAGCTTTAATCAGTATAATGCTACGTTTGAATAAATGTTTTTGGTTTATTAGATGATCAACCTGTAAAAGCAAATAACATGATTTAAATAATAATAACAAAGCATATACATCAATTATTACTCAAAAGAGAAGAACTTCTGTAGAACCTCCAAAAAAAATCTCTCACCTCCTCAAGGAAACAAAGGGTGCACAATCCCCCAAGCTGTTCGAAAGATATATCTACCACAATGTTTTCCACCAGGCATTTAATTATCTTCACCTATTTTGGAAAACAAAAGCATAAAAACTGACAATATTATGTGTAAATTCCATACGAATTTATATCACGCATTAGCATTACCAGAAAAACATGAAAGTGCCAATAATGATGATAACCATTATTAACTATAATTTTAAAAAAAAAAAAATAATAGTAATAGAAAAAATTTGACAATCAAGCATTTATGGGAACATTTTTAACCCAGCATGGGGAAAAAACACTCCAGCATGAAAAGGAAACATAATAACCCAAGACAGCATGAGAAAACATCCACCAAGCATTGGGCAGGAGCTGGGCTGTCAATATGCTCTAAACATGTCAAAGAGGAACATATACACCATTAATAATGTGTATATCTAATTACATACATATACATTAAAAGAAAATAACAATGTATTGGCTTAACTACTTACAATATGGAATCTATATAATTTCTTAGTTGCCAACTAAACACATATGTGAGGACTTCATCAATTATATTAATTGCAGATGATATCCGCAAACAACCATGTCAACTTAGCACAAAATCCATAATCTATCTTGACGAATCAAGGATACATCTAACTACAGTTATAATAACTCCCGAGTCCTGACAAGCATATGTTCTTCCTTGTGTTTGAATAAGACAAATTGAAATAATAATAACCAGACACATAGTTCAGAAAGAACCTTCTAAGCTCATGTTCGTATTCTAGTGACCTTTCGACCTTTTGAAGTCATTTTCTAGTGATTCTCCAATTACAAGATCATCAGGTCTCCATATTATATATATATATATAACACAATATAAATAAATCCTAATTAATACCAAGAAGGACCAACCTCAGCCTGAATGTACTGAACCTCCTTTACATGAAATTCAGCATTCACATTTTTCTCCTCAATTTGCAGCATATCCCGAACCTGATGGGCCCATGTCTCCTTCAAATTTTGATTCTTACTAAAGGCTGTTAAATCAATATCTCCATCAGGCAGATATGTCTTCAGGGGTACAGACCCAAATGTAAACACCTGCAGAATTTACAAAAAAAAAAAAAAAATCAGAAGATTGCAATAAGAATACTGAACTTCTAAATATTTATTCACAATGAATGAGGAAATATTATTAAAAAGGCATAAATTGCCCCATAATCACTAACAACCTCAAGGTCCTCGACCTACCAAGAAAGCACTGAATTTGACCAAGCCTTAAAGTATTGTAATTTCCCATACAACATCATCGGTTTGGTGATTCAAATATTAGTAGATCACCAATTTTTTTGTTAACGAGCACTTGTAGTTAGTTCTCAGTAACAAAAAATAAATCAATTATGGATTTATTTTCTCAAATGTAACATGAAAAATAAAACCACTCCTCAAAAAATATTGCTAAAATATGAGTGCCGCAATTAATACCAACTGGTGTGTTCAACCCCTTCAAACATATTTTGAATTATGCAATCCTACAAAGAGTAAGGTATTCAAAATAATGACAACACGCAGAGCTCTATATCTTCGGTGCTAATGATTTTCATTACTCAACCTAAAATAATGACACCACCACGGCGGGGTGCACACATTGTCCTCATTGATGATAGTTTGTAAAGAATATATTATCCTGTGTAAAGCGCCAAAATACCCACCTGACATGGAAAACATTTCGTGATGAGCCGCTGAACATAATCTGCCACCGCATGTCGTCGTTTTTCTGAAGGTGGATTAGGCTGAATGCAAGCAATAAGCTCTTCTGTCTTCTCCTCGGCCTTCAACCATCGTTCCGAGTCAAGTACTCGCATCACCGAAGCTGCTTCATTGGGCAGCAAGCCATTTGGCAAAAGCCCACTTGGTGGCTGCGCCCACGCCTCATGTTCTCCCATGCAAGCCAAAACTTCCCTTCACCTACAACGCAGGCAACTCTTCCTTGTATAACAAAGACTACACTCTCAAAATGCGAAGCCGCACAACTATACTCAGAGCTATATCTACCTCCACTCAAAGGCAAAACCCAAATTAGGAATAGCCACAAATGGTTGTTCTCGTTCAAATTAGAGAACTTTCCACAGTATCTTTTCTTATCTATATTTCTTCTTCGATGTAAGACTTTCCCACTAAAAATGGAAACCTTGTGTATTAATCGACCGGACCCAGATAAGATTTTGTGTATATACTCTGCAAATAAAGCAAAAACTAATCAAGAAAGGAAAAAAAAACATATATAACCAAAACCTAAAAAATATTAGATATGAGAATACAGACCCTTTTGTCAATCTTGTAAAATCCCAAGAAAATCGATACGGCCAAGTAGCTAAAAAGCTAAGTAAGAAAGAACGGTAAAAAAAAATCAAATCCCCAATCTAAAGAGGGATAAAACCCTAGAAAACAAAGAAGATAAGAGGAACCGATAGTGGCAAAAGAAAGATGAGATATCGTAACCCTAGGGGGCGGCGGCGGTGGCGGGAAAATCCGAATAGTTGGGAGGTGCGGCCAAATCAGGTAATGGGGCACCTACTGGCGCGATGGCGGAGAAAGAAGAAGATTATCAAATAGCAAATGTGGGCATTTGAGATGAAATAAGGCAAAGCCAAATAGAGGAACCCTCCTCTAGTCTCGATCAATATTAGGTTTTTCTTTTTTCCTCTTTTTTTTTCAAGAGGAAGAAAGTAAGAGAGAGAGAATCAGAAGACGTGATTGGGTTAGAGAAATTGTTGGAGGTTGTGGTGCATTTTTTAGGGGTTTTGAAAATGAAAATATATGGATCTTTCTTTACTTTCCCCAGATAAAAATATTACAAATAAAAAAAACTAAACTGACCAAAAATGAAAATAATGAGAAATATATCTTATAATAATAATAATAGTTTTGATTTAAAATCGAAGTGAAAGGGATAAGCGTATATCTGATCTGTGACACTCACCGAGCCAGGGGCCAGGCCGATAACCAGGGATAAACGTACGGTTGTATTGTTGAGGAAGGCCCTGATTATAGGCCCCTGGATTTTAATTTTTTTTTTCAATTGGAGCCCTAAGCCCATATATAATCCCCAATCCAAATTATCCAATTGCATTTCATTTTTTTTTTCTGAAAGTGTCATATATATTATATATATATTAGCTTTAGTTATACACTCATTGTTGTTTGATGTAAATTTTTTAAAACAAAAACATCTACTGTCTCTATATTAGACCAAAATTCCACCATTTTAATAAGAGCTTCACCAACACTATTCTTTGCCTTATTATTAGCTAATCTACAACTTTCCAATAATCAACACAGAATTTAGGTAAATACCAATGTTTAGGTTAAAAGTTGAAGATTCCCATACATCTGAAAAGAATATGTTGGAGAGTCACCCACTCTTCAAGTTATTCGAGTAAAAAAAGACAGGTTTAATTTATAATTTTTTTCCTTATTTATCTTCATTATTAATTGAAATTTTTGCAACATGATTAATACAACAGTTGTTACTTCAATTTCAATTTTTTTGGGGGTAATATGAATCATTAAAAATAGTAATAGTAACTGTTAAGTAGCTAGGTTTTGGGTGCGATTACTTTATATACTTTCCATATACGGCAATTATTTTGGTTTCTTCAAGTACTTATCTTCTTAATTTGTCCAATTTTCATTTCACATACACTGAACAAGGAAATTCAATGTATTTATAGCATTTATTTGTCGGTCATCCATTTATATTTTAATTGAAATTTCTTTTCAAAAGAACAATTACTAAACATCTCAATCAACCCCTTTAAGGTGGTTGAGTGTGAAACCGTCCCTAGATTCTCCTTTTTTTTTCTTTAATTAAAAATAAATAAATAACAGAGGAGCTAGCTAGCAGGGTGATAGTGATGTAGATTTGATCGAAATGAAACCCAAAAAAATTTCACAAAAAGTAGTTGTGTATATATATTATTGTGTTAGAAGTAAGTATTAGTGAAATCTAACATAGATACAAAGGTGAATTCAGATATATCTGCATGGGAAAGAAAAGATGTACACAACACAACACAACAAAACACAAAGCTAACAAATAAATACTAAGGTTTCTCAAACTCCAGACATGATCTCCTTTTTCAGCCTACTATTATTCTCCATATTGTTACTTTCGTGGCTCCAAGAGTGTGGAGATGGTGAAGTGAGTAGTGGCCACAAAAGATTCCTCTCCTTTCTCACTTTCCGAACAACCATCTTAGTATGTTGCCTTAACACTCCATTGACAGCCTTTAAGTAGTTACTCGAATCATGGTCTCTTAGAATTGTGCCTTCAGAGCCATAAGCTGTAGGGTCACTTAAGGTTTCTAAAGGGTGAGGGTTGTTGAGGAAGGCCCTAAGAACACTCGAAGAGAATCCTCGTTGGGTTTTGTCCAAGAAATAGAGGGCACAACCAGGAGGGAGTAGAGGGTGTGGAGGGGATGACCTCTCATCTGGTTGGAGAATAAACAATTTGCCCATTGGAGAGTACAACAGTTTCTGCATTGAATAAATAAAAAATTAGTCAATGATCGAACAATAAATAATAGAGTTTTAAGGCATGGTACTTACATTTTGTATCAGACAAGGGTGAGACTTAAACGAGCCATTTAGACGTTTGAGGAGATTGGCAACATGATTAGGGTAGTTGCAGGAGAAGGCTCTTGGGACAATATCTCTATGCATCATAACACAATGGATTTGGTTCTCATCCAACCCCAACTCATCTAGTATCTTTTGGCCACCGCAGAACACCGATGGCGAGCCAAATGTAATGACGGGCCGGAGAGCAGATGGCTTGACAACCTTCCTACTTAGAAGCATCAAGTGAACCAAGAGAGATAGGCTTCCCCCAAGAGAATGTCCAGTGAATTGGAGCTTTGCCCTCTCCCCATACTTATTCAAGTGTTCTGTTATTTCAGGCATGAATTGCATGTAGATTCCCTTGGCTGCTTCATAAATCCCTCTATGAACAAGACAGTCTGATTCCTGCCATAAACAAAAGATATTAGATTATGATGAGTGGTTTTTGTAATTTGTGATCTTTAGTTATCTTTGTTATGTTAGTTTACCTCAAACTTAGTAGGTTCAAAAAAGAGGTTTGCCTGCCAAGATGCTAGGGAGTCAGAACCCTGCAAAGTCAAACACAACTTTTACAATGAATCCTTAGAATGTGTAATCTATATCAATTAGTTATGTCACTTTATTGGTTTTTCCAATCTGGTTACCTGAATTACAAAGCAACGTGTGTACGTACTGGAATCATCACAGATAAACCATTCACAAGGTGAAGAGTGAAGCGACTGAAGATCCTTGGCTGCCTCTAGTTTTTCCTTTTCTCCGGCAGCCACCACTGCTGTCATGGTTGATGCCGCCATATAGGCGGCAACCTCGGACTTATAGATGCGAGATGGTGAGCTTTCTGCTTCCTTTAATACGGCTTGGTCTTCATCATTTTCACATGAATCTTCTGGCTTTGATTCCGAGGCGTCTGAAAACATGTTTTTGGCTTTGGATTGGACAAAAGATGCTGCTGAGGCAGCGATTTCATAAGCTACAGAAGCACGGATTGGACGCTTTTGCTCTGAACTCACTGCTTCATTATCTGAAGTACTGGCTTTGTTATCTTCCAAGGAAGCAGATCCAGGTACCTGAGCAGAGTCTTGGTCTAGTCTAGCTTTTACTGCAGCTGCCTCAGCCTTCTTCTCTAGAGAAGATGTCACAAATTGTAGGCCAAAATACCTTTTTAAATCCTTTGGCTGCAAATTAATGCAATGAAATCAGATTTTTCATTATTTTTTGCGATCAAAACAAACAAGTGAAAAAAGAGAGTTTCTTACCTTTATATCTGGTATAACATAAGCTATGTTGCACAAGAAAGCTAGCTGAGAAAGCAGCTTGGTACCAGACCATGGTACTCTGACCAGAAACCTTGAAAAGAATTCTTGATCCAATATCTTTTCTCCGCCATGTTCTTCTACTCCTTCATCTTCTTCATCTGAGCTATAACTGACCAAACAACCAGTACCCTCTTCTTCATCACAACCACAATCATGATGATTAGTTTCTTCATGATCATAATCATCACAAACCCCATCATCACCTTCAATTTGCTGCCTATTTTTAACCCAATGACTTCTAAGTTCCATTAGTCTTTCCACCCAATTAGCTCTCTTTATTCCTTGCTCTTCCTCACTAATACCATTACTACTTATCTCCTCAGTGTTCTCTTCCTCCATCATAGTTGTTTCTTTATCTCCCATACTCATATCCTTGCTTGTTTCCGGATCAAACAGAAACGACCGAAGCGAGTTAGGGAGAATTGAACCCGAAAACTGAAATGGGAAAATTCCCATTGAACGACTGCTCTTCAGTTTTGGTTGAGTTGGTGAAGCATGAATCTTGTTACTGATGCAGCAGACTAAATTGTTATCAGAATAAGATTTTCGCAGCGTGGCTCGGCTTCGTAGATCTTTGCTTGATTCAGACCGGCTCAGGCCATTGACACGGTCTTTGAAGATGCCCCCTTTCCTTGGAGAGGTGGGAATATTGAATGGTGTACATGCCATGGCTGTAACCTGTAATAATTGACCAAAGAGTTTGCTACTCTTGAATAAGGTTCATTGGCAAACTAGCTTTCTTCTCGGTAGATTGCCAACTTGGATGACTGGTTCTGAATAATAAGAATGAGAATAAAAGTTGTAAACTTAGTGAGTATAAATGTATGTAACCATATATATCTTAGAGAGAGTCCAAAATTCAGAACTTTTTGTAGCTTTTTTCTGGCTGAGTTCTTGAAAGCAAATTAAGTTATGGCATATATATGGACTCTATAAGCGAACATAAAAAGGTTCTAAGGCTTCTTGGTAATAACGTACATTTAGACTCAACAACTCCTTCAAACTAGGCTAATAATAAAATTGATATTTATAATAACCAAACTAATTGGAACCGGCAAGAACATAGTTATGAAGTTATAATATTAAATAAAACATGATCGAATCGAATCACCAAGAAATAGTTATATTCGATAATAATTTTGCATTACCATAGTTATTCACAATGAACTTGTCGTATAGCTAGTTGTAGAAGTAGTAAATATCTATGCTTCAACGATTAAAACTTGACCCGATTAGTGATAAGTGTTCGATAATCAACTCTGATAATATGAGAGAGCCGTGGACGAAATTGTCATAAAATTTTATGACAACTAGGTCTCTAAAAGGAGTCTGCATTGATAATAATAAAATGGTAATCTACCATCGTTGTTTTTTCTTGTAAACTAGTTTTAATTTCTATGTTGTGTCCATTGGCTTACTGTTCAAGTAAGTACTAGCTTTGAAAAAATTAAAAACTTAAGACCAAAATCTAAAAGTAAAACAAAGTTGAGAAAAATATTGCTTTTGTTTTGTACCTGTAATCTAAATAGTGTGTCGTCAATCTCAATGGGATGACTTGGAAATCTCTCTTTCTTTCTTTCTTCTAACTTGGGCTCAAAATCCATGTTGTTCGGATCGGAAATATCGAGGTAATTAATAGTAATAATAATGCTATAATCATAATTATTTGTGTGACCCATCTCAGATTATATTGGAGAGAAAAAAAATAATTAGGATTCTAAACATGGTTGTTAGTGGGACCTATTAAACCAACTCACTTGCATGTGCGCCAGGTGTAAGTAGACTGCACTACATCATTAAACAACCATTGCTCAGCTTTAATATCTCATTTAAAAAGTCATCTTCTCCAGTCTTGTCTCTTTCTTTCTTTTTCTTTTTATTTTTTAATTTTTTGGAAACTTTACAAGCTGGTGCATGAAGATGAAGAACAAGGAGTTTTTTGAAGGAAAAAAAGTAACGTTTTTCTGACAGATGTGAGTGAACTAGACAAAGAAAGTAATGATGTTGTTCCAGAATTTATTGGTTTGGTTTTTTCAAGGAAGAAAAAGACAGATTCTCCCCATTCCAGACTCTCCAAGACCAAATACATTTTAGTTTTTTTTCGTTTTATTATATAAACATCTGAAATCACAATTTAATTAAAAGAAAACAGTACTAAATAAATGGACCAAATAATAAGAAGAGTGCATATACCTCAAACTCAGGAAGAAGGCTTTCATATATTTCGTCCAGAGAATTGGACTTGTGCAGACATCTCACCCCAGCCAAAGAAGATTAGATACATATATATCGTAAGCTGTGACCAAATTCAGAATAGTTAAGCTTTGACCAGAAAGTGCAGGTGAACCTGGATATAGGAATGTTTTTAAGTATATACATACATTTTTCTTTACATTTTATCTATTTGGGATTGAAATAAGATGAAACTCCTCTTCTTTTTCCCCTTCTCTCACACTTAGAAGGAGATCGATTTAGACATTTCTATAAATGGAGAGGCTTTTATTTATAGTAGGAATGGTCGCAGAAACAGTCATGGAATCTGTTCACGTGGACGTAAAGTACTGACACCTTCAAAACCGTAGCGGTATAGACATATATAACCCTACGACTTTCTTTTCTTTTTCTTTTTTTAAGGAAGTTTTGTTTACTTTCAGTCTTCTTATTTGAACTTTTTTTCCGTCTTAGTCTTATTCCCTTGACATGGGCAGTGACAAGAGTCACTAATATTGTCCACAAACACAACTAAATAATTAATTCAATTAATGTTTTGCTAGTGTTACTTGAGTCTTGAAGAGTAGTAACAACTAACCTCCTGACATTTCTAAACTCTGTTTGATCAAAACTCAGTACCTTCACATTCAATTCACAACCAATTCCAACAAAACTATTAAGAAGAAGAAGAAAAAAGGGCATCGACCCATATGTGAATGGTTCAATGTACAACTCAAAACTACTTCAACTAAATGGGGCCAAGCTCTATAAATGCTACACTCCTAATAAAAACCAAGGGCATCATTGACTTTTCTTAAACCGTGACTGTGAGTGGAGGGAGGGAGTAAAGGGTAATTTCAAGTAAACAAGAGAGTATTGCCGCACGTGTAGCCCATAAGCAACAGAGCAACACAAAATGAGAGTTTTAAAAAGTAGGGCCAAATGTGCGGTTGCATGAAGCAGTCGAGGTCAGTGGCTTACACATAGTCATATAGGTATTGGGCTATGCACATTGATCGATTCGCTGCTGTCGTCGAGCTCGATCGAACCCCCTAAAGGCTAAAAAGGCCCAGAGAATAGAGGAAAAGACCTCTTGTTTTTCGCCAATTCCAGCGGCAATGGCTCGGACTGGAATGGAAGGCAAATCGAGTGGACCTAAAATACAGAAAAACCAATAATCATGATCTTGGCTTGGCTCACCTCGTGTCCTTAGCAAAGACCATATATTCTATTGAATTTGAATCTTTTGCTTTGTTGGGTTGCGTATACAATTTCGAGTGTATATACTATATACCACTACTCACCCCTTGCTTACCTTCTGCCATGTGTGCCAATATACTGTTAGTATGAAACGTACTCCTCGAGACAGTACCAATCTCCAAAAGGCTTTTCAGCTTCTCATTCAACATAAAACTGTTCTATTACATTTCTTCTATATATATATCGCAAACAAAATTACAGAAAGCTTCAAATAATAGAAAGGTGGGGAAAGGTGTAGCACTCCTCAACGTCTCTCCATGCTAACAAACTCTTTGAGCCAGGCTGGTTTCACGCGCACCCTCCTAGCACGCGCTGGCAGTTCTTCGTCGATGCTTCGATGCTCTGCTTCTCCTCCTTCCCTGTTATCGTGCACAACCGAGATCCCTTCTGGATCTATAGGTGATTGGGCTGATTGCTCAAACCATTTTTGGACTTTCTCTTGTATCACCTCCCCTTCCAATGATATTGGGCCTAAGTCTTGGGCTGGTCCAATGTTGGTAACACTACTCCCTTCCTCAAAATGAACCTTGTCCTCAAGGTTCGTCAGTCCATAAATCCTGCAGAATGTATCAAAGTCTTCCCAAGTTGCATCTTCGAGTGAACTCAGAGACCATTGCACTATCACTTGACGGATTGCTGAGGTGCCTGGGTAGTTTATACGAGTAGCTATTATGGCTAGCGGCATCATAAGTGGTTTGTTAGCGAGCTCTGGCAAGGGGTAGCAATTGGGTGGAGGGGCACCGTGAAATGGTTTCAATAAGGACACATGAAATACTGGGTGTATTCTACTGCCATGAGGAAGATTAAGTTTGTAAGCAACTGGTCCAGCTCTAGCTAACACTGGAAAGGGGCCGAAGTAACGTCGACAAAGCTTGGTGTTAAGTCTTTTAGCTACTGTTGTTTGTCTATAAGGTTAGAGCTTCACCAAAACCAGGTCCCCGACCTTGAACTCAATTTCCCTGCGTTTTTTGTTCGTTTGCTGGCGCATACGGTGTTGTGCTTGCTGCAAGTTCACTTTGAGCTGCTGTAAAATGTCATCTCGAGTCATCAAGTCCTCCTCAACTGCTTGAATGGTTGTCGCCCCACGGGTATAGGCTGGTATGGAAGGTGGAAGTCTCCCATAAATTGCTTGAAACAGAGTCATACCAATCGCTGAATGGTGAGATGTATTATAGTGATATTCTGCCCAAGACAGAAACTTGCTCCACTGTTTTGGATAGTCAGCCGTAAAAGCTCTGAGATATTGCTCCAAATATCTGTTGGTCACTTCCGTTTGGCCATCCGTTTGAGGATGATATGCCGAACTCATCTTCAACGATGTCCCCATAAGCTCGAATAGTTTCCTCCAGAAAGTACTTGTAAAAATCGGATCTCGATCCGACACAATAGTGCGAGGTAACTGATAAGTATATTTTTGTATAAAGTTTACCTTTCTACTTATCAGATTTTGTGTTCATAAGTAGTGTGTTTGGGGATAGTTAGAATCGTTTTGTTAATTTGATTCATTTAATCTAAATTATTATTTTTAAGGATAATTGTATATTTTTGATGATTTTTGGTTGAATGATGATTTTGTAGGATTCTAACCATTGGAGTAAAGTGTTAAAGAGGAGAAAAATCGAGAAAAGAACAAAAGTACAGAAATCTGAGAGCTTGCCGCTACAGGGAAAAGTCCCTGCCGCTACGAGGGAAATCAGAAAGGTCCTTGCCGCTACAGAGAAAAGTCCCTGCCGCTACAAGAGAAACAGAGAGTCTCGTGCCGCGGCAAGGAAAGTTGCATACCGCGGCACGCAAAGCCCATATCGCATATCTGAAGCCTCGTGCCGCGGCAAGGAAATATGGCTGCCGCGGCACGCGTTTGAATTCAGAATTAAATTCGATTTTTCTCAATTTTTGGACGGGAAATAAAAGGGGGATTAGGTCATATTCGTAAGGAGGTTGGAGATACACGATTTTTAGAGAGAGAAACACAGAGAGAGCGGAGGAGAAGAAGGACGATCGCATTCAACTTTTTCAATAGTTTTCTTCTTCTCTAAACTCTTCTATCCTTTGATTCTGGTTATGTTTTTAATCATGATTGTTGGCTAAGTTTCTTTTAGGTTAAGGATTATTCAAAACCCAGACATGAATGTTTGATTTGAGATGTGAATATTGTTCTTGATTTCCATAATGTTAAATTGCTTCTATTCTTCTATGCCTATTGTATGAAATATTGTGATTCCTTGTTAGGGTGTACAACTAATTAGGGCTTGCATTATTTTACTGTCATCTTAGAATTTCTATTCACCTAATAGTTTAGGATTATAAGAGTTTGTGATAAATTGCAATTGATGATGTGGTCAAAAGCATTGTTGATTGTGATGAAGAATAGAACCTAGGTTAAATGAATTAAATGCTTCATTGATTTATTGCCTAGATTAACCTATCTCCACTGTTGTTAATGCTTTTCCTAAATTGAATGAATCGTATGCTTAATAGGTTTGTTGTTTGGTAAAAAGAATTGATTATTGAGCGCTTAGCCGTAATTGATTGTGATAGGGAGATTGGGATAATTGACTGCTTAAGCGTTATCTACAGGGTTAATAGTTTAATTGGGAATCGGAATAATATTCATTATTGATATTCATACATGATTGTCTGAGGTGAAGAATAATTCTTAACCATCTTTAAAATCGTTGTTAATCTCTTCTTGCTATCAATTGTTTTCTTAATTCTTGCTTTTACTTTTACTTTCTAAAACCCCCCTTTTCAATTTAACTTTGTTAAGCTTTTGTGAATAATAAACTAAATATAGTTCCCTTGGGTTCGACCTCTATTTGCCGTTATACTAAATAATTGGTTTTAGAGTAAATAAAATATTTGTTAAATTTGGTACGCAATACGACACGCATCAAATTTTTGGCGCCGTTGCCGGGGAACTATTTAATTCTTTTTATTATTCATATTGGTTTACGCTTACTAACTTGATTTCTCTTGGCATCGCAGAGTTATATGTCTGGTGAAGACACTCAGAATAGGTTGGAGGCAATCAAACAGTATCTTGCTACTTCATCTTCTTCTCGGACTTCGCGGACTATTACTGATAATCCACTCTTTCAACGTCTTGCTCATCAAGTAAATCCTGTGAAAGTGCCCTTATTGTCTCACGACTCAGATTCAGACGATTCTATTACATCTTACAGAGATATGGCACAAAATAGGACGTTGAAAGAGTTGGCTGCGCCAGATATTGATCAACAACCGCTATGCATTCAATATGCACCTCTTGATGTGAATTTTGAGCTTAAGTCGGGCCTCATTCATCTATTGCCATCGTTCCATGGGCTGCCTGGTGAGGATCCGAATAATCACCTCAAGGAGTTCCATATTGTATGCTCCAGTATGAAGCCAGCCTCAGTGACAGAAGAACAGATAAAACTCCGAGCTTTTCCTTTCTCTCTAAAGGATTCAGCAAAGGAGTGGCTGTATTATCTCCCCCCTGGTACTGTGGAGACCTAGAACACTATGAAGACCTTGTTTTTGGAGCGGTATTTTCCAGCGTCTAAAGTGGGGAGTATAAGGAAAGAAATTTGTGGCATCAGGCAGGCTGTGGGAGAATCACTCTATGATTACTGGGAGCGCTTTAAGCGGTTGTGTGCTAGTTGTCCTCACCATCAGATCAGTGAGCAACTATTGATTCAATATTTCTATGAGGGATTACTGCCGTTGGACAGAAGTATGATTGATGCAGCCAGTGGAGGGGCACTAGTGGACAAGACTCCTGCAGCAGCCAGGAGCTTGATTTCTAATATGGCAGCTAATTCCCAACAGTTTGGCACTCGCCAGGAGCATATGTCATCTTCAAGAAAGGTTAACGAGGTGCAAACTACTGTTGATAATCAACTTGGTCAACAGATAGCTCAACTGACTTCAGTGGTACAACAATTAGCTTTAGGCCAACAGGTGCGGCCATGTGGAATCTGTCAAGTAGTGGGGCGCCCTACTGATACGTGCCCCATTCTAGTAGAGGGAGAAACTGCGGGTGTTAACGCTGTAGGAAATTTTCCTGGTCAATTACGTCAGATGTATTATGAACCATTTTCACAAACCTATAATCCTGGCTGGCGTGATCATCCAAACCTTCGATATGGGAATCAACAACAACTAGCTCCACAACCAACAGCAGCAAGACCACCTGGGTTCACTACACAACAGAGGTCTCAAAATAATTATGTACCTAGACCATCACAACCACCGCAGGCTGCTCCACCACCAAATGCTAAACCTTCTACTGAGGATTTAATCAATGCCCTTGCCACAAATACTCTTCAATTTCAGCAAACCACCCAAGCTTCCATCAAGAGTTTGGAGAATCAGGTGGGACAATTAGCGGCATCATATAACCGGTTGGAGGCTCATCTGTCTAATAAATTGCCTTCACAACCTGAGATGAATCCCAAAGAGAATGCTAGTGCAGTAACTTTGCGTAGTGGGACGCAATATGATCCACCTAATCCTCCAGTGCCCAGTACATTGTCATCCAAGCCACAAGTTGATTGCTCAGTCAATGATGATGTTCCACCAAAGCCAACCACCCCTACACAACTCAGCCCTAAGCCTACTATTGTCATTCCACCTCCTTTCCCAAGCAGACTGAAAAAGACTAAAAAGGAAGAGGTTGACAAGGAGATTCTTGATACATTCCGAAAGGTAGAAGTGAATATTCCTCTTCTTGACGCTATTAAACAAGTGCCGCGCTATGCCAAGTTCCTGAAAGAGTTGTGCACTAATAAGCGTAAGTTGAGGGGTAATGAAAAAGTTAGTGTGGGGGAGAATGTTTCCGCAATTCTACAAAAGAAGCTTCCACCAAAGTGTAAGGATCCTGGTACTTTTACTATCCCTTGCACTATTGGGAATAAAAGAATTGAGCGGTGTATGTTGGATTTGGGAGCCTCTATCAATGTCATGCCATTCTCCATTTATGCTTCATTGAATCTCGGTCCACTTGAAGAAACGGGGGTGATTATTCAACTTGCTGATAGGTCGAATGCTTATCCCAGGGGTGTAATAGAAGATGTTTTAGTTCAAGTTAATGAATCGGTGTTTCCGGCTGATTTTTATGTTCTTGATATGGAAGATGAATCTATTCCATGCTCCACTCCAATTTTGTTGGGAAGGCCATTCATGAAAACTGCAAGAACTAAAATTGATGTGCATGACGGTACGTTGACCATGGAATTTGATGGGGAGACTATTCGATTTAATATTTTTGAGGCTATGAGATATCCAAGTGATGTGCACGCTGTTTACTCTATTGATGTGTTGGATAGTCTTTCTCAACGAGTTTTAGATTTGCATAGTGAAGATGATTTGGAGGTTGTGTTGAGAGAGCATCTTGTGTTGACCGATGAAGATTTGTCTCATGAGATCATGGATGTCATAACCACACTCAATAGTGGTTTTGACAAGACTTTTAAGAAGGTTGCATTTCTTGATTTGCCGATTTCTAATGAGAAATTGCAGCCGTCAATTATTGAAGCTCCTACACTTGAATTGAAGCCTCTCCCGGAGCATCTCAAATATGTTTACTTGGGGAAGAACGAGACACTTCCTGTTATAATTGCAAGAAATCTTAACCAAGGTCAAGAAGAAAAATTAATGAGAGTACTCCGAGAGTATAAAACAGCCATTGGTTGGTCTATTGCGGATATTAAGGGGATTAGCACTTCCATGTGCATGCACCGAATTTTACTTGAAGAAGGGTTTAAACCAACACGTGAGGCGCAACGGAGATTAAACCCACCAATGATGGAAGTTGTGAAGAAGGAGATTCTGAAGCTCCTTAGTGTGGGTGTGATTTATCCAATCTCTGACAGTAAATGGGTGAGTCCAGTTCAAGTGGTACCCAAGAAGTCTGGCATTACTGTGGTGAAGAATAATGAGAATGAGTTGGTTCCAACTCGAGTTCAAACAGGGTGGCGGGTGTGTATTGATTACCGCAAGCTAAATTCGACAACTCGAAAGGATCACTTCCCCCTACCATTCATTGATCAGATGCTCGAGAGATTGGCTGGCCACCCCTATTACTGTTTCTTAGATGGTTATTCGGGGTATAATCAGATTGTCATAGCCCCAGAAGACCAGGAGAAGACGACTTTCACATGTCCCTTTGGCACATTTGCTTTTCGGAGAATGCCATTCGGTTTATGCAACGCTCCTGCTACATTTCAGAGATGTATGGTTAGTATCTTTTCAGATTACATTGAGAGCATTATTGAGGTGTTCATGGATGATTTCAGTGTATATGGCGATTCATTTGATAAATGCCTGCATAATCTTACTTTGGTTCTCAAACGCTGCATTGAGACCAATCTAGTTTTGAATTGGGAGAAATGCCATTTTATGGTACAGCAGGGGATTGTTTTGGGACATGTTATCTCGGAAAAAGGAATTGAAGTGGACAAGGCCAAAGTTGATCTCATTCGGTCTTTACCACCTCCATCTAGTGTCAAGGAAATACGGTCGTTTCTTGGTCATGCGGGTTTCTATCGACGATTTATAAAGGACTTCTCTAAAATCTCTACACCACTGTGCAAGCTCCTCCAAAAAGATGTTAAGTTCGAGTTTGATGAGAAGTGTCTACTGGCCTTTAACATATTGAAAGAATCGTTGACTACAGCTCCTATTATCCAGCCACAAAATTGGGAGTTGCCTTTTGAGCTAATGTGTGACGCTAGTGATTATGCAGTGGGTGCAGTCCTAGGGCAGCGGGTTGGTAAGCTTCCTCATGTGATTTACTATGCTTCTAGAACTCTAAATGATGCACAGTTAAATTACTCTACCACTGAGAAGGAACTATTGGCGGTTATCTATGCTTTGGAGAAGTTTCGTTCTTATTTGATTGGGACGAAAGTAATCATATATACCGACCATGCTGCTCTTAAATATTTGCTAGCAAAGAAGGAGGCAAAACCAAGACTTATTCGGTGGATTTTATTGTTACAAGAGTTTGACTTGGAGATAAAAGATAAAAGTGGCTTGGAAAATCTAGTGGCTGATCAATTGAGTCGGTTGATTCGGGAGGAGGAGTTCTTACCATTGCATGAGCGGTTTCCAGATGAGCAACTCCTTGCCATGCAAGAAGTTATTCCTTGGTATGCCGACATTGTAAACTACCTTGCTTCAAAGGAGTTACCAAGTGATCTCACACAAGCACAACGGAACAAGATTAAGCATGATGCTCGCCACTATATATGGGATGAACCTTATCTTTGGAAGTATTGTACTGATCAAATCATTCGTAGGTGTGTACCGGAATCTGAATTTCGTTCCATCCTTGCTTTTTGTCATGCTTATGCTTGTGGTGGACACTTTGGACCTAAGAGGACAGCTCGTAAGATATTTGACAGCGGTTTCTATTGGCCCATAATTTTCAAAGATGCTTATGCTTATTGTAAGGCATGTGATCGTTGTCAACGAGTTGGTAACATAATGGCCAAGGATCAAATGCCTCAAACTCCCATACTAATTCTTGAGATCTTTGATGTTTGGGGTATGGATTTCATGGGACCATTCCCATCCTCTTTCGGCTATGAATATATTTTATTGGCGGTAGACTATGTGTCTAAATGGGTGGAAGCAATTGCAACTAGAACGAACAATTCAAAAACAGTAGTGGATTTCATTCGCTCTAACATTTTTGTGCGTTTTGGTACACCTAAGGCTATACTTAGTGATTGAGGCACTCATTTTTGCAATAAGAGTATAGAAGCATTGTTTCGACGCTATAGTGTAACTCACAAGGTGACAGCTGCTTATCATCCACAAGCCAACGGGCAAGCGGAGGTTTCTAATCGTGAAATCAAATTGATCCTTGAGAAAACTGTAAATTCAAACCGGAAAGATTGGAGTACAAGGCTTGATGATGCCTTGTGGGCGTATCGAACGACATATAAAACACCTATCAGTATGTCACCTTATCGGTTGGTGTATGGTAAACCTTGCCATCTACCGGTAGAGCTAGAGCATAAGGCGTGGTGGGCTGTAAAGAAGTGTAACTTGGACACGGTTGCTGTAGGACAACAAAGAATGCTTCAATTGCATGAGTTAGAAGAAATACGCAATGAAGCATATGAGAGCGCGAAAATCTATAAGGAGAAAACCAAAGCTTTTCATGACAAACATATTCTTCGGAAGAGCTTTGTGGAAGGTCAGAAAGTCCTCATGTATCACTCTCGCCTTAAACTCTTTCCAGGGAAGTTGAAGTCTCGCTGGTTAGGTCCGTTCATTGTTACCAAGGTTTTTCCTCATGGAGCGGTCGAAGTTGTAAGCCCAAGCACGGGGAAGTCTTTCAAGGTGAATGGCCAGAGATTGAAGCCTTATTATGAGTCAATGGCCGAGGAGGAGCAAGTTCATGTGATGTACCTTGAAGACCCAGTTTATGTTGCTGAAGAGTGAAATTCTGAGTCGAGCTAGCGACGTTAAACGTAGCAATCTTTATTGTTTTCAGTTTTAATTATTTTCTTTATTTTTATTTTTAAGTTGAACATTTAGTTATTTCTCTCTTTGAACCGTGAAAAAAAAAAAAAAAAGACGGAAAGCAGGAAAATGTATCTTGCCGCGGCAAAGAAATGTTCCTGCCGCGGCTCATGCCCCCAGAATACAACCCGACAGCCTCCTGCCGCGGCACGTAAAACCCCCTGCCGCGGCACGTGAAGAAATTTCCCAGGCCGAGACCCCTCTGCCGCGGCACAGAAAAGTCCTGCCGCGGCACGTGCAGAACACCCAAATCCGAAGCTTCCCTGCCGCGGCACGTAAAACCCTCTGCCGCGGCACGTGCCCAGAAATCCCTAAAACCCCTTTTTCTTTCATTTTTCCCATTCACTCACCCATCTCTCAAAACACAAACCGATTCTCCCAATCCCCTTTCTTCTTCTTCTCCTCATCCCTAAACATCACTCCCATCTCCATCACAAAATCTCTCTAATCCTCAAACCTCCTCACCCTCATTAAACCAACATCATTGCCTAACCCCACCATACCCATCATCCATTCCCATTCCTCAAGATCATCATCCTTGGCCACCCACAACACCCATTACCAATTCTTACCCCTTTAAGCAGTGTTTGCACGGGCTAAAAGCAATATCAAGGGCAACTCACGCACGATTTTACAGTGTCTAGATTGGATTCATCATTTGAAGGTATTTTCCTCTATTTTGCTCTTTGATTGAGAATGGGTGTTGATCATTAGAGTGGGCGGGTTTTGTTGGATCTCCTTCTTTGATTTTGATTTCTGTGGTGACAATGTTTGTATATTGAGTGTATCTACATATTGGGGGTAATTGATCAAGCCATAAACTTGTGATCTCTGAAGTTTAAACTGTGCACTCTACATGCTCGATGAAATGCCACAGTGAGTTGAATAGTCAGATTTGAGCGTGTTACATCTTCTACTCTGTGCTGTGCCATTAATTATTAATCATTACCACTTTGAAGGCGTTAATCCTCAATTATTGCCTGTGATATAATTGACCATGCAGGCCCGTCTACCACAGCCAAAGTCAAGTATGATGCAAAGAAATTCACTTCTAAAGAAGCGTTTGAAAGCTACAAGGATGCCATTGATAAGAAGAAGGCATGGGTGGCAGAACGGGGCTTTGATATAGACATGCATCATCCTTATCCAAGGTTGATGAGTATCATCGAGCAGAGGGGTTGGCAAAGACTGTGTGCCCAACCACAGCCCGCGGTTGTATCGATTGTTCGTGAGTTCTATGCTAATGCAATCGACCGCAAGAATTTACAGGTAATGGTTAGGGGTGTTCCCGTTACCTATTCTGCCTCTGCCATTAACCGTTACTATGGCTTGCCAGACATTCCCAATGACGAATTTAATGCTTCTGAATCAAATCTGGACCCTAATGCCATTATCCAAGCTATTGGCATTCAAGGAGCACGGTGGAGGGCGACAGAGAATGCCTTGTCACACAAACTGGAGTCCAAGTATATGGACTATGAACTTAAGGCATGGCATCGTTTTGTTGGGGCAAAACTATTCCCAACAAAACATTTTGGAACAGTTGATTTGGCCTGTGGGAATTTGTTGAGGGCTATTATGACCAACGAGACTATTGACGTTGGCAAGATCATTCACGCCTCTATTCTGAAAAGTATGGCTAGCACACAGTACGGGTTCTACCATCCTTCATTAATCACAGACCTATGCAAGAAAGCCGGTGTGCGCTGGAATGATAATGAAGAGGTCATAAACCCAATGCATATCATTGACAGGAATACTATTCAGCGGTTTGACAAACCCGCAGCCACATCTTCTGAGCAGCCTGCATCTTCTTCACATGCACCTGTTCAGCCTAACACTGGCCGTGCCAGGTCACTTACTGATCGGGTTGCCGCCATGGAGACGGAACTTTACCGAGCTCGCATTGACATGCGAGCATATCATGAAGAGATGGTGGCCCACAATCAAAGAATGATGGAGTTGGCTAGCTATCAAGACCTATGCTTCAGGATGCAGCAAACCCATCTAAGGGCGGATATGTCTGCATTCCCACCGGCTCCAATGTGGCTGCCACCGTATCCTCCAGCTGTTTCAGTGCCGCCGAGTCACACTCAGGAATATGGAGATGCTAATGAAGCAGGTGGCACAGAAGAGTTCAACTATGATGAGGATGACACTTTTAGTCGCAACTGATGAGGGAGTTTTCTATTTTCTTATTTTTCTTTTATTTTCTTTTCATATTTTTCTTTTATTTACTGTTCTTGTCTCAACTTGTACTTATCTCCATTGAGGACAATGTTCAATTTAAGTGTGGGGGATGGGTAACAAATTGTTTGTGTGTGTGTTGTTTTGTTTTGTGTCTTGGGCTGGTCTTATTGAATGCAATGGTCGATGATGAGTTTATGAGTGACACTAAAACTTTAATGCTAGAAGATGATGGATAGATTATGATTCGTGTGATTGACTCCTGTTTTGATGACTACTTGAATTTGTGATTTAAATAGCGATTTATTACAGTTAGATTTGCTACTCACTTGTTTTAGGAATAGTTTATGCATGTCGAAAAAAAAAAACAAATAAGAAAGAAATATAGATATATACAACTTAGCCCCCGCCACTCTAGAACACACTAGTTAATTGCTTGAGGCGAAATCATAAGTGCACAGAATTAGGAAAATGATAAAGGCAATTTCTTTGGATCGTTTGAGCCTTTCAAGCCTACCTTATCAATAATGTATCCTTAGTTCCCTGTTTTGAGCCTTATTGACCATATATATTTTTTTTTTTCGATGAAAACTTATTACTTAACCCTAAATTTTTTTTTTTCTTTTTCTTTATCTGTGTTGATAACCCATTGTACCATGGCTTAGCTAGTTAAATTTCTACTATGGGATGAGAGGTTATATGAAAAAAAAAAAAGAAGAAAGAAAGAAAAAAGAGAAGTATAGTAAGAGTTTCTGTATATGATGTGCTTATAAGTGTAAAGATCTCCTATTTATCCCCAAGAAATATGTTTAAAAGCAAAAAGAGAAAAAGAAAAGAAATTTGTTTTCTTGCATGAAAATAAGTGTGGGGGAAAATAGGGAGATCAACAATGTATGAAATTTATGAGGGAATTGTTGAAGAAGATCCAAAGTAGAAATAGAAAAAGTATATATTAAGTATGCTATGGTGCAATATGAGCCTAAAATGTATCCTTCTCATCTACCCTGTACCCTAGCCATACATTATAAGCTGATAAAGACCTTTTGATTCTTGATTCTGTGTGTTTATATTAGTGGAGAGTAATTGGTTATTGTCTATGGAGTGGTTGTCCTTTATATATATACTCATTTTCTGATGAGGGGCTAGTTTGCTAAAAAAAAATAAATTTTTTTTTTTTGAATAAAACGACATGTATAAATTCATCTTGATTCAAGTGAGCTGGTAAGTATAACTGTTATAACTCGTGGTTTAAGACAAATTTCAAGTGGTTCATCAATTTGGGAGTTGAAAATCTGATGGTTATGAAATTCAAAGTCATTATAGCATAATATTTTAGTGAAATTCTCTGAGACAATCATCGTATTCAGTGAGACCGCCTTTGTGTTAGTTTTTAGTTTTGTTTAGAGTCTAGTGGGTTTGCTAAGGGACTAGCAAAGTTTAAGTGTGGGGGAATTTGATAAGTATATTTTTGTATAAAGTTTACCTTTCTACTTATCAGATTTTGTGTTCATAAGTAGTGTGTTTGGGGATAGTTAGAATCATTTTGTTAATTTGATTCATTTAATCTAAATTATTATTTTTAAGGATAATTGTATATTTTTGATGATTTTTGGTTGAATGATGATTTTGTAGGATTCTAACCATCGGAGTAAAGTGTTAAAGAGGAGAAAAATCGAGAAAAGAACAAAAGTACAGAAATCTGAGAGCTTGCCGCTACAGGGAAAAGTCCCTGCCGCTACGAGGGAAATCAGAAAGGTCCTTGCCGCTACAGAGAAAAGTCCCTGCCGCTACAAGAGAAACAGAGAGTCTCGTGCCGCGGCAAGGAAAGTTGCATACCGCGGCACGCAAAGCCCATATCGCATATCTGAAGCCTCGTGCCGCGGCAAGGAAATATGGCTGCCGCGGCACGCGTTTGAATTCAGAATTAAATTCGATTTTTCTCAATTTTTGGACGGGAAATAAAAGGGGGATTAGGTCATATTCGTAAGGAGGTTGGAGATACACGATTTTTAGAGAGAGAAACACAGAGAGAGCGGAGGAGAAGAAGGACGATCGCATTCAACTTTTTCAATAGTTTTCTTCTTCTCTAAACTCTTCTATCCTTTGATTCTGGTTATGTTTTTAATCATGATTGTTGGCTAAGTTTCTTTTAGGTTAAGGATTATTCAAAATCCAGACATGAATGTTTGATTTGAGATGTGAATATTGTTCTTGATTTCCATAATGTTAAATTGCTTCTATTCTTCTATGCCTATTGTATGAAATATTGTGATTCCTTGTTAGGGTGTACAACTAATTAGGGCTTGCATTATTTTACTGTCATCTTAGAATTTCTATTCACCTAATAGTTTAGGATTATAAGAGTTTGTGATAAATTGCAATTGATGATGTGGTCAAAAGCATTGTTGATTGTGATGAAGAATAGAACCTAGGTTAAATGAATTAAATGCTTCATTGATTTATTGCCTAGATTAACCTATCTCCACTGTTGTTAATGCTTTTCCTAAATTGAATGAATCGTATGCTTAATAGGTTTGTTGTTTGGTAAAAAGAATTGATTATTGAGCGCTTAGCCGTAATTGATTGTGATAGGGAGATTGGGATAATTGACTGCTTAAGCGTTATCTACAGGGTTAATAGTTTAATTGGGAATCGGAATAATATTCATTATTGATATTCATACATGATTGTCTGAGGTGAAGAATAATTCTTAACCATCTTTAAAATCGTTGTTAATCTCTTCTTGCTATCAATTGTTTTCTTAATTCTTGCTTTTACTTTTACTTTCTAAAACCCCCTTTTTCAATTTAACTTTGTTAAGCTTTTGTGAATAATAAACTGAATATAGTTCCCTTGGGTTCGACCTCTATTTGCCGTTATACTAAATAATTGGTTTTAGAGTAAATAAAATATTTGTTAAATTTGGTACGCAATACGATACGCATCAGTAACCCATGTAATCGTATCACCATGTGAGTAAATAATTCAGCCACCTTAGTAGCAGAATATTGATTACTTAAGGCTCCAAAGTGAGCATATTTGGTGAAACGGTCTACTACCACCAATATATTGGTCACCCCATGCGAATTTGGAAGTCCGACGATGAAGTCCATAGCTAGATCCTCCCAAACCCGTTCTGGAATTTCGAGTGGTTGGAGCAATCCGTAGGGCGCTGTTGGCGAGTATTTCACCATTTGGCATACCGAGCAAGATAGAACAAATTGTTTAACCTCCTGTCGCATTCCCTGCCAATAGAAATTAGCGCCCAAACGCATATAGGTTCTAGCCACCCCTGCATGGCAACCTACTGGAGTTGCGTGGAATTCATACAGTAGTTGCTGCTTCAAGTTAGAATGCTTGCTTATCAGCAATTTCTTTTTGTAATGTAGTAACCCCTCAAGCACCAAATAAATGGATGTATCCAATTCCCCTTGCTGAAATCTAGCGTGTAACTCTCTGAGATCCGGGTAGGTTGTATTTTCACGTCTCAACTCCTCCCAAAATTCAAAACAGCCAGTGCTCATGGCTGTATGTAAGCTAGAATAACCTCCTCCATGCCGCCTCGATAGTGCATCAGCAACAGAATTTTCCTTGCCCACCTTGTATTCAATTGAGAAGTGAAATCCCAACAATTTTCGTAAAAATTGTTGTTGTTCAGGTGTTTGAATTACTTGTGTGAGCAGCTCTTTGAGGCTCTTATGATCCGTGCGTATAGTAAAATGCCTCCCAAGCAAATATTGACGCCATTTCGTGACAGCCTCCATAATAGCTCTCATTTCTCTTGTATACGTTGAAGCTCCTGCAAATTTGGGACCCAATTTCCTGCTGAAAAAAGCGATGGGGTGTCCCTCCTGCATTAAAACCGCCCCAATTCCTATATTACAAGCGTCCGTTTCCACAATGAATTCTTTAGAGAAATCTGGCAGGTGTAACACAGGTGTAGTTGTCATGGCTGACTTAAGTTGTGCAAAAGCTGCTGCTGCTTGTGCATTCCAAGCAAAGTTATCCTTCTTCAACAACTCCGTAAGGGGTGCCGCTATAGAGGCATAATGTGCAACAAAACGTCGGTAGCACCCCATAAGTCCCAGGAACCCTCTCAACTGTTTGATAGTGCTTGGAATTGGCCAATCCACCATGGCTTCTATCTTGTTAGGATCAGCCCGAACGCCCTCAGCCGAAACCACATGACCCAAGTATTCTATTGTGGTTTGAAAAAATTGGCATTTGCTCACCTTGGCATAGAAACTATGATCCTGAAGCAGCTGTAACACGAGTCTCAAATGAGACACATGTTCCTCAATGCTTTGGCTATATACCAAAATATCATCAAAAAATACGATGACAAACCTACGCAAGAAAGGTCTGAATAATTGGTTCATGGCAGCTTGAAATGTCGAAGGGGCGTTCGTGAGACCAAATGGCATTACGACAAACTCATAGTGTCATTCATGAGTCCGGAAGGCTGTTTTGTGAATGTCTCGACGATCCATACGGATTTGATGATAACCCGCAAGTAGGTCCAACTTAGAGAATATTTCCGCTTGACCCAATTCATCTAATAACTCGTCAATATTCGGAATAGGAAATATATCCTTCACCGTTATGCCATTAAGAGCCCTGTAATCTACACAGAAACGCCAAATACCATCTTTCTTTTTTACTAACAAAACCGGTGAAGAGTAAGGACTAGTACTTGGTCTGATAAAGCCAAAAGAAATCATCTCTTTGACAAGCTGCTCAATGATATCCTTCTGGAAATATGGATAGCGATACGGTCTTACATTAATTGGGGTCGATCCCAGTTGTAAGAAAATTCTGTGGTCAACGTTTCTTTGCGGAGGTAACTGTTTTGGCTCCTCAAAAACAGCAGCAAATTCTGTCAATAGCCCTTTACCCTCCATTGGCAAATCAGCTTCCCAATTAGTTAGCTCTTTAACATTTTTGTTTGGCTCTTCCACCACTGTCGTTAGTCTGTACAAGTCTTTAATGTCACCTTCTCGAACTAGAGCATGGAATTGAGTGTAAGTAAGTTGGTGTGCTGCGACTTTTTTCGATCCCGCTAACTTGACAACCATTCCCTGCCAATTAAATTGTATAGTCAATTCTTTATGGTCATGAATACATGGGCCCAATGTTTGTAACCATTGCATTCCCAACACCACATCCAAGCCACAAATGGGTAGAATGAAAAGATCCACCATGAATTGATGCCCCTGCAAATTCAACTCTACCCCACCGCAAATCCTCGAGCACATCAAGAAATTTCCATTTCCCATATAGACCTTGAATCACTTCGTTTCTTCCCATGACAAATTCAAGGTAGCAGCCAATGATTCTTGTATAAAATTGTTATTGCTGCCCGTATCAACTAGAACTTCTAAAGATTCATTCCTGTGCTTGGCCATAATACGAAAAATTCGAGGGTTCATAGAATTCGAAAACGAGTTGAGACTCACTTCACCCTCCGCTGATTCGAAATCCTGTCCTTCAGTTCCTGAACCTGCCTGCACCTCATCATCCTCTTGCATACACATAATTAGCATCTTATTTTTACACTTATGACCATAGTTGAACTTTTCATCACAAGTATAGCACAAACCCTTATCTCTTCTATCCTTCATTTCGGCAGGAGTCAATTTCTTGACGGGAAGAGGGGTGATACCTAACTGTCCAGTAACCAATTGAGCTGGAGTGTTATGAACATCTGAACTCTGTTTATAAGGGTTAAACAAAGTTGGATGAATGCCCTGAGTAGGCGACGCCAGCTTCGAAGACCAACCGGATCGCGTAACTTCCCTCTGCCAAGATACCAAATCCTCATTTCGATCTTCAAACAGTTGCACTTTGGCCATCGCATCCGCCAAATCCAGTGGTTTATACAAGAGTAATTCACGTCGAATGTCCAGCTTGAGTCCCCAGATAAAAAAATTTAAGAACATCGAATCCGCCACACCTGTGATGCGCAGCATGAGCGATTCAAACTCTGCCCGGTATTGAGAAATTCTTCCTGTCTGAGTGAGCTTCGAAATCCGTCCCAGAGGATCATCATAGATTGATGTCCCAAACCTTTGTTGCAGCGCCTTAATAAAAGAGTCCCAGTCTGTAACGTCCCTAAGGTAGGGTACGTCCGCCACATACTCGTAATTCTAGGGTTTACGAGTATGTAAGATTCTAGGCCAATCTGTCAAATACCAGGGCGTACTCAGTGACAGATAACCTGCCCTGAGTCAGGTTGTTGAACTCATCCGCCTTCGCAGCTCGAATGGCTACGCTGTAGTATTTCTCGTTAAAAATGCTCTTGAATTCTTCCCAAGACATAGTTGCAGTATCCCTTTGCTGCCCTACTACCTCCCACCATATTCGTGCATCATTTCTAAGCATATAACTGGCACAATCAACCCTATCCCTTCCTTCAACCCTCATGAAGTCCAGGATCACAGACATTGTACTCATCCACTGCTCAGCCTGCAGTGGGTCTGCTCCGCCCTCAAAGGTAGGAGGTTGCTGTTTTCTAAATCTTTCATACAGAGGTTCCAACCTGTTCTCAGTCACAGGTTGAACCGGAGTTGGTACCACAATTGGCGGTGGTGGTAACCCAGTGGCTGGCGGAGGAGCTGGTTGCCTCAATTGACTAAGCTTTTCCTCAGTTTTCTTCAGCCTAGCCTCCATCTCGGCTAAAATCTGTTGCCAGTTCTGAGGAGCAGGTGGAGCGTCCTGCCCCTGGTTATCATCCTCGGCCTGAATGCCGCGGAGTCTCGACGATTGGCGAGGCATTACCACTAAATGCCTGCAATCAGTGACACCGCTCATTAGGCATGATAACAAGGTCCAATTTTCTACCTCTCAATCTCAACAACAACCAAGATCAAACGGCCAAAATGTCAAACAAATATCATACAGCATACAACGGGCCTTGCCCTGGCATCATGCATATGTTATTCCAATCATCATGCTCATAACAATCTAGGCAGGCACACAAAGCATTAAACACATATTCATGAATATATCAATCGACCATACCATCAACCCTGAGTCGAGCTTTTCAATGGCAGCGTGCGTACATGTTCGGTCAATCTCCAGAACCAATAAACCTTGGCTCGCTCTGATACCAAGTTGTAACGCCATACTGCCTTAGAGGCGTTACATAGTGAGTTTAAAACTAGAAATCATGCTTTTAACTGACTCTAAGTGGTTTCTAAAACCAAAAGTGTGAATAAATCAGAATTTAAGGCTGTACTCTTTGAAAATGTTTAGTTTCATTGAAAACGTTAAGTATCAAACATCTGGGATCCCAAAATAAGGTTTACAAAATATTTACAACTCAAAAATAGATTTACACCAGGTTAACTGTCAAAAGAATGGATTAATACAGCCATTTACAAAATGCCCCCAACCAAAGCAGTCGGGCAGGCCGAACATGTACGCGCCGCCCCCACGCTCTCCATACTCGTGGCCGGTTGACTGACTCCTTGCTTTTACCTGCCACACGGAGCACCCGTGAGCCGAGCCCAGCAAGAAAACCCAAATAGAACATAACATATGCAAATAATATAGCTGGCATAATTCACTGATAAATAGGAAAACCATCATAATAAACAAGTACGGCCATGCCGCCCCAGAGCCCTTACCAAAGCCTGGGGTTTCGGTTCTCACCGCGAGGATAACTCATGTATCCCTTGGGTCCCACCCTGACTATAAGCATCCCATGTGCTTGAGTGTTACTTCCGGCCCCACGGCCGTACCCGGCCTACGCCGCTCTCGGCTCTTGCCGTTAATTTCATTATAATCACACATATAGTACATTCGAAATAATCATTCACACACATCATGATTCATTTAAGGTCAGACATTTGCACATAATATAATCTAGGGCCATGCCCTGCAATCACACAGTGGGGCCATGCCCTTTTCTCGGGTGTTACGGTTTTCTTACCTGTATCCCGAGCTTTCCGATGCACCACGGTCACGAGCACGGTCCTCTAGCACGAGCCTCTCCGAAATCCTAGTCACAACACACATAAAACACTTTTAATACTAACCAACCCAAAACCACTTCCCGGGACCAATCCCGCACTCTCGGGACTCCCAAAATCCTAAAATAAGTCATTGGAAACATCCCCCGAACCCCTGGAGCAAAAGCTCAACATTGGAAATTTTGGTGCCTAGAAAATGGCCTAGCGCCGCGGCTCAGCCCTACAGGGCCGCGGCGCTTAACAAGTCAGAGAGCCACCCCGCCTGGAACTAGCCTCGCGCCGCGGCGCCCAAGAACAGGGCCGCGGCGCGCCCTTACGAACCCGAAATTTCTGGGTTTTTCTCATTCAATTCCTTCATCCAAAATACCTCCAAACCATCCCAAACACATATCTCAACCCCAAAACTAAATTCCAAACTTCATATGAACAATCTAACAACCTATAGACACTAGAATCAAGATCAAAACATCAACACACCCAAGATCCACACCTTTGATCTCTAATTTCAGCCACTCAAACCAAGACCTTGAAAAGCTTAACTCAAGCATTAAAATCCTCAAATCAACACAGAAAACAAACTTAAGTGTGTATAAAATCCATACCTCAAGTGAAGAATCCTCCCAACAAGCTTCCTTGATCTCCTCTTAAGCTCCCAATTCAGCCCTTCTACCCTTCTTCTTCTTTTCTTTTTACTTGCCCTAGCTCTTCTTTCTCCTTCTCTCTCTTATCTTCAATTTCTATCAAAGCATCAAGTGACCCCAAATGCCCAAACCGTACCCCCTATATCTCAGCTGAAAGTTTCATAATCCCCTTGCCAAAAGACCAAATTACCTCTTCCTAATAATCCTCCCTAACTAAACCTTCAAGGGCACTTAAGTCTTTACACTTCTATTTCAATTCTATCACTTTCTATCTTAAAACTTGTTACCCACAGCAGTTACAAACGGTTACCCAGGTTACCCAATTACCAGTAACTAACCACTCATT
This sequence comes from Humulus lupulus, assembly GCF_963169125.1. Lineage (NCBI taxonomy): Eukaryota > Viridiplantae > Streptophyta > Magnoliopsida > Rosales > Cannabaceae > Humulus > Humulus lupulus. The sequence continues at coordinate 63,281,649 of NC_084800.1, forward strand.
CTCAACTCAACTTATAAGATTCCCGAAGTACCCCTAGGCTCCTCCCGAGCCGGGTACAACATCCCGTTGTGACTTTTAGACTAATTGGCTCACTAGGACTGTCTCGATGCGTGCATCCTGATAATAACACCACACTCACATAGTACAATTATCATAGTTATGCCCTAACATGGCCAGATTACAATCATGCTCATTCTAAGACAATCAGGTCTACATGCATACTAATTCACATAGTCATGCATCTCCAATAATCAAATAGTCATATAACGTGCAATAAATCGTAATCATGCATTAAGCTCAATAAAGACACACACCAAATCCCATCATGCCCTCCAGGCACACTACTCCAGGCCCTTAAGCCTAATAGTGAAATTGGGGTCGTTCATATGAATCCTTTAAATTTAATGTAGCCATATGAAAACTCTAAACCACTATTGCATTGCTACTGAGTCCGTGCTCCACAAGTTGCTCAACAGTTAAAGCCACACTTGGAAAAATGTTGGAAAATAACATAATGAGCTAACGCTTAGTAAGCAAATCTCATGCATACACATACACATGAATGTCGTGAGTTTGAAATGCCCATATACTAATATGCTGACTTATATACTTATGCATTTCGTTTATTGCTCATGCACTTTCAAACTTTACTTTTATGATCTTTCTTTTAGTTTCACATTTTTTTATGGGCCCAATATCACTTGTGCACACTGTTTGATTCGGCCAATGCCTGCAGGGCTTGTTACACATATCATATAGAATCCCATGGGTTCTCCTCCGGCTAGTCATCATCACAGCTAGGCTCATCATAACACTCATTTCATCGTTGCCATAACTGCCATACTTATTACACATATGGAGGAGAAAGACGGGAACATGGCAAGCATGTCTGAATGGTCAACTCTGACCTATCCCATACTAGTGGGCAGCAACTATTAGTCTTATAGACTTCCGTCTTCTTTGCTGAACTTACTTAATTGCTTCATCAAAACAGTGACACCTTTTTTAAACATCTTATTATCACTTTGCTTACGTCTTGTGTCATTAAAATGTTTAATTTTACATAAGACTTTTCAAGGCATTTCATAACTTTTCTCATATTCATATGCATGGTCTTATATCACATAATAATGTATCACATAACTGTACATGCCATGCATACATGCTGATGCTGAAATGCCAATGTTCATGTTCATGATTCATGTTGATGGTATTCAATCAAGGCATTGTATCACATCTCATATAACTCAAAACATCTTTAGTCATAATACATGAAGCTTTGGGCTGGTGGCGTTGTTATACCTTAACGTAGAGCTATGGCTCAGGTCTAAGGTTTCCAGCCTAAAAACTTAAACGCTTCATATATCATAACATATAACAAAATCATAAACATAACAGTAATCCACATATTCATCAACATAAGAACACATACTTGCACATGATTCATATCAATCTTAACCAAGTAAGACATCTTTCACATATCACGAAATTCATAAATTTCATATCACACAACACTATCATGATATTCATATAACTATTCTTCACATACTTATCATATGCATCATCATCATCCCATACTTAACTCATCAGATATACACAATCAATGTAGTCATGCATCTTACACTTAAGCACAAAAGGTGAGATTCACTTACCTTAGGTCCTTAGCTTATTTTTAAAAGTGCTCACCAAGAGTCAATCAATCAAATCCATACAAATCCTATTCAAGGCACATAATTTATTAAATTCTATCAAAATCGTAAATATACACTATTGATAGTGTATATTAACAATACCATAAACTATATAAATGATAATAATAATTATTATCAACGTAATGCAAATAACTCTTCATATAAAACCATGCTTTAAACCTTGCTCATAAGATAATGTACTCTTATGATAATAATAACAAGAATAATAATTATCGTCTATAAATAAACTTACTTCAATATTAATAACAAAAATACTTCAATAACAATACATATATGAATGTATATATTCAAATAGTCATTTTATAAAAGAAATCATATTTTTAACATAAAGTTGTAATAATCGATATAATGATAATAATATAAATATAAATATTTATTTATTATTAATTAGTCATAATATCAATTCCGGTGATATAATAAATATATTTTATCCAAAATTCACTGGTCTTACAAATATCAATAACTGTAAGAAACTAATATTGATATTATTTTAATATTCAAATATTAACAAAATATTAATATATAATAATAATTTTTAAATAATAGGTTTACTATAAATCACTGTTACACCCAGATTTCGAGCTATGTTAAATATGACCTCGAAATTTGGATTCGCAAACAAGTGGACTCACAAGGTTGGAAATATGCTACAGGATTAAATACCGAGCCTGCAGGACATAGACGACCTCGAATATGGTGACCTCGGAGTGTTCATGATCTTGAAAGGCAGCTGATAACCACCTTGAATATATATATAAGCGATGTCTATACGAAATGTAATCCTCATTTATTATTGTAAATCCCCTAGAATCGTGGGATATTATTTGGTCAGTTATACGTCCCCTGGTCTTCAGGGGACGTTTCCTTTTATATCTGATTATAGGCATTTAAAGCCATTAATTTTATTCACAAAAAGAGTAACTACCCAAAATATGTGGGATAGTATTCTTCGATCTTCTCTATAAATAGAGAGGCGATCCTCCATTGTAGAGGACCGAAATTCTGAACCTTGAGAGAAAACTCTGGAGAATTCATTCCTGAAGAATTCCTAGAGATAATCTCGAGTTTAATAACAAAGACTCGTGGACTAGGTAGATTTAACTGCTGAACCACGTAAAAAATCGTGTGTTTTTATTGTCTTATTTCAATTGGCCATTATCAGTTGTTGTTTATGTGCTCTTCTTTCACTGTTTGACGAAAAACGGCGTCAACAGTTTGGTGCTTTCATTGAGAGCCTTAAGCGTTCATCCCTGAGAAAATCATGGCCACAAACAATCAGAACACCCCTGAGGAAAATTACCCAAGACGTCCTGGAAAACAACCAATGGAGAACCCGGATGTTGAAGAGAGAAGTGGGTCCTCTGATTCCCGGGGACCACCTCCTCCACCAAGAGATGAGGATATGTACTACAATCCTGAGCGGTACATTCCTATTGTGGAACTTGAAAACCGACAACTGAAGCAGCTGTTGGCAGAAGCCAACAAATGGAATGAGGAGTTGACAAGGATAGCCGCAGAGGCGCAGGTGGCTCAGCCCCCGCCTCCGCGCGAAAACCAAGTCCCTCCTCCAAGGGACGTACATGTTCCTCCCCGGAGGCCCCGCGGGCGTCCACGAAAGGATGCTGCTACAAGGAGGCCGACTCAACCTCCAGCACCAGCAGAGCCATCTGCTCCACCTAGGCCCCAGAGGAGTACTTGAGCTCGGGCCCCGGCCAACCCGCCTGTAGAAGTGCCTGCAGGAGCTGAGAATAACCGAACCCCTACAGAGGCTCGGACTCAGGTACCTGGGAGCGCACCGAATGCGACTGACCCATCTTGGGCAAATTCTGGACCCTCTAGGCCGCGAAAAGGGTGGCAGCCACCGTCACCTATACGGTTCCCTCCGTCACCCATAAGATATCCTTCGCCCCCACACAGAAACGCTCAACCTGTTCGAGATCAGGATCAAGGGCGTGCGGGGGAAAGACAAGGAAACAGAGAGACTTTCCAGGAGCGGAGAGGCGCTCCATCTGAGAGAAGTCAGACGTCTCGGTCTCGCACTGCGGAGACGAAGCGACGTGGAAAGAATCCATCGCGAAATAACCGAGCAATGAGTTTCACCAGTGATGAGTCTGGAGAGACCAGGTCCGTCAGTAAACACGACCGAGGTCGTAAGAATACTGGAAGTCGCAAGAATCATCCCGACCTGCGAAATCATCTGAATCAGAGTCGGGGGAATGGAGATCAAACAAATCCAGACCTGAGGGATCGCTTGAATAAACGTAGAGATCCCTTGCGGAGACGCGAGCCTGGAATCACTATCAATGACAATCAATTCCAGACAGCACCTCCTACTGACCCAGTCCAAGAAAGAATCGATCAGCTTGAAAGAGCCTTTAGGCTTTTAAAGAATGAACGAGGAAATGGTCGATATGAGGACTCTGATGAGGAGCTCAAGCCGTTTGCTCCCCATATTTCTGACACTCAATTTCCTCAAGGGTTTCGGATTCCTCACGTCCCTACGTTTGAAGGAAAGACCGACCCTTGTAGTCACCTGAGCACGTTCAACGCTATCATGAGAGCCAGTAACGTGGGTTACGAGCTCAGGTGCATGTTGTTTCTAACATCATTGGCAGGACCTGCCAAAAGTTGGTTCGAAAAGTATAAGAGACACTCAATAACCTCATGGGAGCAGTTGTCTAAAGACTTTAAGAAGCAGTTCAGAGCAATGGTAGGGGTCAGACCAGAAGCGTCCACCTTAACTAACGTCCAGCAGCAACTGGGCAAAACATTAAAAAGTTACTTAACAAGATTTAATCTGGAAGTAGCTCGAGCTCGGGATGTGGATGACAGTGGACACCTCATGGCTATCCGAGCTGGCGTATTACCGGGAAGTGCCCATTGGGACGACATGCAAGGGAAACCAGTAAGGTCAATAACCGAGTTTAACAGACGAGCGCAGAGGTTTGTCAATGTAGAGGAAGCGAGGTCGACGCTCAAAGCGACCTCCCAGTCCGAAACTACAACGATAAACATCAACTCTGCCTCAACCTCGGCGGACCCAGCGGCACCAAAGCCTGCCTCGGAGAACCCCTCCAAGAGGAAAAAGAATGAAGGAAGTAACCCTGAAGCTGAGGGAGGAAAGAAAAAGAAAGGGGAGAGGTATTTCTCCGTGTATAAGGTATACACCGAGCTCAATGAGTCTCGGGAGAGCATATACCTGGCTAATGAGAACCAGGTCCCCTTTAGGCGCCCTGACCCGATGAGAAATCAAAAATCCAAGAGGGATTCCAGTAAATATTGTCAGTTCCACAGAGACACCGGACATACAACCGATGAATGTCGACAACTGAAGGACGAGATCGAAGGGTTGATCTCGAGAGGTTACTTCCGACAGTATGTCAAAAACCAGAGTACTGGACAGACGGTCGTGGGCCAGAGAGTAGCCGCGCCTCCGACGACACAAAATAATAACTCCCGATCTCGGGAGGAAGACAGGCCCCCGCCGATTGATGGAGAGGATGTAATAACCATCTCAGGAGGGCCTCATCTCGCGGGAGGAGGCAGGAATGCCCAAAAGAGATATGTTAACGAGTTAAAGACAGGGGACGAGTCTCCTTATGAACCCGAACCTAGGGCACCAAAAAGCCAGAGGATTGAAACACAGCCAATAACACTCACCGAGGAAGACACCTCTCATGTTCAGTTCCCTCATCATGATCCGCTAGTCATTACTCTTCAGCTGGCCAATAAAAGGGTTCACCGAGTTCTCATAGATAATGGGAACTCAGTCAACATCCTTTACAAAGCAACCCTAGAGAAGATGGGACTCTCCCTTCGCGACCTGAAAGCGTGTGCAACTACTTTGTACGGCTTTTCAGGAGAAGGAACTGCCTGTATGGGATCCATTGAGTTCCCCGTGACCTTGGGAGACTATCCAGTCTCGGTGACCAAGATAATGGAGTTCGTGGTAGTAGACTTACCATCCGCCTACAATGTGCTGCTTGGGAGACCCGCCCTAGTCGGGCTGGGGGCAGTTTCATCAGTATGGCATCTAGTCCTTAAGTTCCCGACCCCCAGCGGGGTCGGGACATTAAAAGGAGACCAGTTGGCAGGGAGAGAATGCTATAGAATCTCCTTGAGGGGAAAGAAACAAACGAACGCTCAAGCACTCGTTATCATACAAAACAAAGACGGAACAATTTTAGAAATTGACGAGGAGATTGATCCAAGGATTAAGGAGAAAACTGACCTCGAACCTTTAGAGGAGCTCGAAGAAACTGATACCTCGAAGAAAGTGAAGGTCGGAAAACACCTCCAAGATGAGGCAAAATAGCAATTAATTTGCTTTCTGAAGAAAAACCAGGATGTCTTCGCGTGGTCGCACTCAGACATGGTAGGAATAAGCCCGAATGTAGCAAGCCACGCTCTAAACATAGACAAAAGCTTTCCCCCAAAGCAACAAAAGCAAAGTCAGCTGGACGAAAACAGAAAGAAAGCACTGAAGGAGGAGGTTGACAGGTTAAAGGCAAACCATTTCATTAGGGACGCCTTTTACCTTGACTGGGTAGCCAATCCAGTTTTGGTCCTGAAGCCCAATGGGACGTGGCAAACCTGTATTGACTACTCAGATCTCAACAAAGCTTGCCCAAAAGACTGTTTTCCGTTACCAAGAATTGGCCAGCTCGTGGATGCCACGGCGGGGCACGACCTGATGTCGTTCATGGATGCCTATTCTGGATATAACCAGATTCCCATGCACGCCCCCGACCAAGAACATACGAGCTTCATCACGGATAAAGGGCTATATTGTTATAATGTCATGCCATTCGGGCTCAAGAATGCTGGAGCCACATACCAGCGGCTCGTAAACATGATGTTTTCAGAACAAATAGGGAACAACATGGAGGTTTATGTTGATGACATGCTTGTAAAGTCTCGACTCAACAAAAACCATGTTGATGATCTTAAAGAGTGCTTCGGCGTGCTCAGGAAGTACAACGTGAAGCTAAACCCTCAGAAGTGCACTTTCGGGGTATCTTCAGGAAAATTCCTGGGCTTTATTGTGAACTCTATTGGAATCGAGGCTAACCCCAACAAGATCAAAGCTCTGATTGACATGCCCTCACCTCGAAGGCACAAAGATGTCCAAAGTCTGACTGGCAGGATGGCAGCCTTAAGCAGATTCATCTCGAAATCTACAGATCGTGGTCTTCCATTTTTCAACTTACTGAGAGGAGGTAAGAAGTTTGAATGGACAGAGGAATACGAGCTGGCCTTTCAGGAGCTCAAAAAGCACCTTGCAGAGCCGCCTATCCTGTCAAAACCTGAAATGGGGGAAATACTGTACCTATACCTTTCAACTACCGAACACGCGATAAGTGCGGTGCTCGTCCGAGAAGAAGAGAGGGTGCAAAGACCCATTTATTACATCAGTAAAAGATTATTGGGGGCAGAATCAAGATATCCAATAATGGAGAAACTCGCGCTCGGTCTAATTCATTCATCCCGTAAGCTCCGCCCCTACTTTCAGGCACATCCTATCCATGTACTGACTGATCAACCACTTAGGCAAGTCCTGTAAGCTTCAGGTCGACTTCTTAAATGGGCTGTTGAGCTCGGAAAGTTCGAGATCACCTACCACCCGAGAACGACGATTAAGGCACAGGCATTGGCAGACTTTATAGTGGAATGTACTGGTATAGCCGACGACGAGGTAATAACCACGACCCACGAGCTGTGGAAACTTTACGTCGACGGCTCGTCAAATGAAAATGGAGCGGGGGCAGGGGTCATTTTAGTTACCCCCGCGGGAAGCAGATTTCATTCTGCCCTAAGATTTGACTTCAAAGCGTCGAATAATGAGGCCGAATACGAGGCTTTACTCGCGGGACTTCGTATAGCTAAGGAGCTCAAAGCTAAAGTTATACATTGCTACAGTGACTCCCAGCTCGTGGTTAATCAAATCTTGGGTGAATATCAGGCTCGTGGCACGAGAATGGCAGCTTATTTGGAAAAGGCAAAATCCGCGTTAGAGTGTTTCAAATTCTATACAATCGAACAGGTCCCCCGCGAGCAGAACTCGAATGCAGATGCCTTAGCTCGACTCGCCACGTCCACCGAAAACGAAGAGCTGAATGTTGTGCCCGTAGAACACCTATCAGCACCTAGCATTAACGAGCCAGAAGAGGAAGATGTGTGTATGATCGAAACAGAGCCGACCTGGATGACCCCCATAGTTGATTATCTCGAAAATGGAGTTCTTCCAAGAGATCAGAGCCAAGCTCGAAAGTTGATGTATCAACTTCCTGATAAGCGTACAAAATATACGCTTATTTATAACATTTTCAGATTGATTTGGTTGTTTTTCTCAAGAGAAAGTTTCTATTTTAATCTGTTTGGTGAACTTGTACAGTTTGTTGTTATAATTCTGATTTGTTCGAGAATTTGGATAAATGTTTGTTTTAGTAGCTGAAAATTGGCTAATATTTGGAAATATGGTACAGGCGATATATCGCCTGTCTTGGGCGATATATCGCCGCTTGTGGAATTCCAAAATTTGGCTTAGCAGAACGACATTAGAAATTCGCGTTTTTATCGAGAACATTCACCAGGCGATATATCGCAGCATCATAGGCGATATATCGGCACAAGGGAATTTTTGGAAATTTTCATGGAAATTCGTAGGTTTTTGGATTTTTGTAAAAAGAATAAAAAGAAGATCGAGAGGGACAGAAAAAGGGAAGCATTTTGACGGCAGAGGGAAAGAAACAGAGAAGAATCCACGTTTATTTTGTTTGTGTTTATTTATGCTGTTGAATTTTAGATTGTGTGATGAAGTTTAATATTATGAACTAAATTTTTATTTAGAGTATTTTAATGTAGTCACTGGATATTCTATTCGTCTTTAAATGCAATTTCTATGAATCTTTGAATTTATGGTTATCTATTGTTCTTATGTTTAATGCTTGTAATTGATTGGTCATCTGTTGCATGATTATTGGTTTTAATTCAATATCTGAAAAGTGAGAATTGGAATAGCTCTAGACAATAGACATAGATTTCAATTTAGAACGAAAGTATCAAATTGGTTTGTGTAGCAATTAGGTTTTTGTTCTTAATGCGGTTTATGTGTAGAATTTATCACAGACATGTAGAAAATTCACAGGTAAACTGAATATTTTATATCTTGAGAAAGAATAGAATTGTCAATAGTAAACTTGTTATAATCATAGATCAAAGAAACATATTAGCTGTATTATTGATTGAATAGAATTGAAGTTTGATGAAATTAGAATACTCTAATCTTTCGCTTATATTAAATTTTGTTAATTAAATTGTGCTTTCTTAGTTTATTGTTCATTGTTAATTGTCATTAAAATTTTATTAGTCAAATAGAAATAAAAGTTTGCTATTGGTAATTATTAGATCAATTCCCTGTCGGAACGATAATATATTTCCACTACTATTACTTGTTTATTCGATTGCGTATACTTGCGCAGTAGTAAAAATTCGCAACACTTCCCCGTTACACAATTTTGGATGGAAGGTTATACCGAAGGGGATATTCCATGCCGTTACTCAGGTGCGTAACCCCCCCCCCCCCGAAGCTAAGAAAATCATTGAAGAAATTCATGAAGGGTTCTGCGGAGATCACACCGGGGGGGCATAGCCTATCCAAGAAGATAATACGCCAGGGATATTTCTGGCCAACCATTAAAACGGATTCTTTCGAGTATGTGAAGAGGTGCGACAAATGCCAGAGATTCACCACGATACCCTGAGCCCCACCATCCGAGCTGACCATGTTGACATCCCCATGGCCTTTCGCGGTATGGGGCATCGACCTCGTAGGCTCTCTCCCGACTGGCAAAGGCGGAGTGAAATATGCTGTAGTTGCCGTGGATTACTTCACAAAATGGACGGAGGCTGAACCGTTGGCAACTATAACCTCAAAGAAGATCCTTGATTTCGTTGTACAGAGCATCGTGTGCCGATGCGGAGTATCGAGGAAGATCGTATCCGACAACGGAACCCAGTTCGATTGCGACCTATTCACCAACTTTTGTGAAAAGAACGGTATAATAAAGAGTTTTTCATCAGTGGCTCATCCTCAAGCGAATGGCCAGGTCGAAGCTGTGAACAAAACTCTCAAGAGTTCTCTAAAGAAAAAGTTGGAGGAAACAAAGGGACGGTGGCCCGAAGAATTACCCCGAGTCCTCTGGGGATACAGAACAACGGCCCAAACCTCGACAGGACATACCCCGTTCTCTCTAGCATACGGCTGCGAGGCAATGTTGCCCATAGAAGTCGAAATCCCAACGATCCGAACTCAGATTTACGACCAAATTTCAAACCATACTCAGCTCGAGGAAACCTTAGACTTGATTGAAGAAAAAAGAGAAGAGGCTCAGTTGAGAAATGCTGCTTACCAGCAACGAACTGTTAGAGAATATTATTTTATTGCTCAATGGAAATAAGGAAAAACCAATTACAACTCTATGCAAAAATACAATGGAGAAGAGTTTGTTTGTGTTTTTCATTCTTGTGTTCTTCTTATTTACTTGTATTGTTATAGTATTGAGTTTGTAATCTTCTTCTTCTACATCTTTTTATTTACTTGTATTTTGAGCAATTGAGTTGTAATACTTATTTAATAAATATTATCTTGTCCATTGTATTTTTGCATAGAGTTGTAATTGGTTTTTCCTTATTTCCATTGAGCAATAAAATAATATTCTCTAACAATCAAAAGCTTATTTCCCCCTATTCTCTAAGCACTAAGGGATCTCTCTAGGAAATAGCTCTCTGGAATTATCAAGCCTCAAGGTGTATTTTTCAGCCAAGTGCTTTGTGGATGAAAAAATTGTGTGTCTTACAAGTGAGCATTAGGCTCCTATTTATAGAGTTTGAGATACCCCTTTGAATTTCAAATTCCTCCAACCCCCATGACTGTTACCAATGTTTAATTGGATGTTTTATGGAATTAAAATAGAGATTTGGGAGTTACTTAGTTGTTGGAAATGTTCAAAATTGGATAAAAACCGAAATTCAAAGAAGCTGTCAGCCACTAGGGCCGCGGCGCTCAGTCAATTTCAGCAACAAATTTTTTCAGTTTTTTCTAAAACGTTCCAATTTATTCCCACTTGATTTTGTAACTTCCATACACAATATGGGAGTTAAAATCATATCTCTATCAGCCATTTCTCATATGGCTTTATGAAATCCAATCTCAAATATGTAACATATAATATACACATTATTGGGTAATATTTGGGAGTTACAAATTTGTAACTGATTTTGTAACTCCAAAATATGTCACATTTGGACACACACATGTGTCCAATTTTGTGACTCTCAATAATATGTTACAAGGTGTGACAAATCACATTTGTGTGACAAATCACATTTTGTCACATTATTTAATCTAATATTATATTATATGAAATAATATAACATTCCCCCACTAGATTAAATAATAACTTTTTGTAACACTTATTTAATCAATCAAACATTATATTAAAATATAATATTCCCCCACTTGATTAAATAATCACTCTCTATAGAAACCTTTGCATTGGTGCATAAAGTAAAATGTCTTTCGACTTGAATTTTACCTTAGTGTAATTATCACAAAGTTTGTTGAAATTTTGGTTGCCGAAGCATTGAACCACTATCCCTTGATAACAAACCGGTGATAACACACACACCTTTGCTGTGTTCACTTGAGACCTCAATGTCTCGCTTTTGTACCATTAATGGCCATGTGCACATTCCATTCATAGACTTTTCTTGAGAATGACTCCCAATTCTCATGAGGGGCGGCACCACCCCTAGGTCTATATAGGTAGAACTCTTACAGTATTTTGTTACCCTAAAATACTTGTCTTTTCAAGACTGAGTTCTATTAAAATACCTTTCAGTTTTAACCTCCATTTTTGTAACACACTAGTACTCATATCTCAGATGGGACAAAATTTGAGTACTACTATCTATTCACTTGATTGATTTGTTATTACCTATTGAACCTAATACTAGTTTGGTTACTAGTATTAAGATAGGTTACCATCAACCGTGAATCTCTTTAGGGAGTCTAAGTCCCACCCCTTGAGATGTAGAAATGATTCCATTTGAATCATTTCTTTTCTCATGTATGCATACTTAGACACTCTCATTATTTTATTCAAACTTTGTTGCTAGCTATAGTTTGATTAAAATAGTTACTCCTTTAAAATAGTGATTTTGACCATAGTCAACACCCCCACTATTTTATAGTTTAATATCTAAGATAAACATTTTCCTTAAATATTAATTCTAGAAACCTCTTTGTTTCTAAAATTCTCCTTTATGTTTAAATTGATTCCTTCTTGAATCAAAATATTACAAACAATGACTTTAGACACCAAGCATGTCTAGATTTATCCATTCTATACATATATAGCCAATGTGATTTAGAATGTGGAATTCCAAATCACCTATTTGATAGACTGGCCAAATTAATCAATTAATTAACAACAAAATAAATTGATTAACTTTGGAGCATCACCCCCACATTTCTCATATAGTGACAATAAAATATCACTTTAAAATAGAAATCTTTTCATTTCTAATAAGTCATTTATCCTCCAAGATAAATCTAGACCTATGATTCTCAAAGTTCATCTTGAGTCCTTAAGCTTCATGATAAACACTCAATAGATCAAGATAAAAAACATCAATGTTTATCTTGATTCATTTACTTGCTAAGGCAAGGCACACTTATTTGAAAGTAACTTTCACTTGGTTGCTTTCTTTTATATTTTTCACAAAATAAAATGTGAACACAAGTGTAATGTGAGAATTTCTCAAACAAATAATCACATTATGAAATAATAGGTCTACACACTTACCTATTATTTTAACAAGTTCATTTTGAAACTTTGTTAATGTCTCACACAGATGTCTCATAGCAAAATAAAGAATCATCATAGAATAATACTTTAATTTCTTATGTTTTTGTTTAAAATTATCTCCTCATTGAGATTAATTTAAACATATCACCATCTTTAACCAAAATGAATAAAGTTATCTTTTATTCACCATTGATGTAAAGATTCAAAATTGCTTCTCCAATTTTGAAAATGTCTCCTCATTGAATATTTAAGAATTATTGTCACTAAATAATTCTCAAATATATTTTATTTGACCACACTCTAGACTATAGGTCTATTGAGTCAATATGTCATCCCACAATTTTTTAATCCACTTTGATTCATTTTTCTTGCAATGGCAAGACACTTATCATTAAAAAATGTAACCCCCTTAGGTTCATCTTTTCTTATCTCATAAAAATGAGATGGTCAACACTTAAATGGGAAATTTATTTCTCAAATAATTCCTTTTATTTACCAAATGGTAACTCATCATATTGCAATAATATAGGATAAACATATTAACATCTCACAAATGTTTGCATGATTATAATTTCACATAGTTGTCATTCTAATAATTTCCCATTAACACAATTATATGACATGCTAGCATATTACCCAATAATCTACTAGATTATTTACATATTGATCACATATCATAAAACTCAAGATATTATATTATCTTCTAATCTAACCACTATATACAAAGAAGATTAGAAAACAATGACCCTTATTTATAAATTTTTCTTCTTCTCATTTCTATCACTATATGAAAACTATTAGATCTTCTAAGAAAACAAAAGAAGAACATTACCTTGTCTTACCATCTTTCCAAGGTTGGATTCTCACAAGATCTCCATGGTTTCTCCTTCCATTGAAAATGATAACTAAGCTTTTGATTGTTAGAGAATATTATTTTATTGCTCAATGGAAATAAGGAAAAACCAATTACAACTCTATGCAAAAATACAATGGACAAGATAATATTTATTAAATAAGTATTACAACTCAATTGCTCAAAATACAAGTAAATAAAAAGATGTAGAAGAAGAAGATTACAAACTCAATACTATAACAATACAAGTAAATAAGAAGAACACAAGAATGAAAAACACAAACAAACTCTCACACAACCAAAGTGTAGAGTAGTGGGGATCACCAACTTGAACAAGGTTCAAGACCTTTGTCCAAAAGCTTATTTCCCCCTATTCTCTAAGCACTAAGGGATCTCTCTAGGAAATAGCTCTCTGGAATTATCAAGCCTCAAGGTGTATTTTTCAACCAAGTGCTTTGTGGATGAAAAAAATTGTGTCTTACAAGTGAGCATTAGGCTCCTATTTATAGAGTTTGAGATACCCCTTTGAATTTCAAATTCCTCCAACCCCCATGACTGTTACCAATGTTTAATTGGATGTTTTATGGAATTAAAATAGAGATTTGGGAGTTACTTAGTTGTTGGAAATGTTCAAAATTGGATAAAAACCGAAATTCAAAGAAGCTGTCAGCCACTAGGGCCGCGGCGCTTGTTCTAGGCGCCGCGGCGCTCAGTCAATTTCAACCACTAGGGCCGCGGCGCTTGTTCCAGGTGCCGCGGCGCTCAGTCAATTTCAGCAACAAATTTTTTTCAGTTTTTTCCAAAACGTTCCAATTTATTCCCACTTGATTTTGTAACTTCCATACACAATATGGGAGTTAAAATCATATCTCTATCAGCCATTTCTCATATGGCTTTATGAAATCCAATCTCAAATGTGTAACATATAATATACACATTATTGGGTAATATTTGGGAGTTACAAATTTGTAACTGATTTTGTAACTCCAAAATATGTCACATTTGGACACACACATGTGTTCAATTTTGTGACTCTCAATAATATGTTACAAGGTGTGACAAATCACATTTTGTCACATTATTTAATCTAATATTATATTATATGAAATAATATAACACGAACTACCAGATATTTCAACAAGAGGGTTCGAGATCGAAAATTCGGAATGGGAGATCTGGTGTTAAGATGCGTATTCTTGGCAACTCGAGATCCGGCAGCTGGAGTGCTCGGGCCGAACTGGGAAGGACCATACCAGATAGAGTCAGTCATCCGACCTGGTGTGTAAAAACTTGCGAGATTGGTCGGGAGCCTAGTACCACGAGCATGGAATGGCGAACACCTTAGACCTTACTATCAGTAGTGTAGGAAAAGTGTTGCCTATAGCCATGAGTTTCTATTTGTATTAGCTTATTTGTTTTTGAATGTCATCAAATAAAAGATCCATTTCCTTCAAATATGTTATTTCTTTTTATTTTTGCAATCTCTCTTAATTTAATAACCTATGGTCACACTCATAGGATATTAAGGGGGCATCATTGGTACATATACCATCAGCTTAAAAAATAAAATAACATATACAAAAAATATAAAGTATTTGGATGCAACCAAATACGCGAGTCTAGATAGTTCGGATATAACCGAATTATCAAAAACATATAAAGTATTTGGATGTAACCAAATACGCGAGCTTAGATAGTTCGGACATAACCGAATTATCAAAGATATATAAAGTATTTGGATGTAACCAAATACGCGAGCTGAGATAGTTCGGACATAACTGAATTATCAAAAACTGAAAACGTTTGGAGTTAACCAAATGTGCAAACTTAACAAGTTTGGAACAAACCAGCCAAAAGAAAAAAAAAACTAATCGATGGTAAGTAGGAACCTAAACCTATTTCGAAATCGAGGCTGGAATATCTTAAAGAAAATAGTTTCGAACTCTTAACCTTGTAGCAAAAACCGAGGATGAGAAAAAGTGACTAAGCAAAAAAGATATAACCAAGTCATCCACATTACGTACCATATAAGTACTTTTGGGTTCATGGTTGAAGTAATATCCGACTTTGAAGAATAACGAGGTCGGAAGCGGATAATTTGAACAAACTGTGCATGAATGCATTGAGCTTCGAACCTAAATCCACAATATGTTTGTATGACTAAATAAACATAACTGATTCATCAATATAAAATGTACCAAATATTTCGAGCCAAGAAATGTAAAGCATATATAAGTAATATTTAAAGAAATTTTATCAGCCCCGAGGGCATAAATTAAAATAATTACAGAAATAAGGGGACGCAGCCCCAATAAATGGTTCCCCCGAGATCAGAGTCAAGGAAGAGGAGTCTCCTTGGCCTTCTCAGCATCTGCAGCACCGGATTCCTCAGGACGAATAGCATGGCTATCCTCCTGGGCTCCCTTTGAAACGGCGTCCCGAGCAGCTTTTTCCTTCTCCAGCTGCTCAGCCTCTTCCTTCTCGAGCCGAGCATTCCACCTTTCAAGAAGCAGCGCCTCGTGAGGACCTAAGAAGCTAGTGTCCAGATCTTCATTGTAGGCCCACATTCGGTACATAGCAGAGTCAAGCGCTTGATCCTTCTTCTCTTTGTATTCAGCAAGGAGGCGAGTTTTTTCATCCTCCATGATGTCGAAGGTGGCTGCCTTTTCCTCTTCAAGCTTCTTGTTGGTCTCTTGAAGCTGGGTGAGCTCCTTCTTATGCTCCTCGAGCTCAGATTTCAGCTTCCCGAGCTCGGTGGCCATGTCCTCACGCTCCTTGGCTCCTGCCTCAAGCTTCGCATTCGCTGCCTTCAGATCATCGCATGCTTTGAGCTGGAGATCCTTCGCCTCCTGAGCATGAGACTTGCTCGAGTGGATCTCATTGTTCAGCTTATAGTTGAGCTGGGCAGTGAAGGCAAGAGCCTGAAAAAGAAAGAAACCACCATTAGCTCCAGGTCAGTGTGATTATAAGCAGAAAAAGGAAGGACTATAGAAGGATACTCACCGCGGCTGTATGCTCGATACTCTTCTCGTAGAGAACAGTGTAGTCTCGGGTTTCATTTAAGCACTGCCATTGGGGAGCTTCGAGACTGCCATAGCTCTGGCCGATCCGGGACATAACATCCGAGACCAGCGTAGATCCGTGGGACCCAACGGCATTATCGACCACATATGCATCCATGTGGGTGGAAATTGATAGCTTCTGAGCTCGAGAAACAGAAGGCCGTCTAGAAGGCGGACCTAAGGATGACTGACCTACCACATGAGGTTGGGACTCAGCCATAATGGAGGGACCAACCAGCGAAGTCGGCGCCACAGCAGAGGCGACGACCTGCGAGGACAGCGCCGTTGTGGAAGCGCCGGCCTGGGAAGTCGCCGCAGCAACGGAGCTCGAAACTGGCAGAGCAAGGGGAGGTGTTTTCTTGGACCTCTTAGGGCCCTTGCCCGGCTAGTCAGTCTTGAACGACCCCGCTCTGGGACGCTTGCTCCTCTTGGCGCCAGCACCATCGATGATGTTGTCAAGGTCGGAGTCCATCTTGCCTGCATGAGTCACAACACAGAATGAGTTAATAAAAGAGAAGCATACAAGTTTTTTCAGTATCACAGACATATAAAGTGATGATAGAAGAAACCTAACTGGAAATCTCCCCCGAGCTCGAGCTTGGGGACCATGAAATTCCCCCGTCTTCAGAGGAGGCGGGGGGAGTGCCTTCCCTATATGTGGGCGATAACCTCGAAAGGTCCCTATAATCGTTGGTCCCATACTGAACAGCTATCCCGTTCCACACCTCGTCCGTGGTATACATGGTGTCGTATTTCCCGAGCCCACTATCAAACCTATGGACACAGTCATCTACCCAACTCCATATGTAGAAGTGGTATCTATCCTGTGGGCACGAGACTAACCTATTGGGCCTGTGTTTTAGTAAGGTGGGGGACCACATTCTCGAGGTAGGGAGGACTTTACCTTCATCCGAATCCGAGCTCGAGGCTTCATCAGTAGCCTCATTCCCCGACTGCGGACTCCTCAGGCGAACTGGAAGTGGTGGCCTCGTTTCTCTCCTCGGAGGAAGGGCGCCTGTGGGCAGGGGCACCTGCTCCCAGTGTTCATATTTTTTGTTGGACCAGTCAAAGGTGGACTGGCCCTCCCCCAAAAGTCCACACTTTCGGAGCCTATCCTCGTGTAAAAGGTATAAGAGAGACCTCTTGCCATGTGGGAGTTGGAGCAGAGTCTCTCTATGCTCCTTCATTGTATCGTCAGGAGTTGGACGCTGAAAATTGGCTGAAAGATAACATATTTCAACTAAGTACGGATCTAAGAGATAAAATCTCGAGCACAGAAATAAAGATAACAAGAATACTTACGAATCCGCCTGAACGAATAGTGTCGAGACGGGGACAAGCCATCCGTCCAGAGAAAGGCCCTTTTGAAATCAGGCGGATGATTGGGAAGATCTTCAAAGACCTTCTTCTCCTTAGGATAGCTCGAGAGGTAATAAAAGCCATCCCCTCCCCGAGCTCGGAAGGGGTTACTTTTCAGACAAAAGAGATAAAGATCTCTTGAGGCGAAGGTCCTTTCCACCCCATCTCGTGGTATAAGGACCTCAGGGCAGACAGTACCCTGTAAGAGTTGGTGTTGAGTTGGAACGGGGCCAACCCAACGAAATCTGTGAAGTCCTTGAAAAAAGACTTCAAGGGAAACAGAGCTCCTGCCCTCATGTGTTCCTGGCTCCAGGCCGCGTATTTCACATTGGCGTCGCGGCCCCCAGGGGCGAAGCAGCTTCCTTCATGGTCGACCGGAGCTCGACACTTCAAGGAGCCTGACAGGCTAAGGCCGTGGAAAGCCAGGATTTCAGTTATCTGGCTAGTTGTGGTAACCGAGCTCCAGTAGTGCTCGGCCTTAAACATTTCTCTCCTCGGCTGCGAGGAAGAAGGTTCCCCTATTAGTGAAAATTTGAGCTCTCCTGGATGGTATGCGACAGTAACCTTTAATGCAAGATCGAGAGGAATCGGCCTAGGTCCTGAATAGGATTCCGGATAGAGGGCCTCCCAAAGAACTCTCCTCTTCCCCTCTATGGCCTCGTCTGTCTGGCGGTGGTAGTGAGCTCGAATGTCCTCTTTCTCGCGCGCAAGCTCATATTCTCTTATCCGACGTTGATTCCGGGCGAACAGCGATTCTGGGCTCGGAGATTTTGGCTCGTAAGGGATTGCCAGCAACGACCCCCACCGTCTTTCCAGATTCTGTGACATCTAGCGAGAAAGAAAAAATGGTGAGGGTCATGTATGCAAGAGTTGCGAGCTCGAAGTTACGAGCTCGGGGGTTTAGGAGCAAAACAAGCTAAATATTATGACCCTTATTGAAGGGTCAGGGCGTGCCTTCCACGAAAAAGAAAGGAGCGTGGATAATTTTTTGAAAATCCCGAAGATCAAGGGAAAAAAGAGTGGCGGTTAATCAGAAAAGGAATTCTTGGGTTTCGTGCATTTATTAAAGGCAAGGTTTTTTACCCGAAAACTTAGTGTACAAGGAACGTCGCCTAAAAATTTCAAAACCCAGAAAATAGGAACCTCACTCAAACATGAAAACTGGGTATGAACCAGTGATGTAAATCCAGTATGAAAGTCTAGAAAGCACAAGAACCTATCGGATCAAAACCTCCTATCATATCATGCTAAGGATGTAAACTAGTATATACACATACACACCAAGAACAGCATGAATAAAAACTGACAAAATGGAAAACAAAGATTGCATACTTACACAATGATGGCGATTGCAGAGAGATTATCGATTGAAGAAGAGGTTGCAAATAAGAACTCACGGACTCGAACAGACCAGGGTTTCTCTGTTTCTTTGGCCGAGAAAACATGCACAGAATATAAACTTTATAAAGAGGTCTCTGGTTTCGTTTTTCTTCTTTTCTTGATTTTGGTGAACGAAGGTAAAAATGAAGATGAAGAGTGGGGTCTCTTATATATAGATGGAAAAAGGGGGATTAATCCAGGGCGTTGAATGAAATCCTTGCTAGATCAGACGGATGGGAATCAATGACAAGATGGCGCTGAAAAGGTGGCAGAAGGATGATCGTGGGCATGTTTCCAAGGTACTCAAGTACCAAAAAATGAGCAATACCCAGCCGACGCGTGTGCATTTTCAAAAGTGTGACGGTACAGTTCTCAAAGAAAGTAGTTCAAAAGTTTCATTCTCTTAGGATTCGAACAAATATTTTTGAGGGGGCAAGATGTTACACCCAGATTTCGAGCTATGTTAAATATGACCTCGAAATTTGGATTCGCAAACAAGTGGACTCACAAAGTTGGAAATATGCTCCAGGATTAAATACCGAGCCTGCAGGACATAGACGACCTCGAATATGGTGACCTCGGAGTGTTCATGATCTCGAAAGGCAGCTCCGGGGAAGCATTCATCTTCAGGGATGACCTCGGATCAGGGGTCCCGAGCTAGACGCACATACGATCTCGAAAGCCATGTGACCTAGGGAGATATCTCTAGCTCGAAAGATGACGGGAAACCTGGGAGGCTAAAGCCTTGGAGATACCTGATAACCACCTTGAATATATATAAGCGATGTCTATACGAAATGTAATCCTCATTTATTATTGTAAATCCCCTAGAATCGTGGGATATTATTTGGTCAGTTATACGTCCCCTGGTCTTCAGGGGACGTTTCCTTTTATATCTGATTATAGGCATTTAAAGCCATTAATTTTATTCACAAAAAGAGTAACTACCCAAAATATGTGGGATAGTATTCTTCGATCTTCTCTATAAATAGAGAGGCGATCCTCCATTGTAGAGGACCGAAATTCTGAACCTTGAGAGAAAACTCTGGAGAATTCATTCCTGAAGAATTCCTAGAGATAATCTCGAGTTTAATAACAGAGACTCGTGGACTAGGCAGATTTAACTGCTGAACCACGTAAAAATCGTGTGTTTTTATTGTCTTATTTCAATTGGCCATTATCAGTTGTTGTTTATGTGCTCTTCTTTCACTGTTTGACGAAAAAAGGCGTCAACAATCACATTTTTCATATATAGAGACGACCTCGAACACTAAGTTTCGACCGTCGGTCTACGGTGGATCGCGGTGGCTCGTGGTGGGCCCACCACCCAACTATGGTAGATGTAGGAACCAGTTATTGGGTTTTGAAGTCCACAACACGGGGAACACGATGGTGGTGACAGATCGGCAAACGGATGCCCGAGGTGGCCGAATCGCAACTTTGAAGTCGCAGGGTGGCCGAACTTAAATCGAGCAGTTGAGGTGTTTAATCGGCGGGTGAGCTCTAGATTCCCGCGCGGTCAATAGTTCGGAGGCCTCTGAATCCAACGGTCCGGCGCGTGGCTATAAACGGTGATCACCGGTGGATGTTCGGTGGTCGGGCAGACGCACGCACGTGAGAGAGAGAGAGAGAGAGAGAGAGAGAGAGAGAGAGATTTTCTGAGGAGAGAGAGAGAGAGAGGGGCTCGGATAAAAAAAGAAAGGCTGAAGCCTTTTCTTTTTCTTTCTTTTTTTAATTTATTTTTAAAATTACACTTGGACCCAAAATACTAAAATTCTTTTCAAATAAGCCCTTTAGCAAAACTTTCTTAATTTTATAAAAATCCCCAATCAAAATTATATGACATTTGGGTCCAATACTTGACTACTCAAGTTTCTCTCTCTTTAATCTCATTAAAAACATAAAATCATATTTTAAACACTATTTTTCCATTACTATTTCTTAAATTTGTAAACTTGTACATTTTATGTATTAAAACTCTGATTTATAATAAATAAATGTATTATGAAAATGTTGGAGATTACACTGTCAGTAATTGAACCACCCTTTTCCATCCATTGAAACCATGTAGATGGAGCTTCATCCAAGTGAAATGATACGACAACAAGTCTCATAGCATGATCGACCCTATGCAGATCAAAAAATTTGTTAATCTTATAAATCCAATCATCAACATTCATACCATCGAAGCGTGGGACCTTAACCTGCAAGGTTTTGAGGATTGCATTGAGCTCACGACAATTCGTATCAGACTCCAAGCTTCGTCCTTTCTCACGAACAGAATCGCAGGCCGCACTAGCCTCGCCCCCGGTGACCGGCGAAGGCGGAGGAGACACCTGGGCCAAACGCTCATCAAGTAGCAACTTGAGATGCTCCAACTGAGACTCTGAACGTTGCTCCCACTTTAGGTCCATGGCTTGTAGTAGCGCTGCAATGTCTTCGTTCTTCATGATGAAAGAAGGAAGGAATCAATGAAACCACCACTGTTAGTATGAAACGTTGCTCCCACAACTTGAGATGCTCCAACTGAGACTCTGAACGTTGCTCCCACTTTAGGTCCATGGCTTGTAGTAGCGCTGCAATGTCTTCGTTCTTCATGATGAAAGAAGGAAGGAATCAATGAAAGCACCACTGTTAGTATGAAACGTACTCTTCGAGACAGTACCAATCTCCAAAATGCTTTTCAACTTCTCATTCAACATAAAACTGTTCTATTACATTTCTTCTATATATATCGCAAACAAAATTACAGAAAGCTTAAAATAACAGAAAGGTGGGGAAGGTGCAGCACTCCTCAACGTCTCTCCATACTAACAAACTCTTTGAGCCAGGCTGGTTTCACGTGCACCCTCCTAGCACGCGCTGGCAGTTTTTCGTCGATGCTCTGCTTCTCCTCCTTCCCTGTTATCGTGCACAACCGACATCCCTTCTGGATCTATAGGTGATTGGGCTGATTGCTCAAACCATTTTTGGACTTTCTCTTGTATCACCTCCCCTTCCAATGATATTGGGCCTAAGTCTTTGGCTGGTCCAATGTTGGTAACATATACAAAGACTAAGAGTACTTTTTTTTTTGTCAAAACATTTAATCATATTGTCACGTTACACTTGGATGCTTTGTTATGTTGTGTACATACCAAGGAATTTCCTTGGTAATGGGTATATAGAAAACTGAAATTTTCTTACCAATTAGAGTATGTATTTATAGACCAACATTATTACAAAATGACACAATAGTTACTTAGCAGCAATATAAAGTTGGAATCCAATTTTAATAAAAAAAAAAGTATTTTTTTCTTGCAATTAATTTGCAATATGTATTTGTTTGTGTAAGATTTTTTGACCAAATTTCGTGATCTTCTAAGATTATCTCAAATATCATGTTGAATCAAACTACTCTCTTTGTCTAGATATAATATTTTTTATGCTATAATTTGTCTTAGTATTTTGGCCCTTCTTTTATTTGGCCCCCTTTATATTACAAAAGTATTTCTCTTATAATTTGTAATATATATATAAAAGAAAAAATGTATTATTTTATTCATTATTAATTAGTTTTATAATGAAATTATGAATAGATGTATGTATTTTTTAATATCTTTTTAAGTGAGTCAATTCCTATATATTTCTATGTATGAGGGAGTACTAATATATATTCAAATTTTCAAAGAAGAGAGAATGCTACTCATATATTCATCATTTTTCAAGCAGGTTTAGTAGTTTTTTTTCTTTCAATTTTATAGGGTTGTATGTTTTTTTTCTTTCAACTCAATTATAATAATAAATAAGAGAAAACTAAATTTAGGGTTGCTTTTTCCTAGTTTATATCTAATATTCGAAGACACTAAAATAAGAGTATTTCCAATAAATGCTTTAAAATGACATTTTTTCTAAAATTTGAAGAATCAAAGACCAAAAATACTTATGCTTTAAACCCCTTCTTCATTACATCACCCCTTCTGTACATGTAGAACAAAGTTTAAAGTATCTTTAAATATATTTTTTTCATATTTTTATAAACTTTTCTCTCTTTCTCTCTCCAAATTAATTAATATTTTATTATTTTTTCTTCTTTTTAATCTATTATTTTTTATGATTTTAATTAATAAAAATATTTAAAGATATAATATTAAAATGATGTAAATAAAATATAAAGAATATATTGAATAATGTAAAAGTGCAATGTAAAATATAAAAAATAAGATTTTGGTGATGTATTTGAGGAATGGAGTAGAGATTGTGCTCAGAGTGCTCTTACTCACACTAGTTTCTTTAGCTGATCCTTCAAAATTCATTACAAAAGCCTACATTTTTTTATTTTACATCAACTTCTCTATTTTTTTTCTCTACATCATTTAAATATTATATTTTTAAGGTTTTCATTTATTTCTAATGTTTTTCCTAAATATCAATAATATCATTCTATCTTTTAATATTTACAATATCTACCCATATTATAATATCATATAACTATATTCTATTTTAAATTAATCAAAAATTATAAAGTAAACTAAAATATAAATTAATTCAAAAAATAAGTACAATTTATTTTACAATATTCATATTTTTTCCTTAAATTTTAACTATAAATAACATCATTTCTTTACAAAGGACAATTTAGCTAAATTTGTTTGTTGTGATTACTTTTATCAAATTAATATAATAGTAGAAATAACTTAATGAGAAGATAGTGAAATAAAAAATACAAGTACTTAGGATTTTTTTAAAACAAAACAACCTTAATTTAGGAAAAAATATAAGGGTGTGGTAAAAACCAAAGCACTTAAGATTGACTATGTATTTCCCATAAATGTTCAATAAGATTCGATTGGAGTTGAACATGAAGTGCTTGATCTCGAATCTGATAATGACGTTGAATGAAGTTTACAAACTCATGTGTATGATCATGGGACACAAGCTCTTGGGGTATTTTATCACTTTGTTCATAAACAAAGTCTTCTACTCAAAGATAAGTGTGTCACTCGTCTTCTATGATCATTTTATGCAAAATTATGCATGCCATCATAATATCTTTTAGCGTTTGTGTTGACGCCATTTTTCGTCAACAGTAAATATAGAGCACGTAAACAGTAAATAATTATGGCCTGAAAATACAACAAAACAATGAGGATTTTTTACGTGGTTCAGCAGTTAACTCTGCCTAGTCCATGAGTCTTTGTTATTAGAACTTAGGAAATTTCTGGAAAATTCTTAAGAGATGAATTCTCCAGAGTTTCTCTCAAGATCACAAAAATTCGATCATTTACAAAGGTACAGGACTTCTCTATTTATAGAGGAAGTCTCAGGATACTATCCCCACACGTTTCTGGAAAGTTTTCCTCTACGTTAATAAATTTAATGGCTTTAAAAGCCTGTAACTCCTATATACAAGGAAACGTCCCCTGAAGACCAGGGGGCGTATAACTGACTAATAAATATCCATTTATTATAAGGAAGTTACAACTATAAATATAGACTGCGTCTCTCAAAGTGATTCACCAAGCTATTCGAGGTCAGTAATCAACATCGTCAGCATCATGCCAGTCCAGGACTCTGGGTGACTTTTGAGTTGTATTATTTACTCAAGATCAACTTGGAAAGGGTGAATACCATCGAGGCCGCTTTACCCCGAGCTCACACTCATGCAAGCTCGGACCACTTGATCTGAGGTTACCCGACAATAGACGTACTCCGATATTCTATCTTTCGAGCTTGTAAGGACTTCGAGGCTGCCCATCTTCGAGGTTGGCACCTACTTCAAAGGTTCGGCGCCTAGGTTGCGAACACGTATTCTAGATACTGCGAGCTCACACCTGACGAAACCAGCTTTCGAGATTACAATTCTCAAGGCTCGAAATCTGGGTGTAACAGTTTGTATTATAAAATCATGTTGGTCCGCGTACAATAGCAAATCGAGCTTAAATCACTCCAAAAGTTTGTTCTACATCTTCTTGCTAATTCTTGAGGTGCTAATTCTTGAGGTGCTGCAAAATATTTATTGTGGAGCATGAATTGTTTTAACAAATGTCGACCACGATAAATATACTACACCTTTCTCTAGTTGCATTAAATACCCATTCTACATACTAATTATTTTACCCTCCATTTTATTTTTCTACATGTGAAACCAAGTGTATGTTGTGCAATCAAGCACTCACCAAAACCCATGCAAATGCATGGCAAAGATAAAGCATTCACTCACACAAAGTGTAACGTCCTCCTAAACCAATACGGTTACACTATGTAATTAAAATAGTGCTTAACTCGCTAAATGAACTTAAAACATGTAACTTAAACTAACACCAGGTTTAGGTGCTAAAACATTTCGGTCAAAAGTCAATCATTCCATTAAAAGAGTTTGAGTTCAATACATGGGATCCCAACATAGTTCAAAACTGTTACAGACTCAAAATGAATACAAAAGTCAACCTAAGCGGCAAAATCAGGGTCCAACCCTAGTTCCAACGTACCCTCGGCCGTGGCGGTCGAGCAGGCCTCATTTGTACACCCTGCCCTTGAAACTCTCCAACTCATAGTTGGTCCAACTTTTCTTTTCATTTACCTGCACCATTTAGTACCCATGAGTCGAGGCTCATCAAGAAAACATAATCATGCTCATAAGCAGTAAATCATCATAGTACAAAATCATAAATAACACGTCTAGTAGTAATAACCCTACTCGTGCATGCATTCAATCCAAATAAGTGACTATAGAGCCACACCATGGCTCATTGCCCTATTCTCCAAATAAGAGACTATAGGGCCACATTGGGCCCATTGCCCTGTTCCCTTTATAACCAGTCTTAGGGCTGACCAAGCGTATCTAGCGTTTTATATTTCAGGCGCCCATAGGGTCATTCAAGCGTATACCACGCTTCCGGGTTAGCTTAACCACGTCGATCGACGTTTAGCACTATTGTCGCCCTTGACTCATAAGTCAAGCCTTTAAACCCTTGACTTATAAACTGAGCCTTGTAAATCATCGACTTATAGGTCGAGCCTTGTAAACTCTCAACTTATAAGCCTAGCCTTTTCACTAGATATATCCTTGACTAATAAGCCGAGCTTTTAATCAGATACAGTAGATAGATCCTCTACTTATAAGTCGAGCTTTTCAGTCGAATATAATCGATAAACTCTCGACTTATAAGCTAAGCCTTTCAATCAGATATAATAGATAAATAGTCATTACTTAACACCAGTAAGCACAACACAATCAACATTTTTAATACACATTCTAAGCATAGCCAGAACCATGTTCTACAACTGGGCCAAGCCCTAAACACAAACCGGGTGTCGTATGGCGACCCCGAGTACAGTACTTTCCTCCTGAGCCTAACGGTTCACCCTAGTCACAACCATAACAAGGAATAACTATCAAGAAACGAACTAATAACGGTTCACTCTGTAGTACATTTATTTTTTTGTCATTACTTTTTATTTTATGTATCTTATTTATTCTTGACATTAAATGTAGACTTTTTTATATCACTTTTACATTTATGCATGAAACACAATTGTAAAAGTTGTGCCAAATATATCATTTATAAATTTTTTGTGCTAAATTTAACACTATTTTTGCATATTTCATTGGAGATAGTCTAAGCTGGTATGGTAGGCAACAATTCACCTCGTACTTATGCTTGCAAGCTAATCGCATTGCACAAGCTATGGATCAAGCACAAGTTGTTTGAACAGGTCCATTAATAATTAGTAGTATTTTATAGGCACAATAAATACTATTAATTATTCTATCCAGCAAAAAGGAGATTATATAATTTCTCGATAAAAATAGATATATTTGCGGCAAAAATGTTAAATCTTTCATAATAGTTGTATTTAAAACAATTTTTTTGACGATAATAATACTAAATATTTACTAATAGTTGAACTTAGGTACCAACTAATTTTTTTGATGACAATAATACTAAAGATTTGCTAATAGTTACACATAAACACTCTTTTAATTTTTGCTGATATAGTAATAATACCTTAAATAAGTGTAATATTAATCCAGGCAATTTGTTATACTACAAATAACCATTTTGTTTTACTTGATCCTGGCATTCGGTGCCCAAAAAATGGGCCGTCGAGTCAATTACTCAACTGGACTGATTGATGGCATATTTTTAGATGGGTTGGGCTGTAAGCAATTGGATTGGATTGACTCTGGAGCGGACCAGACCGTTACCAATCCACTCAACAAGGTAGAAAAATGGCCCTCATAATCTACAACTACAAGCCCCACATTGTGTTCATGGCGTGACCAATTTTTATCATATTCATGGCGTCACCAATTATTATTGCTATTTAGTACAATACTATTACTTCTATTGTACGATGATTTGTCAAGCCATTTTTGTGTGCACTGATTCAGGTTTTCACTAAACAGCACTACAGAGCTTTTTTAAACTTTAGAATGGAAAAGTTGAAAAAGTAAGAGAACTAGCTAACGAGGATTGGAAACTTGTATCTCAAACACACACACAATTGATTTCGTTTTTGGAGGGTCCTTTGCAAATTAGGTTGCCATCATTCTTCTAAGAGCTTTCTTAGAGCGAAAGGTGTATAAAAGTGCAACACATTTTCAATGCCCTATATACTCCCAAATGGGATTTTGCCAAGTGTCACAAAAAAATAATAGAGCTAACAAAGATCATAATTCTAGTTCATTAAAAAAAAGCCTCGCTTGACCAACGGGATGGCAACATGTGCCCCATAAGTGAGCGTTTCTTTTGCTTTTTTAATCTTTTCCCGATATATTTAAGTGTTGTTATTTGACACTTTAAAGTGTCTAACATCACATGAGGTGACACTCTATAATTGATTAGCGATACCCCATAATACTTATTAGATTCAAATAAGTAGGATCCGATATTAAATTGCACCAATAATAATATGTTATCTCCTTGTGGTATTAGACACAAGTAGTGTCCCTTAGCAATTCTCTATTAAATTGATAACAAACCAGCCAAGGCGAAGGCACTTTCTATTTCTGATTGGACCCTTCAGTAGTAGATAGAATAGCATCTCAATACCAAAGTCACTATATTTTTTGGGTTCCAATTTGATTGGTGGGGAAAGAAAGTTAATCTTACTATTTTTAATGTATTAAAAGTGTTCGATAAATTGTCCAATTGAATACAAGGAAACAAAAGTTGTTGCCCCAAGTGAGGAAGATAAAGTTTTTATTTTGGGGGGGCCTAGATCAGTTAGTTGGCTATTTTTGAGCATCAAATGATGAATGGTCATTGGACAGTAGAACCCTGTAGTTGGAAGTTGACTGTTGTAACTGTCTCTTATTAGCAAATTTGTATTTCCTTTGACAAAAGTAGAAATTGGAGAATTTTGTTCTCTCCTCCAACATGTTGTTTTCTTTCATATACCTATGAGCACTAAAGTTAAATATTGAGAGTAAGTGGTATTCGAACATAACTTCATTTCAAAAGTATAGTAGTGATGTTTGAGTTTGGGAATCTTGTGAATATATTTATGTAAGTAGTTGTAACTTGCACATATCATTATGTTCCGGAAAGGAAAGATAAAACCTTCGATCTTCTGTCCTCATCGGCAGAAAATTTGGACTCAAAATAGTGCTGTTAAAAAGAGCACCATAACTTCATACACAATATTTGAAACCAATCGTAACTACACGACTTCCTAAGTTTACTTGTTCTATTATTACAATTAATGAAGATTCTAAAACTTGGTATTAGCTTGATCAATTTTCAACACTGGGAAATCGTACAAGTGGGTTTCTTATAGTTCCCACAAAGAAAATGACATGGGAACACTGAACATGGATGGCATGAGAGTCGAATCTTAATGCACTTTGACGCGATCAGCGATGAAGACGTACATTTCCCATTGGTTCTCCACCTTTTCTCTTGAACCTAACTAAGAAGCCTCCAAACTCGAATGCTGCCAAAACAAAAATCAAGTAGGATGATGCTTTTGTAGGGTTCTTATAATTATTTTTTTGACCTGTCAACATGTGAATGGCTTGTACCATCTTTCAGATTTAGAATAAGATACTCGTTTCGTTTGTGGATCCAATTCCAATACCATATCTTTTTAGGTTATGTAATCTTCTAATTATAATTTGTGACATTTAGATTATGCTTAAGGTGCACTTTAACGTTTAAAATAATCCAAGAACACCCCTTTTTAGCATTGCCTAAAGCTAAGTCTATTCTCCAAAAGAAAGTTTCAAATTTTGGTGATAATATAACTTGTAAAATTGTCTCATGAGTCTTCAAAATTTGATAGATCTTTTCATTTCAGGATTTTTAATTAGTGAGGTGACACATGTTTTGAATAAATAGTGTAGTATTCTCAAATATTTTCTTTGTAGGAGAGCTTACTCTAATATTCCTTCACAACACGATAGTTATTTTTGCTCACCTATCTTTAATCAACACTCTAATTCTTATCAAGAACATTAATCTCAAGGCATTATCTTTAGTACCTCGAGTCTAAGGGCATGTATGATCAGACTTTTACTTCTTAGTAAATGGTTTAATATTCTCAAATATTTTCTACGTGGGATATTATACTTTGATATCCCTCCTCAACATGGTAGTTAATTTTGCTCATCAATATTAAATCATCACTCCATTTTTTATCAAGTTAAAATTAAAAATATTAAAATTTAATAAATTTAAAATACATCATAGTTTATAAAAAATGTTGATTTTGTTAGATTTGAAGTAATTTAAACTATTTTTAGTGTAGTGATTTATTTTAAATCTATTAATTTTGAATAAAATAAAGTTTTTTATATTTTGAAATTACACATGTGGCACTAACGTGACCAAGACACATTAGCAAGCAAAGAGACACGTCAGCATGTCGTTAACTACATTGGATGAAAGTCCTACTATGCAACAATGTAAATAGTTTGGGAGAAATTTTTTGATGTCCCAAAAAAATGTGACATGATAATGTATAGGTCTTAGTTCGCGAGCAAAAATCCTAAATAGCCTATATTTATATATTAGTATTAAATGTTAGGGTTTTATCTTATTATTTTATTATTATCTTTAACTGTCAACAATAAAATAAAAAAAGACCATTTTTTTTTGTATATTT
This sequence comes from Humulus lupulus, assembly GCF_963169125.1. Lineage (NCBI taxonomy): Eukaryota > Viridiplantae > Streptophyta > Magnoliopsida > Rosales > Cannabaceae > Humulus > Humulus lupulus. The sequence continues at coordinate 63,311,977 of NC_084800.1, forward strand.
TTAATAAATATCAAATAAATATTAATGAAATATTAATTTTTGCATTAACTTTTATAATTATACATTAGAATATAATATTAAAAATTATATCAAATATATCACAAATATAACATAACTATAAAATATAATCGCGTTTCGCACAGTCTTTTGTAATAATTAAAATATATATATTTTTTAGATTGTATAGTATAATTATTTTTTATCCTACACGTACAACATGCTTCTTTTATGGATACGTGAGGATGTCTTGACCATATATTTTTAATGATGGTGTTCATTGTATAGCAAATCTCTTATAGGTTTTCAAAAAATTCTAAATAATAAATATTACTTTTGCCAATTACCCATTTGGATTATTTATTTTTTAAAATTTATTTTTAGATCTCGTATTTTATCAAAATGTGAAAAATAGAAATAGAAATATCGATTATTTAAACACTATATATTGGCCGATTACCCATCTTGGCACATTATTTTTAAAAATTAACCTTTGGACTATGTATTTGTTCAAAAAGTTAAAAATTATTTATAAAAATCAAATTATATAAATTTATATAATTTATATTTTCTGTAAGAAGGTTCACATCATTTTGAATTTTGTATTTTAGTTGATTATCCACTTGGACCATTTATTTTTAAAAATTAACTTGCGGATCTCATGTTCTGTCAAAATGTTAAAAATAGAAATAAATAGATAGATTATTTGAAACACATATGTATTTTTGTCGATTATCCGTTTAGACCATTTATTATTAAAAATTAACTTTAGAATTACTTGTTTTTATCAAAACTTTAAAAATAAAAATAGATAGATAATTTAGTATTATTATTATATATGGATATTTTTAATTGACTACATATATTATAATTATTATTAAAATAAAAAAGAGAAAATAAATAGATTTTTTTGTTGATTAATTAATAGCCATAAATTAAAAAAAGAGAAAAAATGATGTTTAATATTATAATTTATACATGTTGTTAACATATATTTTTATAAAACTATTTACATTTAAATAAAAAGCATAAATAATATAAATAAACTATTTTTTATGACAATATTTTCTCCATCAATTTGGTATTGGTGGTTATGAATTATCTATCAATTTATTAAGTTTGTTATGAAATTGTTTCATTTTATTTTATTCAATTTTTTTTTAAATGAAAATGATTAAACTTTTTCATGATATCAATAAATAATATATCACTTTAAAAATAAATTATTATAATAATACCAATTTGAATAATTCCGTAATGACTCTATTAATTACTTTGATATTTTTTTATTATTTATCTATCAATGTTATCAAGTTATTAAAAAGAATAATTTTGATTTTAAATATTTAGATAATTTAGATATTATAGTTTTTTAAATTTGAAAAAGAATAATGGAAAAATGTGAAAAATTTAGAAAAAAATTACATTTATTATTATTATTATAACATGTATGATAATTTATTAGTGTAATTACATTTAAAAAATAATGTGTGAAGAATTTTAAATTTTAGATATTTATATATATTTAGATAGTTAGATATTATAGTTTTACAAATTTGAAAAACAAAAAAAAAAGTGAAAAATTCAAAAAAAAAAAATTACATTTATTATGATAACGTGTATGATAATTTATTAATATAATTGCATTTAAAAAATAAAGTGTGAATAGTTTTTAACTTTAAATATTTATAGATAATATTATAGTTTTTTATTTTTTAATTATTAACTAATAATTATAAATTTAAAAAATATAAATTTTTTAAAAAATAAAATAAATTTTTTAAAGTAATTTTAGAGTATCACTTTTTTTTTTAACGCTATCCTTTCAATAAATATATAGATATTTACATCTATCTCAACTATGGTCTAAGTTATCCACTTAAAAATATTTATTTAGAATCTCAAGGGCCAAAAAAAGTAAGTGGTAAAAGTTGCAATTAGCTCGCAAAAAGCCACGCTCCGTGGCGTAAATAGGTACCACCTCGAAGTTGAGTTGTTGTATCTTATCTTGTCTCGAAAAGTTTGCAGTTTCTATGACACTAACACAGTCGCCTTAAAGCAATCTGAGCTCATCATTACTTGCAGATTTTTGATTCAATATTTTTTCTTTCTCTATTTGTAGTCTTGTTGCATCGATGTTTGAACAATTTATTTTCCAAATTGAAGTTTAAAAATTATCTTCCTAAAAATATAATGATTGACCAAATACTTCTTCTAAATGTCCTTAAGATAATAAAACTCCCAAAAATAAGAGACCAAGACAATAATACAGGACTATAACCTAACTGGATATTATTGTGTAAATCTGGCAAACAACACGTATATCAAAATCATCCAATAATACAAAAATAAAATCTCACCCCAACAAATTTATTTTTTGTACAGTAAACCAAATGATATACTACAAATTTACAAATCCATCGTGAATTTCACCATAATTATTATGCCTACCATTTCGTCTTTTTGGATTGACATAGAGCTATAGTATTGTTGACTAAAATTAGTGTTGACGACTATTTTTTTTCTTTTTTAGCTGAGAACTTTAATTATATGGTTGGCGAACTTAACAGTTCCGTGGTAGACCGAAAATGCTTAACATTTTCATGTTGACAATATCGTTGCCAAAAATACACTTTTCATTTTTTCCCCCTTCCCTAAATTAACTTATTATTACGCGTAACGCGTACAAAATTTTACAAATAAATTGTCAGATTTTTCTGGTAAGAAAATAAATGAAAACTAAATAAATTGTCATTTTATGACTCTTCTTCCTATAAAAAGATTCCAAAAAAAAAAAAACAGTTTCGTCCCAACATTTTAATTATAAATGTTTTTTTGTCTCATGTACTTCAATTTTTTTGGGATTTATTTGTGTTGCTTACCTTATTATTAATTTAAGCTAGATATGTAATATTACTTATGTATATACATGTATTGTCTTTTCTGATTTTTAGTTGGCATATCAAATAAAGGATTTTTTTTTCAACTATAAAAATATACTAATATACTTTTAATTATTTTAAGACTAATAGCACTTTTAATGGAGATTTTATAATACATTTTATTTATAATATTTCGCTAAAATTCACAAAAATATCTTATATTAATTTTTTTTATACATAATAACTATGTATAAATTCTAATTAATCTATATCTATATTTATATATTTTTTATATAATATTTTAATATTATTATTTTTTATAAGTTTTCTCTCTTATTTAGTATATATTTATTATTTTTTTCTTTTTTAATTATTTTATTTTAATTAATAAAATATATTTAAAAATATATAATATTTAAATAATCTAAAAAAATATATAAAGAAGCTGAATATTACAATATAAAATTTAAACATAAAACAAAAAAATATATATTTTAAAAAATAAAATAGAAGATCTATTTATCCGGCTAAAGAAAAGGGAAAGAAAAATAACATCTGTGATGGACAAAAGTATAAGGTAAATGGTACTTCGACCCAACGAAAAAATAAATAAAAAATTGGCAAGAATAAACTATAAAGAGTGGCACTTGAGTTTTTTTGTCTACTAGTTAGTAGTAGGTTAAGATAAAATTTGAGAGTAGTTCATAAACATCTAGAAGCTTGGATTGTTGTTAAAGAAACTAAAACTAAGTTAGGTTTAGGTTTTGATAATATTGAAGTTGCAACCTTTTGAAATATCTTTAATATTAGTGGGTGGCCAATGTCTTCATATAATTTTTTTATTGGTTTGGTCGGTCGAATAATAAGTAGAAGAATAAGCTTAGCATTTATGAGAAGGTCCCGTGACACAATGTCCACTCTTTCATAAAGATCCACAGACTAAGCTTTGGAAATCTCTATTTTTCATATAAATAAAAATAGTAAAATAGTTTGGATAAGGGTTGTTGGGTTGTGTTGTGTGAATAATATTATGGTATTAATAAATATTTAAGGAGAAAGAAAAAAACCCAAATGTATCGAGTGGGAAGTCGACACGTGTCTCTGTGGTTGTCGTTTGTTTCATCCTGGTCGTTGAATGAGGAAAAAAAAGGAAAACGACAAAATTATGAGAAACAGTAAATTCAAGTAAACGTTTTTGTCTTTTGGTGCTGTAACGTGAAGACAAGACTGTGGCAGCGACTGGTGAATTAAATTTCTCAAATTATTTTTTACAGTTTATTACGTCCATAATTTTCTTCAGATTTTAAACCCTTTACGTCGTCGTTTCACCTTGGATAAGTTAGGGACCACATATTTAAAACAAATTATTAAGCTATAATAATTGCAAGAAATAAAGTTTGATCTAATCATAACCCTCCAAATACATCAACATTTCAACAACACAAGGTCTTTTTTGAAAATTTCAGCAACATTTTCAAGACTTAGCCATGTTTCTCTTTTTCAGAGAGAAAAAAAGAGAGTAAATTAATGATAAAAGTAGACTCAAAAAAATAAAATAAAAAAAAATTAATGATAAAAGTCGTACAAATGATTTTGCCATATTGATATGATAATATATACTGCTATAGTTAATGAATTTTTTTTTAATGGCTAGATTGAATTGATCTAATAATTATCATTAAAACACATATTAAATTAAATTAATTAATGTAGAGGTTAATATTACATCGAGTTACGTATTATTTAATGGTTTTATTTTTATTTAATGACTGCGATCAATTTAGTATTGTATACAAAAATATTTGATAAATTATGATAACTCACTAATTTTTCAGCCTTTCTTATTGTGAAATAATCATAAAATGCATGACCAAATATGAGGGGAAATAAATCAAATTAATGAAAGAGTTAAAGGACTATAGATGGCCATCACTTCCTATTTTTTTTTTAAAAAATAAAAATTAATATAAGAAATTTTGATTTTTTTTTAATATACATATGTTCTAAAAAATTATATAATTCTTATTGAAAATAAATATGTTCCCCATACAATTTAGTTCCAATTCTGTTATTGTTTCATATGCTTAACATATATGGCAGCATCAACTAAACTTACCATTTTGATTTTCTTAATTTAATCAAAGTATTATAAAAAATAACAACCTAAGTCAATTTTCAATTAACCTTTTTTATTCTATATTAACAACCTAAGTCAAATGCTCATAATTTTAATATTTTTTTTTCATGAAACTATAAATAAATATGGTACTTTATTTGAACTTAGGTTCCAAAATATTATATTTTCTTTAAGCAAAAACACATATTAGATTATTTTTAATAGAGTTTAAAAAATATAGTGCATTGTTATATTTTAACACATCACTTTGATAGTATTTTAAAAGGTATATCAAACTTAGCTGATTTTACACAAAATATATCACAAGTTAAATTTAGGGCGCAACAATACTTTATAATTTTAATTATTATTTATCATATTATAATTAATTATTTGATAATTAATGATTAATTTTACTTTTTTATTTATTTGTGTAACAGTGAAAACGAATTGGAGCCCATAATTTGGATACTAAAAAATATATATTTTAATTTTGTATTGATTTGCATTTGTGTAATTGAATCCAATTATAAATATGAGACGACATAGATCTATTTTGTTGACAAATTTAATACAACTTTTACAAAATTGAGAGAGAAACGAGGAGAGTAGTTATTGCTGTAGAGTTGTAAACCATAAATAACAGTGTTACCATTTAGAGATAAAATAAAGGGAAATTTTAATATGTATGCTTGATAAAAGTTATAATTACAAAAAAATACTAGGCATATTAAAATTTACAAAATAATGCTAATTTTTTGCACATTACCCAAAATGCCATTTTCACTTCTTCCTCATTCTCATTTCTCTCTTCTCTCTTCTCTCTTCCCTCTCTCTCTCTCTTATTTCACTCTCTCTCACCTCACAACACCACCACCACACTAAATATTATATTTCGAACAGATTTTGACATGATTTTTAGGTTTTTTTTGCGATTTTTTTTCAGATCTGAAACTCTGAAATCTGCAAAAAATCGACATTGCTCGATGGTGGTTCGATGGTGCTCGATGCCAGCTCGATGAGACCTTCAAAATCATGATTTTTCATGAAAAAATGACTTTGCTCGATGGTGGTTCGATAGTAGTTCGATAGTGGCTCGATGGTGCTCGATGCCAGCTCGATGAGACCTTCAAAATCATGATTTTTCATGAAAAAATGACTTAGCTCGATGGTGGTTCGATGGTAGCTCGATAGTGGTTCGATAGTGCTCGATGGTGCTCAATGCAATTCTTGTAAGAGACATAATTTTTCACTCGGGTGTCCGTTTGGGGTGATTTTTTTTTTTAATTTTGGGTATTTTTTCAAGATCTACACGTTTGACATGTTAATATGCACATTTGGGAAGTGTAACACTTGTAAAAAATAGAAAAGTGCAAACATACCTCATGTTTAAGACATTTTTTGGTATATTTTTAAGTTTTAAACTTCCCAAATGTGCATATTAACATGTCAAACGTGTAGATCTTGAAAAAATACCCAAAATCAAAAAAAAAATCACCCCAAACGGACACCCGAGTGAAAAATTATGTCTCTTACAAAAATTGCATTGAGCACCATCGAGCCATTATCGAGCTACCATCGAACCACCATCGAGCTAAGTCATTTTTTCATGAAAATCTTGATCTTGAAGGCCCCAGCGAATGGTGGCTCGATGCCAGCTCGATGAGACCTTCAAAATCATGATTTTTCATGAAAAAATGACTTAGCTCGATGATGATTCGATGGTAGCTCGATAGTGGTTCGATAGTGCTCGATGATGCTCGATGCAATTCTTGTAAGAGACATAATTTTTCACTCGGGTGTCCGTTTGGGGTGATTTTTTTTTTGATTTTGGGTATTTTTTCAAGATCTACACGTTTGACATGTTAATATGCACATTTGAGAAGTTTAAAACTTAAAAATATACCAAAAGATGTCTTAAACATGAGGTATGTTTGCACTTTTCTATTTTTTACAAGTGTTACACTTCCCAAATGTGCATATTAACATGTCAAACGTGTAGATCTTGAAAAAATACCCAAAATTAAAAAAAAAATCACCCCAAACGGACACCCGAGTGAAAAATTATGTCTCTTACAAGAATTGCATTGAGCACCATCGAGCACTATCGAACCACTATCGAGCTACCATCGAACCACCATCGAGCTAAGTCATTTTTTCATGAAAAATCATGATTTTGAAGGTCTCATCGAGCTGGCATCGAGCACCATCGAGCCACTATCGAACTACTATCGAACCACCATCGAGCAAAGTCATTTTTTCATGAAAAATCATGATTTTGAAGGTCTCATCGAGCTGGCATCGAGCACCATCGAACCACCATCGAGCAATGTCGATTTTTTGCAGATTTCAGAGTTTCAGATCTGAAAAAAATCGCAAAAAAAACCCAAAAATCATGTCCAAATCTGTTCGAAATATAATATTTAGTGTGGTGGTGGTGTTGTGAGGTGAGAGAGAGTGAAATAAGAGAGAGAGAGAGGGAAGAGAGAAGAGAGAAGAGAGAAGAGAGAAGAGAGAAGAGAGAAATGAGAATGAGGAAGAAGTGAAAAGGGCATTTTGGGTAATGTGCAAAAAATTAGCATTATTTTGTAAATTTTAATATGCCTAGTATTTTTTTTGTAATTATAACTCTTATCAAGCATACATATTAAAATTTCCCTAAAATAAAATAAAGACCTAAATTTCTGACCAATACCAATAGTTCGTGGCATTCAATTCCATAACACCAATATTTATTGCAGAAAGTGAAATTTCCAAGGAAATATGCCACATAATATCCAAATCTTCCTATTTTGATATAAACTATAATATTTTTTTTCTAATATTACTAAAAAGAGATTATTTCGGAGGACAACTTCGTCATGCTATCTATATTAACCAATAACAAACGAAAATAATTAATATATAATTAAAGACGGACAATAAATACTCAAACCAACTTTTATTTATTTATTTATTATTATTATGAATATTTATTTATTTTTATTGAAAATCATGGTAGCAACTAGCTATTATTTTTTAAATAAAATAACTAGCAAGTTGCATGCAATTCACCAAAATTTGACTCAACAAAGAAATCCACTCACACAATCCACTATGCCCCTCCCAAAAAAAGCACCACCAGCCCTAGGCTCTAAAGGGCTCCAAAGGCAACGGTGTAGAAGGCCCGTGACAAAAATATAATAACCAACTCGTAATCGTAACAAAACCAAAAAAAAAAAAAGTCGTTGATAAAAGAAGAAGGAGGAAGATGATAAGCTCGTTTAATATATTTTTATCGGCATTTCACATTATATTAATTCTGGTTAATTTCTTACCCAACAAAAATAATAATTTTGGCTAATTATTATAATCCGATATTTTATAATTAACATATTGAATTTTAATTTTCTAGAAAATAAGTAGTATAAATTAATTAGGAAAAAAATGCAATTTAATAAAAATAAAATAGCTTTAGAAATGATAGTAAAAATTAAAAAATAATAAAATTTTGGGTGCTTTTCCAGTGTAACTCTCACTTTTGAGTGTAAGGTTCATCTTTTTCTTATTTTCGCTAACCGAATAATTTTCAGTATAATTTTTTTTAATTATAGTGTATATTATAGTTATTAAAAGTATTTTATAAATTTGTAAATTTTTTTGAATAATTTATGAAAACATAATTAAAAATATGCACATGTAATAAAATATTTTAAACATATTTTTAATATTGTAAATTATTTAATTTTTTTTTAAAATTTACAAAATTTACAAAATATTCAAAATAGATATAATATATACAAACATAACAAAAAATTACTCCAAAAATCACGAAGATATCATAAAGAAAGATGAGAGGGTATATCAAAACACCCAAAAATAGAGTGCTTTACAATTTTCCTAAAATTTTAACTTCGGTTAACAGAAAGAATTGACTTGCTAAAAAAATAAAATAACTTATTAATAATTAATCAAAATAACAAGTGGGTACTATTAAGTTAGTGGTGAAATATTATATTTTATTGATAAATGCATAGAAATGGGGTTCAGAGTTTCAACGCGTAAAATTATTATTAAATAAAAATATAATAAAAAATTTCGCAGCTAAAAAATAAAAAAAAAAGTAGGTAATTATTTCGTATCATGTATTTTTATAAAGTATTATTTTAGTATCTTGAGTTTATAAATAATATTTATTTGATATTTTATATTTTGAAATCGTACATATTTAGTATATTGTATTTTAAAATTATATATATTTAGTACTTTATATTTTAAAATTATACATATTTAATACCCTAAACTCAAATTTAATTAATAAAATTTTATTAATTTAATCAAATTACAAAATTTTAAAATACCAAATATTTATATTTTTAAAATACTCAGTGTCAACATTATCGAATACAGATGAATACTTTGCAAAACCATACACTACGAAACGAGTAAATTAAAAAAAAAAAAAAAAAAACTTACATTGTCGGTGTACATAAAGTTTGGATAGCCTGCCAAGCTAAGCTTTATTTTTATTTTTAATTATATTTATCCAATATTTTTTTATTGTTATTATTATCTCATAAAAGCAAAGAGTTTCGCTGAAATGAGGAACAAAGGCCTTATCTCTCGTCTCTGGAATTCTCTGGCTCAACTGTTCTGATCCTCAGTTTTTTTTAGAGAGAGAAAGCGGGCTCTAGGTCTAGAGAGAGACTAAGAGAAAAAAAAATGGACCTTGGTGATTCATACAGAGCAATGGAGGTTCAGTACATACGTAGGCACCACAAGCATCAGCCCAGAGAAAACCAGTGTACATCTGCTCTGGTCAAGCACATCAAAGCTCCTGTTCAACTCGTACGTTTCTCTGAACCGTACGATCGCTCGGTCTATGATTTTTCTTTCGATTGTTTTTTGGCTTTTCGCGTACTAGGATAGGTCGAATCATCTGATTGCTTTCTGTTTTGGGGGATTTGAAAAAGGGGGGTTTTCCCCTCGTATTTGACTTTGATCAGTGTTTGAAGATCTGGCAATTCTGCTCGATTTAGTGTGGTTTTCAAACATTTCTTCCCATTTTCTAACTGGGTTTTCTTACTTTTGGTTTATTCTAGATCTGTAAGTATGAGTTTTGGGAATTATTCGGGTATTCGATCTTTGGGGCTTTCTCAAAATGCTTTCTTAGTTGTTAAGTAATGACTATTTTTCCTTTTTTGGTTTATTTTTTTTTTATCTTGAAGTGGGAAGACCTTGAAAGAGTTGGAAACAAGTAAGAGTTTTTTTTCCCAAGTATAACACACCTTTTATGTGTGATCAGAAGGAAAACAAAAGAGTTTATTTAAATTAATTTGTTACTATTTCTCGCAATGAAACAAACAAAGAATTGAAATTGTTGTGGCTGAGATCTAATGGTTGCCTTTTCTCATATCAGGTATGGTCGCTTGTTAGGAGATTTGATCAACCCCAGAAGTACAAGCCGTTTGTTAGTAGATGCATCATGAAGGGGGACCCGGGTATTGGAAGTGTTAGAGAGGTGAATGTTAAATCTGGGCTTCCTGCTACAATAAGCACCGAAAGGTTGGAGCTACTTGACGATGAGCAGCACATTCTCGGCATCAAGATTGTTGGTGGTGATCACAGGCTAAGGGTATAGACTTTTTTCTTCTTATTCTCTACTTGTCACTTCAACCTTTCTTCACTTTTTTTCTTGTATAAATGTGACCTACACTTTTCTAGTGGTGTCCACATGGGGGATTGTTTTGCAACTTACAAATTAAGGTATTTCAGAAGGGAGGGGATAATTTATTACTGAAGTAGTATTGCACTCATGCTTTTTGACATGCATAGGTATATAATTGATATGCAGTGCAAGAAAACTGGTTTAATATCAAGGTAAAAAGGAAGTCATTGATGTTGGAGCCTCTTAACGAGTATTTGAGGCTGTAGTCTGTGATCATAATCATGGGCACTCATCCATTCGTTGATGGGGCCTAAATTTGTAGTCCTGATCATGCTTTTCATGAATGATCTTTAAAGGCTAGACACAAACCAAGGACCGTTAATAGCTGTCATTATTTGCACTGTTTCTTCGAGTTGTTTGATAGAATATGAAATTTACTGATGTCCCCACAAAAAATGTTCAATATATTTCGCATAAATATTCTGTATGAAGGTCTTCTGACCATGTTTTGCCACATATTGCAGAATTACTCTTCAATTGTAACTGTTCATCCTGAGGTTATTGAAGGGAGGCCAGGAACATTGGTTGTAGAATCCTTTGTTGTGGACGTCCCTGAAGGAAACACCAAGGACGAGACATGTTTCTTTGTTGAGGCCTTGATCAGGTGCAACCTTAAATCGTTGGCTGATGTCTCTGAGAGGATGGCTATTCAGGATCAAACCGAACCTATCAACCAATAGTGGATACAGGGGTGGGCACAGGAGCTCATGACTACAGCTAGGCTTTTTGATCTCAGATAGGTAGGACGTCCCTCCAAAATTTTGGAGTTTTGGCTATACTGCTGGATTTTATATTTCTCTTGTGGAGATCCTTCAACTCTCTTTCCATTCCCATCTGCTCTGGCGTTGTCTTCCTCACTGTGAAAAAGTGCTGCTGGGTTTACATCTTTGAGTATCAGATGGATGAGCTTTTGTTCAAATAGGCGATCCGAGAAATGGAAATATGGATTTCTTGTGACTTAATTGTGCTTGGTGCTACCAACCTTGCTATGGCTTTTGATCTGTAAATAGTGTTGGAACTATATGGTACCTAGGAACACTGGGGTTTTCATCTTGTAGGTTGCCGGAGAAATTCACTTGGAGAAGCCACTTCTGTTATGTGTTGTTTGTTTTGTATATACTATACTCTTAATAAATTATTGTAATTGCTTTAATTTTGTTCCACCGTTCGTTTGTTGGATCTCTTATGAATCTTTCCTTTTAAAGGGGCGTTTCACTGAAATATGAAAATTCTAATTTTGTTGCGAGATTGTGATGGTTCTAGAAGGTGCTTGTACTTGTTGAATGGGTTTTTTCTGTTCATTCATTTTAGTGTTGCATATTACTTTTCCACTAGGCTTTTCTAGTGGTGACAGCTCCATTATTTGCCTAATAATAGCACTGGAGAAGTTTGAATTGGGGTAGTATAAACATTGTATTTGCACAATTTGTTTGTCCAGCTGGACTCAGCAAATGCCGCGTGTAGGATTGAACAAGTTGACTACGATGGGAAAAAAACCGAACATATTAAAAGTATTCAAAAGGATAAGATGAAAATGAAACAACAGGTACAATCTTGATATAGGACCAAAATCTAGTTGAATGGCTCAATATTGGAATATGCATACCCTTCTGTCTATTCTATCTCAAGAAATTGAGTCTGAACCTTCTCCTTGAACGTTAGTGGCTCTAGCTTGTTCTAGCTGTATCCTAAACTAGATGCATCTTTCCAAGTCCCTTCTCCATGTGATAAATCAAACGAAGGTGTTATATTCGATGAAGCTATACACGTTGACTGGACCAGATGCGTGAGTTAGCATACTAGTATTTGTTGATTAGCTGTAGCTTATTCTGATTAGTGTGTTGGATCATGTGAAAGTGTTTTGAGCCAACAATTTAGTTCTTCATAGTGTAGTCTTTACAAGAAGGCCATTAGCATAGTGGAGCACTTCTACCAGCAATCATTGCAGGTGCACTTTCCTTCCTTTATATGGTGAAAGCGAAGGCCATCTCTAAGGAAAATCTCACGGTTTCGTATCAAAGACATGTATTTTGCTGCTTCATGACAATCATTGCAAACTCGAGTATTCTTAATAACTCTTATAGGTGCTCCACCTTTTGTCTTCATCAGTCCATAAGTTATGGCCAACTTCTCTGTGTGACTCAGTAGCATCTTCTCCTTCTTTTCCTTCTCTAGTTTCTGGTGTATGCAGTTGATATCAGGGACATAACCCAATTTCTTCATTTCAGAAACCAACTGATATAGCTCGAAGTATACTTTCCCAGCGTCTGGATGGGGTTTTCCTTCTGCAGAGAACATATGAATGGTGTGATCAATTTGTATCCAGCTCCAGACCTGGCTGATTTTCACTCCTCTTTTACTCATCAAGTTTTTAACACGCTCCACATCTTCCCATCTGTTTGACATTGCATACAAGTTCATCATCAAGACATAATTGGCAGAGTTATAGGGTTCTATCTTGAAAAGATTTTTGGCTGCAATCTCAGCAAACTCTAAGTTTCCATGGGTTCGGCAAGATGCAAGAAAAACTCCCCAAATGGAAGCATCTGGTGTCATTGGCATTGTTTCGATAAAATCCCAAGCTTCATCAATATAGCCAACTCTTCCAAGAAGATCTACCAAGCAACAGCAATGCTCAATCGTTGGGTCGATGTTATAATCTTGGCTCATACTATCAAAAAGTTTCCATCCCTCTTTAACCAAACCAGAATTCTTGCAGCCAGAGAGGAGAGCTGTGAAGGTTATAGCATCAGGCTGGACACCTGCATTGCACATTTCATCAAAGAGAGAAATGGCCTCTTTACCAAAACCGTGGATGGAAAATCCCATGATCATGCAATTCCAGGAGGCTAATGTCTTCTTTTGAATTTTCCTGAAAACCCGGAGGGCACTTCCCAAGTTACCTGCCTTAGAGTACATGTCTATAAGAGCTGTGGCTACAAACACATCTTCTATAAAGTCAGTTCGTATGCTGAGTGAGTGTATCTCTTTACCCTTATGTAACAAAGACAGGCCTGCACAAACTCGAAGTAAGATGGATATGGTAGCTGAATTAGGCTTGATACCTTCCTCTTTCATTTCAATAAAATATTTTAGAGCATCCGTATGGTTGTCATTTTGTGAACAACCTGATATCAGAGCAGTCCATGAAACCACATTTGGTGTTAATCCTGAACTCTTGATCCGATCTATTACAGCTCTAGCTTCCTTTTTGCGGCCCCATAATGAATATCCTGAACAAAGACCATTCCATGTTACCAGGTCGGGTTTGACTCCTTCCTGAACCATGCAATTCAAGAGTCCTTCAGCCTCTTCAAAAAGACCCTTGTAAGAATACCCTGTATTCATTGCATTCCAAGAAAATATGGTTCTCTTCTTCATAGCACTAAAAACGGCCTGAGCACGACTTAAGCTATCACTCTTAATATACATGTCCAGCAAAGAAGTTCCTACATATACATCATTGTGAAGTCCATTTCTGATCACAAATCCATGGATTTCTTTCCCAAATTTCAAGGAACCCGATTCAATAACTGATTGAAGAACACTAGTGATGGAGCTTGAATTTGGCTTGAAACCCACACTTTGCATTCTCCGCAAGATGGTGAAAACTACTTCGTATGAGCCATGAAGAGAGTGACCTGACAAAAGACAATTCCAAGTCACGATGTCTGGCTTCATATTGTACCTTTCCATTTCGTTTAGAAGATGCCAAGCATCACTAAAACAACCATATGAAGCGTAGGAGGAGATGATTGAGTTCCATGAAGATAAAGTATAATCTTTCATCGAATCAAAGACAGTTCTTGCTAGTTTAATTCTGTTATTTCTGGAGTACATGGTAATCAGCGAATCACACATTGATAAATTAGATTCTAATGCCCGCCGTAAAATGTAACCATGAATCTGCTTTCCTTCCTCGAGAGCTCCAATCTTTCCACAAGCACGTAGTACTTTTAAAGTTGTACTACTATTTGTTTTTAGAAATGAAAATTGCATACCCCTAAATAGTTTTAAAGCCTTTAACCATCTCTCGTTCTTCAAATTCAGCAAGATCATCTCATTCCATAAGATTCCTTCTCGATCAGACATTTCGCAAAACACTTGCTTGGCACTTTCAATGCCCCAACACGTCCCATAGAAACTGATTAATGCAGACTTCAAATACACATCCGCATCAAAACCACTTTTGATCAAAAAACAATGCATTGCCATACCAAGCCATGAATCCTTCAAACATGCGCAAAGCTTCAAAATTATAGTAAGAACTTCACTATCAAAGGTAACACCCTCACAGTGCAACTCACTAAAAGCCTGAAGAATTTCAACCGGACTACCCCCAAAGCTCCTAAGCTCCTCTAAGAAAGACCTCCACATAAGATAATTTCGTGGACAACCCATTAAAAATACCATGGTTGCGGACTTGAAATCACCGAATTCCAAGTAAGAGGTGATCAAGCTTTTTACCTCAGTGTCCAAATTCTCCTTTTTTAACATTTTTATCATCTGGGCATGTAATACTTTCACTGAACTTAGAGTTTTGAGCTTTCCCACTTCATCCAAAAAGTGAAGATTAGCCAGTGGAGATGGAGGAGAGGAAAAAGAAAGAGGGGTCTCATAAGTGGTGCCTCTGACTCTAACACAGAGAAAATTGAGTGTGTAGCTTCTGGGTGGCTTAGAGACGTGTGGGTTTTGTAGGAAAAGTGGGTTAAGGTTGTGAAATGAGGCCAATTTATCCATGGAGGCTTGATAGTTTCCCAGCAAGGACGAGGTGGTTTGGCTCCAAGATGACAGTTAAAAATAAAGGGCATATATCTCATTGTACTGTAACTTCGGAAAAAGTTTGGAGCTTTGGGATCTTGTGGATAAGGTAAGGTGTATCCTAAACCAAGAGTTATTATGCTAAATCACAAAAGTACAAAATGCTAATGAAAGTCATTTATGTTTTTGGATAGACAATGTCACTCGGTAACTTGTACATGAGACCGTACAACAATCATGAACTCTTTAAATGTATGTTTTTAAAAAAAGCAAGTTTCATTCTTGATAAAGGTAATTGGTGGTAAGTATATTATTTGTGTGCATGTTTTGAATGCTAATATTGTTAATTTTTGGAAGATAATGTTCATTGTTATTATTAATTGATTTTTTTCTTAGTAAAGTAATTTTATCATTATTTTACAAAATGATAAAAAAAAAATTTATATTTACCGATTAATTTTATTATTTATTTATTTACAGTATTTTATACTATGGTCTAGGCTCTAGCTAATAACACAAGTAAAAAGTTTTTGTGACTCTTTTTGTGAGAGTTCGAATCTCTACGTTTTCACTCCATTATTTGAATTAATATTAATATGTTCATGTTCTAGCCTTGTCAGTTAGGCTATATTGTGTCATTATTTTTTGTAGCACTATATTGTGTTATTTTGAGTCACAGTGATTATCTGTATTCTAGCTATATATCTAGTTTTGAATTGAAATATTTTCGCAATGTATCAGAAATATTATTTTATTTGTATCAATATATAAATAAATAAAATAAAAAATATATTTTTATATTAATAACAAAAAAAAAAGATAATACAAATATAATATAAAGGAAACATAAAAATTTTAGCATTTGGCTGTGCTTAATAAATCCAATGCGGATTTTTTTTTCATTTTTCTTTTAAATCCTTTCAATTTTTAAAATATTAATTGTATACATTTATTAATATTGATCAAGTAACAACTTAAAAGCAAACCCTGGATCTACTATCTTAAATAATCGTAATACATACCAACGCAACAGCAGGACAGATGTGCCAAGGCTATCTCGAACCCATTATTACATATATGGTGTTCCACCAACACCAACACTAAAGAATCTTATCACCATATTTTTTTTCTATTACAATCACAATACTAAAAATTACACCAAAAAATATATTCTTTATTATTATATTATTTTTTAATAAAATAGAATATTCTTTTTATTATTATATTATTTTATCGTTTATTTATTTAATTAATCAATTAAGTAAAAATGTCATTATTAATTACATGAAATAAATTATTTTCTTATAGTATAGAGTAAGAATTTTCATATACAAATTAAAATAAATTATATAAAAAATTAATTATGAAATATTTGAAATTTTATTTAGAAAATTAAATTATGTGTATTTATAAATTAAAAAACTCAACATAAAATATAGACCCAAATAATACTCATATATTTATATATATAATATAAATATATTTATCTTTTAAAAAAAATATAAAATATATATAAGAAAAAAAAAACCTTTTGCCGTGTGAACAGTGCACAGCATATATGCCGTGGCACTATTCATAAACGGCTAAATGAGGGTATATTTGAAGTTGGGTTGGAGTTATATATCTACTGTTCACGACATATAATGCCGTATTCCCGTTCGATTGGTGATGGCCTAATAGATGTCGCTTGGGGGAAGGCCACCAGGGGACAGGTCCTATAGTTATTATGCATTATATTTTTAACTTATGTATTATGATTATGTTAGAAAAATGACTCTTATCATAAGTTCCACGAGATTAAAGAAGAACAAGTCCCACAAACCTAAAAGTTGCATGAACCAAATGGACAAACCTCACAATTATTATGAATGTTTTTCTAAATGTTATGTATGAGTTATGATAATGTTATTGTTGACGCTATTTTTTGTCAACTTAAAAATGAAGAACAATTAAACAAAATATCAAAGGAGACAAACAATAAGAGACGATTTTTATGTGGTTCAGTAGTTAAAATCTGCCTAGTCCATGAGTCGGTGTTATTCAATTTTTGGAATTCTCTCAAAGCTTTTCTGGAAGCAATTTTACAGAGTCTTCCCCATACAAATTTCTCAGTCTCCACAAATGAATTGTTCCACGCTATTTATAGAGTGTGTTATACCCAAAAAATAGGAAGGTGCATTCTAGGAGAGTTAAGGGGAATGGTCCTAGGAGACCCCAAGGAGGGTGTGGTCCTAGGAGACCCCAAGGGTGTGTAGGAGGTAAGCCTCCCAAGGTTTTCTAAGTGTTGGCTCGAACGTGTCCAAGGTAAATAGCTAAGGAGGAGGAGTCTCATGCAAGAGAATGGAGACTTAGACTTTCATAAGGAAAGTCTATACAATGTTCGATCGGACATGTTTGGGAGATGCTAAAGGAGGTTGCCTCAATGTTGTCCAAGGTGAGGTTGCCTCAATGTTGTCCAAGGTGAGGTTCCCTCAATGTTGTCCAAGGTGAGGTTCCCTCAATGTTGTCCAAGGTGAGGTTGCCTCAATGTTGTTCAAGGTGAGGTGCCAAGGAGGTTGCCTCGTACCACCTTGGTCCGAGGGGAAGCCAAGGAGATTGGTTCAAGGAGGAACATGGCATGCTAGAGGAGAGTGCATGTTAGAGGATAGAAGTGCATCTCCTACCACCATGTACGTTCAACCCACCAAAAACATGTCCTACCACCATGCATATCCTACCACCATGCATGTTCAACCAGCACTTGCATGGGTAGTGAGTAGGAGGTGGACCAACTAGCTAGAGGAGACTAAGTCAGACACAACTTCAACAACATACGCGGGAATCTCTCGTTCTTCCCACAAATGGGGAGTTTGTTACATTTTGAATTTTGAATGTTTATTTGTAATATAAATGTAATAAATATAATAAAATATCCCTATTATAAGGGAATATCAGTTGAGGATCCCATCTCTATAAATAGAGAGCTGATGGGATGAGAAGGGGGTCTTTTTTGAGCTTCTTCTTTCTAGAGAGATAAAATTG
Organism: Humulus lupulus; assembly: GCF_963169125.1. Taxonomy (NCBI): domain Eukaryota; kingdom Viridiplantae; phylum Streptophyta; class Magnoliopsida; order Rosales; family Cannabaceae; genus Humulus; species Humulus lupulus. Next base: position 63,330,461 of record NC_084800.1, read on the forward strand.
GGTCTGTCTATTCTAGAGAGAGAAAGTGCTGAAATTAGAGAGAATTCTTGTATTTTCACAATTTATACTGAAGAAACTCAGTTGGCATAATCCATCTGATCTTGAGTATAGATTTATAAATCACAACTCTAAGTGGATTAGGCTATTACCGACAATCGGGGCTGAACCACTATAAAAATCTCCTGTGTTCTTTACTTTTCTTGTTTATACCGTTTTTCGTCGTTTTGATTTCTCTTGAAGGCTTGTCATTATTGACGTGCTCACGTCGTTGGCTAAAAACGCAGTCAACAGAGTGGTTTACAGAATATCTCCCCTCACATTTCGGGGAGTTATTATTAAAATCACAAATTAAATATAATTAAATGCATATAATTATACAATACGCATATAAATCCCATGATATTCAGGATTTTACAACAGATTACAACCAATCCCTTATATATAGGGATTTAAAAACAGTAACTATGTTCACACTGGGCTATCGACCTCGAATAATCGAATGCCTCCGAGATTGATCGACCATCATTAGCTCGCTACCTTGATTCACCTTGGTCTTAACAAAAGACTTTGTTCAGATCATCCTTTTTAAGCTCACAATGCTCGAGCTCGAGTCGTCTTATCTGATGGCAAAAATTAAACCAGGAGATTTTTACAAGTGTTGAACCCCTGCCATTGTAACTTGTTGATGCTTGATTGGAATTTCAGTTTTTGACGTATTGGCCGAAATATCCCCTCGAGATCAAACCTTCTATCTCGTCCTTTAATTGCCGACACTCGTCGGTTGTGTGTCCAATGTCTCTATGGAATCTACAGTATTTATTTGAGTCCCTTTTTGCCTTCTGATTGCTCATGGGGTCAGGTCGTCTGAACGGGACCTGGTTTTCATTGGCCAAGTAAATATTCTCCCGAGGCTCATTGAGCTCGGTATACACCTTGTATACGGAGAAGTATTTATCCCCTTTCTTATTTTTACCTCCATCAGCCTCGAGGTTATTCCCTTCGTTCTTCTTCCGTTTAGAAAGGTTATCCCAAGAGGGTTTTGAAGTTATTAGAGTTGCCGAGGTCAAGGCAGAGTTCACGTTTGTCGTTGTAGTTATGGGTGGAGAGGTCAGGTTTAGTGCTAACCTCGCCTCTTCTACATTGACAAATCTCTGGGCCTTTCAATTGAACTTGGTTATTGACTTGATAGGTTTCCTTTGTAAATCTTCCCAAAGGGAACTTCCTGGAAAAATACCCACTCTAACCACCATTAGGTGCCCGCTATCGTCGACATTCCGAGCTCGGGCCACTTCTAGGTTAAACCTCGTGAGGTAACTCTTTAATTACTCATCTTGCTGTTATCGGACATTGGTTAAGGCTGAGGCCTCGAGCCTGATGCCAATAGTTGCTTTAAATTGCTTCTTAAAGTCTCTAGCTAATTGATCCTAGGACGAGATCGAATGTCTTCTAAACTTCTCAAATTAGTTTTTTGCTGGTCCTGTAAGTGTGGCTGGGAACATCATACATCTGAGCTCGTAGCCAACATTGCTGGCTCGCATAATGATGTTGAAGGTACTCAGATGACTATATAGGTCTGAGTTTCCATCAAATGGTGGGACATGGGGTATTCTGAATCCCTGAGGAAACAGAGTGCTGGAGATATGTGGGGCAAAAGACTCGAGCTCCTCATCGGACTCTTCAGCCTTGTCCCTGTTACGCTCGTCTTGCAGGAGCCTGAATGCTCTTTCTAACTGGTCAATCCTTTCCTGGACTAAATCCACTGGGGGTCGAGCTTGGGCCTAAGGGGGCTGGTTATTGTTAATAAAAACTCCAGCTCCCTGTCTTGGTATAGGGTTATACGCTGGCTGTTTACAGCCATTTAGATGGTCACGCAGATTAGAGTTCGGAGGATTATCTCGCCCTCGGTTATGGTTTAGATGATCCCGCAGATCAGGGTGATTCCCTCGATTCCCTGTATGCCTCAGCCCAGTGTTATAAATGCTTACTGTTATCCCCATTTCCTGTCCAGGTTCTGGGCCCTTGCCTCGGCCCGCGTTCTAGGGACCAAATTTGGTATATGGGCCTTACCCAAGGACTACGGACTGGGCCTATGTAGAGTGGTCCGTGACGTTCCTCTGGGTTCATCTTCAGATTGGACGGTCCCGGCCGTGTCCGAAGTGCCCGGACCGTCGCGGCCATCGCGTCCCTGTCCCGGACCTGGAATGGTCCGGGCTCGAAGTAAACGTAGCAGGCCAAAGGTAAACGAACCTGGATCGTTTCTCCCCCAGGCGGCTAGGACACTGAAACCGCCTCATTTCGCGTGAGCTTTGTCCCCCCACTTTTCGTCTGCGGAAAGGGTCACCTCGGATTATCTGCTGGTGTGTCAGGACTGCGCAGCCAAATACTCTGACCGGTCTTGTCCCCTGAATCGGCCTCGTAACTCGAATTGGTTAGAACCAAGGCGCCGTTTTGTCGGGAGAAGGCTTGCGTCTCAGGGCAACTCGTTGGGCCTGAGCTGATTGGAGGTCAGTGTGTTGTTTATCTTTTCTGCTTGGGCCTCCTCTAGGAAGCCCCCTTGTGCACATCCCCCAGACGGGCCCGGGGTGGATCCGGCCCAAACCCGATGTCCCCTTCAATCTATAAATACAAGTTGTAATGCAACGTAAAAGGGAGAGAGGCAGAAACTCTGTTGAGATATAATCAGACCATTCCATTGTAAAAGCGGTTCCTAGCTCTAATACAGATATATATACATAGACTCGTGGACTAAGGCTAGTTAACGCCCCAACCACGTAAAAATCTTGTGTCAATCTTCCATTTTCATTATTATTATCAGTTAATACCCCACTTTAAGATAGTTGCCGAAAATCTCGGTTAACAGTTTGGTGCTTTCATTGAGAGCTGAAGGAAGCTAGCGCCGACGTCAGGCCTTTACTACGATGGTGAACACTCGTAACACCACCTTCGACCCTGCCAACCTGGAACAGGGCAACGGAGACCCACTGCCTTCTCAGCGCATCCCTCAAAACCTGCCTGAAGACGTGCCTCCCCAGACGAGTCGCAAGACTACGAGGGTGAGACAGAGTACGAAGTAGGAAACGAAGAAGAGTACTATGAGGAGGAGAATGAGGGGGAGTATCATGATGAAGCCACGGATCCCGAGGTCCCTCGCGACGATCAGCAAGACCCGGAGGTGACTAGACTGAGGCAGCAGATCCTGGATCAGGAAGCCAGGATGGCTGAGCAGGCGGAGGCACACCGCTGGGTGCAAGAGTCTCTCCAGGCCCTGCAAGCACTGATGGCCGCGCAGGGCCCGGCGGCCAACCCCGCGGTTGGCCTGCACCCAGAAACGCAACAACCCGCTCCCCAAGCGCAAATCGGGGGCCCCAGGGGGGTTAGCCCGATCCGTTTCCCAGAGCCTCCCCCCGACACGGCTCCGAAAGTCCCGGACAGGGAGCGACGGACGACTCGGAAAAAGACTACCCCCGTCAGTAAAGCCGGGGCACGTTCGCGGCCGTTACCTAGGAAAGAGAAGGTGCGCCCTGTCCCAGGACGAGGCCACCCAATTGATCCGCAGGGGGTACGGCCGCAGGACAGTCAGCCCCGGCCCGCCCCAAGGGCGAACGGGAGGGAAAAGTCTTTGCACCCGAGTGCCTCGGTCAACAAGAACCATCGGGAACGATCCCGCCGCGAGGATCGTGACGCTCTCAGCTCCGGGGACGACACTTCCCGGGTAGATTTACGTGACGGACTGAATGTCCGAAAAGAGCGGGCCCGCAAGCAAAAAATCCTTCCTCGGAACGGCGACCTCAGGAACGACATAAACGACAGGCGCAACGAGAAAACCACCCTGGGGGATAGCGCGGCCAGGCAGCTCATGGAGCAAATGACAGCATTAAAAAAGGTCACCGACCGCTTGGTCCGCAAGCAAGAGGGCGCGGACACTGACTCTGACGAAGAGGACAAGGAGCCGTGCGCGAGACATATCCTAGACGCCGTGTTGCCCAAGGGGTTCAAGATGCCAAGTCTCGCCGCCTACACTGGAAGCACGGACCCTAGGGATCATCTGTCCCGGTACAACCGACTCATGACCGTGGCTCACGTCAGCGACAACGGCAAATGCCTCTGCTTCTCCATCACGTTGGGCGGTCCCGCCGAAGAGTGGTGGAAAAGGCTTAAACCGGGGTCCATCCAAACATGGTCCGGGCTACAGTCGGCTTTTCGGAAGCAATTCGTGGCCGCCATGAGGATGGACATGCAAATCAGTGCCCTCGCCAATATTAAGCAAATGCCCGCAGAAACATTGAGGGCCTACATCCAGCGTTTCACTGAAGAAGCCTCCAAGACAAAGGTCGACGACGGATAGCGCCTGGTGGCACTACAGTCTGGAATCCGGGCCGGGTCCCCGCTCTGGGACGACATGCAGCGCAATAAAGCCGCCACCCTAGAAGAATTTATTAGGAGGGCCCAAGGATTCATCAACTGGGAGGAGGCCCAGATCCAGGCCTTCGGATGGCCCTCGGCTCCTCATCCAGCCCCTCAGACGATTCCAGGAGGTGCGGGACATTTCCCCGCGCATTCCTACGCATCGCCCCCCTTCGTCCCGGGGGCGGTTGTCGCGCCCGGCATTAGTTACACGCCTGCGGTGTACGGTTCTGCCGCTTCGGGATACGCCCCGGCCCACTCAACGCCCTTCTCCGGGTATGGTGTCGCGCCAACAGGGCACAGCATGGCCCCCGTCGTGGCCCAGCAATCGCAGACCGGGGTAACCGAGGCAAGCGTGAATCCCTCCCGGAGTAAGCGGGTTGGCAAAGGCCAGAACCGGCCGGAGTCGGCCAAAAAAGGGAAGAGGGGCTATGAGCCCCAATACTCAGAATACACTAACTTGGTGGATTCCCGGGAAAACATCTACCTGGCTACAGAAAGAGCGGTCCATTACCGGAAACCTAGCCCCATGTTTAGGGGGGGGGGGGGAGGAACCCCAGAGACACCAGCAAACGGTGCGCCTATCACAAAGATGTGGGCCACACCACCGACGAGTGTCGGTAGCTCAAAGATGAAATTGAAAACCTCATCAAGCTGGGACACCTCCATCAGTGGGTAAGGATGCCCATAGGCGTCCCGGGCATGACAGCAAATCCCAGGCAGTCTGCGGCGCCGGCAACGACTCGTGCATACCCGCCCCAGGGAGGGTATGCGCAAGGGCTCCTGGCACAGACCCCTCAGGGGGCCGTCGCCACGCAGGCCCCCGGTCCTGGGATGCCCTATCCTTCCGGGGTAGCGCCCCCTCGAGTGGACGGGCATGTGTCGACCATATCAGGCGGACCCCACCTAGGAGGCCCTTCGAAGAATGATCAAAAGCGCTATCTGAGCGAGCTGGACCATGACCAAGAAGTTTGCGCCCTTGTCCAGGCCCCTGCTCAGCGCCCCAAACTGATGAACCTCCCCATCACGTTCACGGAAGACGACGCCCGTAACGTCCATTTCCCACACCACGACCCACTGGTCATAGATGCTCAAATTGCCAACAAGATGGTGTCCCGAGTGTTGGTGGATGACGGAAGCTCCGTCAACTTATTGTTCAAACCCGCCTTTGCCACCATTGGCCTGACGGAGGCTGATCTGGCGTCCTGCCCGACCCATATCTACGGTTTCAATGGGGATGCGATCCTCCCCATGGGAAAAGTCCAGCTGCCCGTAACTCTGGGGGGCGAGTTGCAGCACTCGTTCAAGTTCTGCACCTTTGTGGTGGTGGATTGCCCGACCGCTTACAACGTTATCTTTGGTCGGCCTGCCCTGGTCGAATTTGGGGCCATCACCTCCATCCGCCATCTGTGCATGAAGTTCCCGTGCAGCAACGGGGGGTAGGAATGGTCCGCGGAGACCAGAAAAGTGCACGGAAATGTTACCATATCTCTGCTCGTCCCGTCTGCATGGTCCGGGATGAGCCCGTCGATCCGAGATTCCGCCCGGCCGAACAAGCTGACTAGGACGAGGACGACCTGGACCCACGATCGGGAGATGAGCGCTCCCTTGAGCCGATGGACGAAGTAGAAGAGGTGTGCATCAGCGACTCCGACCCTGCCAGGGTCGTCCAAGTGGGAAAGAACCTGCCGGGAGACATTCGGGCCGCCATTATCACCCAGGTCAAGGAAAACCAAGACCTCCTAGCATGGTCACACTCCGATATGACCGGGATCGACCACAATATTATATGTCACGCGTTAAGTATTGACCCAAACGCGACCCCGGTCCGCCAGAAGCGCAGACCTTTGGGGACGGAGAGGGCCGAGGCCCTGAAACTGGAGGTGGAGAAGCTGTCTTCCATTAACTTCATCCGCGAAGCCGTGTACCCCGTATGGCTGGCCAACCCGGCCTTGGTGCCGAAGCATAACGGGACATGGAGGACCTGCATCGACTTCACGGACCTCAACAAAGCGTGTCCGAAGGACTGTTTCCCGCTCCCCAGGATAGACCAAATGGTGGATGCTACGTCCGGTTACGAGATCTTGAGTTTCATGGACGCCTACTCGGGCTACAACCAGATCTCCATGCACGTGGCAGATCAGAAGCACACCAGTTTCCAAACTGACAAGGGCATCTACTGCTATGTCGTCATGCCGTTCGGACTCAAGAACGCCGGAGCAACCTACCAGAGGCTCGTCAATCGAATGTTTAGAGCCTTTGTACTTATACCTGGCCGTAACCGAGCACGCCATCAGCGCCGCGTTGGTGCGCGAAGAGGAAAGGACTCAACTCCCGGTGTACTACGTGAGCAAGCGATTACTAGACGCCGAATCTAGATACCCACTAATCGAAAAACTGACTTTCTGCCTGCTGACGGCATCCCGGAAGCTTCGACCTTACTTCCAAGCCCACACGATAAAGGTCTTAACCAACCACCCCCTGCGACAGGTGTTGCAGAAACCTGAGGCGTCGGGGAGACTCCTGAAATGGGCAATGGAGCTGAGCCAATTTGATATATCTTACGTACCCCGGGTATCCATTAAGGGACAGGCCCTGGCCGACTTCATCGTCGAATGTTCCGGGGTCATCCCAGAAGAGAGTACCCCCGCGGCCTGCAGTTCTCCCGTTTGGAAAGTCTTCGTGGACGGAGCATCGAACGAAACGGGGCCGGTGCCGGGATCATCCTGGTCTCCCCGCAGGGGCATCAGCTACAAAACGCCCTCCGTTTCCAGTTCAAAGCGTCGAACAACGAGGCGGAGCACGAGGCCGTCATAGCCGGCTTGCATCTGGCCCGAGAAGTAGGGGCGGCGAACCTCGAAATATACAGCGATTCTCAGCTGGTATTCAGACAAATCTCGGGGGAGTATCAGACCAAGGGGGAGCGAATGGCAGCATACGTAACCCAAACGAGGGAGATGCTCCAAGCGTTCACGGCGCATTCCATCCGCCAGATACCCCGGGAGAAGAACGTCTTCGCGGACACATTAGCAAAGCTAGCAACCAACGCAGAGTCCGAGTTGGCCGGGCTGGTCCCCGTCAACCATCTCCCCGTCCCAAGCATCGGGACTCCGACCGTCCATGTCGTCGATCACTCCAATTCATGGATGGGGCCACTGATCCGCTACCTCTCCACCGGGGAGGTTCCGAACGAGCGAGCCGCGGCCAGGAAGCTTCTGTACCAGGCCCACCGATACGTCATGATGGACGGGAAACTTTATCGCCGGGGACTGTCTATGCCTTACCTCAGGTGCGTCTCCGGGACTGAGCTGGGCGCCATCATGCATGAGGTCCACGAAGGCTTCTGCGGAGATCACACAGCCGGACCCAGTTTATCCAAGAAAATTTTGCGCCAAGGATACTTCTGGCCCACCATGAAGCGGGACTGCATAGACTACGTCCGCAAGTGCGAACAGTGCCAGAGGTACGCGAAGATCCCTCGGGCCCCCCCAACAGAGATAACCTTGATGAACAGTCCCTGGCCCTTTGCAGTGTGGGGGATCGATCTCGTGGGATCCCTCCCAACCGGGAAGGGAGGGGTGAAGTATGCCATTGTGGCGGTAGACTATTTCACGAAATGGGTTGAGGCGGAGCCTATGAAAACGATCACGTCCAAGAAGGCCTTAGATTTCGTCGTTAACAACATAGTGTGTCGGTATGGCCTCCCCTACAAAATCGTGTCCGACAACGGGAAACAATTTGACAGCCTCCACTTCACGGACTTCTGCGAGAGGCACGGTATAGTGAAGAGTTTCTCCGCCGTGGCCAGGCCTCAGGCAAACGGACAGGCCGAAGCCGTGAACAAAATCCTAAAAGGGACCCTGAAGAAAAAGCTCCAGGCCTGCAAGGGCAAGTGGCCCGAAGAGCTCCCCCGCGTGTTGTGGGCCTACCGGACGACCGAACGGACATCAACCAGGCATACCCCATACTCAATGGTGTACGGATGCGAAGCCGTCATCCCAATTGAAACAACCATCCCGTCCCATCGTCGCGACACATATGATCCCGCCCAGAACCACGCCTTGCTCCAGGAATCTCTAGACCTTATCGAGGAGATCCGGGAAGAGTCGCAAGTGCAGTTGAAGATGTACCAGGGCAAGATCGCTCGGCATTTCAACTCAAGAGTCAAGAGCCGTAAATTTGAAGCCGGCGAGCTGGTCCTGCGGAGGGTCTTCCCTGCCACACAGGATCCCGGAGTAGGAGTTCTGGGCCCGAATTGGGAAGGGCCGTATGAGGTTCAGCAAGAGATCTGCCCCGGAACATACCGATTGAAGCGACTCGATGGCTCCGAGGTTCCACGCGCCTGGAACGCAGAACACCTCCGTAAATACTACCAGTAGCCCAAGGGCTCGTCCCAGTTTAATGTTTACGCTGTAACATGTACGCCTCAGGGCTAATTCCCTTTTCTGAACAATGAAAATGACGTGTGCAAAACGTCATAAAGGGCTTTTATTTCCACGCAAATGTGTGCCTCAGGGCAAGTTCCCTCTTGAACTCCTTTCTCAAGTGACCCCAGACCAGTCTCCGCTCACTTGCGGGGGGTGTCATCCCAGGCACAAAAATAAAAATAGGACCGAGCCCAAGGCCGGTCCCACCCCGGACGAACGACGTCCGGGGGTACAAATAAAAGAGGACCGAGCCCAAGGTCGGTCCCACCCCGGACGGACGACGTCCGGGAGTATAAAAATAAGAGGACCGAGCCCAAGGCCGGTCCCACCCCGGACGGACGACGTCCGGGAGTATAAAAAAAAAGAGGACCGAGCCCAAGGCCGGTCCCACCCCGGACGAACGACGTCCGGGGGTACAAATAAAAGAGGACCGAGCCCAAGGCCGGTCCCATCCCGGACGAACGATGTCCGGGAGTATAAAAATAATAAGAGGACCGAGCCCAAGGCCGGTCCCACCCTGGACGAACGATGTTCGGGAGTATAAAAATAATAAGAGGACCGAGCCCAAGGCCGGTCCCACCCCGGACGAACGACGTCCCGGGGTACAAATAAAAGAGGACCGAGCCCAAGGCCGGTCCCATCCCGGACGATCGATGTCCGGGAGTATAAAAATAATAAGAGGACCGAGCCCAAGGCCGGTCCCACCCCGGACGAACGACGTCTGGGGGTACAAATAAAAGAGGACCGAGCCCAAGGCCGGTCCCACCCCGGACGAACGACGTCCAGGGGTACAAATAAAAGAGGACCGAGCCCAAGGCCAGTCCCACCCCGGACGAACGACTTCCGGGGGTACAAATAAAAGAGGACCGAGCCCTAGGCCGGTCCCACCCCGGACGAACGACGTCTGGGGGTACAAATAAAAGAGGACCGAGCCCAAGGCCGGTCCCACCCCGGACGAACGACGTCCGGGGGTACAAATAAAAGAGGACCGAGCCCTAGGCCGGTCCCACCCCGGACGAACGACGTCCGGGGGTACAAATAAAAGAGGACCGAGCCCAAGGCCGGTCCCACCCCGGACGGACGACGTCCGGGAGTATAAAAATAAGAGGACCGAGCCCAAGAGCCGGTCCCACCCCGAACGAACTACGCCCGGGGGTATAGAAGTAAAAGGAGCCCAAGGCTGGTCCCACCCGGACGAGCACCGTCCGGGGGTATAAATTATGTCCGACCCGGACGTGTTGATCCTCGGAGCACAGAAGCATCAGGTCAACCCCGGAACAAACCCAGGACCTAAAATTCCAGGGAAAGCACACTCCGGGTTAAACAAAGTCCCAAGGGCCCCGAACAGAGCAAAGACTAGTCGTTGGGTCCAGTCCCGGCCGTTGGAACCGGGACAAAACCCCCTGCAATCAGTTAGTCGCGACATCAACTTCTTACTGAATGGTGAAAGGTGAAATCTTTTAAAAACCAAAGGAAGAAGCAGTGTTTGAAATTAAATTACAAGCTAAACTAATTAACAAAAAGAACGAGGCCGAGACAAGGGCCTACAGCGCGTCCGCCCGGAGGTCCGCATCCTCCCTCTCCTTGGCCTCGTACTCGGCACGCTTCGAGTCGGGATCGGGGAAGATAAGGAGGTTCATGTTCTTGTCCTTGCACCAGGCCATATAAATGGCCTCGTTAAAGGTGACATCCACTAAGTTGTCGGCCTCCTTCTTCTCCCGACGGGTGGTGTCGTGTGCCGCCTTCTCCTGAAGAAGGGAGTCACCCAGCTCAAGGACACGGGCTTTCAGGATCCGGATCTCCTCCTTGTCCAGGACGGACTGTGTCGCAGCCGTCTCCAAGAGAGTCGCCCTTTCGTCAGTAACCTTTGTCGTCTGGGACAACTCCTCTTCCACCCCGGTCTTGGCACGGCTAATTTCCTCGCGCTCCGCCTTCGCGCGGGCCAGCTCTTCTTGGAGGCGAGCTGTCTCCTTGCTGAGATTTTCCTTGACGGTCTCCCTCTGGTTCACGGCCGCCTCTATTTCCAGCTTGGCCGTCTCCATCTTGAGGGCAAGCTCGGCCATCAAATCGGCACTCCTTTGAGATAACAAGGCAACCTGGGGCAAACGAAAGTTAGAAAAAGAAGTCACCACCAACGAATGACTAAAGGACGTGAGTTGAAAATTACCGCGGTAGCTTGGTGGCGGAGAGCCTGAGAGATGAACAGCCCGTCCGGATTGGCTATCGTGGCGTACCTCTTCAACTGGAGGTTAGACATAGTGCTCCCGACCTGATCGAGCAGATCAGCGACCATGGGGGCAATGTCCTGGCCCAGCTTGGGGCGGAAGCCCATCTCAGCAGCTAGCCGATCCACGATCGGCTGAGGAGCGCTGAACTCGGCGGGACGATCCGAAAACTCGACCTGGCCACGGATCATCAGGGCCTTGTAAGCGTCGTCTCTCCAGCATCGGCCGCTCTCCCAGGTCCGGTTGACCAGCCGGGACTTCTCGTCCCGCAGAGCAGACTCCCCCTCCTCGAGAAGGGTTGGGCGGAGAGGAAGGACAGGCGGAGCAGGGATCTCCTTCGCGGTTAGCCTACTCTCCCCGTGTGACTCCTCGGCTGTCTCTGACAACGTCGTCCGAGGCCTCTTCCCGAGTTTGCCCTCCCGGGCATCATCTCCGGGGCCTCTCTTCCCAGAGCTCCGGCTTGCGACTCCGCCCGTTTCCAAATCAATTACCGGGGGGCTGGTCCGGAGACCGTCTGCGGCCGGCTCCACGGCCCGGAATGGTACCACGGCCAATGCCTCACCTGGACCGGGCGTTGTCCCGGATCTTTCGCTGGTCGGGGGGAGCTCCGCGCCGGCCGCGACATTTGACCTCCTGGCCGCCTTCAAGGTTGACCTTTCCTTGATGAGCCTCCTCATCTCGCTGGCCGAGTCAGACATGTTGGAGTCCTCTGCAAAAATACAGGAAAACGGGTTAGCACAATAAGCCTAGCGGGAAAGCACAACAAAAAAATGTACAGCTCGGGACAAACCCTTGTCTAGGCCCCGGGCGAGACCCAATTCCCCTAGAGCAAATGAGTGTATCCGGTCTCCTACGTCGTCCTGGGTTAGGAACCCCCCGTACTGGAGGAACCCGGACAGGAACATTAGGGTTTCTGATCCTACAGGGACGGGAGATGAAGGCCTCATCCCCCCATGAGCCCCAAACGCGGGGCCCGGCGGCTCTAGCCTATCCCTAGCCAAGTCCCCAACTTGAGGGGCGTAAGTTAAGACTAAAGGGGAGTTACCTCGCCCCGATACGCTAGCCCCGGGAGTCCCGATGTTTGGCAGGGCATCTTCGAAAAGCTCCTCCAGCTCCTCCGACGTGGCCTCTTTCGCCGGAAGTTGTTTCTTCTTACGCTGAGCCGCGGTGGCCTGCGCTGCTCTCACCACCTCGGCGATGTGGTCAAGGGCTAGTTGCTCCCGGACCTTGACGTTCCTCTCAAATGGGAGGCCCCGGTGGCTAGGGACAACAATGGTCTGGGAGGCCGCGAGCAACCCTATTAGCCGGAGATTTCTGTCATTGACGTAACTCCCGACGTCCAGCTCCTCCGCGGTCAGCTTGGCGTAAAACCTCCTCCTCTCCAGGAGAAAGGCGGTGAGGGGGGTTTGAATGAAGGGACCTGCAACCCGGGAGATAGGATGAGAGATGGAAAGCGTAAGATGAGTAAAACCGAGGGTCCGGAGAACTACTTACCCACTCGCTGGAAATCCAGCAGCAGCGTGGGATTCTTGTCAATAAGGAACCCGAATGTCATAAACCAGTAATGCCTGACATCCGGGGGGTGCTTCCAGGTGCTGGTAGGAGCCGGGTAGCCACTCCGCGGCTGCAGCTTGTAGAAGCCGTCCAGGTTCTTGTCTTTGACGCTGACCTGCGGCACCAACTTATAGAAGTACAAGACTTCCGCCGGGGTAGGGTCCGTGATCTCTTTCGCGGCATAGAAGACCTTCCACCCGGCGAGCAGGCGATACGCCTGTGGCAGTAGTTGGAATGGTGCGATCCCCACATACGTCAGGAATCGCACGAAATATTCATGAAGCGGAAGTGTAGCCCCCACGCTGATGTGGCCGGCGCTCCAGGCCCCGAATCCATCCACGGACGTATGCGCCCGCTCCTCTAACCTGGCCATACGGTTGTGGAATAGGCCCGGAGTCGATTCGATGCCCAGCCGTGTCTCCAGGAGCAGCATCATCTGGTAGTTCCGGAACAGGTTGGGCGTTACGTCCATCTCCCACCTGTTGCCCTTGGGCGTCCCGGAGCCGGGAGCGACTACAGGAGCCCTATTGACCTCCTCGTCAGAGTGAATTGTGACGCCCGTGGCCATGATTGACGATCTGGGGACAAAGAAAGAAAGACCAAGCAGTCAGTACCTAAACCCAAAAGAGTCGGTCGAGGTACAGGGAGTCTCCTAAGGACTGCTTGGAGTCTCGTCGGATCAGGTCCGGGACCCCGAAAAGCCCCGGGACCTTGATCGGGAGGAGAAGCTACTAAGACCCATCCCTTGTCCGGGGAGCAGCCTAAAAGGTGCAACCCAAACCAGACTGCCTTCCTAGCAGAGTCTAAAACACTGAAACTAGGTGCGTGCGCCTAGAGAGCCTAGATTCACAAAGTTGGCAATAGGATGAATAAATACTTACTGTGTGATGCCGACGGTTGAGGCTGGCAGTTGTCCGATCGCAAGGACGACAGGACCTCGTTCTTGAAGTGGCATAGCCGGTGCAGCAGTTCATCGACGGGGTAAGTCCGAGAGGCGCCGTCGGGTTGCAGGACGAGGGTTGAGGCCCTGGGGAACAGGCGGTGGCGCAGCACTAGTAGACGGCGAAGTAGTTCGTCGGCGAGGTCGGACATGCAAAGCTCTAGCGAGCGCTCTGGTTTTTCTTTTTCTTGAGCTGTTTCAGAAGTGGAAAAGTGTCGAAGGTTTGTAGTCTGAGGCTTTATATCAGCCCCCGAATCCTGGCCCCCGATCCAACGGTCAGACGCCTCTTCATCCGACGACCAAAGATCGCGCAGAGGACATTTATGAGCCCTTTCTGGTTTGGATCCTCAGCACCTCCAATCCGACGGCCCAGAAGCGGCGGATGCCAAAGGACGCCCCATCCTACGGTCCACCCCGTTCTAAGGAAATTAATGATGACACTCCCCGTGCGGATGGGATGCCTCGTGACGTGCGCTGACACCCTAACCTAGGCCTAGCGGACTCTAGGAAGCCTAGGCGACTCTTCGAGGCCCTTCCAGCAATTACGTGGCGCCACGTGTGTCACTACTCTGGACGCGGGCCAAGGGTGAACGTCCCTGGAATACAGTTAGTGGTCCGGGCTGGGTAACCTGCCACGGCCTTCCCGCTGAGCCTCCTGGCCCTGACAGAAATTGGGGAGGCAACTTGGCAAGAACCGCGAGGGTGGTGCAACCCTCCCCCCGGCTGCCCCGGGCGAAGGCTTGGGGGGTAAATGTTATCCCCATTTCCTGTCCAGGTTCTGGGCCTTTGCCCCGGCCCGCGTTCTGGGGACCAAATTTGGTATATGGGCCTTACCCAAGGACTACGGACTGGGCCAATGTAGAGTGGTCCGTGACGTTCCTCCGGGTTCATCTTCAGATTGGACGGTCCCGGCCGTGTCCGAAGTGCCCGGACCGTCGCGGCCATCGCGTCCCTGTCCCGGACCTGGAATGGTCCGGGCTCAAAGTAAACGTAGCAGGCCAAAGGTAAACGAACCTGGATCGTTTCTCCCCCAGGCAGCCAGGACACTGAAACCGCCTCATTTCGCGTGAGCTTTGTCCCCCCACTTTTCGTCTGCGGAAAGGGTCACCTCGGGATTATCTGCTGGTGTGTCAGGACTGCGCAGCCAAATACTCTGACCGGTCTTGTCCCCTGAATCGGCCTCGTAACTCGAATTGCTCAGAACCAAGGCGCCGTTTTGTCGGGAGAAGGCTTGCGTCTCAGGGCAACTCGTTGGGCCTGAGCTGATTGGAGGTCAGTGTGTTGTTTATCTTTTCTGCTTGGGCCTCCTCTAGGAAGCCCCCTTGTGCACATCCCCCAGACGGGCCCGGGGTGGATCTAGCCCAAAACCGATGTCCCCTTCAATCTATAAATACAAGTTGTAATGCAACGTAAAAGGGAGAGAGGCAGAAACTCTGTTGAGATATAATCAGACCATTCCATTGTAAAAGCGGTTCCTAGCTCTAATACAGATATATATATATACATAGACTCGTGGACTAAGGCTAGTTAACGCCCCAACCACGTAAAAATCTTGTGTCAATCTTCCATTTTCATTATTATTATCAGTTAATACCCCACTTTAAGATAGTTGCCGAAAATCTCGGTTAACACTTACAGACCGAGTGTAGTCCGAGCTTTCGCTTACGTAACTTGTAGCCTTCTTTGGAGGTGTGGCTTGATGATTACGAGGTGAGTCCCCTGCTGGCCTTCTTGTTCCAGTAGTTTGTGATCTTGACATTTGGCTTCCCGAAGGCTGAGGAGCTCTACGATCTCGGGTAGCCTCCCTTTCGTTCCCCTGTTCAGGCCTGGCCTGTCGGTTTCCATCTCGACTGCCACTACGAGATGGCCTCCATGGTGCAGGTCGTGGGACCTCTCGGACTGGCGAGGGGTGTCTTATTGGTGATGGAAAATGCCTTATGGATGACGGTGACTGTCTCCCATTATCGGGCCTAGATGACCTAGAATTCGCCCGGACAAGCTCCAGGTTTTTTCTTGTAGTATTAGGATTCACGTTCCGAGCCACTAGAGGGGCTTGGTTATTACCCGTTCCTGTAGGCAATTCTGCAGTCGGGTTGACAGTGGCCTTAGCCCGGGTACTCCTCCAGGGCCTTGGCTGATTCGGCTGCGATGCTTGTTCTGCCCTCCTGGCAGCCGTGCTCCCGTGGGGGCATCCTCTAGGCCTCCGGGGAGGTGCCTGGGCGTCAGCTGCCTGTCTGGCTAATTCTTCATTGCGTTTTGTCGCCTCTGCCAATTGTTTGTGCAATTGACGATTTTCAAGTTCCACGATAGGAACATATCTTTCAGGGTGTTATATTATTTTATAATATAATGTAATATTATATTATTTTATAATATAATGTTTTAGATTAAATAAATGTGACATAGAGTGTCACATATTGTAACATATAAGAGTTACATTTTTTTGGATATATGTGAAATGTCCAAACATGTAACATATTTGGTGTTACAAATTCATCACAAATTTGTAACTCTTAAATATCACCCATTATTGTGTAGATTTGTTGTTACACAATATTGAGATGAATTTCTTAAAGCCATATGAGAAATGGCTGATAGAGATGTGATTTTAACTCCCATATTGTGTATGGAAGTTACAAAATCAAGTGGGAATAAATTGGAACGTTTTGGAAAAAACTTAAAAAATTGGTTGCTGAAACTGACCAAGGGCCGCGGCGCTAGTGGCTGACAGATTCATACTAAGTCGGTTTTTATCCAATTTTGAACGTTTCCAACAGCCAAGTAACTCCCAAATCTCTATTTTAATTCCATAAAACACCCAATTTATCATTGGTAACAGCCATGGGGGTTGGTGGAATTTGAAATTCAAAGAGTGTTTCTAAACTCTATAAATAGGAGCCTAATGCTCACTTGTAAGACACACCATTTCTATCCACTAGAGCACTTGGCTAGAAACACCTTGAGGCTTGATTATTCCAGAAAACATTTCCAAAATCTGTGAGAGATCCCTTAGTGCTTAAGTTAGGGGGAAATAAGCTTTTGGACAAAGGTTTCAAACCTTGTTCAAGTTGGTGATCCCCAATACTCTTCACTTTGGTTGTGTGAGTGAGAGTTCTTTGTTCTTTGTTCATTGTTCTTATTCTTGTTCTTTTATTCTATTGCTTCTCTTTTCTTCTATTATTCACTCTTTTACATGTATCTTTTGTTTTAGAGTTGTAATTTCATCTATATCTTTTCATTATACTACTTCTAGTTTATTTGTATATTTTGTCTTAGAGTTGTATTTTCTATTTCTATCATCTTCTACCTCTTTCTTTATATTTACATGTATCTTTTGTCATAGAGTTGTAACACTTTTTAATCAATCAATATTTATTTGTAATATACTGTCTAGAGTTGTAATAGTATCTTACCAATTCCATTGAGGCAATATTATTTTTCCTAACACAGGGTTGTAGTATAAATCCTCATCAGGCTTGGGAGTAGGTGGCCCTCGAGAATTGGATGAATCACTCCTCTCCTCAGGGTCCGGGTCCACCATAGGCTGCTTTCCAGGTCGTCGGGGATATTCCTCAGCACGAGGAGTTTACTCCTCAAGTATCTGGGGCAATGGTCACCCACCAGTACTGGGATTGTTTGCTACGGCCATTGATGATTCAGGAGGTTTTCTTATTAAACAGGCTCACGACTTGTTTAATGGCTCTAAATGAAAGCACCAAACTGTTGACGTCATTTTTCATTAACTTAGAAATGAAGAGCAATTAAACAAAATACAAAAGGAGACAAACAATAAGAGACCTTATTTTTATGTGGTTCAACAGTTAAAATTTGCCTAGTCCACGAGTCGATGTTATTCAATTTTTGGAATTCTCTCAAAGCTTTTATGGAAGCAATTTTACAGAGTCTTCCCCATACAAATTTCTCAGTCTCCACAAATGAATTGTTCCATGCTATTTATAGAATGATTTATAAAATATCTCCCCTCACATTTCGGGGAGTTATTATTCAAATCACAAATTAAATATAATTAAATGCATATAATTATACAATACGCGTATAAATCCCATGATATTCGAGATTTTACAACAGATTACAACCAATCCCTTATATATAGGGATTTTAAAACAGTAACTATGTTCACACTGGGCTATCGACCTCGAATAATCGAATGCCTCCGAGATCGACCGACCATCACTAGCTCGCTACCTTGATTCACCTTGGTCTTAACAAGAGACTTTGTTCAAATCATCCTTTTCGAGCTCACAATGCTCGAGCTCAAGCTGTCTTGTCTGATGGCAAAAATTAAACCAGGAGATTTATACAAGTGTTGAACCCCTGTCATTGTAACTTTGAGCTCGACTTGTAACCTTGGAACACCTTCGAGATCACGTAGCTCCGAGCTGGTCGATCCCGACGTTGTCGTTTTAGTACTCAGTGGGACTGTCCTTGACTCTCTCATTAATGCTGATTGTATGACGAATTTGCTTATTTCAAGCTTACACCTTACGAGCCTTCGCTTCGAGATAAAAAATTCTATTCTCAAATTTTGGGTGTAACCGTTATGATGATTATGAATAATATATATGAAGTTTTCCGATTATGAGATTGATGATATGTCAGGTGGTGACAATTATAAGACTATAGTAGACAACTACGAATATTTATGATTATGTATATGTTCTGGGCTCTTCTGTTTGGCAGGTACAAATGCTATTGTATATGTTGATCTGATTGTCAATGCACAGAAGTAAATGATGAGAATGGGTTGTGTTTTCTGTTGTTTATATTATGTTGATGATACGTTACGATATGCCTGTTATGAATGTATATGTACATTATGGATGGTTAAGCTATGTACGTAGGAATTCTTTAATCTTATATGTTGTATGCTTTTTGTTGTACTTATTGGGCTTTTTAGCTCATCTCCTTACTTTCCCCCTGTATGTATCTACTTAGTAATGCTTGATTCTATATGTGGAGCACGGTGTGGCGGGACCAATCCATTGTGAAAGTGTGTACTACTATAAGAGGCCATACTACCAAAGAAAAGATTCTGGAACGCCATAGTTTTTATATTTCAGTTTTCAACTTTGTATTATACAAGAGAGGTAATTTGTTTCTTACAGTTTAATTTATTATCCAAAGTGTATTTTGTTTTTAAAAAATATCGGGATCCCACCCAAACTTTATTTTAGAATTTATATTTTGAGAAATTTTCAAGTACAATTTTTCCTAGATATTGCAACACATTAAGTCAAGAAATTCAGGGCGTTACATTAGATTACAAACTATCATATTTAAGGTAAAAAACATTCATGATATTATTCAAATTACACCTTAATAATTGAAGAATAAACTTGTTTATTCTTGATAAAAGATAAATGTTATTCTAATTTATTATGTAGTTACACAGTTATACTATTTATATACATATGACACTTATATATAATATATTTATTATTATTCAATATAAATATCTATGGGTAGTAATCATTGAGAAGTCTTCCATATTATAAATAATAGTATTGTTTTTTTCGAAAACTATAAATAGCAGTATTTAGTATTTATTATATTTACTACTCATCATAGTTGAATGATGAATCTACCAGAATAATAAGATAGAGTTCCTATATTTGAATCTCTAGCCTCTTAGGTTGCTGGCAAAGCCCACAAAGAAGTACCTATTATGGAGGAAATTGCATAGGGTACCCATTTTAAGTGACTTTCTCTTAATTTTAGCTATGTCTTGAAACTCTTTTTTTTTATATAATTAGTATTTTAGTTATTGTTCCTTCCGGTTATACCATTTTCTTGTTCAAACATTCACCATATAATGTTTTTTTTCAGTAAGGTTACTATAGGAAATATAATTACAAAAATAGGTAATATTAAATTAAATGTATTTAGTGGGTAATTTTGGTTGATTAATCTTAAAAGTGTAAACTTTTCAAGTTATCCCATTATTATGGAAGAAGTACCTAATTTTTTTTTAATAAACAATTCAACTGAGTTAAGCATCTTATCTTGGATGTAAAAGACACCTTAGAACATGCACGGACCCTATCAAATAAAACAATACAATTTTATAATATTTATACATATAAGAGTTATTATAATTATATCTTATATTTCAATATATATGTATTATCATTAATTTTTAAATTTAAATTATCATAATTTATTGAATATTTTTAATAAATTAATCGCAATCATTAACTAATATTAACACCATTCAAATATAGGTATCGGCAGTAAATAGTTAAAATAGATATTTTTTAATATCATTTTACAAAATAATAGTCTAAATTATAGATAAGATGTCGATTAAATTCCATAACATGTCGAATATGTTGGAAATATATATATATATTTATAATTATATAAGGACACGTAGACGCATAGGTGGTATAGAAGAGTGATGTTTTCACATCTTACTAATGACATTTTCTCACTCAAATTTCCATGAAATAAATGAGTTCTTTTGCTAGAACAAGGAGACCTTTAAAGACCTGAAAACAACTGTGAAATAATTGAGTTCTTTTGCTAGAACAAGGAGACCTTTTAAGACCTGAAACAACTGAAAGAGAATAGTTACTGAAGTTTAAGCACAACAAAAAGCAAAATGGTTAGCAACAAGAACAAACAAGGGCCAAAGAAGGCCAGGCCGTAAGTACTCTGATCTGATGTCCTTGGAATAGAAAACTCATGGCACCAATCTAGCCACTCTCCCCTTAAGGCTCCCAGCTTTTGCCATTCACCAAAATCTAGAAGCCTTAAGGGAGAGTGATAAGACGGCTACCATAGATGAGATCATCACAGAACAAAAACTAACTATTATTGCTGCTTTTCTCTAGCTCTTTTTATGAGTGAGCTAGAGACCTCTTTGTTAGGCCACAAGACCTTTTGCTTACTCAGAGTGTGTCCTGATACACCTATTTATAGTTCCCAAGATTTGGGGTTCACACGTGTGTGCACGTGTGCATATAGAGAATGGTATAAATTAGGAATATCCTTGATTCTGACACGAGTGGCGTAACCACAACCTCATGTTCCACATTATAGGTTCTTTCAACCCAAATGGACAAGAGGAAGTGGAACTTGGGGCCATTGCATCTTTATCAACCTCAGTGAAGAATAAAGTGGCCAAGGAACCTTCAACAATACATGCTACGACATTATGTCCACACAAGGCAAGTTCCTAATCTTTATTCTCGATAGATAATTTGGATGCAAGTTGCAAAGTATGAAGAACATGACGACACGAATGACGACATGCGCTTTTTGGGAGATTAAATCAACCAAGATTCCATGGCCATTCACCTGATCATGATGTAAAGGTTCTCTATTATGTGTTCAGGATTAAACATGTAGTCTCACCCTCCAAATCCAATTGTAGCTTTTGTTCTTTCGGAGGATGAGGACTACTACTAGCAGCTCATTATAAGCCCTTATCAACATAATAAACGGCCAATTATGCAACAGTTTGAACCAGTGATTTCGAAGCCTTGAAAATTGGAGAAGCTGCATGAACAAGAAACAGTGTCATACACAACTTTTGACCTTGTGATGATTGAAAATCTTCGTACCAGTCATCAACAGTTAACAACGTTCCATGATATTTTAATAAGCTGGAGCAAGTGCAAAAAATAAAGGATACATATTCAGAGAGCCTGAACTACTGCATATTAACAAATTTCATTCATTATTATTCTTTATAAGCATGAACCTGTTAGTGGCAAAACTTGCAACAACAAAAAAATTGTTATTTAGTACAATTTCAGTTAAATGCTCTTCCAAATAGGAAACTAATCTTTAGAAATGTTACATTCTGAGAAGAATATTACATGTGTAGTTGATGTCTTGTCTATTACATTGCACTTTCCTAATCCAAATATGCAAGGAACAAGGTCCTAAGCCCATACAGTATAACGGTAATAGGAGTCCGCGGATGAAATTTCCAGAGTAAGCAAGTTCAAAACAGAAAACAAGCTCTCTTATCAAGGCCCCTGGACAAATCAAGAAGTAGACAGTCTCAGCCAATTTTACCAGCGTTCTCTTGGCCGACCATCAGGCAAGACAGGAGTAAGGACTTTCTCATCATGCTTTGTTGAGTTCAAGTCCTGTTTGTTTGAGTTTCTCACTCCAACACTCATAGAATCACCATCTTCCTCAAAATCTGGTGGTGTTTCATCATCTTCATCACTCCAATCATCTTCGTCATCATCATCTTCAACACCATCATCATCAAACCCAGAATCATTCCTGAAATCATCAGCATTAGCCCATTCTTCTCCTTCCTCGTCAGCTCCATCTTCTGACTTAACATCAACATCTTGTGAATCTGAATCTCTCCGAGGAGCGCCTCTTCTTGGAAATCGAGGAACAGAAACTAGAGAACGAAGCTTCTCCTTGATGATTAACAAACGATCCTTGTCTATCAACTGAGAATCACGATATGCTTCCCTTAGAAAAACTGAATCTCTATCCCCTTTCAAGGACACATAAAACATATCCGGGTGCCTAATCAGCATTCCCCTCACCTGCTGAGAAAACCGAAACTCCTCCCGAAAATGAGTAAGGTGATCCACAAGGGTTCTTTTCTCGATAGTGAGGCTCAGAATCTCATGAACAACAGCACAAGCATGTTTTTCTTTCTCCCTTGTACCCGGTCTCAACTCTGAGAAATCAGAGTAAGGGGATATATAAGGAATGTCTCTAAAAAGTGCTATCTTCCTCATCTCACCCTTGGATAGATTAAGACCCTTTGGTAGCTTAACTCTGTTGAATTTAAGAGGCCTGTCAATAATCAAATCCTTCTCTGCTAGCTCCCTCTCCCGAGTTTCCTCCTCAGAAAGCTCAGCTGCTGAAACAGCAAGCTCGGGATCCCAATGAGTTAATTCTAATGCGGGACCTCGCTCAGTTGCCACAATTCTGAAATATTGCGGATATCGATGACATATAGTGTCACGAAACTCTGTGGGAAGCCCAAAGTCATTCTTCAGGTGGGCAATCTTCTCCAGCAAAATTCTCTTATCCAAGGACATCATCAAAAGTTTCCTCAGCTTCACCACTAACAAATCTTCCATCTCATTCCTAATCTTCAACTCCTCAAAGTAAAGCTTTTCAGCTGCTGGGGTCAGTTTGAATTTCAATGAAAAGACCCCTTCTTCCACAATCTCAAAAATCGCCGGAAACTTCTTTAAAAGAGCAATGAACCGCCGTTTCTTATTGAGTCCCAACTCTCTTCTGTACCTACCCAAATCTCTAAGCGACATAATTCTATCAGGTTGGTTCACCAGAATCTTCCTTATCTTCAAAACCAATTTCAGCTTCTTATCCTTTTGTATCACGTTATCGAAAGGAAGCTCTTTCCTTCTCTTCACAACAGCTCTTATTGGCCCAAATGGGACATGGGTTTTTCTGGGGTTATTGAAAAAAACACTTCTCTCCTGTAAAACCAAACTTTTGCCCAAAAATGGCGACTTTTCTGGTTGAATCGTTGAGCCAGAGAAATGGGTTTTGACAGAATCATTGGGTAGTCGAAGAAAAGAAGTCTTGAAAGATAGAAAGAAGGGTAAAGAAGAAGATACTGAGGCTTTGGTTGTAGAAAGCAAGAGCTTGGGTTCCATTATAAGCTACTGTCGATTGAGCTACAGTAAAGAAACGATGAAGAAATAGCCAAAAAAAAAAAAAAACCAAGAGAAAGCAGATAACTCACCTTAATAATTGAAGGGTACCAACTTGGATTGGAGACCAAAAAGGCTCAAGGGGTTTTTCCCGGAGAAGGAGAGACCTCTGTCAGGGTTTATCTGCAAGGGACCAGAACCCCTTCGCCAAAGATTTTTTTGCTTAGCACTTTTTCGTATAAAGTGCTAAACCCCTAATATTATTGTCGTTTTCATTATACGCAGTGTCGTAAAAAAGCTTTAAAAAAATTAAGATAGATTAGTCAGTTATCTTTGATTTGACGTATGAAGTTCTAATAGGCGATACCAGTTTCCTTTTGATAGACTTGGACACACCAGATTATCACCAATCCTATTTCGCAACATGATATGGCCTCAATCACTTAATAGCTTGACTCGGCTGACTTACGAGATGGCCAAGAAACGAGACCGCCGAGTTGCACCGGGTGCGAATCGCCCAAAGGAACGAGGGGAACCGTCAACTCGGCCAGACCCACATGGGGACTCGGCTTCTTCGGATCGAAGACTCATCATCATTATCTTTGTCTTCCTCATCGTAGCTCCTG
The DNA here is from genome assembly GCF_963169125.1 of Humulus lupulus. Classification (NCBI taxonomy): domain Eukaryota; kingdom Viridiplantae; phylum Streptophyta; class Magnoliopsida; order Rosales; family Cannabaceae; genus Humulus; species Humulus lupulus. The sequence goes on from NC_084800.1 coordinate 63,354,263, forward strand.
CCATCTCCATCTTCGTGTACCGAATCAAATACGCTTCAGGTACAAACCGCACGGGTTCGTCAGTGTACCAGCGAGGCCTCGTTAAGCCTGATGTGAATTACCAAGAAATCCTTGCTGTAAGTGCGGAATCACGTCCTTCATACTCTGTTCCAGACATCAAGTTTCGATTTTTAGTTGTTCTTTTTCTTATATTTTTATATCAAGCTTTAAATTTTTTTTCTCATTTATATGGTCATTATGTATGTGTGTCTGTATATACAGTATTTTTAGTAGAAGAGTGAAAAATGACATCTTTTTCCTTTGTATGGAACTCAGGAGAACACAAAGGTCTCGGAAAATACATCTGCGCGGCATTATACCTATCCTGTGTTGGCCTACATTACTCCATGGTATGTCTTTCTTTCTGGTTTTAGACCAAGTTTAAGTTGGTAATAAGTCCCCTTGACATTTCTTAGGGCATTATCATCTCCAGTAAGTAGTAAGGCAAGGGAATTGGTCTTTGGTTACCATAGCTTGGCGCCTTACTCAAAGAGTTTGCCAAAATCACTATATGAGAAAGTGAAATTAGCAAAATAACCTTCAACGTTTCTTCAAGTAAATATGTTTTCTTTGAGAGAACGTGAACATAGTTATTTTGCAAGTGTAAGTTCTACTACTTATGCAACATTCAAATATTTCAAAGTTGGCCATTTAAATTGGACTGATTAGAGGGTATGTGAAAAATGGTTTAAGTGAAACACCTACTATTCCAATATTTTATTTGCAAAATGACTTTATATTTTTTCTTCCGAATTACCAACTTGGTCTTTTTTCAAACAGAGTAAGAATGTCATTTTGCTAATTTTACTTTGTAATGTTGTCGGTTTGGAAAACTCTTAGATTGAATACATATTCTGACTTTCAACAAATTTTGTTTACAAAAGTTTGATGTAGATGAGCTGCTCTCACACAAAATTAATGCAGGAATTCTAGGGGCTATGATTTAGCCAAGAGATTTAACTCCAAGTTTACACATTTATCTCCAGTCTGGTATGACCTAAAAAGGTATAACTCGGTGCATAATTCGGTTTCCTTTTCTTAGGAAGAACTGTGAAATCTGTTATATTCCTGTTTGGATTTTGATTGTATCCCTTTTCTCTTTTGTTGCTATTGATGGTAGTCAAGGAAGTGACTTGATTCTTGAAGGTAGACATAATGCTGATATTGGATGGATATCAGAGCTTCGAATGGCAGGAGATGCTATGGTAAGGCAGAATAAACTTTTCTATTTTTTATTTTTTGGCAGGGGAAGGAACATAAAATGATCCACAATTTTTAGTTATTTGTTAGGAATCTCTATTGTTAACAACAAAATTGTCCATTTGATGAGACATGTAAAATTGGAGACGTTTCTTCTTAACATAATTGACCTAGCAACAATTTGAAAATAGTCACTTATCATTCCTTGGATGACTATAGGTGTTACCTAGAGTTGTTCTGGAAGCGTTTCCCAAGGATCTTCTTAGAAAGAAGAAGCAGAGGACTAGAGCTATTAACCTCATAGTTAATGAGTGCAAGTAAGTGTTTCTCCAATTTATCAGGCCATTTTACACCTAGAGTTGATTGATGCCATAATGATATGCCAAGGATCTTTATTTTTCCCCAATATATTCTGTGCGCTTTTTCTCTTGTTGTGTGAATGAATTTCAGGACACGGAGGTCAAAAAATTTGGCTCCCTACTTTTTTCGTATTTGATAATTGTTGTTTGTTTGTTTGTTTGTTTTTTTTTTTTGGCTCTGGGCATCATTATGGAGTATGTATCATCTATGTTTTACTTCATGACATGTATTGGTCGATGTAGCCTGGTGTTTAGCTTTTCTCAGTTAGCGTTCTTCTTTTCTTGAGATCAAACAATCCAACTCATATTTGTTACGATCCTTTATGATTAGGGAAATGGGATATGATGGGGTTGTGCTAGAATCTTGGTCAAGGTGGGCTGCTTATGGTATTTTGAATGATCCAAGCATGAGGAACTCAGTGAGTGCTTTACTATTTTTCTCCTCCTGCTTTCCTCGCTCTCTCTGAGCTTGTTGATAATGTTACACATTCATTTTTTGTTTTGCAAGCCTAGGCACTGCAGTTTATAAAACAGCTTGGAGATGCAATGCATTCTGTCAGCTCAGAGAGAGCCAATAAGCAGCCATTGCAGTTGGTATATGTTATAGGTCCACCCCGTTCAGAGACACTCCAAGAATATGATTTCGGACCCAGTGATCTTAAGAACTTGGATGATGCTGTGGATGGCTTCTCACTTATGACATATGACTTCTCAGGCCCGCAAAATCCAGGTCCTAATGCACCTTTAAAGTGGATTACTTCAATAATGGAGTTACTCCTTGGCAGCAACAGCAACAGTGTAGGAAATCTATCCCACAAGATATTTCTTGGCATCAATTTCTATGGAAATGACTTTGTTATTTCAAGAGGTTTGCCCTTTCTATTAATCTTAAGAACTTCACATATCTACTTACACATTATATATAATAAATTGTACAAAATTATTATCCGTTGCCTGTGCTAATATTATTATCTCTTGAATCTTTCTTCTTTATTTTTTTTTTTGGATACTTTTGTGTTGTTTTCAATTCATGAATAACGGGTTCCTACTTTTATTGATAATATAGCAGGTGAAGGTGGTGGTGATGGTGGTGGTGGGGGAGCTATAACTGGAAGTAATTATCTATCGTTGTTGGAGAAGCACAGACCCGTTTTGCAGTGGGAAAAGAAGAGCGAGGAACACTTGTTCTTTTACCTTGATGACAACCATATCAACCATGCCGTATTCTATCCTTCATTGTTGTCTATTTCTCTACGGCTAGAGGAAGCTCGTAAGTGGGGATGTGGCATCTCAATCTGGGAAATTGGGCAAGGTCTTGATTACTTTTTTGATCTTCTCTAAGTCAGCCTGATTAAATAGTCATTCAGATGAGCTCCACATCTTTAATTTTCACGCAGGACTTATCTTAATTGTATGGTGTTGATGTTGAACACTATGACAAATGCTTTTTAGCATTATTTTGTAATATATATTGAGACTAACAAAAGTAAAATTTTGGTTTAATAAGATAGTATCTCGACCAATTATTCTTTTTGTTTTTTGCCCGTTTTATTCGAAGTATTCGTACTCAGCTAGAGTTCTTTTTAAATATCTGCAACAATATTTTCTGTTATGCCATATCTTATCTAACTTTTTGTAATTTAAATTATAAGTTTAACAAGTGTTAATAAATTGGTAATATTTTTAAAGTGATAGAGAAAGAAAATGAAATTCACAAATAAAAACGAAATATTATTGCTTTCTTTTCTGTCTCTTAAGTCTAAACCATATTTTCTTCTTTTCTAATCATGTTTATGAAGATAACCACGAGTGTTTAGTAAAAATGAAGGGCATTAGACTCTGCTTGTACTACTCACTGTACAAGCATGTACTAGCAGCTTCTAATTTTCTTCCATGTTGTTATAATTTCTAAACATTTGGGCAGACTTTTTCTCAACCACACATTCTGTAAGACAACTTTAATACTCATTTGCAACCAAAGGCCTTACAAATCAGCAACTTATCATCATCAACTGACATGTCAAGCACCGAATGGCCTAAGCCCCTCATCCCATTCCTTGTCAGCACCTTCCACTAAAGAAGCCTTCCAAGAGTAATTTTTGAAGCTAAGGCTTATAATCTGTCTCAGATTCTCTCCAAGAACTTTAGCCTGGATTAGAATCCTAGTGTTTCATGGTATATAAAGTTTATCCTTTGATACTTTAGGAGCTTCATAAACAATCTTTGAGACAGAATTATGCCATGGAGGCCCTCAATGCAGCAGGCTTAACACCCATATCCGCAGTTCTCAGTGACAGGAAACAAGAACCCAGAAAAATCCCATTTTTCTTTCCAATTTCCCATTTCAAATCCTCAAATTCCTCTAGTTTTAACACCAGCCCATCAGCTCTACAGGAGTGTTTTCCAAGGAAAATTCATGGGGGTTTGGTTATTCTCTCCTCTGTTCTAAACTCTGGGATTGCTAAAGCTTTGACATATGAAGAAGCATTACAGCAGACTGTTGGGGGTGGGTCCTCCGGTGGGAGTGGGGTTCTAGATAGTGCCATTAGTTTTGCAACAGAGAACCCAGCCATTATAGCTGGTGGGGTCGCCATTTTGGCTGTTCCATTGGTTTTGTCTCAGCTTTTTGTGAAGTCTAAGCCATGGGGAGTTGAGTCTGCAAGAGCTGCGTATGCAAAATTGGGTGAAGATCCTAATGCACAGTTGCTTGACATAAGGCCACCTGTTGAGTTTAAGCAAGTGGGCAGTCCAGACATCCGGGGTTTAGGAAAGAAGTCAGTGTCTATTGTCTACAAAGGCGAAGATAAACCAGGCTTCTTAAAGAAGCTCTCTTTGAAGTTCAAGGAACCAGAAAATACCACATTGTTCATCCTCGACAAGTAAGTTTTTAAATTCAATCTTCTAGTTCCTCACTCACACTTTGACAGTAACTTCACTTTATGTTATCAGCTACTGAGTTATTTTACAATGTAAGGAGAAAATATTCAATAGGAAAAAAGGGATATTTTGAGTTCAAATGTGATGATAACGAAAGCATGTGTACTTTTAGAAATTCCTTCTAAGTTATTGATTAGAAATTTTTCCCATGATCAATTTATTGGTGCTATGCAACCCTTAGTTATTGTAAATGTGAAAAGCATACTCTCGGTTAACCATGTCCATAGGAAATTCTCTGGCTCTCATTCATCAGTTAACAAGCAGAACCCTTGCTCAATGTCCATTGAGATTCAGATTATTAGTCACCCTATAACTCTTACCATAGGCTTGATTCCTTTTATTTTTTGCCTTCTTTCTGTTAGAACACTTTTTGAATTTCATAGCTAATATGGTAATCTCTGAATAAGAATTTGTTTTTCTAAAGCTAATGTGTGTAAGTTATTGCTGATGCATTTCTGACGGAAGCCAGATTCGATGGGAACTCCGAACTAGTTGCTGAGTTGGTCACTGTAAATGGGTTTAAAGCTGCTTATGCTATAAAAGATGGCGTGGAAGGATCCCGAGGATGGGTGGTCTGCACTTCTTTCCCTCTCCTTTATTTCTGTCATCAGTAACTTTAAACGTACAAGTATTATGTATTGTAAACACAGTGGTTCACATTATGGATTGTTCTTTTGCAGAAGAGCAATCTCCCATGGATAGCACCAAGGAAAGGACTGAGTTTGGATCTTGGAAATTTCACAGAAGCTATCAATGATGCCTTCGGAGTATGTATCTCAATTTCCTATATACAATCATTTTAAGCAATGTTCAGATGAAGACATAAATAGGACTATTATTATGGGCTAGTGACCATTTTTTCGCATGTTAACATGCCTTTCGAATTTTTATCTCTTCATGCCATTGGTTTGTAGCTTATGTGGGGGAGTTTCATGTGCAGGAGGGCTCAGGTGACTTGTCTATTACCCTTGGCATTGCTGCAGCAACAGGATTGGGCGTGGCGGCATTTTCAGAGGTTAGCTGGATGAAGTCCCTCACAAACTGACTCTTCAGTTCTTTTATATATTCTGTGGTTCATAAGATTTCAACTTGACTGTTATGTTCTGCTTTTTATAGATAGAAACAATACTCCAACTCTTAGGCTCAGCTGCACTTATTCAGTTTGGGACCAAAAAACTCCTATTTGCTGAGGTGAGTCCGCCATATGCTTCATATTTTTCTTGATGACAAATGATAAGTACTTCAGTGGGAGATTTATTCTCATAGAAAAAGATGTTATGACCTGACCAAAGTGCATAGCAACTTCTTATTCCCTACAGCCATTTCCCTTTTGTATTTTTGTTCTTGTCTTGTCATGTGTCTCTCTATTTGTTACATAAGGTAGCCATGGGGTAATGTTGAGTTAAATCAGCATAAAATTCAAGCTGAATAGGTTTTGTTGACAGGATAGGAAAAAAACTCTAAAACAAGTTGATGAGTTCCTGAACACCAAGATTGCCCCTCAAGATCTTGTGGATGAGATAAAGGTACTTCTACAATGATAACCTTCTTTTTGAAAACTTGTACATCTACAATGCTAAGATTTTATTTAACCAATGATCAAAATGATCTATCTCATTAATTTCGGGAAACTTCAGGAAATTGGACAAGCTTTACTCCCAACAGTGTCTAGCAAGGCTCTTCCTGTACCAGCAGAGGCAAGTCCGAATGCTGCTACTGCCGATACTACAGTACAGAAAGCAGAAGCAACTGCAGAACCTGTTCAAGAAATAAACTCAGTCCCCAAAACGGAAACTAAAGCAGAAGCGCCTCCTCCAATCTCAAAACCACTTTCACCGTACCCTTATGTAAGTTCTGCTTTTGACTGACCTTTTGTTGTTTCGGGTTTTCTCATATGTGACTTTGGTTACATCATGATTTGTGCTTTGAATATATGCTTACCCTTTTCATGATTTTGGTTTGTGGTTGCAGTATCCAGATTTTAAGCCCCCAACGTCACCTTCACCATCACAGCCTTAGAGTTCCAAAGAATTTGTTTCAAGCGGGGTAGTGGTTTGCTTAGGAATTTTCAAAGCTTCAACACAGTTAATGCAACTTATGTATTTATGTTTCAAGAAATTTTCATGTCTCACTTTACATATTAGCTCAAATAATATTGTACTATCACGATGAGTACTAAGAGAATTCAACAACTTTTGTTTATGTTTCTTAGTCAACTTTTTATGAGGTGGTTTCTTATATCTATGGTAATGGACTCTTGTAGATTCTATTGATGTATAAGCTCCGTTTAATGTAGTGTTGTACGATTTCTTTCAGAGATTCGGATCAAAAAAGAAAATTTAAAAGTGAAACAAAAAAGAAAGTGTATTGAGTTGGCAAACGTGCCAATCTTTTTGAGTAGAGAACAATTCATTTTTATTTTATTGGAGATTATTATAGTGTCTGTTTTGGGTGAACAGAATATTAACTAAATCTTAAAGTGTGTGTAAGGTAAGAAATTTCCATGATTTCTATATTTCTTCAATCATAATAATTAAAAAAAATCATAACATTTGTTGACGCGGTTATTCGACAACAGGTAATTAAGAAAATAAGAGGAAGGGATTAGTGCTTAACGATGAACTGAAATAGATGAATGATCTTTGTAAATGGACTGGTGACACAATTATGTTTTTTAGGTGGTTCAAAGGTTAAAATCCTTCTACTCCACCAGCCAATATTATTGATATATGCTTGGTATTCTTTCACAGGGTATTTCCTTACACAATAGAATCCAACCCCTTGCAACTCCCAGGGTCTCCATATTTATAGGAGAGGGCACCTGGGGGTTGGTCAGGGGGGTCATCCCGTGACATTCTTATCTATCATATCACTTCTGTGATATTCATGATTAATTCCTAAAACCTGACACATGAAGTGTGGTTTAATCAATAGGTAAGGGGGATAATGGGCCGCACAGCCCAACCCAGTCGTGGGTGCCTGAACACGCACGTTCATGCTGCGTGTCCGAGAAGTCAGGGATATATCAGACACGTGATGTCTGATATATGCACATTTACCTTGCGTGGTTGACTTTACAAAAGGTCATAGCCTCCAACTCTAGCTCGTGCACGAGCTGGAAGCCTCCTCGGCCTGCGGCCTTCACAGACCTGACTTGATCCTTGAGTAGTCTTGGTGAACCTTTTGGATACCCGAGCTAACGAGGTAGGACCTGACGACAGCAGCTCCGGTCATGGGGGATCCACGTGGCTGATATGATTTAGGCTGTATCTCAGCTCGCTAATAGCCCGTTGGAAAATTAGGGCGTACATTTGCCCCCCAAGCTCCTGCTCGTGGTACACGACGTCGTGTAGGGCCACAGTAGGGGCTTTTAGGCTTCCCCATGAACTCTTCATATTCCACATTTTATGCAGGCGCCGAATACGTGGAACATCGTGGTTGGTGACGGTACGTCTTCCGAGAACCGCATTAAATGACCTAGCCTATACTCAGTCGTCGTTTCGCCTTTCGAGTGGAGAGCCTTGGATCCCACATCAGGGCAATCCAACGGTCCTCCTCACGTGGCCTTTCACGTATATAAAAGGGGTGGCCACCTTACGCATGGGCCACCCGATTATTCAAAAAATTTCCGAACCTTCCACTTTCTTCCCTCTTCTTCATCTTCAAAAGAAAAACCTTCTTCTTTCCGGCCGCCATTCCCAGCACTCAAGAAATTCAGGTGTAAGGGCTCCCTTGAAGCTTTGGAATCAACTGCTCCGACGAAGCCCCAACCCAGACGATCCCTTCATCCTCTTCTCAACCAGGATACTCCGTAAGTCCCCTGACTGTGCATGTTTTGAAATTATTTTTCACTGTAGCCGCATGCAAGGTTTTGTTGGTTTTTTGTGGGCATGAAGGGTGAAAGCCTTTTAGGTTAGGGTATCGCTTGTAGTAGAAAACTGATGAGGACACCAAGACTAAAGATCCAAGTCAAGTTCCAGTTGGTCCGGTGACGAGGGCGCGAGCCAAGAGATTCAAAGAAGAACTTAACAACCTAGTCCACAGAGTCCTAAAACCGGAGGAGACCGTGGTCAACACTGAAGGAGAACAAAGACTTGCACTGCTCATCAAAGTAGACTCAGTTTAGGAGCTTGATCAATATTTAGCTTCTTGTAATGAGTCTTATTGGATTTTGGCATCTTGTATTTTTATTTTAATCAGTCACTTAATCACGTTTTTATTTAGTCTTTGTTTTTGTGAAAGTCAAACATTTGACTTGTGAGAGTCCAAGAGTCTTTCTATTTGTGTTTGTTAGGGTTTTCATTAGGAAGACAAAGGGGCTTGTCTTTGATGTAATTTTCGGCTATATTAGGCCTTGTAAACGTTTGGCATGGCAGATTTTGATGAAATGAAAATTGAGAGGTTTTCTTCTTGAGTTCTTGAAGAGACTATTCGAACTTATCAAGGGTATTCCTTGTGGCGTTCAATCTGACTTATCAAACGGATTCCCATCACCGTTTGTGGCGTCTTCCTTATACCAAGGTTCGTGCTTGGCTAAGCATTGGGTCGCGGTTCATCATTCCAGATTCGTGTGTTCTTGGTGTGGTTCGTATCAAAAACCATTTAGGAACACGGTTTACAGGGTGCATTTTCTGGGGAAATTTTCTGGGTAGGATTTTCGGTATGGTTGTTTAAAATATCCAGTACCCTTGGGTGCAAAATCTGGTAGCTTAGGGGACACGCCTCACAGGCGGTTTTGTACCCCTTGCCTACTGAAACTTTCCCTCCAAGGCAAATTTTCATCCTGACCCTCCTGACACACGAATTCCGAGCAATCGGGGATCTGTTGGGAGCATATGCGCGTGTTCATAGAATCGCGTGGTCTCACTCTCCACGGGCTGAGATTACCTCAGCTCGTGTAAAGGAAACTCTTTTTTTTGATTCTCCCTTATTCCTAGGTCGCCTTTTCTGAAAATTTCTTCTTTTGTTCGCTAGGCGACCAGATGGGACCCAAGAAGAGCGCTTCTAAGAGGGTCGCAGGCAGTTCATCTTCCCAACAATCCAAGGGAAAAGAAATGATGATAGACTCCCCCATTCCTGTCTTCGGGCCGGCCGTGGAGCGGGAGCTCGAGGTGGCACCCGACGCTTTCTTCGAGGCCGAGAGGATCGTCTCGAAGATCACCGACCAGGGGAAAGTGAATAAAATATTTCTTTCCCACAACATCGAACTGGGGAGGGGCGCCCTGATCGCCTGACCTCCCCTAGAAGGTGAGCGGAGCTGCGCGCCGCTTGACGAGGAATTCGCGGCCTGGAGTGACGAACATTTCAAAGCCGGGGCTTTCCTCCCGCTGGATCAGTACTTCGCCGACTTCCTCTACTATGTGAGGTTGGCCCCTTTCCAGCTCCCCCCAACTCCTATCGTTTGTTGGCAGGGTTGAGATATCTGTTCTTGAAACAGGAGTGGGAGGTCCCCACTCCGGCAGATATCTTATACTTTTTCTGCCTCAAGGCCAGCCCGGAGCAGCGGGGGCGAGGCAACGGGTTCTACTACTTAACCCGGTTTCCAAATACGGCTGCAGTCATCGAGATGCCCAGCCAACCCAATGACTTCAAAGACCAGTTCTTTATGTCCAAGGGGTTTCGCAACTGCGACCTGCACTACTTCAACCGTCCTTATAAGTACCTCTCATCCTTAGCTCGTAAGTTAAGTATCGGTTAGCTCCCCCCTATATCCATTTCTGACTTAGAATAATTCTGCAGCTATCTTCGCGAGGACAGAAAAGTCTGTGATCCTCGGGAGCCAGTACGAGACACTGGCGGGCTTGCCCCCCAGTGAAAAGGACTATCGCCAGCTCGTGACAGACGAGACGATGCTGGCCTGCAAGCTGATCTCCCTAGGCCAGACTTTGAATCTGAGGAGACCCCGGGTGCCTCCCCCAGCTCGCGAGATGAGGGCCATCCCTGAGGAGGAGGCCACAGGGGATGAGGATAAGGAGGACGAGGATAAGGAGGAAGCGGGCGCTGGAGGTCGCCCAAAGGACGGGCGAGGAGAGGATCCGGTCCGGAGCAGCTGCAGGTCCCTCCAGCCAAGGTAACCCATATCTGTTTAGGAACTTAGATAGGGCCACTGCAGACCCCCGGTTAGCTAGGTTCAATCTCAAACAGCTCGTCCAACACCATCGAAGTGACCCAGACCTTGATGTAACCTTGCTCCATTGTGTCGACCGGCTTGTGTTAGATTACGAAAATAGCCGCCCTAGGGGTACCATAGTCGTAGACAACACCCTAGCTTTTAGGTCGACCCTATTTGAGGAGTATGGGACCAACCTTCGGTCATGGCCGTCACTCCGGGAGGGTATCGTAGCTCGAGGTCTTAGGCAGTATGTAGAAGAGTCTAGTCCTGAGCCAAATTCGGACCCAGAGCCCGAGCCGGCTCGCGTAATCATTGGCTTAGATTCCCCCGCAGAAGCTCCGGGGCCGATGGTCGTGACCATAGACTCCTCTCCTAGCTCGGGGGGTAGGATCCCTTACTATATGTGTCTTTTGGATTTTGTCCTCCTTATCTTTGTTGTTTTTGCATAAATGCTAACTTGTGTACTAACAATCTTTGTTTTGACAGAAGAGATGTCTCAGCTCGGCAACCTGCGAGCTAAGTTCACTGGAGAGAACTCCTCCGCTGGGGCTTCCGGGCCCATGGTGAAGAAGCTCCGGATGACCAAGAAGGCCATCGGGACAACATCCAAATCCCCCTCCAAGGGGAAGGATCAGAGCCCCGCTGCCCAGGCCAATGTACCTCTGCCTCCGCCAGTGGAGAAGATGCCCCCGCCCCCTCCACGAGCTCAGTCCCCTGCTCGGGACATGGAGGCGGAGGCCGGGACTACGATGGCCGTAGTCCCGGAGGTGCGCATCCCCGTGGACCCCCGGGCCCTGGAGAAGATTCCTGACGTATTCCGAGGGACGGTGTATGAGACGGCGAGCTACGCCATCGACCACTTCTACCGCTTCACTGAGAGAGAGCTGCGGGCCATCGAAACAAGGAGCCCGGATGGTGTGATGGAATCTTCATTGGGCATGGCCCTAACGGTAAGCTGGCTTTACCCTTTTATGATTTTTGATTATCATGCCTTGCCTTGTTTTTCCTCTTTTTTTTTTTTTTTCTAAGGCAGTAGTTTCTCTGTTTTTGTAGAGTGTCTTGGCCCTTCACCGGAGCATAGCCAGGTCCAGGGCCCAGCTCGAGGATATGAGGGGCGAGCATCAGACAGTTCTGGCTGCCCATCAAACTGCCCTGGCTGCCTTGCAGACGACCCAACAAAAGGAAAAAGAAGCCACGGATGCCATGGCAGCTGCGCGGGCTGAGCTAGAGGTAGGTCGCCCTAAACTTCAAGAGACCGAGGCCGCCCTTGCCACCGCGCTGGCTGAGCTAAATTTGGCGAAGATTGGGGCCGAGGATGCTAAGGTCGCCCTGGAAACAGAGAAAGCAGCTTCCAGCTCCGCCATGGAGGACATGCTCTATCATTGCTGGGTCTTCAACTCAGATGGTGACTTCTCCTTCTTAGGAGCGGATTGGGAGGTCCTTCGGGAAGGATTCAAAGCCCGCCTCCAGCGAGAGGCACCTTCTGAGACCAGGGAGGCATCTGCTGTGGCCGAGCAGGAGGGCGAGATAGCGACCTCCTCGGGGTAGCCTGGTGGAGCTTAGGACCTTTCTTTTTCGCACCCAGTCCTTTATTATTATTATTTTTTGTGTAACTTTGCATGATGTTTTTCACCTCGAGACACTTAATCTTTATAAATTTTATTTTTGATTGGTTTACTTCCTCTTGCTTCTACGTATTTATGTTACTGCTTTGAAAAACTTAGTTCGCGTTAATTTTTATCAATATCTCGTGCTCTTTAAGAACAACAATGATCAATCGATATAAATTAACTTCTAAGTTTTATGACCTGGTTATGTCCAGGAACTTAGTTTGAAAACTTAGTTCGCGTCAATTTTTATCAATATCTCGTGCTCTTTAAGAAAAACAACGATCAATCGACTTAAATTAACTTCTAAGTTTTATGACCTGGTTATGTCCAGGAACTTAGTTTGAAAACTTAGTTCGCGTCAATTTTTATCAATATCTCGTGCTCTTTAAGAAAAATAACGATGAATCGATTTAAATTAACTTCTAAGTTTTATGACCTGGTTATGTCCAGGAACTTAGTTTGAAAACTTAGTTCGCGTTAATTTTTATCAATATCTCGTGCTCTTTAAGAAAAACAAAGATCAATCGATTTAAATTAACTTCTAAGTTTTATGACCTGGTTATGTCCAGGAACTTAGTTTGAAAACTTAGTTCGCGTCAATTTTTATCAATATCTCGTGCTCTTTAAGAAAAATAACGATGAATCGATTTAAATTAACTTCTAAGTTTTATGACCTGGTTATGTCCAGGAACTTAGTTTGAAAACTTAGTTCGCGTCAATTTTTATCAATATCTCGTGCTCTTTAAGAAAAACAACGATCAATCGACTTAAATTAACTTCTAAGTTTTATGACCTGGTTATGTCCAGGAACTTAGTTTGAAAACTTAGTTCGCGTCAATTTTTATCAATATCTCGTGCTCTTTAAGAAAAACAACGATCAATCGATTTAAATTAACTTCTAAGTTTTATGACCTGGTTATGTCCAGGAACTTAGTTTGAAAACTTAGTTCGCGTCAATTTTTATCAATATCTCGTGCTCTTTAAGAAAAATAACGATGAATCGATTTAAATTAACTTCTAAGTTTTATGACCTGGTTATGTCCAGGAACTTAGTTTGAAAACTTAGTTCGCATCAATTTTTATCAATATCTCGTGCTCTTTAAGAAAAACAACGATCAATCGATTTAAATTAACTTCTAAGTTTTATGACCTGGTTATGTCCAGGAACTTAGTTTGAAAACTTAGTTCGCGTTAACCCTTTATCAATATCTCGCATTTTTTGAGAAAAACAACGATCAATTGATTTGAATTAACTTCTAAGTCTTTAAGGCGACCTGGTTATATCCAGGCACCATATGCCCCCCCAAGTAACTAGGAAAGGGTCTTTCGTGGTTACTTTGGATTACACTTGCAAATATATTCACTCATGAACGAAAAGTTAATTCTCATTGCTCAATACGTAAAAAATGGCTCTTAGGCCTTACAAGGGTGTCATTGATAATATCTCTTCAAATGGATGGTGTTCCAAGTTCGTGGGACTGCCCCTCCATTGAGCCGAGCTAATTTGTAAGTTCCTTCTTTAATGATCTCGATGATTTGATATGGCCCTTCCCAGTTCGGTCCCAATACTCCATCTTTGGGATTCTTACCGGCTAAGAAAACCCTCCTGAGGACCAGGTCGCCAATGCTAAAGGCGTGTTTTTTGACTTTTGAGTTGAAATAACAAGTGATTTTTTGCTGGTAATGTGCGAGCTGGAGTTGCGAATCTTCTCGTCTTTCATCAACCAAGTCAAGGGAAGCGCAGAGTAGCTCGTGGTTGCGGTCCTAGTCATATGCCTAGACTCTATGCGAAGGTACCTTAATCTCCACAGGGAGGACTGCCTCACTCCCAAAAGCCAGGGAGAAAGGAGTATGACCTGTAGGAGTCTGATGCGAGGTCCGGTATGCCCACAGAACCTGGGGGAGCTGTTCTGGCCAGACCCCCTTGGCTTCGTCTAGTCTCTTCTTGAGGCTCGCCTTTAGGGTCTTATTGACGGCCTCGACCTGGCCATTTGCCTAAGGATAGGCCACGGGCAAGAAGCTTTTCACGATCCCGTGCCTTTCACAAAATTCGGTGAATAGATCGCTGTCGAACTGAGTCCCATTGTCGGAAACGATTTTCTTGGGCAGCCCGAATCGGCAGATAATGCTCTTAACCACGAAGTCGAGGACTTTTTTGGAAGTTATTGTTGCCAAAGGTTCTACCTCAGCCCACTTCGTGAAGTAGTCGATGGCCACCACAGCGTATCGGACCCTGCCCTTTCCAGTAGGGAGGGCGCCAACCAAGTCGATTCCCCAGACCGCAAATGGCCACGGGGAAGAGATCATCTTTAGCTCGACTGGGGGAGCTTGGGCAACTGTGCCGAACCGCTGGCACTTGTCACATTTCTTGACATACGAGATCGAGTCCTTGGACAGAGTGGGCCAGTAATACCCTTGCCTTAAGACCTTTAAGGCCAAGCTTTGCCCCCCAGTGTGATCCCCGCAAAAGCCCTCATGCAATTCCTGCAGGATGGCCTTTGCTTCGCCTGGAAGGACACATCATAGGAGAGGTAAGGAGTGCCCAGGCTGGTATAGCACCCCGTCTACCACCGTATACCTTGGGGCCTGGTACAGTACCTGCCGCGCATCATTACACCCTTCAGGTAGCTTCCCCTCGGTGAGATATTCAAGAATGGGGGTCATACAGGTCGGCCTGGCGTCGATCATCTTGACCTCCGCCCTGACTTCTTCTATACTTGGTTTCTCCAAGAATTCTACCGGCACTAACCCCAAAGCCTCCGTCTCCCCGGAGGTGGCGAGCTTGGCAAGAGCATCTGCGTTGGCGTTCTGCTCCCGAGGTATCTGCTCGATTGAGCCTCGCCCAAACGCGGACAGCTCGACTTTTACCTTTGCCAGGTTGGCAGCCATCTTGGGTCCTCATGCTTGATATTCGCCCAGCACCTGGTTTGCAATGAGCTGGGAGTCACTGAAGCACTAAACGGAGCTCGCCTTCAGCTCCTGGGCTATTCTCAGCCCGGCCAGCAAAGCTTCGTATTCGGCCTCGTTGTTGGAGGCCTTGAATCCGAATCTCAGCGCCGAGTGGAATCTATGTCCCTCGGGGGATATCAAAATGATTCCAGCCCCGGAGCCATTCTCATTTGATGAGCCATCTACGAAGATTTTCCATGACGCCTGGGCCGAGGTGAGCTGGGGTGAGTCTTCTGCAGGATCCTCCCGGAATCCTGTACATTCTGCCATAAAATCGGCCAGGGCCTGACTTTTTATAGCAGTTCGTGGGGTGTATAGAATCTCAAACTGACTGAGTTCGATAGCCCACTTTAACAAGCGTCCCGATGTTTCAGGATTTTGCAAAACCTGCCTTAAAGGCTGATCGGTCATGACGTGTATTGAGTGGGACTGGAAGTACGGCCTGAGCTTTCGGGAAACCGTGATAAGACAGAACGCCAATTTTTCCATCAACGGGTATCGGGATTCAGCCTCGAGAAGTCTCTTGCTGATGTAGTAGACCAGTTTCTGAACCTGGTCTTCTTCTCGGACCAATACGGCACTAGCTGCATCCTCTGTGACAGCTAGGTAGAGAAAAAGGGGCTCTCCTGCCTTTGGTTTGGATAATACGGGTGGCTCGGCCAGATGTGCCTTCAGGTCGAGGAAAGCACCTTCGCACTCTTTTGTCCATTCGAACTTCTTATTTCCTCGGAGCAGGTTGTAGAATGGTAGGCACTTATTGGTGGATTTTGAAATAAACCGATTGAGGGCTGCCACCCTTCCTGTCAGGCCTTGGACGTCTTTGCGCAACCTGGGTGAGGGAAGCTCGAATAATGACCTGATCTTGTCGGAGTTTGCCTCGATTCCTCGGGTATTGACGATGAAACCCAGGAATTTTCCAGATGCGACTCCAAAAGTGCACTTCTGTGGATTAAGCCTCATGCCATACTCCCGTAGTATCTTGAAGCATTCTTCCAGGTCGGAAACATGGTTATCGGCAGTCTTTGACTTAACCAGCATGTCATCAACGTACACTTCCATGTTCTTCCCGATTTGGTTGGCGAACATTCTATTTACTAACCTTTGGTACGTAGCACCGACGTTCTTCAGCCAGAATGACATGACCTTGTAACAATAGACTTTAGTCGGGGTCATGAAGCTGGTGTGCTCCTGGTCCGCCAGATTCATGGCGATTTGGTTGTAGACTGAGTACACGTCCATAAAGGACATGAGCTCGTGCCCCGCTGTAGCATCCACCAATTGGTCAATCCTTGGCAAGGGAAAACAATCTTTGGGGCAGGGTTTATTCAGGTCGGAGAAGTCGATGCAGGTCCGCCACTTCCCGTTGGGCTTCGGGACCAGCACGGGGTTAGTGACCCAAATCGGAAACTTGGCTTTACGGATAAAGCCGCATTTCTTGAGCTGGGCTACTTCTTCCTCTAAGGCCTCAGCCCAGGTTGTTCCCAGGCGCCTCTGCTTCTGGGACTTCGCAGGAACACTCTTGTCCAGATGAAGGGTGTGCATGATGGCATTTGGACTAATTCCCACCATGTCCTCGTGTGACCACGCAAACACATCTAGGTTATTCTGTAGAAACTTAATCAGCTCCGCTTTCCTCTTGTTACAGAGGCGTTTCCCGAGTTTGACCATCCGTGAAGGGTTTTGTGGATCGATGCTTACTTCCTCGAGCTCTTCAATGGCCTGGAGCTTGGACTTATCCTCGCCTATTCGGGGGTCAATATCCTCACTTAAGACGATATTTTCCCCTTCGGCGCTCTGAGGTTTTTCAATCTCAGGATCAGCTAAAGGTTCCTGAGATTCCTCTCCTCCACCTTGGATGGTCATTGCTAGCTGCCTGGATTTCGATTTTCCCTTCATGGAAATGCTGTAGCATTCCCTAGCGGCAAGCTGGTCGCCACGGACCGTGCATATTCCCGTGGAAGAAGGGAATTTCAGCGCGAGGTGGCGAACGGAGGTGATGGCCTCAACAGCTATGAGTGTGGGTCGACCCAAAATAACATTGTATGCAGCGGAGCAGTCGATGACCACAAACTCGAGGAGTTTGGAGACTGTCCGAGGTCCTTCTCCTAGGGTGATCACCAACTCGATCGTCCCTATGGCCGCTGATCCTTCTCCCGAAAAACCATACAACATTATGGAGGTTGCCTTCAGCTCGGCGACAGTTAAACCCATCTTCTTAAGCATGGACCGGAATAGAAGGTTTACCGGGCTCCCATTATCGATCAGCACCCTCCTAACTCTCCGATTAGCGAGCTGCACTGCTACGACCAGAGGGTCGTTATGAGGGAACTGGACATGGCCAGCATCTTCTTCTGTAAAAATGATTGGTTGCTTCTCCAATCGCTGTTGCTTTGGCATATGCTGCTCTGGGACGAACTCTACCTCGTTATGCGCCTTGAGTTCGTTTACGTACCTCTTTTGGGCACCCTTGCTCGTGCCAGCTAAATGCGGACCTCTCGAGATTGTGGATATCTCTCCTCCCATCACTAGAGGAGGGACGTCTTGATCCACCCGAGACCCGGGCTGACTGGCCGGGACCTCCGGAGCAGGTCGGCCTGTCGGAGCCCTGTTTCGCGCGTACTGAGCTAACGGGCCGGCTCTGATGAGAGTTTCGATCTCATCTTTCAAATGCCTACAATCATCGGTATTGTGGTCAATGTCGTTGTGGAAATGGTAAAAGTTGGAGGTGTCTCTCTTCCCCTTCTGGTGCTTTAACGGCTCCGGCTTCTTCCAGGGGAGGCGAACAGAGTTCGCTAGGAAGATGTTCTCCCTAGAGTGGGTGAGCTTTGTATAAGTCGCGTAGACCGGCTTAAATTTGTCTACGGACTTATTCTTCTTTGGTTCGTGCTGGTTGCCTTCGCCGTTCCCTTTTCTCTTGCCTCCACCGAACTGGTTATTCTGTGTAACGTTCTGGGTTGCTGTCGCGACCTCCGTTCCTACTTCAGCGGGCTGCTCAGGGACCTGGCTGGTTCCTGCAGCTGAGGCTTGGGCCTCCTCCAAGTTGATCCACTCCTGGGCCCTATTTAAGAACTCGTTCACTGACCTAGCTCCCTTCATTTGTATTTCTTTCCAGAGTCCCCCTCCGACGAGGATTCCAGTCCTCAAGGCCATGAGCTTGGAGCTGTCATCTACGTCTCTGGCCCGAGCAACGACGTTCGCGAACCTGCTCAGGTAAGCCTTCAGAGGCTCGTCGGGTTGCTGCCTCACGTTAGCCAGAGAGTCGGCCTTGACGCGGGCAGCCTGGGAGTCTCGGAATGCCCCCTTGAAGTCTGCAGAGAAAGTTTTCCAGGAGCTGATTGATTGTTTCTTGCTTTGTTTGAACCACTGCCTGGCTGGTCCAGTCAGTGTGGAGGGAAATATCAGACACCTCAGCTCAGGGCCAATGTTGTGGGCCATCATCAGGGTGTTGAACATCCCCAAATGATCCGACGGGTCTCCATCTCCGTTGAATTTAGACAGGTGCGGCATACGGAAACCGGGTGGGTAAGCCGTTGCTACTATGCTGGGGGAGAAGAGTTCAAGCTCGTCCCCCGAATTATACTCGTCTTTCTCTTTCTCCGACAGGAGCTTCCTCATTAGCTCCTCCATCTGAGCCAGGCACTCAAGGGTTTTGTCCTGATTTCCTTGGTTATTCCGGGGCTGCTCGACAGCTCCAGATCCATTGTATACGTTTGGTGGGTTATTGCCCCTCCTATCTTGAGATAGGTTATTTGGGGCGTTCCCATCGTTACGCATCTCGGACAGGTCTCCCCCTGAGCGAGCATGGCTGCCACCTCCTACTGGTTCCCCCTATGAGAGTTTAGGCGATCTCGCAGGTCGCCCCCTGGGTGGTTTGAGGACTTTGTGCCGAGCTTAAACATTGACGCAGGTCTCCGCCAGAAAGGTCGCTCCGGCGGTTGCTGGTCCAGTAGCTCCCGTTAGAAAAGCTCGGAGTCCGCCTTTGGGGGTGAGGATCTGGGCTCTCTCTCGGCGCCCTGCTATGTCGGGAAGGTCCTGAGGATGGCGGGTTTCTCCTGCTGCTTCCATAAGCTGGAATATCTCGGATGGGCCGAGGAGGAGACAGATACCTTATGGGCGACAGAGGATGCCTAATCGGAGATGCAATCCTGGTTCCGTCGGGGCGGATCAAGTTAGGTGGGGGCCTTTCAGCCCTGCCACGCTGCGGGTCCCGCGCCTGGCGATCTGGACGAGGTGCAGGACGGCTGGTGGGGACGGGCTGGTGCTGTGAGCCCTCCCTGGATCTCCTTCTGGAATTCCCTCAAGCCCTCCTGGGTGCGCTCGAGGCTGGCTATGAACTGGGAGTTGAAGTTCGGACTGAGGGGCTATACTTTTGCTCGGCTCTAGGCATTCCTCCGAAGTTTGCCTCTCGACGGTGCGATGAGGGAACAGAGTTGGATGCCGGCGGTCTGTCCGAGCGGCTAGGCCTAGACCGATTACCCCGGCGGGACTTATGAGTCTCGCCTTGCCTCTTTCCGACGTTAGCGTCGGTTGTAAGAGGGGGCAGTCGGGCTAACACCTCCTTAATCTGCTGACTAGCTTTCGCTAGTTGGCTCCTCAGCTGAGCGTTTTCCATTTCTACCGCAGTGTAAAAATCTGGGTTTGGATTAGGTGGCCGGGGCGCCAAACTTCCAGTGTCATCTTGGCCCATTGGCTGTTTGCCCGGCCGCTGTTGGACCTCAGGAATTTGTTTACCGGAGATGGCGGCATGATGAGCCTCCTGCCCATCATGTTGTTCCGCCTTGTTACCGTGTCTTGATCGAGTGGTCATCATAGTTGGATGTTTGCGACAGCACCAATCTAACTAGCTCTCAATGAAAGCACCAAACTGTTGACGCGGTTCTTCGACAACAGGTAATTAAGAAAATAAGAGGAAGGGATTAGTGCTTAACGATGAACCGAAATAGATGAATGATCTTTGTAAATGGACTGGTGACACAATTATGTTTTTTAGGTGGTTCAAAGGTTAAAATCATTCTACTCCACTAGCCAATATTATTGCTATATGCTTGGTATTCTTTTACAGGGTATTTCCTTACACAATAGAATCCAATCCCTTGCAACTCCCAGGGTCTCCATATTTATAGGAGAGGGCACCTGGGGGTTGGTCAGGGGGGTCATCCCGTGACCTTCTTATCTATAATATCACTTCTGTGACATTCATAATTAATTCTTAAAACCTGACACATGAAGTGTGGTCTAATCAATAGGTAAGGGGGATAATGGGCCGCACGGCCCAACCCAGTCGTGGGTGCCTGAACACGCACGTTCATGCTGCGTGTCCGAGAAGTCAGGGATATATCAGACACATGATGTCTGATATATGCACATTTACCTTGCGTGGTTGACTTTACAAAAGGTCATAGCCTCCAACTCCAGCTCGTGGCACGAGCTGGAAGCCTCCTCGGCCTGCAGCCTTCACAGACCTGACTTGGTCCTTGAGTAGTCTTGGTGAACCTTTTGGATACCCGAGCTAACGAGGTAGGACTTGATGACAGCAGCTCCAGTCATAGGGGATCCACGTGGCTGATATGATTTAGGCCGTATCTCAGCTCGCTAATAGCCCGTTGGAAAATTAGGGCGTACAACATTCTATTTACCTTTTTCATAATAAATAACAATAGGGTGCATCTAAAGACAAGGAAGCTCTTGCATGTCTTTCTAAATCTCTAATAGTTACTTGGTGTAATTAATTTGTGAAATTACTTGCTACAACAAAAAAAATTGTGAATTTACTCAATTAATTTTTTTAACCTTCACTACTGATAAGTATTGGTGATTTCTTTACATTGTGATTTATATAGATACATATAGCTTATATATACATTATTATTTTTTTATTTTGATTTTGTTTTTATGATGTTAATTGTAGGCTATATTTCAAATATGGAAGCAGAATGTCTAACTTTAATAGTGGCGCTAGATTGAACTCTTGTTTTTTATGCATGTTATCAAATTGTATGGCAGAAATGTTTGATTTCTCTAAGATATCTTCATTTTTTAACTACTTTGAGTCTTTGTTAGAGGACATTGCAAGTATGTTGTCCAATTTTCATGGAGTGTCCATAATCTATGTTTGTCGTTTGACTAACAAGGCTGCTAATAGATTAGTTGTGCATGTTCTTAGGGTGAACGAAGAATTTGTATGATTAAAAGATTTTTCTCATTTCCTTTAGGATGTATAATATTTTAATTATTTTTCAATAAAATTATCATTGCTAAAAGAAAAATATAGTCCATCTATGCTAGATGCTATGGTTACCCTCTCCACAAATTTTTAGGTGATTTGATACGAGGAGTTTAAGATTATCTAATTAATGAGAATATTAAGAGGAAAGTATGAGTAATTTATAAAATTTTCTTGAAAATGTCAATAGAAAGAAAAGTAGTTTAATAACTATATTTTAAAAATAAAATAATATAAAAAATTATAAAGAATATATTTTTAAATTAATAAACATAAAATTTTATTATATTTCTTGACTAATTAAATATAGTATTAATTCTTTTGTCCCAAAAAATATAGTATTAATTCAATTATTTTTAAATTAATTATTTGTGGGTCCTACATTATTGTAATTGAGAGGAATATTTGTGTTGACGCGGTTCTTCGCCAACAGGTAATTAAGAGAAGAAGAGAAAGGGATTAGTGCTGAATATAGAACCGTCGCAGATATAAAATCTTAGAGAATGAACTAGGTGACTCAAGGCACGTTTTTAAGTGGTTCAAAGGTTAAAATCCTTCTACTTCCACTAGTCAATATTATTGATATACTCTGGGTATCTGGTTACAAAGCATATATCTATTCAGAGACTATTTTTCCCAACCCTTATCAACTCACAGGTTCTCCATATTTATAGGAGAAGGCACCTGGAAGTTGGTAAGGGGGTCATCCCGTGACCTTATTATTTGTCATATCAACTCTGTGACATTCATGATTAATTCCTAAACCTGACACATAAGTATGGTCAAATCGATAGGTAAGAAGATAATGGGCCGCACGGCCCAACCCAGCCGTGGGTTTCAGAACATGCACGTTCCTGCTGCGTGTCCGAGAAATCAGGGAGATATCGGACACGTGATGTCAGATATATGCACGTTTATCTTGCGTGTGTTGACATTACAGAGGGTCAGAGCTCCGTACATAGCTCGTACCACGATCTGCTCCCCTGACCCGACCTTCGGCCTTCAGGTTTTTTCCCCCAGTCCTGGGCAACCTTGGCGTGTCCTTAGGGATTGCTCGAGCTAATAAGGTACGACCTCGAAGCGGGAGCTCCGGTCTTGGGAATGTTCACTGACTAATCACGATTAGTCAGTAACTCTGCCTGCTAATCAGCCCGTGGGAAAATCAGGGCGTGCAATTTGAAACCCACCTTTTAAACTAAATATGAATACATTAAAGATTATAATTCTCAAACAAAATTATCACATACCAAAAAACTCTTACCTTATTTAAAATTATATTATAGTAACTAAAATCAAATTATATTAGAGCATATCTAATGAGTGTAAAAAAAGTGGTGCAATACTATATTTAGCACATTATATAAAAAGTATGACTCCAATGATGTTGCAAAAAGTGTCTCAAATTTAACACATGTTAAAAATTGTGTCAAATTTGGCACAAAATATAGCATAGATCAAGTTTAGAACATCAATAAATGCTAAAAGGCAATCTGTTAAGTGCTTTGATGATTATAAAACTTTTTATTGGTTGAACACAAAACATGCTAAAAATTGTATAAAATTTAGCACAGTCCAAATTTATGATTTAGAATTTTAGAAAATAGAGAATAAAGAAAAGCTATACTCGTTGCTTTTGTAAACACGATTTATCTTGGAATGTTTTTCTTTTTTTGGCACTGTTTAGACAAATAAAGAATCAACTGTTATAATAAAAAAAAACTTTCTTTAACCATGGTAGTTTGAAGTTGGCTTAAAGAGCTTAGCTAGTTAGTTTTGTTCTCAACTATATTGGTTACTCTTTGTACTATCTTTGTCTACATTAATGTGGCAAATGTATTGAACTTTTCGTTTTGTCATAAACTCAACTACCACTCATATGTATAGGGAAATTTTACATTATATGTCCTATAACATACTTAATTTTTTTAAAATGCCAACTTAACTTACTCTTCCAAACATATGTCATTTCTAATTTTTTAGACAAAATCACCCCTAGCATTAAACACTCACATCCCAGCCGAACTCTCTCATTTCTTTCTCAGTAGAATTTTCTCTCAACCTCTCAGACCCCTCACATTCTCACTATCTTTCTCAGGCGAAGCTCTCTCTCGTCACAGCCGACGTCGCCACCTTCTTCTCCATCACCGACAACGGTAAGTCAGTTTTTGTGGTTTTTAAAAAAAAAAAATTGAATTGTAATGTATAAAATCGATGAACAGGGTTTGATTTTTAATCTTTATTTTGCAAAAATGTAGCTTTAAATGGGTTTGATTCTATGTGCATCATTTTGGAAGATTATGTTTAAATTCTGCAAAAATTTTGTGGGTCGATGTATATTCGATTCCACATCAATGCCATTTCGATGCTTCATCGATGGTAATTCGATGATACACAGTGCATGTGTATATTTTTAAATTATTGAAAAGTCATTCTTCGATGCGCAATCGATGCTCCATCGATAGTATTGCGATGGACTAGTAAATGAAGGCGATAGTCAATCGATGCGCAAACGATGGTATATCGATGTCATTTCGATGCTTGCATGGTTTTCATTTTTTTTTATAAAATCAATGAAATTTCGATGATATATCGATGCTGACTTCGATGCAATTTCAATTATAGTTCAATGATATTTCGATTCTTTCTTGGTTTTAGTTATATTTTGATAAATCTATTAATTTCGATGCTATGACGATGTTATTTCGATGCCATTTTGATGGTTGTTCGAGCACATTAATTTGATGGTGATGCATTGATGTTAATTCGATGCTATTTCGATGGTATATTGATAGTATTTCGATTCCATATCGATGGCACATCGATGGTATATCAATGTCATTTCGATGGTATATTGATGCATTTCGATAGTATTTCGATGTGTTTCGATGACATTTTGATGGAACATCTATGACAACAACAAACTGAGTATTTTTTGTAAATTCAACTAATTCTCCTTTTTTTTGGATTTTTTGCAGATGCCACCCAAACGTATCCCACCGCTTGAGATCCCTATAGAGGATCATTATGTCGGTCGTATGACCTACAGGGGTTCCGGGAGGTTAACAAAATTGATGAAAAGGTTTGAGGAGCATGGATTGTTGGGGAGGGTGAATGAGTCTGTTTTTGGACCATTCTTCACAGCCCCTACCTTTTCGTTCTCTGGGGCATTGGTGCACACACTGCTTTTGCGGAAGGTGAAGTCTCCGCGTAGTGATGAGATGCACTTCTTGATGGGCGCAAACTTATGTAAGTTTGGGGTGCACGAGTTTGCCATTATCACTGGCCTGAGCTGCTCCTGTCCACCACTTGCCACTGACATTCAACCTCACCTTACTTCCTCCCGCCTAGTTGATACATATTTTAGTGTGGAACCCGAGAAAGACATTAGGTTCAATATGTTGGAACGAGATTTTAGTATGTGCGATGTTCCTGATGATTTGTACAAGCTTGGTTTGGTTTACTTTGTGGAGGGTGTTGACCCTGATTTTGGTCAACGACACGGAGTCTAGGAAACGACAGGAAAATGATATAGAGCTTGAAAATAATCTAATGGAAAGATAATGAACACATAGATTTATAGTGGTTCGGCCCCAGTGATTGGTAATGACCTACGTCCACTTGATACTATTATTAATATTGAGCTTCCAAGGTGTGATCAAAGAACTAGGGTTCCTGAGTTTCATTGACCTTAGAAGCAGAAAACAATACAATGATGGATAATAGTAATATAATTCTCCAAGAAAAAAGATCGATCCCCTTCCTTGAGCTATCTCTTGTGTATTTATAGGCTCAGGAAGAGTTACATGAATTAGGAAATAATATCTATCATTAATGATCGGATCTGTAGGTCATAATGAAGAGATTTTCTCGGATATCATCATAACAGTACAGATCTTTACATAAATGAGCGAAATATACGACCAAGATGGTTGTATATAGAACTTGATCTCTTCGTGTAGAAATAATGCTGGTTGATAGGCGAGCCGTATCTCTGCTACGTGTCCGCCATGTGTCGAAAATCCTTGTCACATCATCAGCAGCTGATTTATGGATAAACAGAGGGGATACTATTGGCCGCTGAGAACGAAAATGCTATTTAGCGAGATTCATTGTCGATGGTCGAGGATTTAGATTATTTTGAGAAGTATCCGTGGGGATCCCTTTCATTTGATACAACTGTGAAACAATTCAGTAGAGATATGAAAGCGATTGATGCTACAATACCTGGTAAGAAGGCGAAGAAGATCGCCGAGGTGGAGTCTTCTAAGGGTGTTCAGGTGGAGGCAAAGTACACCTGCAAGGGGTATCCACCAGCCTTGCAATATTGGGCATACGAGACGATTCTTGATTAGCAGAAGGAATACGCCAAGCCATGTGGATTCAAGTTCCCTAGGTTGCTACAGTGAGAGAGCATAGGCCAGCCGAAGCATTTGCATTTGAAGGATGTACTTGTGAGGAGACATGTAAGTTATATTAAATTTAAATAATTCAAGAACTTTTGAATTATACTAATCAACTTATATCATTTCTAATTTGCTTGTTATGTTTCCATTACAGCTGTCATGCATTTCTATCATAAGGCCTCGACTAGACGAGCGAGACTTCTTCAGCACCATATATCAGAGGACAGAGGAGGATGCTCCTAGGTATGCGATGCTGCAGGATATGATCCAACCTGCACCAAAGGATGAAAGACCTTATGATCCTAAGGCAGAGGCTGCTGCGGTGGCTGAGATATCCATGGAGGCTGACATATATGTGGAGGATGCCCCGACGAAGACTGCTCCAGATACTAGTGCAAAACCTATTTCTGCTCCTGGGGCTTATGAGGTTGTGTTGGGTGAGATGGCTAGACTATCAGGTGCAGTTGACGAGGTTAAGGCCACTCTAGGTATCGTCCTTAAGAATCAAGAAGTCATATTAGAGAAGTTGGCAACACTTGGTGGTATACCTACTCCTGCAACTACTCTTGCACGTACTCCAGTAGAGGATGTAGAGTACGACATTCCCCCCACATGTTATGAGCCTCCTATTGGAGAAGCCACACATTCTCAGCCAGTGTAGACGGTCTTAGGTACGACTAATCCATGAGTTTTTACATGTTTTAAAGATATTAGATACTAATTGCTCTAATTACAGGTAAGCGCACTAGACAAAGACCAGTAAGGTACGAGGATTATACTCCAGCAGTCAAGAAACCAAAGTTCAAGGACCCAGTTACGATCTATCCTTTAAAGGTGTTGGGTCAAGATATGTTGACAACTTTTAACCGATGGGTACTCGGTGAGATTGACAACAATAGACCGAGGAAGTTGAAATGTTGTGATGACACCCCTGTTTGGTTCTTGAAGTTGAAGGTAGCAAAAGAATGGTTGGCAGAAACTGTAAGTCTTTTATATTTGTTAGAACATTTATCTCATTTTAACAATCCACTCTTCCTTAACGATACTCTATTTATTTTTCGCATCTCGACGCTACGAATTATCTTATATGGAGACGTCTTTATGAGTTGCCGAGGACGTACCCCATGAAAGCCACCGTACCTGATTCATCATTTGCACAGTATATTCCTGCTAGATATGAGGACTTCAAGAACAAAAGCAGGACTTACCAATGGGATGAAACATTCTTAATTTTGTGAAAGGAGATGCTAAAAAATACAAGAAGCCTTGGGATGATTGCAATGAGGTCTACTTCCACTGGTGCTTGGAAAATCGTCATTGGGTCATTTGCAAAATAAATTTCACTGATTGGATGATCATTGTATTTGACTCAGATCATTCCAACTTTAGCCATAATAAGTTGTCTAAGTTGATCGAGCCTTGGACTAGGATGCTTTCATCTTTACTCAACGCTTCTGGTATGTTTAAAGGACACCCCAGGTTGAAAATAGCTAGACCGAAGATCACCGTTCCAAACTTTGATTGGCTACGCATGTCCACTGATATTGTCCCACAGTCTAGAACCAGGTATTTAGACGTACTAACTTCAGGTTTTCATAACACTGTTCTCCTTTAATTTTCAATACACTCATAAATGTGGTTTCTTGGTTTCAGCGGAGATTGCGGCGTATTCGCCATCAAACACTTGGAATTTATTCTTGGAGACATTCCCTTATCATATGCCATCGAGGACCACATTCAGTACTTCAGGGATAAATTATGCATCAACATTTTTTATGAGAATGTGTACCCTTGATGTTAGAACATTTATTTTGATTTCTATATGTTAGAACATTTATTTTGATTTCTCCTTAGTTTTGTATATAAAAAATGTCATTTCGATGATACACAATAATATATTTCTCCTTAGTTATGCATATAAACAATGTCATTTAGATTGACAAAATCCATTAATACGCAAATAAAAAGATTAACTAAGTCCATTAATATACAAATAAAAAGATTAACAAAGACCATTAGTACCCAAATAACCAATAACCCAAGGTGCGGCTTGCCGATGGCCTTTATGTCGAAGGTCAAGTGAGCAAGTGTGTTTATTGGTGAAACGAGTTATCTCGAACATATCAGATTTAGGCATTCTCTTCCCCCTCAATCTCCACCCACAATTAGGATCCTTGCAAGTAATATACCAAACTTCAATACCTGACTTCTTCACCACAACATCGAAGTTCTGCTTCATTGCATACAAGTGTGCATTCGTCTTCAACTCTAACTTGTTCTCAAAAACCTTCCCAATTTCTATTACTCCACAACTCACTCCAGATAACGTGGGGATAACATAAGAGGGGCATGGGATATCTTCAGCAGTATATGACGGAGAACTCCATCTATTTCTATCGTCTTGTGTAGTTGGACGACTACTCTCTGAGCCACCAGTCCTCCGTCCTTGGCTTTCTTGACGTCTTGGCAATGGTCGTACATTTAAGTTATCTACTTGAACCACAGGTAGCATCGACAACCGATCCTCGGAGTTATCATCAGAACTACTTCACCCCTCAACCCTTTCATCATCATCACCAAAATGGGAAACTGGACCATCATTGACATAAGGCTCATACTCATACCCATCATCATGCGGGAGATTTGTTGGGGGAAAAAACTCAACCCACCACCGGTGATGACACCCATCTGTCATTAATTAACGCCTTAATTGCTCTTTTATATATTTTTTGTAATTCAAAATTCAAAACTTAAACCCACAAAAAGAGTCACTTAAGACACTAATTTATATATTTTGAACACTTCTATTTGTAATTTTTTTTGGTTTTGTTCGTTTTTTTTTCAAGTATGGAAATTTGAAATGTGCAGAATTTTGAATAATTTCAATACAAAATTGATGGTGCAACTTGATTTTGGAGACAATTTCACTGTAAAATCGATGGTGGAAGCAAAACTTAATTGTGGAAGACAAACGATGCAAAATCGATGGTGTAAGAAAAACTTGATTTTGGAAAACAATTTCAATGCAAATTGATGCAAAATCGATGGTGCCTTCAAAACTTGATTTGGGAAGACAATTTTGATTAATATTGATGACAAATAGATGGTACAAGCAAAACTTAATTTCCACAAGCCTTAGAGTTTTTGGAATGTTTTGATAGGCACTCGCGCACATGCCATCTTTAAATAGCCATAACTTTTGACCCGGTTTGAACCATGAGACGCACGAGTTATGAATCTAAAGGTCATTTAGATCTCGACACAAATAATTGAGTTAAAAACCATTACAATCTAATATAAGCTCAAAAAATGCTGTTTGAACCACCTTTAGAGCCACAGAAGAATTTTTTTTGTTTATATTTTTTTGGACTTTGTAAAATTGTTCAAATAGATCATTAAAGTTAATTTCGATGAACAAAAAATAAAAATAACAACACCATTGTTAGGGCGAATGGTTGTGCTTTTGTTCAAAATTGTTAGTTTGATGAATTATTTGTGATTTTAGTTCAATTTTTTTTTATTAAAATCGAGTTTAGGGGTTTGTTTGAATCATTTTACGAAACACATGGTCTAAAATGTAATTTTTCAAAACACAGGGTCCAAAAATGTGTAATCTTTTTTTTTTAATTTCAAAATTTTATTGCGTTAGAGTTTTGGGAAACTATATTTATTTGTAATATTCCTTTTCATCATCCATATTGCATTGAAATTGTCTTCAAAATCAAATTTTGATGGCACCATAGAAATGGAATCGATTTTGCATAGTTTTTGTATAGAAATTGTCTTCAAAATTGAGTTTTGATGGCACCATTGGAAAGTCATCGAAATTGTCTTCAAAATCATTGATGAAACTATCAAAATGATATCAATATTCTCTTCAAAACCAAATTTTCATGGCACCATCAAAATGACATCGATTTTGGAAGTCCTGAAATTAAGTTTTACTTATACCATCGTGTAGCATCTTGAAACTCCTAATATGAGTTAGTACTTTGATTAGCATATTGGGAGGACACGTGGGGTAATTATGTGAAATATATTATTATATGATGGTTTATGCATGATTGTGTATATTAAATGTGTTTAAAGACCCGCTTTTGTTAACAATGGGCATTTTCATAATTTTGACATGTTGAGAGTATATCTATAATTATTATGTATTATGTGTTTGAGATCACATTATTATGTGGATGTATATATGTGATCTTTGGCATGAGTGGATCCTTTTGAGCAGTTTAAGCAGAAAAGTCACAACAGGAAAAAAATGCCCGGCTCAGTGCGAGCCTAGGTGTATTTTAGAAATTTTAATATTTTGGGACTATTTGTGAAATGAAATTAATTGGTGGAATGATTATGTTTGATGGGTTAGTTGATTAATGTGGAGATTTGTGGTGTAATTTGAGGATTAGTGGGATTTATAGGCAAAGGACCAAATTGCCCTTGGGGTTTGTTTAAGTTAAAGGGATGGTCAAAAGGGTCATTTGACCATACATCTAGATAAATGACCTAGAATCTGATGCTTAATCCCTCCCACACGTTCAAAGACTCTCTTCCTCAAAAGCTTTCCTCTAACTCTTCTTCAAGTCTATCCAAGCATCAAGTTCCTTGATTGATTTGAGGATTTTAGTAGAGTTGTCAAGGCCATCATCGTCTAGGAATTTTGAAAATTTGGGACAAGGTAAGTGTACGCCCTGGTTACTCCAGGACCGTTACGGTGAACTTTGAACTGTGATTTAACTCGTTAACCGAGTTCTTTGGTTAAAAACATGCTTCTAGGTGTTATTAATAGGTTAAGGTGGAAAACCAATCAAAAGGAATTGATATATTTTATTCAAAACATAAAATTGTTCATGGGCCCATAAAAACGTTTACAAGTTATTTACAATGCAAAATGGTCACTACAGTATAAAATTTACAACCCGCCGATCTAAGCGGAAAAAATAGGGTAAACCACCTAGTTCCCCTGAGAACTCCTTAGCCGTGGTGGTCAAGCAGCCACATATGTACACATCACCACCTAAGCTCTCCACTTAAGGCTGGGTGAGCTTTTCTTTCCCTTTAACTGCACCACATAACACCCATGAGCCAAAGCCAAGAAAGAAAACTCAATACTGCAAGAATATAATATCAAACGATGATCATAATAACCATCCAGGACTTTTAGTCCAAAATAGAGGAGTGACAGTTGGAAAAGTCACTAAGGTGGGTTCCGTTCCCTTTACAGATAAGTGATCATTTCACCAGCTTAAACGAGATAGGTATCTGGTGAAATAGTCACCAGCATAAACCTACCGAGTGACCCTAGAGTCACTAACGTGGGATTCTGTTTCCCTCAGCCATGTGACAAAACAGTCACCTAGGCCTTTGACCCTGGCTCTGAGTAACTAGTCAAAGACTAGACAAGCGCTTATAATTTTCATCGAACTTAGGGTCGGTCCAGCATTAATGCCCCATATGAGTCATTCAATGCAGATGTTCATCGAACTTAGGGTCGGTCCAACATTAATGCTCCATATGAGTCATTCAATGCAGATATCGATTAGATCTAATCTTTTATCGGCTCTGCGTTCATGATGCTTATGCCATTTCTGACTCTTAGGTCAGTAGCACTCGACCAATGTTGATTCCAATTAGTCAGTGCCATACACAAGTAAGCAAGATTTGTTAAGCATTTAATATGCAATCAATGTCCACATTTAACAATCAACATGCCCCTATAATAACCACGCATGTCATATACATAGGGTGCAAGTTTCTTACCTCGGGTTCGAGCGAGAATTAATAAAAGAACGACCCTTGAGAACGATCTAACTTTTAGTTCCTTAGCGGTCACCTAGTCATAACCAATAGGAATCCATCAATAAAGTAACTCAATAAAAGGTTCATAATCTAAAACTTCACTCCCGGGATCAATCTCGCACTCTCGGGACTCCCAATCTACCCAAACGGGGTAAAGGAACCAATCCCCGAGCCCCCAAAGTCATCCCGAGCCCTAAAAATAGGACTTGCTGAAGCTGACCTAGCGCTGGGGCGCTGCTAGGTAGCGTTGGGGTGCTGGTAGGTAGCGCTAGGGCGCTGCCCCAAGTCAGAGAGACCCAGCTCTCTGCTCTGCCTAGCGCTCGGGCGCCACCTGCAGGACTAGATTTTTTTCTGGTTTCCTCCCCTGCGATTTCCCCTGAAAACCCAGCCTTCAAACCAGCCCCAAACATCACCCAAACATGCCATTTAACCCCAAAACCTCATCTATACCCCAACCTCATCAAAACCCAAGTAAACTTCATCAAAAACTTCCATTGATTCCCAACTAAACACTTCAAATTTCTCAGCTGAAAACTAATGAGTCCGTTTTTAGCATAGTTTTAACATGTGTTTAGGGTAAGTTTGAGTCATTTTGGTGGAGTGTTATGCGGTATTATGCTTGTTTTGGTATGTTTGCAGGAAATAGTTGAAGAAAATGTGAAGTTTGGGAAATGACTGAAAAATCAGCTGAAATTGGGAAAATTGTGCTAAAAGTTGACAAGAAGAAAGTTGAAGACTCATTTGTGGAGATAATTGGTAGATTTGGAGTTTGGAATCAAGATTTTGGAAGAATTAGAGGGGCCGCGACGCTTGAATGGAGAGCTGTGGCGTAAGGGAGAAACAGAGAGGGCCCAAATTCTGGAATTTTGAAGGGCTGCAGCGCCTGAGGGACGCGCCGCGGCGCTCGCCGAAGTCAGAGAGGGGGCACGTTGGGCATAGATGTGCACCGCGGCGCCCGGATGCTAGGGCCGCGGCGCGTGTGGCTGAGCGTGACTTTCAGAATTTTCAAAATTGTTAGACATTTTAGGGTTTTGTTTAAATACGTTTTAGGGGTTAATTATTCTAAGGAATTCATAATTAAAAGTGTGGAGAAGTCATTAGAGGCAGAAGGAAAACATTGAAGACCTAGAGTTTGAATTCTTATTTTCTTCTGTAATTTCTTACTGGATTTCATGTTTATATTTAATTTGATTGATGTCATTATGTCTGCTTTGAACTAATCTTGTTATTAGGGTTTTAGTGAATTCTTCTTGAAACTTTTGATATCTTAATGAAATTTTCCTGAATTTATTTCTTCTGCTGTGGATTATTTATCATATGCTTAATGCTTGTGAATGTTTGATCATCATTTACATGTTTATATGATTTTAACCTAAACTCTGAAAAGAGAAGGATAATTATGCTATAGATAAATAATCACAATTTTATATTAGACGAAAGTACTTTTATGAATTATGTAGTTTAGGGATTATGTGTTTAAAGCCTGCAATATATTGATTTACCACAGAGACATAGGAAATAGTATATTGTATAGAATTATAGATCCTAACAAGACTATAATTTATAATTGTAATCTGCTACCACAATAGACTTAAGAAATCTTGAGAATTGGTTAGAAATCATAAGTGGATGGTTGATGAAACTAAAGCCCAAACTTTTGCATCTATTTGAATTAAATCAAATTTCATCTTTGCATTTCTTTAAGTGCTTAGTAGTTTTCTTAATTTTTAGTAATAGTTATTTTATTTATCAATATGAAATTATTATTCAAATCAATTAGAGTTAGAGGTTAATTATTGGTAATTAATAGCAGTCTTCGTGGGATCGACACTTTACTTATCATATATTACTTTATTAGACCGCGTATACTTGCGTGTTACATTTTGGTGATAAAAAACCATTAGAAAAACAGAGTATAGCTAAGGTTTCATGGATGAATTCTTACCTCAAGCTGGATTTGAGTTCTCTTCAATGGATGAACTAAGGCTATAAGCTCCAAACTTTGATTCCCTAGCTTGGTTCTTAAAATTGGGATTAAAAAATTCCAAAGGAGGAAGGAGGAGGATGATGATCGTGAGAAGGGATGAGGAAGCTCTGTTTTGGGTAAGCTTCTACAGTCCAAAGGGTTGATATATATCTTAGGGGTGAAAATACTATTTTTCCCCTAGGTCAAATAAAGGTTTCTAAAGACTCCCAAAGGTAAAACCGTCTTTTTCCACCTATTTCGTTAATCATAATTAACACCCTCTAATTCCCATTATTCTCGATACTCTGAAATGCCAATAATTCATATCCCGTTACCCTTTAATTCTTGGCAACGCTCTAATCACCAAATTACCCTGAGACTTACCCCGAGCCTCGAACTTAATCTCGTTATGACTAAACCACTAATTTATACTCAAAGATCGTCTCATGCCGAATAGCTCAAAAAAATCCACATTTAAATGTGGCCTCAAAAATACATCACCGACATGCATACAAATACACAATTACGCCCTCAACGGGCCAAATTACCAAAATACCCCTGTGATAAAGCGTGGACCCACATGCATGCATTTGACATCATATTATAATATAATTCACATAAACATGCATATAATAATTTAATGGCATAATAAATCAATTATGGCCCTCTCAGCCTACTAATCCAGCCATTAAACTGCATTAGGGGTTTTGGGGCATTACAGTAAGCAACTCATGATGTTTTCCATTTTGTTCTTGAGTGTTCTTAATGATTGGGGGTTTTAGTTGATTCTCAAAAATTGAAGGCTCTAGGATGCTTAGATAAGTTTATTGTTATTAGAATCATGTTGGGTAATCAATTTGGAGCTTGAATTCATGTTGAAATAAAGAATTAATTTCAACTCTTGGATTTTGGGGCAAAACTTGGGTTTAGGGCTCTAACTTTGCAAATTGTGGTTTTAGTGTGTTAGTGGTGTGTTTTATGGTATCTTGGTATAGATTATGGGTTATGTTGATAATTTAAGGTAGAATTTTTGTGTAAAATATGCTGAAAGTTTGGTTGGGGACGTGATTTAGGGGCTGGAAATCACAGGGAAAAACGCAGGAATTTCTGGGTTTTATTGCAGTGGCGTCGCGGCTCATTGGGTGAGCGCTACAGCGCAAATGCATTTATTTTAGGACATTGGAGTTCTCCCTGAATTCAGTGGTGCCGCGTCTCAGTGGGAGGGCGTGGCGGCTCAAAATAGATTTTTTTAGGCGCCTCGGTGCCGACCCTGTTTTAGGCTACAATTTTCTTGTTTCGTAAATAGACCATAACGTTTGACCCCGATGTCGAATTTGGAAGTTCTTTATATGGTTAGAAAGCTTGTGAAAAACTATACAGTCCTAGAACCTAAGCCAAGTTTAGATGCAATTATTTTGGAGTCGGAATTGCGAACTAAACTTTGTGTTAATTGGTTTAGTTTAGGTTTGGCTAAGGACGCTTGAACGGGATCACACTTGGGTCGTTTTGTCTCCATTGCTAGAATCTAGGTAAGAAAAATGGCACAAATACTAAGAGTAGTGTAGCGACCCAAATTTGCTAATAAGACTTGGAGCCTTGATTAGTGTGCCTGGAGGGCAATAATTGTTATACTGTATTAGTTTATGTGAATTTAATGAATATGTGGTTAGAATGCATGTTTAGGTGAAATAAATATGCATGTGGGCCCCATTTTGTTGTTAGGGGCAAATTGGTAATTTTAGCCCGTTGAGGGCATAAATGTAATATATGTGATATTGTTGATATAATTGTGATTTATTTGTGATGCACGTTCCGAGACGGTCCTAGAGAGCCATTCCACTTAAAGTCACAACGGGATTAAATACCCGGCTCGGGAGGAGCCTAGGGGTATTTTGGGAATATTATAACTTGAGTTTGGGAATTTGTAAGTAATGGTTAGTGACATTTTGGTAACTTGGGTAACCAGAGGTAACCATTGAGGATAGTTACCTTAAGTGAGAAAGTGGTATTTATGTAAAAGGATAGGAAAGGTCTAGGCTGCCCTTGAGGTTTAGTTAGAAAGAGAGTTAGATGGAAGGGCAAATGGGTCTTTTGGCTTGGTTATAGATAACCTTGGCTGAGGGGAAAGGCTAGAACGTACCCATCCTTATGTTTATGCAAGAGCTTGGCTTTGGGAGCTCTAGAGGAAACTAAGGAAAAACAGAAGGGAAGGAGAGGAATCTCTTAATTTTTGTGGGATCAAGAAGGGAATTGAGGCCAGAAAACTTAGAGGATTGCTCTACATATTGAGGTAAGGGAATTCTGTGAAATTATGTGTAGATTTCAGCTAAGAATATCATGGCATAAGAATTGAATTGTGTGTTTTGTTTGGTGAATTCTTAGGATGAATTGTGGTTAGGTTTAGCTTGAATTTTGTTGAATTAAGCTTGGAATTTGATTGGGAAAGCAGCCCAGGGTCGAATCTCCATTTGAGGTAAGGGTTTCATGCATCTCTGTTTGGTTGATTGCTGGTGTGGTTTAAGAATTCTGAGGGATGGTTTAAGTTTTACAAGTTCTGGTTTAAGTTCTGAAAGGCTTGGTTTAAGTTTCTGAAGTTTTAAACCAAATTGTGAATTGTAGGTTTGATTGTGTGATTGAGCTTATTGTTGATGTTTGTGAGTTTTTAGATGGTCTATGTGGGGTTTTGAATTGAATTTGGGACTTAGGTAAGTCTTGGTAGTGATTTGGGAGTGTTTTGGCTCGGGGAAAACATTTGGAGAAACCCAGATTTCTGGGTTTGCAAAGGGGCGTCGCGACCCTATTCTTCTGCGCCGTGGCGCTAGGCTGAGCGGGGGCCTTTCTGGGCGCCGCGGCCCTCATAGGGTGGCGCCGCGGCGCTAGGCCATTTCTGGGCAGGGGAAAATTATGGTTTTTAGGCTTTTGCCCAGGGGGCTCAGGGGACGCTTCGCCACTTTGTGTGGGGTTCCGAGAGGTCCCGAGGGCTCGGGTTTGGTTCTGAGAGACACTTTTGAATTGGTTAGTAATGGGGATGCTATTTGTGTGTTGTGACTAGGTTTTCGGAGAGGCTCGGATTAGAGGACTGTGCTCGTGGGTTCAGTGCTCAAGAAGCTCGGAACACAGGTAAAAAAACTTCTATACCCATTGAGCAGGGCGAGGCCTCATAGTTGTGTTGCAGGGCACGACCCTATATGATTATGTGTTGGGTGTAGCCCATTGAATATGTTAGTATATGTTTAAGTGATGTTTAAGTTATGCTGTGTATGCATATATGTGAATGGTCGGCTAGGGCCGGGAACGGCGAAGGCCGAGAACGGCGAAGGCCAGGAACGGCGAAGGCCGAGAATGGCAAGGGGTCTGGGAGCAATGTTTAGCACGCGGAGTGCGAGTTGCCAAGGTAAGACCCTAAAGGATACCTGGGATATCCTTATGGTGTAGACCGCAACTTAGGGCCTGGTAAAGCGCCTGAGACGGCATGGTCGTATGTGTTTAGTCTATGGACAAATTTGGTTATATGCTAAATGGTTTATATGCGTATGTTATCTGTTTATGTGGAGTTTTCCTGCTGGGCTTCGGCTCACGGGTGCTCTGTGGTGCAGGTAAGGGCAAGGAGAAAGTCAACCGACCTTGAGTATGGAGAGCGTGACGCGACGCGTACATGTCTGGTCCGCCTGGCTGCCACGGCCAGGGGTATTTTTGGAAGTTGTTTGTAAAGAATCCTATTTTGTCGTCTAGTCGACTTTAAATATATTTTGAGTTGTAAATATTTATAAACAGTATTTTGGGATCCCAAATGTTAATTGTCTTATAAATTTCAGTAAATGGAATTATTTTCAAAGTTTATGTCTCTGTTTATGATTTAAGTACACATTTACCTTAAAATCTCGATTAGCGAGTTAAATGCACATTTTAAACTCACTTAGTAACAGCTCTAAGGAGGTAGGGCGTTACAAGTAGGGCATTAGTCCTAACTTATAAACACTGTTATAACTGAGGGAGGAATATAATTAGGGTTACTGTAATGACCCAACTACTCTAGACTTTGGACCATAACGAAAACTATATATAGACCCTAATCTTTAATAGAACTTACAAGTGAAAAAGATCATACTTTATTAAAAACTTGTAAAAACCAATGTTAAAACTTACATAACTCAAAGCAGGATATGGGATCCCATTGTTTTAAAAACAAAACATATCTTAATTGAAATGAAAAGAGATTACATAAATAGATGCGGAAAAATACACATAAACCATAAATAAAAGACTACATCCTTGACATCGAACTCTCGACTCCTTGAATCCATTCATCACCGATACACATTCTCCCAAGCATCCACGAATCTTTCCCGCCACTATAGCTATTTTCCTGCACATATAAACAAAAAGGAATGAGCCTAATGTCCAGCAAGGAAAATCTACCACATAGTTCATATACATAAGTTTCATAAGAAACATAAAGAAAACATAACATATCACTTATATCATACATATACTATAATGACCATTATTACTTGGGGTCCCATAGACTAAACAAGTCATATGCCCATTAGATTAGTGGGGTCCTACTAGCTAAGTAGGTCATATGCCCATAATCTGTTTGGGGCTTGTTAGTCATATGGGTCATATGCCCAAGCCTACATACATACATATCATAACACATTTCATAACATAAAAACATAAGATAACACATATAAAACATATAACATATGAATTCTATCTTATTTTCCTTACCAAAATACCGGGATAAGAGGACAGAGGTGGGACTTTGGAACACTCCTAAGAACCATTTGAAAAAGAGTGAGTATAGAGAAGAAGAGAAATGAAAGGAATGGAAGGACTAAACCATTGAGAAAATACTTACCAAAAACTTATGTGCGAGTTCTTAGATTTCCTAACCAAAATAAAGATTAAGGTTAGAATAAGTAGAAGACTATGAGAACTTTTAAAGAAAAAGTACAGAAACGAACTAGAGTTTGGGTTACCTTGAAGACTTGTAAGACCAATCTAAACCTCGAACCGAAATACTATAAATCCTTACTTTCCCAAGTGTTTGATAAGCTTATGATGATCAAGCTTATGATTTCCCCACCCAAGTGTTTACACTCTCACACTCACCTAGCAACTTGCAGCCTCTGAACTTAGAGCAAAAGATGAATAATGGATGGGTACTAGGTCCTATTTATAGAGTTTAGGAATGAAAGGATCTTAATTTTACTTGAATAAAAATAATGGCTTTTTAGGTGATAATAATTTGAATTGTTGTTCAGCAGTGGCTGAAGACTCGTTCAAAAAGGTGCTGGACTTATCAAGAGGTTGAAGGGTTGAATGGAAAACGAATTCAAAAGCATTCAAAATATGTTGAAGGAGGCGATATATCGCCTGGACCAATATGCCCGAGGCAAACGTGCATCGTTTCATGTTTTCCGTATCTACGTGCTGCGATATATCGGCATTCGCTGATTATTTAAACACGAAATTACACATTTTTAGCTTAATTCAAATTGAGTAAACAGCCTTGACTAAGCCCTCAAACGTATTCAAAGCTGCTGACTGACCTTAGAGCATTCAAACTTTACCCTTATTAAATTTAATCCTCAAAATACTTAATCCTTAATCACCCATACATAACATGTGCTTAAAATCCTATTGGTTCTTATCTAAACCTTATAGTATAATAAATATTATCCTTAATATCAGTCATATTAATCAAACCTTAGGTTAAAATTAATATTCTTAAACTATAGGTTAAACTTAGAAAATATACAAGTACTACTATGAGTGTCCAAATAAATCCCGGTCTGAATTAAAAATCCACAGTCATAAGATAATACTATTAATACTATAATACTACTATCTAACTAGCTAAATAAAGTTCTTGGACTCTACAGTTACGTACCCACGCTTTGTAATTATACATGTTGCATTTGTTTGCATTATGAATTATTTGTGATTGATTAGCATGGGCCGTATTCAGCGATAATCATATGGAACGTAGGCCGTGTTGGCAGGGCCGCTATGGGAGTGTCGTATGCATCCACTCGGCACACGCCGTGTAAATGAATTACTTGTTGAATCAACTGTTTACTATCACTGAAACATTTATGTTCAATTTGATATTTATTATGCCATGATGGTTTTCTTGCTGGACCTTGGCTCATGGATGCTCTGTGGTGCAGGTAAGAGAAAAAGGAAGATGGATCTGCTATGAATTTGAGGGATCTATGGCGACGCGTACATATTTGGCTGGCTCGGCCGCCACGATCGAGTTATTTTGAGGGACTTAGGTCATAAGTTCGATTTTGTTGCTTAGGCCAACTATTTCTTTATTTTTGGATTTAACTGCACCATGTTTAACTCTTTTGGGATCCCATGTAAATATTTTTTTATAATGTTAATGAAATTATAAACCCTTTGACCAAAAAATTTTGTACATAAACCTTTATTTTGCTTTAATTACGCTTTTAAGTCCAAATGACTTGTGTTGAGTGCCTTTTTCACTATCAAACTAATCTAAGAACTTGATAGAAACTAGAAGAAAATAACACAGAGATTTTATGTGGTTCATGCTATAAAGATCTCTAGTCCACGAGTCTTTGGTATTAGTGAGTTTGAAGCTTGTTTGAGCAAGCTTCAATAGAGTCTTAGGTAGTGTATATATTGCTCTAAGTTTACAATGCTTAACTAGCCAAAATTCTGAACCATTTACAATGAGATATCCCAACCCTATTTATAGAGGCCTGGGTCATTAATGTCCTTAATGGATAATTAATACAACATTTCCCGTTATTTGGGGAGTAAAATACTAAATAATTACATAGGGATGCACTGATACAGACCATGGGCCCATGCA
This sequence comes from Humulus lupulus, assembly GCF_963169125.1. Lineage (NCBI taxonomy): Eukaryota > Viridiplantae > Streptophyta > Magnoliopsida > Rosales > Cannabaceae > Humulus > Humulus lupulus. The sequence continues at coordinate 63,394,710 of NC_084800.1, forward strand.
GATTGCACGAGGCTCATTTGTGGAAAGATGCCTACAAACTTTATTGGGCGCAAGTATCTGATCGTGTCAGGATACAGTGCACGTTCGCTCATGTCAGGCGGCGTTATGGAAAATGTCGATTATCAAGTGTATGTTCTCGACACCACTACTGGAGGCTCACCAAAAGTTGTAAGATAATCTTCTGGTGGGCCACTGCTGCGGCGACTGACACTTGGTAGCTACTCCAGGTTTGAGGACAAGAATCCTAGACCTGGGGGATTGGCGAATGAAGAGGATGAGGACCATCTGAATGGTCATCGGGGCGTGACCTTACTTAGAAGCATCCACGCCTTGGAGATAGGTCACGGGACGTGGCCTCGCCTGAAGACATCCGCGTCTCGAGGATAGACCTCAGGGCGTGGCCTCACTCGGAGACATTCGCGTCTGGCCAGATCATAGTATGAGACCTCACTAGCGCTCAAGGAGCCTAATTACTCCTCTAATGAGTGTTACATGTCCTCTGGTGAAAACACAAATAACAACTCGCTTAACGAGTTAAGTACTAATTTAAATACACAGTGTAACGCTCTTGGATTAGTAGTGTGTTACACATTGATTTCGTATTAAAATTATGCAGATTTCAAATTTTTAAGTCTTAAAAAAATGCGAATAAAACTGAAAATCATGTATAGAAGTGTTCGAATCATATAAATTATTGTCTTAAGTGAAGATTTTCGTGGGTTTAAGTTTTGGATTTTGAATCATTAAGTACATTACAAAAAAAAAAAGAATCAATAATTGTTGATTTTGACTGAAGTACAAGTATCTAGTGTGGTCGGAGAGGGGCTCGAAATGGAGAGGGAATTAGCGCGGGTAGAGAGAGGGAGAAAGGAGATGGAGAAGTGAAAGTATGGCAAGTTAAATTTTGTGACTTTGGAGTATATATTTCAAATAGTTGTGTGTATATTTTATAAATAAAGAATATTTATAAGCATATAAACTCAAATTTCCCCATCTAAACAGCTACAATTGCAGTTGGTTTTGGCTGTGTTTACTGTTTACACCGACAAAACAAAAATATATGAAAGCACAAAAGTATTAGTATATAAAGTTATAAACAATGATTGCGTTGATTTTAGGCAACGTTTGTTCTTATTTTGGATTAAAGCTACATTACTTTCAATATATATAATAAAAAAATATTAACTTACATTTCAAGTAAATTATAATATATAAAATAATTCTAAACCAGAATCTAAGAGTCATATGACAGGTAATCAAGGGAAAGTATTATTTAAATCTACACAAACACTATGTTGGGTTACATATTCTAAAAAAATAACATTTTAGAATTAATTATTGAAAACAATTGAATCATAATTACATAATTATACGTGGTATTAATTTTTTCAAATATTCAAATCAATAAACTATCCATTAAATTATATAATCCAGTGGTTAGAAATAAATTACCCTTGTGATTTTAATTTTCAATAAAAAACAACTTTATTTTATTTATTTATTTATATACTTACATACATATCTATAAATACATATATAGTGATGATAATGTATCTCATGTTTATGGATACCCATAGTTATTTGATCGGAATAAAGAGAGTAAAAATTGATCAAATAGAGAAAATGACTGGTGAAAATACACGCCCTACGTATATGTAGGGTGTGGGTAAGTTATTAGCATATAAATGTATATTAATTATGTACTTTATTTCTTATATATTATAAATAATTTTAATGTAATTATATATTATGTATACAATATTGATGGTAACTACTTTTTTTTTAGTGCTGTAATGTAATTTACTTTTAAATTTTGAATATATAATTATTACACCTAAATCTTGCATGTAGTAATTGAGGATGAGCTAGGACGTACTTTTTAACAAATTTGAGAAAAGTAAGTAACCAAATAGAAATGAGACACTTGGGTGACACATTTGTGTTTTAGAAGAGGGAAAAGCAAGACTATGAAAAACTTAAATAAGGTCCGATGAAAAAGTTAGAGGGTTGGAAAATGAGGACCGTTTCATATGCTGGGAAGCAGATAACGATCAACTCGATGGCATGTAATACTCATATTTATACGATGTCAACCTTCAAACTACCCGTGACACTTTGTAGGGATATAAAAGCTCGAAGAAACTTGAGAGAGATTTTTGAATGGAAATGAAAAACTGGAAATGAATGAAAATGAGCTTAATGCTATGATTTGGAGCTCATGATATTTATATATAAATGAAGCGAAGCTCAAGGAGAGCTGTTATAACAAACTCAGTGCAAGAAGCACTTGACCACAAGCAGGGACTGAATGTAACTGAATAACAGAAAACTAAAGTCGTTATAACGACTGTAACTAACCAAAGCTAGCTAACTTGTCTAATACCCCCCCTCAAGTGATACTCTGTCGTAGCTGAAGAGTTAACTTGTTACATAAAAACTGAAAACTCGTAATAGGCAGTGGCTTGGTTAGAATGTCGGCTAATTGCTGATCTGAGGGAATGTAGCGAACCTCCAAGAGTTTGTTGAGAACTCTATCACGCACGAAGTGAAGATCCACTTCGATATGTTTTGTACGAGCGTGAAAGACCGGGTTGGAAGCTAATGAAGCCGCACTAACGTTGTCACACCATAATATCGGGCAAGGAAGAACAGGTAAACGAAGCTCATCAACAAGTGATTGGATCCATATTAACTCAGCAGTCGCAGCAGCTAACGCACGGTACTCAGATTCGGTACTTGACCGGGCTGTAACAGTCTGCTTTTTCGAAGACCAGCTAATCAAATTTCCGCCAAGCATAACGGCGTACCCCGAAGTGGACTTTCTGTCGTCTGGGCACCCTGCCCAATCTGCATCTGTAAAAGCCTGAATATCAAGACGACTGGTTGGTTTGAAATGTAAACCAAGTGTGGAAGTGCCAGTGAGATATCGTAGAACTCTCTTGCAGGCCGTCCAATGAGTAGTGGTGGGAGCTTTAAGATACTGGCTCAGTCTGTTAACAGCAAAGGAAATATCTGGGCGCGTCATGGTTAAGTACTGAAGGGCACCGACAACACTTCGATAGATGGTTGGATTAGCAAGTGGAGTCCCTGAAGAGGATGTGAGTTTAATACTGGGGCACATTGGGGTAGGTTGAGGAGAGGCATCAGTCATACGTGTTTTAGCCAGAAGATCACGTATATATTTGGTCTGAGTAAGATGAATACCAGTTGCATCATGAGTAACTTCAAATCCCAGAAAGTAATGCACTTGCCCGAGAACTTTCAAAGCAAACTGAACATTGAGATCAGTAATGAGACGATGTATCTGCGCAGCATCATCACCTGTTATGAGGATATCGTCGACATATACCAGAACTAGGAGTCTCTTGCCACCTTTGTTGAAGAAAAACAAGCTTGTATCTGCTACTGAGTTGGTGAGACCCCATCGAATTAGTGCCTGTTTCAAACGATCAAACCAGGCCCTGGGGGCCTATTTGAGTCCGTAAATCGCCTTATTGAGCCTGCAAACATGGGAGGGAAATTGATCACTTTCAAAACCTTGGGGCTGCTGCATGTAGACTGTCTCTTGAAGTGAACCATTGAGAAACGCATTGTTTATGTCGATCTGCTGGATTGGCCAGTTGTAGGCAGCTGCGAGTGTGAAGATGACTCTGATGGTGCAAGGTTTGATCACTGGACTGTATGTCTCGAAGAAGTCAATCCCAGGGGTCTGCTGAAAGCCTTTGGCAACTAACCTCGCCTTGTACCGATTGATGGTGCCATCTGCATTGAATTTTGTCCTGAAAATCCACTTGTTACTGATAACAGCCATATCTGATGAGTAGGGAACAAGACACCACGTGTTGTTCCTCATAAGAGCCTGATACTCCACTTGCATTGCCTGTCTCCACTTGGGGTTAGTAATAGCATCTTTGAAAGATGTTGGTTCAAGATCTGTTAAAAGATTAGCAACAAAAGTCCTTGGTTTAAGATTACCAGTTTTAGATCTTGTTACCATTGCATGACCCTTTTGAATTTGAGGAGGAATAGGCATAGAGATATGAATGTCTGATATTGGAATGGAAGGAGGTGAGCTATCTGTACTGGGTTCAGATTGAGAGGTATTTGAAGTATCAGTGGATAAAGAAATGGCAGGAATATCATTTGTTATATTAGGCGGAACAGGACTGTGATGTGGGGTCAATGGAATTGGTGATGGGGACTGAGTTGGTATAGGAATGGTTGGTATCCGATATTCATTAGAATCTATGTTTGGGAAAGTAGTGGAGGTACTTGGTGACGCAGGAGTGAACAGAGATTGATATGGGAATTCTGACTCATTAAAGGTGACACTCCGAGCTATGTACACGCGGCCAGAGGGGTGAAGAGACTTGTAACCTTGATGATAGGGACTATAGCCAATGAAAATGCACTTAGATGATCTGAAAGACACTTTATGTTGTTGGTAGGGTCGAAGTAAGGGAAAGCAGGAGCAGCCAAATGTTTTGAGAAGATTGTAATCGGGTTTGAGGTGATGTAAGGCTTCATAAGGTGATATGAGATTGAGGGTTGGGGTGGGTGGTCGATTGATTAGGTAGGCTGCTGAGGAAAAAGCTTCAAACCAGAATGACAGGGGCATGTTTGATTGAGATAAAAGGGTGAGGCCAATGTCCACTACATGTCTGTGTTTTCTTTCTATGTTTCCTTGTTGCTGGTGAGTATGAGCACATGAATGTCGTCTACGGATACCTAAGGTAGTGAAGAGATCATAAAGGGGTTTATACTCTGTACCAAGGTCAGTTTGTATGCTTTTAATTTTTGTGTTAAAGTGTCTTTCAATAAAGGAGTTATAGTGCTTGAAAATGACTGAAACTTCAGATTTTTGCTGCATGGGATATATCCAAAGATAACGAGTGAAATCATCAAGAAAACTGATATAATATTTGTAGCCATGCATTGTGGGATAAAAGGAGGGACCCCAAACATCTGAGTGTATAAGATCAAAAGGAGAACTTGTATTATTAGAGGTAGTTTTGAAACTAAATTGATGTAACTTGCCAACTTGGCAAGCATCACAGAAAGGAATTGTATTACATTTGGTATTAGGACTTACAAAAGATAATACTTTACTTAAGATGGGAAGAGAGGGATGTCCTAATCTACGGTGCCAAACAGAGGCAACTTGAGTTTTGTCATAGACAACATTACTGGTTGTAGTACAATTGAAAGCATGAAAATGAGTACACGCTGAGGTGGCTGGATCAGAATTGGATGCGAATGCAGTAGTGCTAGCAGATGGTTGAACATCAAGAGTATAGAGTCCGTCATGAAGAGAACCCCGAAGAAGTACTTGGCTCGAATTCTTGTCCTTGACAAGACAAGAAGTGGAATCAAACATTAGAATGACATTATTGTCTCGAGTGAACTGGGAAATACTGATGAGATTTTTGGTTAAAGTGGGAACATGCAAGATATCTTTTAGAATTAAGGACTGACTTGCTTTTAATGTAGAAACAGAATTTGAACCAATGTGAGATATTGAAAGAGCATTACCATTGCCTACCATAACCTTGGCCTTGGCCTTGTAATCCACTTTGTCATGAAGTTGTGTCAGCTCATTGGACATGTGATTGGTCGCACCACTATCAAGAAACCACGAACCTGGGGAGGCATCAGAGAAGTGAGCCTCGGATAGCATTGCTTGAGGAGAGTCTGGTTGCTTTGATGAGGGTGGTTCGGTCGATGTGGGAGGGCCCGAGAAGTTGATGTCGAATCTATGATAACACTTCTGAACTGTATGTCCAACACGGCCACAGAGCTGACAAGAAACTCTATTTCCACGTCCTGAATATCTGCCATTGTTGGGTGGCCTGTTTCCGCGAGAAGCACCACGAGGAAACCTGTGAAACTGCCTGTTTTGACCACGGAAAGAAAGACTAGAAAGATTAGCCTGGATATTATCAAGATTGGAGGCAGAGAGTTGTTGGATGCGCATCTCATGACTGTGAAGACTGAATTGAACGTCTTGAAGAGTTAGAGGATCCGATCTATTCGTCAAATGAACAATGGTTGACATGTACATTATGTTAGAAGGTATTGGTGGACTGGAAACATGGATAAGAATAGATTTTTAGCAACAAAAAGTTGGGACAATTTGTGTCAACCAAAAGGGTGTGATGGTTTGGTATTTAGAAGATTTGGAGATATGAACAGAGCTCTTCTAGCAAAATTGGCATGGCAAGTAGCATCCAGAAAAGATAGACCGTGGGTGGAAGTGATGGTTGTGAAATACTGTAGGACATAGTCTTTTTGGGCTACTCAGAACAAGGGAAGTGATTCCCATGTGTAGAAAGGGATACTCTCAGCCATAAATGTTATCCTAAAAGGCGATAGTTGTATTAATTCGACAGGAAATCATATTGATATTCGGAAGCAGCCTTGGATACCTTGGCTTGAGTATAGGCCTTTTAGGGATTGCATGGAAGCAATGAGACCAAAGGCACCTCACTTCACTAAAGTAGCAGACTTATTCCTCCCTGATAGAAAAAGAGTGGAACTCTCATGTTATGCACTCTTTTTGGAAATCAACTAGGAAGACAAATTGGAAGCATACAAATCAGTAGGCAAGGAGATGTGGATAATGTGGTTTGGAAATCAAAAGTGGATGGTCAATTTAGTGTAAAGTCAGCATATATGGAGGATCAAAATTTTTGATTAAATTCTCAAGATACTCTGTAGAAAAAAGTGTGGAAACCAGACATTCACACCGTCTTAGTATGGTTCTGTGGAGGATGACTTCAGAAGTCCTACCAACAAAGAGTAAGCTTCCTTTCCTGAGTGATAAAATTTGTTTGTTGTGTGAAGACAATGAGGAAACTGTGAGACATTTGTTATAGGAATGCCCGTTTGCAAGAGCTCTGTGGTATGCCAATCCAGGAAACATACGGGTAGACCGAATTAATGCAAACTCTTTTAAAGAATACCTGGAATCAATGCTTAGTATGATTCATTGTATGAAAAATATAGAGAGTGCAATATATGCGGCTTGTGTTCTGAACACCATTTGGAAAACAAGAATTGCTTATTTCAGGCAGGGAACTAAGCCAAGTATGCTCTCAGCAATTGAACACATTAGGAGAAGATATGATGAATTCACCACTTATACAAAGGAGGCAAAGAGCCACCTCAATGCTAATGTGAGGACCTGCAGTAATCTCCAAGTTCGGGAACATGTGGACAAGGAAATTTTTGTCAACTGGCTTTCAAGGACATTGTATTTGGACTAGCGGTTGTTGCTCTACAAATGAATGCTCAAGGATGGCAAGAAAAGACAGATGGCACTATGGCAAAAAATGCCACTCATGGGGAGTTGCTGGAAATCAAAATGGGGATTATATAGGCTCTGAATCAAGATTGGAAAAGAATAGTTATAATGCCCCAAAATCCCTAGTAAGGTTTAGGACCTTGATTAGGAGGCCGGGAGGGTCATAATTAATTTATTATGTTATTTAATGATTATATGCATGTTTATGCGAATTATATTATAATATGATAATAAATGCATGCATATGGGTTCATTGTTAATTATAAGGGCATTTTGGTAATTTGGCCCGTTGAGGGCATAATTGTGTATTTCCATGCAAATTGGTGATATGTGAGTAAGGCCACATCATAATGTGGATTCGTTCAAGCAATTCGGCATGAGACGATCTTTGAATGCAAGTTTTCAGTTTGGTCATAACGGGGTTAATTTCGGGGCTCGGGGTGAGTCTCGGAGTAATTTGAGAATTAGAACATTGCCGGGAATTAAAGGGTAATGAGATATGATTTATTAGTATTTGAGGATATTGAGAATAACGGGAATTTGAGGGTGTTAATTATGATTAACGAAATAGGCGGGAAATGATGATTTTGCCCTTGGTGGCTGTTTAGAGTTTTAATTAGGCTTAGGGGCAATATGGTCTTTTCACCCTAAGGTTATATTTAGCCATTAGAAGGCTGTGGAAAGTTAAGCAAAACAGAGCGTCATCTTCTCTTTCAACGGATCATCATTTTCTCTTTCTTTTTCTTTGGAATTTTGAAGCTCTTTTTGAGGAACCAAGCTTTGATGATCTAGGGTTCTGTTCTACCATTGAAAAGGGTGTGATTCTGAGATTGAGGTGAGTTTCTAGCCATTAAATTGGATTTTTGATGATCTAGGGTTCTGTTTTTCTTATTGAGTTTCAACTGGATTTTTGAGTTGGATAATGAGAATTGATGGGAGTTTTTTTACTAGGGTTACTTGCGTTATGATGCCTAGGACATGTGGAGTGGATATTTGGGTTCATTTGGGAGTTTAATTGAAGTTTGGAAGCTGGTTTTTCAGGTTGGAAATGGAGGAGTCGAAGAAGGGAAAAACCAGGGTTGAAAACCCTGGTTGTAGCACTACAGTGCCCATCCATGGGTGCTACAGCGCTAGCCAGGGGGTGTTTCACTCTGCCAAGGGCGCTGGGGCGCTAGGGGGTAGCACTACAGCGCTACCCTACTTTTCTAGATTCCTGTTTTGGGCACTTTTGAGGGTTTTTGGCTCGGGGTTTCAATTCCTAAGGCTTGGGATCAAATCTACTCACCATTTGGGTACAATTCGGGGTCCCGAGAGTGAGGTTTAGGTCTAGACCCTTTCATTGTTGATTTCATTAATTGGAGATTAAATTTGGTTATGACTAGGTGACCGCTAAGGGATCAAAGGATCCATCGTTCTCAAGGATCGTTCAATTGTTATTTCTTGCTTGAACCAGGGGTAAGAAAACTGCACCCAATATGTGATGTATGTGATGCATGAGAAACATGTGATTAGGGCATGACATGAATGTTGAATATGAGATTGTTCAAAGCTTGAGTCTCTGCATTTGTGCATGATCATAATTATGCTAGCGACTGTTAAGTAAGCAAGCTAAATGCCCTACATCTGGATATTTGACATATGATATATGCTGGTTGCATTGCTTACTTGTGCATGGGATTGACTCATTAGTCAGAATCAGCAATGGTGTCAGTATTAAGTGTGAAGATGTGACTCATTAGTCAAGTTCGACAGTAGTGCTGAGCACTAGTCGTGTGGTATTGACTCATAAGTCAAGAATGGTCTTAGCGTGTTTAATGCAAGCCGATAAAGATTAGATCTAATCGACATCATCATTGAATGACTCATCATGAGCATTAATGCCGGACCGACCTCAAGTTTGATGAAAACTAAAAGCGCTTGTCTAGCCTTAGCTAGTCACTTAGAGCCAGGTCCAGAAGGCCCAGGTGACTGCATCGTCACATGGCTATGGGTGTTGAGCCCACGTAGTGACTCATTCATCTGATTAGGGCCATACGCCCCAGCATGGTTAACAAAACCTGAAGTGTTAAATCACTCATCTGATTAGGGTTATACGCCACATCATTGTTAACAGAACCTCAAAGTGTTAAATCACTCATCTGATTAGGATTGACTTGATAGTCATCCATTCAGGAGGACAGGATCCCCCATCATTATCTGAACTTATTTGCATGCATGAATAAGGCTATTATTTCTAGGCATGCACATTATGATTTAGTAAGATGTTATTATTGTTCATGAGCATATTGAGTTTTCTTGTTAGGCTTCAGCTCACGGATGCTATGTGGTGCAGGTAAAAGAAAAAGAAAGTTGGATCATCCTTGAGTTAAAGAGCTTAGGTGACGATGTGTACATATGCGGCTGCTCGACTGCCACGACCCATGGTTGAAAGAGGAACTAGGGTTAAACCTTATTTTGCTGCTTAGATCGACTGGTTGTAAATATTTTCTTGTAATTAACCTTTAAATTATATTTTTGGGATCCCAATGTATACAGTAAACGTTTTAGTGAAAAACGTTGTTTCTTAACCAAAAATTTTAACCCTAAACTGCTAATCATACTTAGTTACACGATTATGGTCAAATGACTCGATTAGCGAGTTTAACACCGTTTAAAATGCACACCGTAACGGTCCCTGGAGTTTAGGGCGTTACAATAGTGGTATTCTCAAATTGCTTGGTGGCAGTTAGTATTTTGAATGTAGAGAAGAAGTTACCAGATTGGAGTATTTGGAGCCTTTTTGATGAAGTACTTAGTCTATTAGTAGATTCAATTATTGTAGCGTTAATTTTGTTAGAAGAACTGATAGTTTTTTAGCTGATGGTTGATGGTTTGGCAAAGCAAGCTAGAAACTTTAGTCAAAACGCCATTGTTTTTCACAGGGAGGTCCTGTGGTACCCATCTATTGCTTTTAGCTTATTGAACATGATTTGTTCTTGAAAAAAAAAAGTAACCAACTACTAAAAATTAAGTGCTCAAGAAATGATGCAACAATGGACCTTGGAAAAAGTGCTTGGGGTAGACATGACTTTGCGACCGAGCTTGCATATGATTTATGAGCAGGTGATGTGAATAACTAATGAAGAAATTTGTGCACAAGGAGATGACAATATCATTCAAGAATTGGAAGCTCGATCAGCATGAATCAAAGTACAAATTTAATTTAATTAGCATTTAAGTGTCCATTTAATGTAGATGAGTCAATCTCACAAAATACAAAGTTTTTATTTAAAATGCATTAAAAAGTAATATAAATAGTTACCCGATTTTGAATATTGATGGTAACAAATCTAGCAATTATTTTTCTTAATCAAAGGAAGACCTAACCCACCAACCATCCTATGAATAAGAGAGTCATGGTGACCCAATTTTTGTATGCCAAAATACTGCAGAAATTATCTCTCAAGGAAAAAGTTTAATAAAATTTACCTATAGATGTAGACTAGCATTTTGAGGTTGAACCACTATAATCTTAGTATTTTTTTTCTTTGCCTTTATTCAAACAATTATCTCTATAATATTTGGTTGATGAATTTTTTAGTCAACAATAATATTTTTAATATTGTTAGAATTTGAGTTTGATACAATTTATAATATTATTTTATTTTTGTAAATATCTAAATTATAAAAAAATATAAAATTAAATTGATGATCATTTCATTTTATTATAATTTTTTTTATTATTTTTATCAATGGATACAAATAATCATTATTATTTTTCGTTAGTTGTTCGTTAATAACTGTATTGTTCTTAATGATTATTAAGGCAAATATGGTCTAATTAATTTACGAGGATGGGATGGTAATTGAATGAGCCCCCATGGTCCACACCATTGCCATTCTTATAAAAATATCTATATGAGTCTCACCCTACATTTAACATGTTGCCCTTAAGGTTACCTTTAGAAAATAAGATTAGATTAAATATGTTAGATAAGACAAAATTATCTCAAAATTTTCAATGGGAATACTTAGGAGATTAGTTAGATGGTTATATATTTTTTTCCAATATCATCTTCAATTTCACAATAAAATGACATGATAAAAATTATTCAATTAGTATATTAATAGTTTTTTTTGGAGCATATTAATGACTTAATTTTAATTGGTAAGTCCTCGTCAATTTATCATATTTCTCACGTTTTTTTTCATAATTGAAATTTTTGACCTACTTTTTTTTTTTTTTTTTTTGAGGAAATTACATATTATATGGGATTTTTAATAAAGTGTCAAAAAATATGACTTTTTTTATAAAAAAAAAAAAGTTAATTTATGGCTTTTTTTTTTTTTTAAATTTTTTACCTTTATAGGTTTATTTTCTCATATTTTTCTATAAAAGTTGGTTTATGCCTTAGTTTTACTCTTAATCATGTTTATTAATTTGGAAGAGTATGTTTGTAATTTGATTGTTATTTTTTAACTTATTTTTTTATATAACTAATTTTATATTAAATTTGTCTTTAGTTGTTTTGCAATTTTTTTTTTTTTTTTGTTATATGAATTATGTTTAAAATTATATTTTTATTTATTATAAACATTTTTTATGTTTCTTTTTCCAAATCTTGGGTAAGGTAACTAGTTACTTGATTGATCTTTGACAGTTATGTAGAAAAACAATCCTAGAGCTAGGTTAAATAACATGTACCAGGGGTAACCAATTATCCTGAGATGAGTAACTTTCTGCCATAAGAGGGGTAACCAGTTACCATAAGAGGGTGACAGGTTACTCATATTAAATATGAAAATAAACATCAAATTTGAAGGAAAAGAAGGAAGAATACTTCATTAAAAAAGAAGAAGAAGTAACTGTGATTTTAGTAACATAGGTAACCAGTTACCATAAAGAACCCAAAAATATACACACACATCAGAACGTGAAGTGTAACGCCCTGGTTACCCCAAGACCGCTACGGTGAACGTTGAACCGTGAATTTAACTTGCTACCTGAGTTCTTTGGTTAAAAACGTGCTTCTAGGTGTTATTAACAGGTTAAGGTGGAAAACCAATCAAAAGGAAATAATATATTTTATTTAAAACATAAAACTGTTCATGGGCCCATAAAAACACGTTTACAAGTCATTTGCGATACAAAAAGGCCATTACAGTTTGAAATTTACAACCCACCGATCTAAACGGCAAAAATAGGGTAAACCCCCTAGTTCCCCTAAGAACTCCTTGGTCGTGGTGGTCAAGCGGCCGCATATGTACACATCACCACCTAAACTCTCCACTCATAGCACCCATAGCACCCATGAGCCAAAGCCCAACAAGAAAACACAATATTGCATGAATATATTATCAACAATGATCGTAATAATCATTCAGGACTTTCAATCCAAAATAGAGGAGTGATAGTTGTAAAAGTCACTAAGGTGGGTTCCATTCCCATTAGCCATGTGACGATAGAGTCACTTGGGCTTTACAAATAAGTGATCATTTCACTAGCTTATCAAGATAGGTGTTTGATGAACTAGTCACCAACATAACCTACCGCATGACCATAGAGTCACAACCATGGGATTCCGCTCCCTAGCCACGTGACAAAACAGTCACCTAGGCCTTAGGCCCTGGCTCTGAGTAACTAGTCTTAAACTAGTCAAGCGCTTATAATTTTCATCGACCTTAGGGTCGGTCCAGCATTTATGCTCCTAGAGTCATTCAATGCTGATATTGATTAGATCTAATCTTTTATCGGCTCTGCGTTTATGACGCTTATGTCGTTCTTGACTCTTAGGTCAGTAATACGCGACCAATGCCGATTCTGAATAGTCAGTGCCATACACAAATAAGCAAGATTTTCTAAGCATTTAATATGCAATCAATGTCCACATTTAACAGACAACATGCCTCTATAACAACCATGCATGTCATATACACAGGGTGCAATTTTCTTACCTCTGGTTCGAGCGAGAATTAGTATAAGAACGACCCTTGAGAACGATCAACCTTTAAGTTCCTTAGCGGTCACCTAGTCATAACTAAACATGGGATTCCATCAATAAAATGAATAACAAAGGTTCCCGAACCAATACCTAGCCTCCGGGACATCGAATCCCACTAAACCGGGTAGTAGGAACGATCCCTAGGCTTAAAATTGAGTTCCCATGATAAAAACACCCATTTGGCCTCAAAAACCTTCATGAGCTGCGGCCCCCAGCCAAACCAGGAGCAAGCGCCGCGACGCACTATACCCAGTGCCGCGGCCCCCAACACACACAGAACCCACCATCTTCAGCTTCGAACTTGGGCTGCGGCGCCCAAGAACAGGGTCGCGACCCCACCTGGGAAACCTGCCATAACTCTGATTTCTCACTTTTAAATCCCTCCAAAAACATACCTAAACATCTCCAAATCCAAAAATCAAAGTTCCCAAACATCCCAATGATCCAAAATCATCAAATCCCGAGGCTCAAACGAATCAAAAACTCATCGACACACAAAATCCAAATCAAAGCTTAAAAATTCTAAAACTCAAAACTTAAAGCTTGAATTACGTTTGATTGGGTTATTTCTCATTAAATCCTTCGGTCAAGAAGTTTTTAATCTTTCCTAGGATCGCTATGCCTTGATCCTCGCTTGATTCTGACTCCTAGAACTCAAGATTTCTTCGAAATTTCCACGAATAGTCACAAAGGTTCACGAGAGAGAAAAAAAGTGTTTTTAACGTAAGGTTTTTTTTTCTGACAGACTACTTCAGGCTTAATGTTGACGCCGTTTTTCGTCAACAGTGAAAGAAGAGCACGTAAACAATAATCAGTAATGACCAAAAAATACGATAATACAAACGAGATTTTTTACGTGGTTCAGCAGTTAAATCTGCCTAGTCCACGAGTCTTTGTTATTAGACTTAAGATGATCTCTGAAAATTCTTCAAGGATGAATTTTCCAGAGTTTTCTCTCAAGATCACAAAAATTCGGTCATTTACAATGGTGCATGACCTCTCTATTTATAAAGAAGATTTCAGAATACTATCCCACATATTTTAGGAAGTTATTCTGTATATGCAAATAAATTAAATGGCATTAAATGCCTGCAATCCGATATACAAGGAAACATCCCCTAAAGATCAGGGGCGTATAACTGAAAAAATAATATCCCTTGATTGTAGGGGATTTACAGTAATAAATGTAGACCGCGTCTTGTTATTGGTGATGCACTAGGATATTCAAAGTTATTATCCAATACCACCAAGACCCCATTCACCCAGGTTTCTTATTGAGTTTCGAGCTATAGTATCTCCTCGAGGCTATATGACGTCGAACTCATACGCGCGTCAGGCTCGGTGTCCTGATCCGAGGCCATCCCGAGAACAGATGCACCTCGGGGTCTATCTTTCGAGCTTGTGAGGATTTCGAGGCTATCATCTTCGAAGTCGTCTCTGCTTCGCAGGCTCGATGCTTAGATCTCGGACAGATTCCAGACTTTACGAGTTCGTTCATTATGAACCCAGCATTCGAGGTCACAATTCTCATAGCTCGAAATCTGGGTGTAACACTTAAGTAACCTCAAATAAAACCTAATGCTAGGGGTCCCAAAAACACCCCCAGGGACAAAATAGTCAAAACTCCCAGAATTTCCTCCTGATCTCAATAACTCCTAATATATCATAAAATAATCATTCTCATTATCTAATATCTCAATAATTGACCCCGTTATGACAAAACCACTAATTTGCAACATAGGACCGTCTCATGCTGAATAGCTCGAATATATCCCCATAATAATGTAATCTTATCCATAAATCACAATATGCACCAAAATACACAAATATGCCCTCAACGGGCCAAATTACCAAGATGTCCTAATAATCAAATGTGGACCCACATGCATGCATTTGACATCATATTATAATATAATTCACATAAACATGCATATAATCATTTAATGACATAATAAAACAATTATAGCCCTCCCGGCCTACTAATCCAACCATTAACCCGCATTTGAGATTTTGGGACATTACATGAAGGTAACCAGTTACTCCCAGAAATATACACACAAAGAACGTATGCCAGTTACTCCCAGAAATATACACACAAAGAACGTATGCACACAAAGAACAAGAAGGTAACCAGTTACCACAGATCTGAAGATAGAAAAAAAAAAAACTCAGATCCACCCCTTTCTCTTTCTCTCACATCTTCTTCATATAATTTTTTTTATAGATTTGAATGTTCCCATCAGGGTAACTAGTTACCCATTCACGTTTTCATATTTTTATTAGTTTTCTTTCCAAATTTTGGTGTTCCTATAAATGTTACATTAAAAAGAAAATGCTGAAAAAATTGATTTGAATTTTTTTATATATAGTGGAAAAATTATAAAAAAAAATTACAATAATAAAATATAATAAATAAAAAATAGTAAAATAATTATGTAATGTTAAAATATGTGTGAAAAAAAAAAAGAAAAAAAGAAAATGGAATGAAAAAAGAATAAGTACAAAAAATGAAGAAAAAAGAAGGAAAAAACTTAGGAAAGAAAACTAAAAAAATATGAAAAAAAACAAAACGAAAGAAACTATGAAGGAAAAAAAACAGATGAATGAATAAAATGAAAAGAAGAAGAATAAGAAGAAAAATGATGGAAAAATGGAAATAAAAAAATATGAATGAAAAAATTGGTAGTAAAAAATGGAAGAAAAAATCTCATATGTGTGAAAAAAGAAAAAAAATTGAAGGAGAAAATAATAAATATAAAAATGAAGAAAAATGTTATACCCAGATTTCGAGCCATAGTAAATATGACCTCGAAAGCTGAGTTCGCAACAAATGGTCTCGTGAGGATTAGAGTGGTCTAGGATTGTAAGTCGAGCCTGCAAAGTATGATATATGATCTCGAATGCGGTGATCTCGAAATGATCTCGATCTCGATCTCGAAAGGTAGTTCCGAGAACACCTTCATCTTCAGGAACTTCGGAGCATGGGTCTTGAGCTCGATATCCCATCTCGAAAGCAACGTTAGCTCGGGATATGTCAGTGGCTCGCACAATGACATGAAACCTGAGATGCTAAAGCCTGGGAGATACGCTATAACCACCTTGAATATCTACAAGTATTGTAAACATGAGATGTAATCCTCATGTATTGATGTAAATCCCCAAGAATCGTGGGATATTATTTAGTCAGTTATGCGTCCCCTGGTCTTCAGGGACGTTTCCTTTTTTTATCTGATTATTGGCATTTAAAGCCATTTATTTTTATTCACAAAAGAGTAACTACCCAAAATATGTGGGATAGTATTCTGCATCCTTCTCTATAAATAGAGAAGTCATGCACCATTGTAAAGGACTGAAATTCTGATCCTTAAGAGAAAACTCTGGAGAATTCATGCTAAAGAATTGTTCAGAGATAATCTTGAGGTTAATAACAGAGACTCGTGGACTAGGCAGATTTAACTGCTGAACCACGTAAAAAACCGTGTGTTTGATTCGTTTGTTTCTTTTGGCCATTGTCTTTAATTGTTTACGTGCTCTCTTCTTTTATCTGTTGACGAAAAACGGCGTCAACAGTTTGGTGCTTTCATTGAGAGCCTCAAGCATCCATCCCTGAGAGATTCATGGCTGCAAACAATCAGAACACTCATAAAGAAAATTACCCAAGGCGTCC
This sequence comes from Humulus lupulus, assembly GCF_963169125.1. Taxonomy (NCBI): domain Eukaryota; kingdom Viridiplantae; phylum Streptophyta; class Magnoliopsida; order Rosales; family Cannabaceae; genus Humulus; species Humulus lupulus. Next base: position 63,411,661 of record NC_084800.1, read on the forward strand.
TGGAAAACAGCCAATGGAGAACCCGGACGCTGATGAAAGGAGTGGGTCCTCTGATTCCCGGGGACCACCTCCACAACCAAGGGATGAGGACATGTACTATAATCCTGAACGTTATGTCCCTATTGTAGAATTGGAGAATCGGCAGCTGAAACAGTTGTTGGCAGAAGCCAACAAACGTAACGAGGAGTTGACTAGGATAGCCGCAGAGGCGCAGGTGGCTCAGCCCCCGCCTCCGCGCGAAGACCAAGTCCCTCCTCCAAGGGACATGCACGTTCCTCCCCGGAGACCCCGTGGACGTCCACGAAAAAATGCTGCCACAAGGAGGCCGGCACAACCTCCAGCACCAGCAGAGCCATCTGCTCCTAGGCCTCAGAGGAGTACCCGAGCTCGGGTCCCGCCTAATCCACCTGTGGAAGTGCCTGCAGGAACTGAGAACAATCGAGCTCCTGCCGAACCTCGGACTCAGGTTCCTGGTAGTGCACCGAACGCAACTGGCCCATCTCGGGCAAATTCTGGACCCTCTAGACCGAGGCAAGGACGACAACCACCGTCACCTATACGGTTCCCTCCGTCTCCCAAAAGATATCCTTCACCTCCCCGCAGAAACGCTCAACCTGGCCGAGATCAGGATCAAGGGCGTACAGGGGAAAGACAAGGAAACAGGGAGACGTTCCAGGAGCGGAGAGGCGCGCCATCCGAGAGAAGTCAGACGTCTCGATCTCGCACTGCGGAGACAAGACGACGTAGAAAGGATCCATCACGAAATGACCGATCAATGAGTTTCACCAGTGATGAGTCCGGAGAAACTAGGTCCGTCAGTAAACACGACCGGGGTCGTAAAAATACTGGAAATCACAAGAGTCGTCCTGACCTGCGAAATCATCTGAATCAGAGCAGGGGGAAAGGAGATCAGACAAATCCGGATCTAAGGAATCATCTGAATGGGCGTAGAGATCCCTCACGGAGACGCGAGCCTGGGATCGCGATTAATGACTATCAATTCCAGGCACCACCTAAGGACCCAGTCCAGGAAAGGATTGATCAGCTCGAAAAAGCCTTTAGGCTTTTGAAGAATGAACGAGGGAGTGGTCGATACGAGGACTCTGATGAGGAGCTCGAGCCGTTTGCTCCCAATATTTCTAACACTCAGTTTCCTCAAGGGTTCCGGATTCCTCACGTCCCAGCGTTTGAAGGAAAAACCGACCCATGTAGCCACCTAAGTACATTCAACACTATTATGAGAGCCAGTAACGTAGGTTACGAGCTCCGATGCATGTTGTTTCCGACATCATTGGCCGGACCTGCCAAGAGTTGGTTCGAGAAGTACAAGAGACACTCGATAACTTCGTGGGATCAATTGTCTAGGGACTTCAAGAAGCAGTTCCGGGCTATGATGGGTGTCAGACCAGAGGCGTCCACTTTGACTAACGTCCGGCAACAACCGGGTGAAACACTGAAAAGCTACCTGACAAGATTTAATCTAGAGGTCGCCCGAGCACGAGATGTGGACGACAGTGGGCATTTGATGGCTATCCGAGCTGGTGTGTTGCCTGGAAGTGCCCTTTGGGATGACATGCAAGGGAAACCGGTGAGGTCAATAACCGAGTTTAACAAGCGGGCGCAGAGATTTGTCAATGTAGAGGAGGCGAGGTCAACGCTAAAAGCAACCTCGCAAACCGAAACTACAACGATAAACATTAACTCCGCCTCAACCTCGGCTGATCCAGTAACTTCACAGCCTACCTCAGAGAATCCCTCTAAGAGGAAAAAGAGCGAGGGAAATAACCCCGAGGCTGAAGGGGGAAAGAAAAAGAAAGGAGAAAGGTATTACTCCGTATATAAAGTACACACCGAGCTCAACGAGTCTCGGGAAAATATCTACCTGGCTAATGAAAACCAGGTCCCCTTCAGGCGTTCGGACCCTATGAGGAATCAAAAGTCCGAGAGGGATTCCAGTAAGTATTGCCGGTTTCATAGGGACACCGGACACACAACTGATGAGTGCCGACAGCTGAAGGACGAGATCGAAGGGTTGATCTCGAGAGGTTATTTCCGGCAGTATGTCAAAAACCAGAGTACTGGACAGACTACTGCCAGCCAGAGAGTAGCCGCGCTTCCAGCGGCACAGAATAATAACTCCCGATCTCGGGAAGAAGACAGGCCTCCGCCGATAGATGGAGAGGACGTAATAACCATCTCGGGAGGTCCTCATCTCGCAGGAGGGGGTAGAAATGCTCAAAAGCGATATGTGAATGAGCTGAAAACAGGGGACGAGTCTCCTTATGAACCCGAACCAAGGGCACCAAAAAGCCAAAGGGTTGAAACTCAGCCTATAACCTTCACCGAGGAAGATGCCTCCCATGTCCAGTTCCCTCATCATGACCCACTTGTCATCACCCTGCAGCTCGCCAACAAAAGAGTGCGCCGAGTTCTCATAGACAATGGGAGTTCAGTTAACATTCTTTATAAAGCAACACTAGAGAAAATGGGACTCTCCCTTCGCGACCTGAAGGCTTGTGCAACCACTTTGTATGGCTTTTCTGGAGAAGGAACCGCCTGTATGGGGTCCATTGAACTCCCTGTGACCTTGGGAGACTATCCAGTCTCGGTGACCAAGATGATGGAGTTCGTGGTAGTAGAGTTACCATCTGCCTACAATGTATTGCTCGGGAGACCCGCCCTGGTCGGGCTCGGGGCAGTTTCATCTGTAAGGCATCTAGCCCTTAAGTTCCCAACTCCGAGCGGGGTCGGAACGTTGAAAGGAGATCAATTGGCAGGAAGGGAGTGCTACAGAATTTCCTTGAGGGGAAAGAAACAAACGAGCGCTCAAGCACTCGTTGTCATACAAAATAAAGATGGGACAGTTTTAAAAATTGATGAGGAGATCGATCCGAGGATTGAGGAAAAGGTTGACCTCCAACCTTTGGAAGAGCTCGAAGAGATTCAGCTCGAGGAAGCTGATCCCTCAAAGAAGGTGAAGGTCGGGAAACACCTCCAAGACGAATCGAAATAGCAATTAATTTGCTTTCTGAAGAAAAACCAGGATGTCTTCGCGTGGTCACACTCTGACATGGTGGGAATAAGCCCTAATGTAGCGAGCCACGCATTGAATATAGACAAAAGCTTTCCCCCGAAGCAGCAAAAGCGAAGGCAGCTGGATGAAGACAGAAAGAAAGCGCTAAAGGAGGAAGTGGACAGGCTGAAAGCAAATAATTTCATAAGGGACGCTTTTTACCCTGACTGGGTGGCCAATCCAGTGTTGGTCTCGAAGCCCAATGGGACGTGGAGAACGTGCATTGACTACTCGGACCTCAACAAGGCCTGCCCAAAAGACTGTTTTCCCCTGCCGAGAATTGACCAGCTCGTAGACGCCACGGCGGGGCATGGTCTGATGTCGTTCATGGATGCCTATTCTGGATATAACCAGATTCCCATGCACGCCCCCGACCAAGAGCATACGAGCTTCATCACAGATAAAGGGCTCTACTGCTACAATGTCATGCCATTCGGACTCAAGAATGCCGGAGCCACGTACCAGCGGCTCGTAAACATGATGTTCTCAGAGCAAATAGGGAACAACATGGAAGTTTATGTTGATGACATGCTTGTAAAGTCTCAACTTAACAAGAACCATGTTGATGACCTCGAAGAGTGCTTTGGCGTGCTCAGAAAGTACAACATGAAGTTGAATCCTCAGAAGTGCACTTTTGGGGTGTCCTCAGGAAGATTTCTGGGTTTCATTGTCAATTCTCGTGGGATCGAGGCTAATCCCGACAAAATAAAGGCCCTGATCGATATGCCTTCACCTCGGAAGCATAAGGATGTTCAAAGCTTGACTGGCAGGATGGCAGCTCTGAGCAGGTTCATCTCGAAGTCAACGGACCGCGGTCTCCCATTCTTCAACTTATTAAGAGGAAGTAAGAAGTTCGAATGGACAGATGAGTGCGAGCTAGCCTTTCAGGAGCTCAAAAAGCACTTAGCCAAACCGCCCATCCTATCAAAGCCTGAGACGGGGGAAGTACTGTTCCTATACCTCTCAACTACCGAACACGCGATAAGCGCGGTGCTCGTGCGAGAAGAAGAGAGAGTACAGAAACTCGTCTACTATATCAGTAAAAGATTACTGGGGGCAGAGTCAAGATATCCATTGATGGAGAAGCTCGCCCTCAGTCTGATCCACTCATCTCGCAAGCTCCGCCCTTACTTTCAGGCACATCCTATCCATGTACTAACAGAACAACCACTAAAGCAAGTCTTGTCTAAACCAGAGGCATCTGGTCGACTCCTAAAGTGGGCTGTTGAGCTCGGACAGTTCGAGATCACCTACCATCCAAGAACGACCATTAAGGCACAAGCGTTGGCGGATTTCATAGTAGAGTGCACCGGTATAGTCGACGACGAGGTAACAACCACGGCCCACGAGCTGTGGAAACTTTACGTCGACGGGTCGTCAAATGAAAATGGAGCGGGGGCAGGAGTTATTCTGATCACCCCTGCAGGGAGAAAATTTCACTCTGCGTTAAGGTTCGGCTTTAAAGCATCTAATAATGAAGCTGAGTATGAGGCTTTACTTGCGGGACTACGAATCGCAAAAGAGCTCAAGGCCAAAGCTATACATTGCTACAGCGACTCCCAGCTCGTGGTTAATCAAATCTTGGGAGAATACCAGGCTCGTGGCACCAAAATGGCAGCTTATCTAGAGAAGGCAAAGTCCGCATTAGAGTTTTTTGAGTTTTATGCAATCGAACAGGTTCCCCGAGAACAAAACTCAAATGCAGATGCCTTAGCTCGGCTCGCCACTTCCACCGAAAATGAAGAGCTGAATGTTGTACCCGTAGAACACCTGTCAGCACCCAGTATTACTGAGCCTGACGAGGAAGATGTGTGTATGATCGAGACAGAGCCGACCTGGATGAGCCCGATAGTTGAGTATCTCGAAAATGGAATTCTTCCAAAAGATCGAAATCAGGCTCGGAAACTAATGTATCAACTTCCTCGTTACACCATCCTGGACGGAAGGCTATACAGAAGAGGGTATTCCATGCCGCTGCTCAGATGTGTAACTCCTCCCGAGGCAAAGAAGATTATTGAAGAAATTCATGAAGGGTTCTGCGGAGACCATACCGGGGGGCATAGCCTATCCAAGAAGGTTATACGCCAAGGATATTTCTGGCCAACCATTAAAACGGACTCTTTCGAGTACGTGAAAAAATGCGACAAATGCCAGAGATTCGCCACGATACCCCGAGCTCCACCTTCCGAACTGACCATGTTGACATCCCCATGGCCTTTTGCGGTGTGGGGCATCGACCTCATAGGCTCGCTCCCAACTGGCAAAGGAGGAGTAAAGTATGCTGTGGTCGCGGTTGATTACTTCACAAAATGGACGGAGGCTGAACCATTGGCGACCATAACTTCGAAGAAGATCCTAGATTTCGTGGTAAAGAACATCGTATGCCGATATGGAGTGCCAAGAAAGATTGTGTCTGACAACGGAACCCAGTTTGATTGCGGCTTATTTACCAACTTTTGTAACAAGAACGGTATAATAAAGAGCTTTTCGTCAGTGGCTCACCCTCAGGCGAATGGTCAGGTCGAAGCCGTTAATAAAACTCTCAAAAGTTCCTTGAAGAAAAAGTTGGAAGAAGCAAAGGGACGATGGCCTGAGGAATTACCTCAAGTCCTTTGGGGATATAGAACTACAGCTCGGACATCAACTGGACACACCCCATTTTCTCTAGCATACGGCTGCGAGGCAATGTTACCCATTGAGGTCGAAATTCCAACGATTCGAACTCAGATTTACGACCAAAGTTCCAATCATACTCAGCTCGAGGAAACCCTAGACTTGATCGAAGAAAAAAGGGAGGAGGCTCAGCTGAGAAATGCTGCTTACCAGCAACGAACCACAAGATATTTCAATAAAAGGGTTCGAAGTCAAAAGTTCGGAGTAGGAGATCTGGTATTGAGACGCGTATTCTTAGCAACCCGAGATCCAGCAGCAGGAGTACTCGGGCCAAACTAGGAAGGACCATACCAGATAGAATCAGTCATCCGCCCTGGCGTATACAAACTTGCGAGATTAGATGGGAGCCTCATACCACGAGCATGGAATGGCGAACACCTTAGACCTTATTATCAATAGTATAGGAAAAGTGTTGCCTGTAGCCATGATTTTCTATCTATGTTAGTTTGTTTTTGAATTTCATCAAATAAAATGTCTACTTTGTTTCACATGTAATTTATTTTTATTTTTGCAAACTCTCTTAATTTAATAACCTATGGTCACACTCATAGGATATTAAGGGGGCATCATTGGTATACATACCTCCAGCTTAAAAAATAAAAATATATAAAGTATTTGGATATAACCAAGTACGCGAGCTTAGGTAGTTCGGACACAACCGAATTATCAAACATGAAGTATTTGGAGATGACCAAATACGCGAGCTTAGGTAGTTCGGACACAACCGAATTATCAAACATGAAGTATTTGGAGATAACCAAATACGCGAGCTTAAATAGTTCGGACTTAACCGAGCAAGCTTAGATAGTTCGGACTTAACCGAGTTATCAAAAACATACGAAGTATTTGGATATAACCAAATACGCGGGCTTAGATAGTTCGGATATAACCGAACTACCAAAAACCTAAAACGTTTGGAGTTAACCAGATGTGCAAGCTTAACAGGTTTGGAACAAACCAGCCAAGTTATCGATTTATGATAAATGGGAGCCTAAACCTATTGCGAGATAAGTCAAATTCGAGGCTGGAATATCTTAGAAATATAGTTTCGAACTCTTAACCTCGGAGCCAAAATACTGAGGATGAGGAAAAGTAACTAAAAAAAAAAAAAAAGATTAACCAAATCATTCATATTACATGCCATATAAGTACTTTTCAGTTCATGGTTAAAGTAATGTCCGACCTTGATAAATAACGAGGTCGGAAATGGATAATTCGGATAAACTATGCATGAATGCATCGAATTTCGAGCCTAAATCCAAACTATGTTTGTAAGAATTAAATAAACATAACCAGTTCATCAATATAGAATATGCAAAATATTTCGAGCCAAGAAATGTAAAGCATATAAAAGAATAGTTAAAGAAATTGTGTCAGCCCCGTGGGCACAAATTTAAATAACTACAGAAATAAGGGGATGCAGCCCCGATAACTGATTTCTCCGAGATCAGATTTAAGGAAGAGGAGTATCCTTGGCCTTCTCGGCATCAGCATCACCAGACCCTTCAGGGCGAATAGCATGACTATCCTGCTGGGCCGCCTCTCGAGCAGCTGCACTTGCCAAAAGACGGGCATTCCACCGCTCAACATATGTGGCTTCGAGAGGACCCAGGAAGCTGGTGTCAAGCTCGGCATTGTCGGCCCAAAGCTTGTACATGGCCTGGTCGACCGCTTTCTCCCTCTGCTCCTTAGACTCATTCAGGAGGCGGGTCTTCTCGCTCTCCATGAAATCAAGGGTGGCAGACTTCTCCTCTTCAAGCTTGGCATTGGCCTTCTCGAGCTCAGCGTTTGACTTTTCAAGCTCCTCGAGACGGGTCTTCAATTTTTCAAGTTCAGACTTCGAGTCCTTGAGCTCGTCAGCCATCTTCAGCTCGAGATCCTTCGACTTCTGAGCCAGAGATAAGCTCGTTTGCACCTCGTTGGTCAGCTTGTAGTTGAGTTGTGCTGAAACAACAAGGGCCTGAAACACAAAGAACGAATCAGAATTGTAAATTGAGACATAAATACTCTAAATAGAGTTGAGAAGGCTACCGCGGCGGAGAGTTCGATACTCTTCTCATAAAGAGTGTTGCAGTCCGAGGCCTTGCGTACGAGGTCCCAGTGGTCGGCGCCAAAGCCAGAAAAGCTCTGACCCACCCGAGAAAGGACGTCCGAGCTGAGTACAGCCCCTTCTGTCCCAGCGGCGCCATTAAGTACATATTCCTCAGTATGAGTTCGGGCCGTTGGCAGCTGAACCGTTGAGGTAGAAGGTTTCTTCGGGGGCCGAACTATTAACCGGGTCTCGGTGGGAAGCTGCGAGATGGATGCAGTAGGGCCTGACCCATCAACCTGGGCAGTCACCTCCTTGGAGGTGTTCGCAGTGATCTGGGCCGTGGGAGTCGTCTCGTGATGTTTAGGTACCTTGGACTGTCGGTCGGGCCTCTTTGGTATCCTCGGGCGTTTGCTCCTCTGGGCGCCAGCTCCCCCATCACTAAAGAGCACGGCGTCGAGGTCGGGATTCATGGCACCTGCATAATGACAGTGAGTTAAACAATGATAATAACTTTGGGAAAAGATGTAAACCAGTTGAAGAAAAAACCTAATTGAGACTCTTCCCCGAGCTCGAACTTGGGGACCATGAAATTCCCCCGTCTTCAGAAGAGGCGGGGGGAGTGCCTTCCCTATAAGTTGGTGATAACCTCGAAAGATCCCTATAATCATTGGTCCCATACTGGACAGCTATCCCATTCCACACCTCGTCCGTGGTGTACATAGTGTCGTATTTCCCGAGCCCACTATCAAACCTATGGACACAGTCATCTACCCAACTCCATATGTAGAAGTGGTATCTATCCTGTGGGCACGAGACTAGTCTATTGGGCCTGTGTTTTAATAAAGTGGGGGACCACATTCGCGAAGTAGGAAGGGTTTTACCTCCACCGGAGTCCGATCTCCCTCCTAGGCTGCGAAGACGAAGGCTCCGCCATTAAGGAAAACTGGAGTTCCCCTGGGTGGTATGCAACCGTGACTTTTAACGCTGGGTCGAGGGGAATTGGCCTAGGTCCAGGGTTGGGCTCCGGGTAGATGGCTTCCCGAAGAACTCTTCTCTTCTTTTCAATGACCTCGTCTATCTGACGACGATAGTGGGCTCGAATATCCTCCTGCTCGCGCGCAAGCTCGTATTCTTTTATCCGACGTTGGTTCCGGGCAAAGACCGATTCCGGGCTCGGAGATTTGGGCTCGTAAGGAATTGCTCGTAATGACCCCCACCGTCTTTCCGGATTCTGTGACATCTAACGAGAAAGAAAAATGGTGAGGGCCATGCATGCAAGAATCACGAGCTCGATGGGTTGAGCTCGGAGATCTAAGGACAAGAAACTAAGTATTGAGACCCTCACTAAAGAGTCAGAGCGCGTGTTCCACAGGAAAGAAAAAAGAGCGTGGGTAATCTTTTGAAAATCCCGAAATTCAAGGGAAAGAAAGGTGGCGGTTAGCCAGGAAAGGGCATTTTTGGGTTTCACGCAATTGTCAAGAACGAGGGTTTTTTACCCGAAAACTTATTGTACAATAAACATGGCCTAAAATTTTCAAAACCCCGAAAGTTGAAACTTCGTTCAAAGGATAAAACTGGGTATAGACCAGAGGCGAACATCCAGAAAGAAAATCCAGAAAGCATAAAAACCTATCGGTTCAAAACCTCCTATCGTATCATGCTAAGAACGTAAACTAGCATACACAGCAAATACAGTATAAAAAGAACAACAAAAATGGCGTACTTACACAGTGATGGTGATTGCAGCGAAATCGTCGATTGGAGAAGAGGTTGCAAGAAAGAACTCACTGACTCGAACAGACCAGGATTTCTTTGTTTCTTGGGTCGAGAAAACATGCACAGGACGGAAGCTTCTTGAGAAAGTCTCTGGTTTTCTTGTTTTTCTTTCTGGTTTACGATGACAAACGTAAAGAAGAAGACGAAGAGGGGGTCTTGTATATATAGGTGGGAAAACTAAATTAATCAGGAGCGTTGATTAAAATCCTCAACAGATCGAATGGATGGGGATCAGTGACAAGATGGCGCCGAAAAGTTGTCAGACGGACGATCGTGGGCGTGTTCCCAAGGTACTCAAGTACCTAAAGTGAGCAATACCCGGCTGACGCGTGTCCATTTTCAAAAGTGTGACGGTACGTTTCCCAGAAAAAGTAGTTCAAAAGTTTCCTTCTCTTAGGATTCGAACAAATACTTTTGAGGGGGCAAGATGTTATACCCAGATTTCGAGCCATAGTAAATATGACCTCGAAAGCTGAGTTCGCAACAAATGGTCTCGTGAGGATTAGAGTGGTCTAGGATTGTAAGTCAAGCCTGCAAAGTATGATATATGATCTCGAATGCGGTGATCTCGAAATGATCTCGATCTCGAAATGATCTCGATCTCGAAAGGTAGTTCCGAGAACACCTTCATCTTCAGGAACTTCGGAGCATGGGTCTTGAGCTCGATATCCCATCTCGAAAGCAACGTTAGCTCGGGATATGTCAATGGCTCGCACAATGACATGAAACCTGAGATGCTAAAGCCTGGGAGATACGCTATAACCACCTTGAATATCTACAAGTATTGTAAACATGAGATGTAATCCTCATGTATTGATGTAAATCCCCAAGAATCGTGGGATATTATTTAGTCAGTTATGCGTTCCCTGGTCTTCAGGGACGTTTCCTTTTTTTATCTGATTATTGGCATTTAAAGCCATTTATTTTTATTCACAAAAGAGTAACTACCCAAAATATGTGGGATAGTATTCTGCATCCTTCTCTATAAATAGAGAAGTCATGCACCATTGTAAATGACCGAAATTCTGATCCTTAAGAGAAAACTCTCGAGAATTCATGCTAAAGAATTGTTCAGAGATAATCTTGAGGTTAATAACAGAGACTCGTGGACTAGGCAGATTTAACTGCTGAACCACGTAAAAAACCGTGTGTTTGATTCATTTGTTTCTTTTGGCCATTGTCTTTAATTGTTTACGTGCTCTCTTCTTTTATCTGTTGACGAAAAACGGCGTCAACAAAAAAATAGAAGAAATAAATAAAAAGAAAAGAAAGAAAACTGAAAAAATATAAACAAAAAAAACAATACAAATGAAAGAAAAAAATAGATAAATGAATAAAAATGAGAAGAAGAAGAATGAATGAAAAAATGGAAATAAAAAAAAAAGATGAAAAAAAATTGGTAGAAAAAAAAGGGAAAAATAGAAGAAAAAATAAGTAAGGAAAAAAATAACTGAAAAATAATTAAAAATAAAGAAAAAAAATAAAAAATAAAGAAAAATAACCTTCAAAATAAAATAAAACATAACTATGATAAAAAAAATGTTGCATTGTTATATTTTAGTTAGCTACCAATTATGTTTTTCATACTTTAATTTTTTTTAATAAATTTTATCATACAAATTGAAAAAAAGTATAATTATCATATTTTTGCATATTAATATTATAAAAACTATATTTTTAAATTATTTTTTTTTAAATCCTACTCTCCAATATATTATGACATTAAGGGTAACATGTGAAATGATATGGTAGAATAATGATTTTTTTTTGGGTAGCATCTATCAATGGCTCAATTTTAGTTGATGAGTCCTCGTCAATCAATTTATCATGTTTCTCACGTCTTTTTTCATAATTGAAATTTTTGACCTACTTTTTTTTTTTTTTTAAGCAAATTACATATTATATGAGATTTTTAATAGAGTGTGCAAAAATATGACATTTTTTAAGAAAAGGTTAATCTATGATTTTTTTTTAAGATTTTTCATTTTATGGGTTTATTTTCTCATATTTTTGTATAAAAATTAGTTTATGCTATAATTTTACTCTTAATCAAGTTTTATTAATTTGGAAGGATATATTTGTAATTTGATTTTTATTTTTTAGCTTATTTTTTTATATTATTTTTATATTACTAATTTTATATTAAATTTGTCTTTAGTTGTTTTGCAATTTTTTTCTTTTTTTTTGTTATATGAATTGTATTTAAAATTATTTTTTATTTATTATAAACATTTTTTTTTCTTTTTTAGATTGTACGTTTATTTTTCCAAATCATGGGTAAGGTAACCAGTTACTTGATTAATCTTTGACAGTTATGTAAACAAAACAATCCTAGAGCTAGGTTAAATAACATGTACCAGGAGGAGTAACCAGTTTGTTGACGCCGTTTTTCGTCAACAGTGAATATAGAGCACGTAAACAATAATTAGTTATGGCCAGAAAAATATGATAACACAAACAGAATTTTTTACGTGGTTCAGCAGTTAACTCTGCCTAGTCCACGAGTCTTTGTTATTAGAACTTAAGATAATTTCTGAAAACTCTTCAAGAATGAATTCTCTAGAGTTTTTTCTCCAGATTACAAAATTTCGGTCCTTTCACTGGTACAGGACTTCTCCATTTATAGAGGAAGTCTCAGGATACTTTCCCACACGTTTCTGGGAAGTTCCCTTTTACATTAATAAACTTAATGGCTTTAACGCCTGTAACTCCTATATACAAGGAAACGTCCCCTGAAGACCAGGGGGCGTGTAACCGACTAATAAATATCCCTTTATTATAGGGAAGTTACAACAACAATACTTCTTGAATGCATGGACTAGGTCCCTTCAAGTGATCTATTAAGCGACTCGAGATCAGCGACGGGCATCATGCCCGTCTAAGTCTCTGAATGAAGAACGAGTTGTCGTGTTTTCTCAAGATCAACTCGGAAAGGGTGAATATCACCGAGGCTGCCTTTCCCCGAGCTCACACTCATGCCCAAGCTCGGACCAATTGATCCGAGGTCACCCCCGAAAACGGACGCCTTCCGATGTCATTCTTTCGAGCTTATGAGAAATTCGAGGTTACCTATCTTCGAGGTTGCCACCATTGTGAAGACTCGGTGCCTAGGCTGCGAATACGTATTCTAAATATTGTGAGATCACACCTGACGAATCCAGATTTCGAGATCACAATTCTCAGAGCTCGAAATCTGGGTGTAACACAGTTTTCCTGAGATGAATAACTTTCTGCCATAAGAGGGGTAACCAGTTACCATAAGAGATGTGACGGGTTACTCATATTAAATATGAAAATAAACATCAAATTTGAAAGAAAAAGAGGAAGAACACTTCATTAAAAAAAAAAAAAAAAGTAACTGTGATTTTAGTAACATAGGTAACCAGTTACCATAAAGAACCTAGAAATATACACACACATCAAAACGTGAAAGTAACCAGTTACCCCCAGAAATATACACACAAAGAACATGAAGGTAACCAATTATCCTCAGAAATATACACACAAAGAACAGGAAGGTTACCAGTTACCACAAATCTGAAGATAGAAAAAAAAAACTTAGATCAACCCCTTTCTTTCCCATCTTCTTCATATAATTTTTTTTCTCTAGATTTGAATGTTCCTATCAGGGTAACTGGTTACCCATTCACGTTTTTACATTTTTATTAGTTTTCTTTCCAAATTTTGGTGTTCCTATAAATGTTACATTAAAATGAAAATGCTGAAAAAATTGATTTGAATTTTTTTTAAATATGGTGGAAAAAATTATAAAAAAAATTACAATAATAAAAGATAATAAATAAAAAATAGTAAAATAATTATGTAATATTAAAATATGTGTGAAAAAAAAGGGAAAAAAAGAAAAAGTACAAAAAATGAAGAAAAAAGAAGGAAAAAAACTTAGGAAAAAAAACAAAAACAATATGAAAAAAAACAAAACAAAAAAACGATGAAGGAAAAAAACAGATGAATGAATAAAAATTAAAAGAAGAAGAATAAAAATAATGGAAAAATGGAAAGAAAAAAATATGTGAATGAAAAAAGTGGTAGTAAAAAATGAAAAAAAAAATCGAAGAAAAATAGAAGGAATAAATAAAAGAAAGAAAGAAAACTGAAAAAATGTGAAGAAAAAAAACAATACAAATGAAAGAAAAAAAAAAGATGAATGAATAAAAATGAGAAGAAGATGAAGAATGAATGAAAAAATGGAAATAAAAAAAAATGAAAAAAATTAGTAGAAAAAATAAGGGAAAAATAGAAGAAAAAATGAGGAAAAAAAACTGAAAAAATAAGTGAAAAAAACTGAAAAAATAATTAAAAATAAAAAATTGAAAAAAAAATAACCTTCAAAATAAAATAAAATATAAATATGATAAAAAAAAATATAGCATTGTCATATTTTAGTTAGCTATTAATTATGTTTTCTATATTTTAATTTTTTTTAATAAATTTTTCTATACAAATTAAAAAAAATATCTCATATTTTTTCACATTAATGTTATAAAAGTTATATTTTTTAAAAAAATTCTCTTTTTTTTTGAAAAAAATCCTACTCTCCAATATATTCTGACATTAAGGATAACATGTGAAATGATAAGGTAGAATAATGATTTTTCTTGGGTAGCATATATCAATGACTCAATTTTAGTTGATGAGTCCTCGTCAATCAATTTATTATATATTTCTCACGTTTTTTCATAATTGAAATTTTTGACCTACCATTTTGTAACCCCACTCTCCAATTTTGACATTAAGGATAACATGTTAAATGTTATAGTATATTAATGATTTTTTTGGAAGCATATTATTCACTGGCCCCCTATAAACACTTACCCCACTATGTTTGGTTGGTTGGAGGGAGAAGATGGTGAACGGAGAGGAGAAGACGGAGACAGAGATGAGATGAAATTATAAACGTTCTTGTTTGGTAAGAGGGATTGAAAGAAGAAGATGAGAGGATAATAAATCATCTTTAACCTCTCATTTGGATGGAATGTTTCATACTCTCCTCCATAATTTATTTAAAATTATGATCATGCCTTTTTAAGATATTATTAAAAAATAATTATAAGGCTAAAAAAATAATTTCATAAATATACACTTATCTATCTTTTTACTACTCCATTCCTCATACCAAACACTATAAAAGAATTATCACTCTCTTCTCCATCCTCTTTATTCTTTATCCTTTATCTACTCTCCATCCTCTTTATTCTTCATCCATCCAACCAAACATAGCCTAATAATAATAACAATAATAGTTTAGTAGCAAAAATGTTGTAAACAATCCATAGTTGTCTAGATTTTGCCTTTCTTTGATTTGATTTTGCAAAACAAAGTATTAAATCATTTTTAACAACAAAGCTTAAGATGCCACATTACCAATGCTGTAAGTTTGGCCTAGCGGTAGAGATCTCTTGTTTTATATCAAGAGGTTGTGGATTCGATGAGGAGACATACCAAAAATTTGTATAAATGTATATACACAAGGTTTCGACACTCTTGTTCTTATGGGTGTTCGGTGGCCCATGTCGAATTGTGAATTGTAAATAAAATTAGTAATTATTATTAATTTTCGTATGACAATGTACACATTACTTGTAACATCCAATAAATTTCAAAAAGAACAAAAGAAACCACATTATCAAGTGGAGCATTTTTGGTAGAATACTTGAGAAATTAGTGTGAAGGGTAAGATTGTCCATTCACAGAGGCAATTGCATAGAACATTGATTGACAATTGAAAGGGGTAAAATGACTTGGGAAAGCCTAGTCATAGTACAAAGGCCAAGCCTTCTCTTGTTGCTCATTGTACTTATCTTCTTGCTCATTGTACATGGTACCGCCATTTGGACCATACTAATGTACTAGTAGGTCGCAGCACTCATGGTAGCTTCATTAAGAGGATCTTTTCTTTATTTTAGACAAGATAAATGTAAAAAAGAAAAAAAAATAGTAAAATAGTACTACATCAAATAATGTATTTTATAGGAAGATATAGAAAATGCAATAGTATTTGTCTAAATTTTGAAAACATATAATTCATGCCTTATAAATATTTTAATATTAGTTTATTCAGATTTTATGATTGAGTATTATATTATTTAAAAAATATTATATTGTTAGTTTATTCATATTATTTAAATAATGTAGAAAAATAATAGATAAACTAATATATAGTATAATATAAAAATTTGATATAAAATAAAATAAATAAAGTTTTTATAATGTATTTTGAACGGTAAAAAAGATTAGATGCTGTGAGTGGCCTTCAGAGCACTTCCAATAAATAATTTTACCTAGCTTTTCTCTAAAATAGAAAAAAAAATCTTTAAATTTAGCCAAAATAAGCCATACATCATATGCTTTATTTTTCATATTTTTTTACAATAAATGAATATTTTCCAAGTAGATGACTCCTTAAATAAAATCTGACATCAATTTTTTTTATTGAAATCATATATTTAACCAATCTACAAAATATAAAAACTAAAAAAATTATATTTCATAATACTTGGGTCATGATATTTAACAAAAATTGAGGGTATAAAATAGATTTATCTTTTTTCTTATGACTAAAATACGATCAATTTCAATACCGTAATATATTTAAGTTTAATTTTTAGAATTTTTATTATAAATAAATAATTATAAATAGCAACCTTGTTAAATTAAATTTTTTGATCTAGGATGGATGGGATTGAGATTGGATTTGGGATTACAATCCAAAGTCAAAAACAAATTTTTAGAAAAATGCCAAGAGTTCTACTGATGCCCAATGCCCAGTATTACAAATAATTATTATATTATTATTGGTTTAATTTAATATCATATTTTATCTATTTAAATTTAATAAGTATTATAAAATATTCTTAAACAATTATAAATAGCATCTCATATATTATTGGACACCTTAAAATGTAAATTTTTTTTATTGAAGATGGTGGGACCTGCCGTTGATTTGCGTTGAGTCTACGCCATTTATATAAATGGAATTCTGAGAAGACATTTAATATACATAAATAAATAAATAAACATAATAATTTTTACTTTTTTACTATCGAAAGCGAAACACTTCATTATATAAGATAAGGTATAAAGTCTCTCGATGTATATATGGTTTTGTGCTAACGTTTGTTCTGAAATACCATTTGTGGAAGTGAAACTAATAAATGGAAAAACGCCGAAGCAATAATGAAGAAGCCCTCTATTTCACTCGCTGTTCCGAAGGTAAGTAGAGTAATATTAATTAATCAAGCTGATTCAGTTCTTGCTAAAAAAAAAGCTAATTCAGTTCTGCTCTGCTGGTTTTTTTTTAATTAATTAGTATTATTTACTGTATCGATTGCATATATATATTTTTATGTTTCCTGATTCAAATATATATATACCCTTTTTTATTTATATAATTGCTATATATATAGAATCTGGTATGGTCGATTTTTCTAATCTAATGATCTTTTGGTTAGAGAACGAAGGGCTTCAGTATAGATTTTCTCTATCTTTTTAAAGTGAATATATATATATGTAAATGATTAATATTTATCTGAGAAAATGGAAGATGTTGTGGATTGTGGCAGAGGTGAGCAGCATCGAGTGGGAGTTCATACACATGTCTGAACAAGAGGAAGATCTAATCTCTAGAATGTACAAGCTCGTCGGAGACAGGTAAATGTCAAAATATTCATCAAAAATAAAAAATAAATTCCAACATGCCATTAAGATCTTCATATACAATATTCACCACTCCTTAAAATTTGTTCTTTTTTTTTTTAATTTTCACATAAAATTAATGATATTTTCAAATATAACACAAACAATCTAACATTCTTTAAAAAAAACTAAAAACACAAATAGTACCTGAATAATTAACAAAGCTGTTTTGTCTAGCTCTGTTTATATAAATAGCATGTGAGAATACCAAAACCTGACATATAGTGAGCTTTCGTTATCTGTACATACATATAGGCCTGCTCGACAATTTCTGGATTTTCAAAATTTTAGTCGATTTTTTTTTTCTATAAGAACGTGTGGAAAATTTTAGTCGAATTTACATACATATATAACTTTGTCATGTTATATATATATATATATAAATATATATAATATACCAACATCATAACAATATATAACACTGTAATTATACTTTGTTTCTGAAATTTCTGTTGAGGGGATTAAAGTAAAGTTTTGGTCTCGGCTATCTATAAATGTTAATGTTAAGGTTAACAATATTCGAAGCATTAATATTCATATTTGTCAAATCGATAAACGATCGAGCTTTTCACGTGGGCCAATTATTTAAAAAGTAGAAATATATCTATATCTATATATATTTTTACATGTATTTAATTAACTAATATTAATGATGAAGTAATCATCACATGCATGTATAATTTGTAAATATTTGTGTACAACACACAGATGGGGTCTTATAGCTGGACGGATTCCGGGTCGGAAAGCAGAAGAAATAGAGAGGTTTTGGCTAATGAGACATGGACACGCGTTTGCCAATAAAAAAAAATAACAACTCATTCAATTGATGTAATTTCTAATAATTAATGCATATTATTATTTGCTTTGGTTTTCTTTTTCGGAAAATAAAATGAATTTTGTAAGAGTAATGAAACGTGCATTTAAAATATATAGCTTAATATTATACATAAATCACATTTATAAAAGTATAGACTCATTATTTTAAAAAATAATAATATATGACTATGTATAATATTTAAATACATATATTTTAAATGCACATATAATTACTCTTTATGATTTTCTAAGTTCAAGAATTGATTGATCAATTCAAATTTCAATCATTAATCCGACATTTTATATAATGAATGAAATGCATTTTTAATAAGACAAAATTTAATCTTATTATTGTTATTATTATTATTTACGTCTCTCTTATTTTATTGAGTCTAGTACTTTCGTTATCTACTTTATTGTACAACTCTAACTCTACTTGAATTCTCAATTATTTACGTGTCTCTTTACTTTTTCTATTTATTTATTCAATAATATGATTCACCAGTCATAAGTCCACATCTTAAATTGAAAAAAAAAAAAAATTCAAATAAGAACAACGATGATCCAACCACTTCTAGTTCCATCTTGCAAAATAATATAAGTTGATAATCTTTTCTAGGATCTCAACCCTTATGGTAAAGTTCTAGCTAGATTGGGAGTACATCTCAATAATTTATTATCTATCATGCTATATAATTATTTTATAATATTCCACAATATAATACAACAGTTGCAATAGTCTAATAATAATAATAATAATATTCCACTTATTAGTGATGGATGATACTTCAATAGTTGGAACTATTCATAGTACAAACAAACTTTCCAACTTTTTTATTATTATTATAAATAGTATAATTTGTTACGAAATTACCTAAATTTTTTTATTTTTTACCGTTAACTACCCAAGTTTTTTTTTGCGGCAAAACTATCCAATGTTAGAAAAATATAGTTTCCGTAACTATCTACTTAATACTGTTAACTACATAAAAGAAAATTTTGCAGTAAAACTATCTAATCTTTTTTTTTTCTTTACGGTAAAACTACCCAAACTTTTTGTTTTGCGGCACAACTATCCAATCTTTTTTTTTTACAAAAAAAAATTACCCATTTTAAATGTTTAGACATAAAAAAATTTAAACAAAAAGAAAATATATATATATATATATATATGAAAACTTGTCTTCATTTTAATTTTAATCATTTTGTATCTTGTCTTCATAATTTTCTAAGAAATAATGAATAATATTTTAAATTTTTTTCAACAATAAATTTTTTTTGACCTTCTTTTTTGTGTTAATTTTAATCATTTTAAAAAAAATTGACATTCTTCACTTTTTTTGTGTTAATTTTAATCAATTTTTTTTTTATCTTGTCTTTATAATTTTTTAAAAAATAATGAATAATGAATAAATTTTTTATATTCTTTATTGTAAATTTTAATATTTTTTTATCTTGTCTTCATAATTTTCTAAAAAATAATGAATAATTTTTATATTTTTATATTTTTTTCTTTTTGTTTATTTTATTTTTTGTCTAAGCATTTAAAATGGGTAGTTTTTTTTTTTTTTGTAAAAAAAATAAAATTGGGTAGTCACAACAAGAAAAAATACTTATTATAATACTAAAAAAGTATTATAAAACAGTTAACGTAATACTTTTTAAAGCATTAAGGAAAGTTGTGTTATTGTAAGTCATGACACTTTTTGTAATATATTTTTCCACTTATACTAAAGTATTATTGAAAACTCTATTATAAGATTTTTTAGTATTATTTTAATATGCTTAAATTATCATTATCCTTAATAGTTTTCATAAGACTTTTTTACTCTTATATTGAGAGTATTATTGAATACTCTACAATAATATATTTTGTGTTATTTTCTCATTTTTATAAGTGTAATATATAATTATTGTTTTGGTATTCATAATACTTTTTTTTCACTTATTTTACAATAATACATTTTTGTGTTATTATCTCATTTTTATAAACATAAAATATAATTATTGTTTTGGTATTCATAATACTTTTTTATCCACTTATTTTACAATAATATATTTTTTGTGTTATTTTCTCATTTTTATAAGCTCAAAAAATATAATTATTGTTTTGGTATTCATAATACTTTTTTATCCACATATTCTACAATTATTTAGAAACACTAGTTAATTTTTATTTAATAAGACATGTTTTGTGATTCAAAACACTTGATGCAATATAGTGTCTAATAAACTGAACATATTCACTGTTAAAAAATACTATAACAAGTCTCAAACACTAACTCAATCAGCCTTAAAAATGTCAATATATCTAGTAAGTCATCCAAACCTTCAAAATGTATGTCATGCTAGCACACAGGCCCAAAAATAACTTTGCTCCATAATTTGCAAAGGAGTGACACTAAGTGAAGTTTATCTGGTAAATTTGTAAAGATTAATGCCAGTGCTTCTGGTATCAATTCAGCCCAACCACCGTAAAATACTTCTATCCTTATTGACAATTAAAATATCATATAAGAATTAGGAAAAATGATCAAAATGACAATTAAAATGATTATCACATATATATGTATGATCTTTCTGTTTTGGCTAGTTGTAAATACTTGTAGAAATTGATAATCAAAATGATACTGCTTCAACCATTTTCAACGGAGAAGGAGGGAGACAAGTGCTGCGGCAAGTGGGACAAGAGGAGTTAGAAGACAGCCACTGGTGGATACATGTCTTTTTAATATTCTTGTTCTTTTCCTTACATTTCCATTTCATTTAATGAGCTTAGGAGAGCATGCATTGAATTGATTATTCTCAACTACAAAAAGATAGACTTGTGTCAAGTTACATATATAATATATATATATATATTTATATATGAGTTTGACATGGTTGTGTTACGTACGTAACTAATGCATTTCTTTAATTTTAAATGTATATTATCAATATTGATATATATGTATATTTCTTATTATACTAGTTTATAGTCTAAAAAGGAAATTACATGTCAAGAAAACAAGAACAAAAAGAAAAATTTATACAATCTTAAACAATATTATCCTTTTTCTTTCCAGAAAGAAAAAAATATCTATTTAAAAACTTACCTTCAGAAGAAAATATCTATTTAAAAACTCACCTTCAGAAGAAAACATTTATCAAGTAACAGAGAAAACAGAGCACTATACTTCAAAAGAACAAATGGGAACAAGTAAAAAGTGAAAAGTAATCTAGTTTAATCAGCAAAAATTTATCATATTCATGACACAAATTATTCTAACATACATACCCAATGCTATACAAAAACAAATAAGCATATTGATCAAACACATATATATTTGATAAAAATCTGAAAGTTACACATTATATTTAAATTATTCCATTGTCGAGTGTCTCCACACCACTAATTAAAACAGGCTAAGTACTTACTTTTTTTCATATACTATAACTTAGTATTACTAAGCAGTACATGAAAGAATTGAATGTCTTTTCAGGAATAGATCGATATAACATATGTTTGGGATAAAAGAGAAATTAATGTCCATATATTTTCTTGATGAACATTATATACAACTGTTAATCAACGTACGGTTTCAATCTCTCGATATATAATATAGTCATAGTAAATCCTTCTCTTCTTATCAATCCACCACGACTGCGGATGGTTTACCAATTATGATCAGTTAATTATATTTATATGTATGTCAGTGCAAATAAAGCAAGCACAACCAAAATAAATCTCAGAACAACGAATTTTTTAAATATACCAGGCACCTTCTGAGAATGTCAAATTATTAGGAAAATAAAACACTTGTGAAAAACTATGAAAACAACCAACAGTACATGAGAAATGCAACTGATAACAAATTATCCAATAATATTAACTATATCATAATCCAAAACATCTATATATTGATAAAATTTATCAGCACCTAGGATAAAATCAACAATATAAAATAACCCTAACATAACATTTATATGCTAATCCAACAGAATACTTGCACCCCAAACAAAATTGAACATGATTAGGATAATACATAGAAAGAAGATCATCATCAAAGGAAGATTAAATACATTAAGAGTTCAAACCATTCCATTCCCAATTGCAACAATCAGAAAACACATATGTTCAGAAAATAACTCCCAAAAAAATGCTTATATTCGAACCATTCCAATCTCAATATCTAGTCCTGGTTTATGCAAATAAAACTTAAAAATCAAAATGCATTTGGCTTTAGCAGGAAAAGTGATGATAGATAGATGAATGGAGGAGGGCAGAACCTTAGATTTTGGAGCTTGCTGGAGATAGAAGATTAGTGCCTCATAGTTTTGGGTTGAGTGAACTGGAGATGGTTAGAGCTGCGCGGACTTTGGGTTGTCGTTGGTGTTAGATTAAAATGAAATATAGTCATATGAACAATCCTATATACATGTAGGCGGAATTAATATATAGAATGAACATATACAAAAGAGGATCGAATATTGGGTACCTCCAGCCATTGCAATTAATAACCTCGATCTAGCTTTAAATCTACAAAAGAAAAGAAACAGAAGTTAGAACGAGTACACGGGCTTCCAAGCTCTCACTAACTCTTTTAGATGAAGTTACTGAAAGTCAGAATGAGTAGTGAGCTTGGGGACCGGTACTCTATATTTATAGAGTGAGACCTACCATCAGAGTCTCTGCCACAGATTAAGATATTTTCTCAATCAGTTGGGATATGAAAAATCGGGTAACAACAAAATCAAGTAACTAACAATGTTGACCATTAATTAGAATATTTTGTCAATAAATTAAATATTGACTTTAATATATTAAATCAATTAGTTGTAACAAATTGATTTTATATACCAAATCTAAATAAATATTCTAACATTCTCCCACTTGGTCAGCATTTAAATTAATGTATTACTTAAGCCCGACGATCATCCCTGTTAGATAATAAACACATGAATCATGGCGATAGGTCCTATTTTTATGACGAGTATTATCTTCCATGTATTACAATATATTTATTACATAACAATGTAATTTATGTGGCTATGTACTCAAACGAATAAACCTTATGTTTATTCAGGTCCTATGAAGATAAAAATTTCTCAAATAAAATTAAGATGCGCATAAATATGAGAAAACATCAAAATAAGAGTTTCATTGATAATAACTTCAGTTTGTACAATAAATTTACATAAGGGAACCTAGTCCCATGTTCACTACATGATCCTTGAATTTATGAGGTGGCAAGCCTTTTGTCATAGGATCAGCAATCATTAATTCAGTGCTAATGTGAATGACCACTTTATTTTCTTTCACACGTTCTCTCACAGCTAAGTACTTGATGTCGATGTGCTTGCTTCGACTACCACTCTTGTTGTTCTTAGCCATGAATACAGCAGCTGAATTGTCGCAGAACATTCTCAATGGCCTAGATATAGAATCTACAACTCTAAGGCCTGAAATGAAACTCTTTAGCCATACACCATGCGATGTAGCCTCAAAACACGAAACGAACTCGGCTTCCATAGTAGAAGTAGCAGTCAAGGTCTGTTTGTTACTTCTCCATGATATAGCTCCACCGGCAAACATAAACACGTAACCAGAGGTTGATTTACGTGAATCAGTACAACCAGCAAAGTCTGAATCTGAGGAGCCAACTACTTCTAGGTTGTCGGTTCGTTTGAACATGAGTTTGTAATCCTTAATACCTTGAAGATACCTCATAACTTTCTTTGCAGCTTTCCAGTGGTCTAATCCCGGGTTACTCTAAAATCTTCCTAGCATTCCGACAACAAAAGCAATGTCGGGTCGTGTGCACACCTGAGCATACATTAAGCTTCCAACAGCAGAAGCATATGGGATGTTCTTCATTTCTTCCTTTTCAAAATCATTCTTTGGACACTGGCTCAAATTTTATTTATCACCCTTAACGATAGGAGCAACACTTGGTGAACAATCTTTCATCCAAAATCTCTCTAAAACTTTGTTAATGTAGGTTTCTTGAGATAGACCTAAGATACCTTTGAATCTATCTCGATGGATCTTAATGCCAATGACATAAGACGCATCACCCATATCCTTCATCTCAAAGTTCTTTGGGAGAAATTGCTTCACCTCATGTAGCATGCCCTTATCATTGGTTGCAAGAAGAATATCGTCCACATATAAAACAAGAAAACAAATCTTACTCCCACTGACTTTTTTGTATATACATTGATCCATGACATTCTCTTCAAATCCAAAAGAAGAGATGACATCATGGAATTTTAAATACCATTGGCGGGACGCTTGTTTTAAACCATAGATGGACTTCTTAAGCTTGCACACCAAATGCTCACCATCACTAAAGAAGAATCCTTCTGGTTGTTTCATGTATACCTCCTCCTCTAGGTCACCATTTAGGAAGGCAGTTTTCACATCCATTTACTGCAGCTCTAAATCGAAATGAGCAACTAATGCCAGGATAACTCTGAGGGAATCTTTCTTAGATACCAGAGAAAAGGTCTCTGTGTAGTCAATTCCTTCTTTTTGAGTGAATCCCTTAGCAACGAGTCTCGTTTTGTGTTTCTCAATGTTGCCTAATGAGTCTTTCTTTGTTTTGAAGACCCATTTACACCCAATAGCCCTCACCCCATTAGGCAACTTAACAAGATCCCAGACTCCGTTGCTCTTCATAGAATTCATTTCTTCATTCATGTCATTGTACCACAGTTCCGATTCTTTGTTATTCATAGCTTGTGAAAACGTTTCTGGATCATTTTCAGCTCCAATATTGTAGTCAGATTCTTGCAAATACACAATGTAGTCACTAGGTATCGCCGATTTTGTTGTCCTAATGGATCTTCTTAAGGCTACACCAGCAGGCTCTTGAGGAGCGGGTGGTTCAGCTTGTTGTTCAACAATTATAGGCAACTCTTGAACAACTTGATCCATTTGAACTTCATCATTGACTTGTGGATCTTCAACAATTGGCTGTGGTGGTTCAACATCCATTTGGACTGCAGGGGTGTTATCAACCACAATCAATCTTGCTCTTGAGGTGGAGGGTTCTGAAGGATCTTTCTCAGAACCTAAGTCCTTGGATTGATCACTCCCACTAATCAAGGCATTTTCAAGAAATTTTGCATTCCTTGATTCCACAATCCTAGTGCTATTAGATGGACAATAAAACTTGTAACATTTAGACCTTTCAGCGTATCCAATAAAGTATCCACTTATGGTCCTTGGGTCCAGTTTCTTTTCTTGTGGATTGTATACCCTAACTTCAGATGGGCATCCCCAAATGCGTACATGTTGCAAACTCGGTTTCCAACCTTTCCATAATTCAAAAGGAGTTTTTGAGACTGCCTTGGTTGGAATTCGATTTAATATGTGCACGGATGTCTTTAGAGATTCAGTCCACAAGGATTTAGGAAGTTTAGGGTTGCTACTAAGCATACTTCGCACCATGTCCATCAATGTTCGGTTTCCCCTTTCTGCAACACCATTTTGCTCGGGTGTACCATGCATGGTATATTGGGCAACAATCCCATTTTCTTGAAGAAACTTTGCAAAAGGACTAGGTGCTTGTCCATCTTCAGTGTATCTACCATAATATTCTCCACCTCTATATGATCTCACTATCTTAATTTGCTTGTTGCATTGTTACTCTACTTCAGCTTTAAATATCTTAAAGACATCTAACGCTTCGCTTTTGTTATGAAGTAAGTAGATATACATGTAGCCTGAGTAATCATCTATGAAAGAGATGAAGTATTTCTGACCATATGAGTCTATGTCTGGACTACATATATCAGTATGTATGATTTCTAATAGGTCGGAACTCCTATGGACACCACTTTTCTTAGACTTGGAGGTATGCTTTCCCTTAATGCCATCCACACAAGTATCAAAATCAGTAAAATCTAAGGTATTGAGTATCCCATCTTTTACTAACCTTCTAATTCTATCAATGGAGATATGTCCCAATCTCCGGTGCCATAATGTAGATAAATTCTCATTCATAACACATTTTTTATTGCCAGCGTGAACGTGCACAGTATTATAAGCGGTATTGTTTTGTAAATTAAAGCAGTAAAGACCATCAAACAAAATACCATTTCCAACACATTCAGATTTATTATATAAATTAAAAGATTTGTCTAAAAATGTAAAGGAAAAACCAGAAGGTACAAGTCTTGAAACGGAAATCAAGTTTCTAGAGAAACTTGGTACATAAAATGTATTTTCTAACTTTAAAACAAAACCGCTACTTAAAACTAAATGGCATGTTCCAACAGCCTCCACATGTGAGCCCATCTTGTTTCCGAATAAGATGCTTTGCTCACTTCCCACTGGCTTCCTTAGGTTTTGTAAACCCTGCAAGGAATTTGAAATGTGAATTGTTGATCCAGAATCAATCCACCATGTGTTAATATTAACATTATCCATATTAGATTCATAACATACGAATGAAATTGGATTACCTTTGTCATCCATCCATTTCTTGAACTTGGCACATTCCTTTTTCGCATGTCCCTTCTTTTTGCAGAAGAAACACTTGATGGAATCCTTCTTTATATCGCCTTGGGGAGGCACTTTATTTTTCACCTTGTCCTTCTTGGATGGTTTACGTTTCTTGCCTTGGGTGGCCATGTGAGCAATTTCACCTTGTTCCTGCAGGAGCCTTGCTTCTTCTTGAGCACACATAGTTATCAGTTCATTGATACTCCATTTGTCCTTATGTGTGTTTTAGGAAATTTTGAAAGGCCCATATTGAGGTGGAAGATGGTTAAGGATGTAGTGGACCAGGAAGGTTTCAGGAATGACTACATCGAGTTTCTTCAGTAGAAATGTCCCTCATCTTTGAAATATGTTCTCTAACTCCTTTGACACCAGTGAGTTTTGTGGATGAGAACTAGTGGATGAGGTTGTTGTAAAGTGGTTTGTCCGAAGTGTCGAACTGCTCATCGATCAGTTTGATCAAGTCTTTGACTTTCTCAGGTTGCTCCACCGATCCACGCATTCCCAGAGGGATCTTGGACATGATGAACATGATGCTGAGGCGATTGGACCGCTCCCATTTTTCATATAGTGCGATCTGCGCAACAGTGCTAGTCGCAGTGATTGCAGTAGGTTCATCCTTCCTTATTGCGTAGTCCATGTCGGCGCAACCTAAATGAAGAAGAACTCGCTCCTTCCAGATTTTGAAATTATCACTTCTAAGCTTAGGAATTTCGGTAAGGATTTCAGCGAAACTAGAGGATGATGAAGAAGCTGCATGAATAGGATTACAAACTTAGATTTAGAAGATTGAGGCTTAATGAAGTCATGTTTTACCAATGTATAACATGTTGAAGAATGAAATTTTATTAAACAAAAATTGTCTGTGGGCTAAATTTTTAATTTAATAAAATTAGATGTAAAAGATGATAGATTATTCAAACGAATTATTTAGGCTAAATTAAGGTTTGATACTTCTATCTTTATTAAACTTTATGATAAAACTATTAAATTAATTTTCATAACTCCTGTGGGTAAATTAAGAAAATTAATTTAATATATTATCCTAATTAATTATATAAATATAATAAAATCCCTGTGGGGTAAAATTATTATATCTATTTAATTAATCACAATTTTATGTCCATTATGTGATCATTTCAAATTAATATATAATTTTATATAATTAAAGATGTTGTGGCTACTCCCTAATTATGTAAAATTATATGGTTCACTAGACATTATGTTTTAGGCTCTAGGAAGACCTAAGAACTATTTTGTTATAACATAATAGGCAATCACAGAGAGTAGTGCTCCTAGTGTGGTCGTCCGAAGATCATTAAAAACTGTTCTAGATTGAGCATTTGTCTCAGTTTCATGCCATCTTATGTCAACCACAAAATTGTTTATGAATTATTCATAATTTTATTCACCCTAAATGTTTTATGAATATTTTATGAATAAATTATGAAGATTAATATGCTAAATATTATTCAACCTATCTTAATGTTTGAATATAATCTAAATATATCTAGCAAAATTATGGAATATACAACGTATTTAAAATTATAAAGGCATACATATAAAATTAAAGATAATTATACTAAAAATAAATTTTGCATGAATAAGAACAAAATAATCATACAAATTAGTATAATTAATTATATGTGCGAAAATACAATAATTCCATATATATATACTTAATGGCAGAAAAATCCATGCTAAATAAGACAATAAAATCATTTATTGATTTGGTGAATTAATAAAATAATTGCACAAACTTAATTGTATAATAATTACATTCTTAAAATAGCACAATTATTTAATATTGCATGAATAAAAGAAATATACCATGCAATAAATACACCAAAATCAAGTAATTGCACAATTTAATTAATTTCTAAATATATAATTTACCAAAATTATATGTTGTAATTAAATTTACAAAAATTAAAAATGAAATTTATTATCTAAATAAGCATTAAAATCAAGAAAATAATAAAATCTCAAAATAAATAAATAAATGTAATTTTTCAGAATTTTCTTCAATTTTTCTTAATTTTTTTTTTAAATCTGCCACGGGGAAAACGACTTAGAATCGTCGAAGGACTCCTCAAACGACGAGTCGTTTTTCTGCAGCGTTTTCCCCGGTTTGGCGTCGTAGGACCCGTCAAACGACGGGTCGTTTCTGCAGCAAAGACCAAAACGACATGTCGTTTTGGTCATCTTCTTCAGCCAATCCGAGTTGTTTTGACCCAGTTTCCTGCAAACGGATCACGTGACCCGGTCTCCAAACCCGACTGGAAAACCCCATTTTGACGTCGATTTTCAAGATTTTAAAGCCCAGGTAATTAGAAAACATTATATGAAGATAGTCATGGGATTATTTTGCATAAATAATATCTAAAATTGGGCTTGAATTTCAAAAAATAAAATCGGCCATAAACGGGTCCAAACGAAAAAAACCCGAATGAAAACAACGTTTTTTACATCCAAATTCATATATTTTTGCCCATAATGAATCTAAAACAATGTCTAAAGAGATTCATGACGTTTTATTGCTTAAAAAACAAATAGAAACCGAACTTTAATATCAAAAAAACTTTTGGCCATAAGCGTGTATGAACGGAGCAAAAAATGAGTTTCCATGGTTGAAAAACTGGTTTTTAATACACAAACCCAAAGAAATACGAATCTTAATATATTTCTAATGGAATTAAAAACATAGTAATAAAGGAAAACCATACACGGAAGAAGTAAATCAATCGGCAATAAAATATACACATATATGAATATGAATATAAATGCATATATAAATCAAATAAATATATATGCAGATAAAATTAACAAGGCAGAGATAATTATGACGACTGATACCAAATGTTAGATTAAAATGAAATATAGTCATATGAACAATCCTATATATATGTAGGCGGAATTAATATATAGAATGAACATATATAAAAGAGGATCGAATATTGTATACCTCCAGCCATTGCAATTAATAACTTCAATCTAGGTTTAAATCTACAAAAGAAAAGAAACAGAAGTTAGAACGAGTACACGGGCTTCCAAGCTCTCACTAACTCTTTTAGATGGAGTTACTGAAAGTCAGAATGAGCAGTGAGCTTGGGGACCGGTACTCTATTTATAAAGTGAGACCTACCATCAGAGTCTCTGCCACAGATTGAGATATTTTCTCAATCAGTTGGGATATGAAAAATCAGATAACAACAAAATCAGGTAACTAACAATGTTGACCATTAATTAGAATATTTTGTCAATAAATTAAATATTGACTTTAATATATTAAATCAATTAGTTGTAACAAATTGATTTTATGTACCAAATCTAAATAAATATTCTAACAGTTGGGACTGGGAGGTGACTTGAAACTTAGTGCTTGGTGACCGGTGGTGGCTACTGATTGGGAGGTCAGTCGAGGGGGCTGGGTTTGCTTTGCGTCCGTGGTTGCATTGTATTAGACCATTAGTATTATAGAGAGAGAAAGGGTTTTGGGTGATGAGTATTTTTTGGCTTTAGTGTTAATATTTGGGATATTTGCGTCTTAATCCTTATTATTTTTTGGCTTTACAAACTATTTTAATTTAAAGCCCACCTCCATTTGTAGAGTATTGCATTTAAAAAAAAAATTATCTAAGTTATTATAATGCATTTTAATAGAATTATAGTCATGCATTATGAAAAAATATTAGGCAGTTTTACCACAAATTTTTCTTCTATGTAATCAACGGTGTTAAATGGGTAGCTACGAAAACTGTATATTTGTAACTTTGAGTAAATTTACCCAAAAAAAAACTTGGTAATTTCGATTTGAAACATGATATTATAAGTCTTTATACTATTACCAGTGGTGTGCGGCTATATGCAAAAAATGGTAATTCAACAGGCTAATGGTCTAAAAAAACTGCTTACAAATATAGTATGATTAATGCTACAAGATAATTTAGAATGTACAACGTATATGAAGTGATACTTTCTTTGTAGTTTAATTGAAAACCGTATTCTACTTATTTTAAGACAATAAGTAGTGTTATGAATTTTAAACTAAATATAAAATACTACCTCACGTAGTATTGAATATCTTAAGAATATATAATACACGAGCCAACCCAGCTTATGAATAAGGTAACTTTTCATAGATTTTTTTTACGTGTAACTATTATAATTTGGCATAGGTTACTTATGTACTAAACCCCCCAAAAAGAGATATACCAGTACACGTCCTTCCTTTCTGTTTCTAGCATATGTTGGATAGTTATAATCTATTATATATATATTTATATATATATATATCTTTTATATAAAATGTGGGTAGATAAAAAAAATTATTGGTTGTAACCATTTTGTATTTTTTTTTATTAACTTTAAAGTAATATTTTTATATTTAAATGTAGATTGTAAACATGATTTAAATTTAAATAAATAAATAATTAAACAAATTAAAATTGAATATTTTTAAAATATTTTACAATAATAATTATTCAAAAATAATAAAAACATAAATTTTATAACTTAAATAAAATTTAATTAAACTTAATATTATATTAAATATATAATATATAATTTTTTATTGTCATTGTTAAATTTAAAAACTATAACAAATATAACCTTAAACAAAAACAAATGAATTAATTTATTAAAAGAATATATTTAAAAAAAGTAACATTCCTGTTATAGAACTTTATTTAATTTTTATTTATAAATACATTTTTTAGACACTTAATATCATTTTTAATTTTTCCCACGGCACAAATTTGTTGGATTTACACGTGTAAAAAAACGAGGCTGAAATTTTTATTTGGCTATACCTATAACTAGGCTATACACACATCATTGTGTTGGTAGGAAAGTGACTAGGCATTCGTCTCTTTTCTTTGTTTTTGTTTTTGTTTTGTGGTTAATGACTAGGCACTCATCTCGAGACAGTTATATCCACATCATTTCCCTGAAGACAAGAACAGGTGGGACTGTCTGGCAGTGTCCTAGCTAGCTAGCGGTACAATTAGTCTATGGGCCTGTTCTTGTGAAAGCAGCCCACGTCAATGCAAGTAGAAATCTTCTGAGCCCAGAAAAGTGAAAAAAAGAAAGGTGCATTGTATTTTTGCAAAGTACTTATATTTATAATAATATTCATTTAGTACTTATAATTTTGAAATAGTACATATTTGGTATCCTGTATTTTAAAATTATACATATTTAGCACCCTAAACTCAAATTTAATTAATAAAATTTTATCAATTTAATCAATTATATAAGGTCCAAATTTAAATTTAATTACTTAATTACATATAACTAATGACAGTTTGATAATATTGACAAAATTTTATCTATCAAATCTGAGTCTAGGGTATCAAATATGTATAATTTTAAAATACATGATACTATATGAGCATTATTGAAAATAAAGGGTACCAAAATGATACTTTGCATAAATATAGGGTACCAAATAAATAAATTCCCAAAAAGAAAAGATAAAATAAAAAATCACATACAAAATTTTATTTACAAAAAAACCATATCACGTCATCAAAAAATACAAAATTTTAAAAGTAATATAACTGAATTTGAAACTTTCTCGAAATTTCAATTTTTCTATTTTTCTGGGTTTAAAAAAATAACATTTTAGTTACTTAAAATATTAATAAGTTACCAATTAGTTATTTTTTTCATGAAAAAATTTATTTTTATAGCATATTATTTTATATATATTTTGGTTACCTGCAATACTTATTTTTTTAAAAAATTTTTTTATCTTAAGACGTTGATTAGTCATTTTGAAATTATATTATGGTGTCTTATTACTTAAAATACTTTTACGTTGCTGATTAATCATTTTTTTTAGAAACTAATGAGTTACAATAAAATATAACAAATTACTATATAACTTATTATTAAAAGTTACTTTTAGTATACTATACAGTAATTTTTTTTATATTCTATTTAAAAGTTACCAAATAATATCATAAATAATCTATTTTAAAATAGTTACTTGGAATATTTTTAAATAAATTTAAGTTGTTTATAATATAATATATTATCTTTTAAATGTAAAATAATAATACAAATTTTAGTATATTAAATTTTTATCAAGTTTAAAATTTAGTTACTTTT
Source organism: Humulus lupulus (assembly GCF_963169125.1). NCBI lineage: Eukaryota > Viridiplantae > Streptophyta > Magnoliopsida > Rosales > Cannabaceae > Humulus > Humulus lupulus. Next base: position 63,444,346 of record NC_084800.1, read on the forward strand.
TGGTTAACACAATATAAAAAAAAAACTAAAATGTTGCTTTTTATTCTGGTCATCTTCTCCTATGACGGTCAAAAAACATATGTTTCTCACGTATAAAATGATCATCTTGAAGAATAGATCACGATGGTACTACTTTTGAGCCCAACATACTAGTGGTATGGCCGGAAAAGATTTTTGAAATTTAAGATAAGAGAGAATATAAGAAATTAATAAAAAAAAAAAAGAGTATAGTATAGAGAGAGGGGCCCGTACCATGAAAAAAAACAAAAAAAATTAAAAAAATTGAAGAAATGGTATAAAAAACAGTGAAAATAGTAACTAATTGGTAACTTATTAACATTTTAAGTAACTAAAATGTTATTTTTTTAAACCCATAAAACGGGAAAATTAGGAAAGTTTCAAATTTAGGTACATTATTTTTAAAATCCAGTATTTTTTGATAATGTGGCAATGTATTTTTATAAATAAAATTTTGTAGATAATTTTATAATTATTTTATACTATAAATATATAATTGTAAAGATACAAAAGAATAAGTAAATGGGCTTTACTCTCCCTCGAACCTCTTGGACGGCTAACGAGGGCTTCCTGTACACACTGCACATCCAGTATTCCACTCTTATCAAAATGGCCCCAATTTTGAGCCTATTTGAAAGGGATGCTTTCAAATACTTAATAAAAATATTTAATTTGGCTAAAAAAAACTATATTTTTATGATCAATTTTTTTTTCCTTCAATTTTATCGTTTCAAATAAATTTTTATAATTTAAAGGTTTTGTCATTTTTCTTTTTTTGGTGTTGTTTTAAAGATTTTTTTACTTTTTTCTTTCGTTGATACTTAGTTGTTCTGAAATATATTATTTTTTTAATTTATTTTAAGTTGATGTACTAAGTTATTTTCAAGTTGTTTATCCGGAGACCATATTTTTATAATTATGAAATTTTGAAAATCATATTTGTGAAAAAAAATAATAACAAAAAAAAAATACATATTTAAGAAAACCCCTACCTTTTTTATACTTAATACACATAATTTCCTGAGATATTATATTAACACCCCAAAATTTTATTTAGATACTCTATTTTTATTAAAAATTAATATAATTTTTTTTTTATCAACTTATGCTCTTTTTTTTTTCTTCTTTTTTATATTCTAAAAATATATAATTTAAATATTTTGACATACAAAATTAAATTAAAAATATAAAAAATAATACATTAGTTTTTAAGAAATTATGAAGACAAGATAAAATAAAATGATTGAAACTAACACAAAAAAGAAATTAAAAATTAAAGGAACATCAAAAGAAAATTTGAGAAAAATGTTAAGAATAAAATAAATAAAAAATAATTTAATTCAATGAGGGTGCCTATATATGTGTTTGGGGTGTAAATATTATCCTCCATACATTATTCTTACAGGATTTGACTAAAATAACCCTAACATATAAAAAAAATACATTAAAAGAGTTATTAATTTTTATGAATTAAGATTTTAAATATAGATTTATTTTTGGGTAAAAAACACACCCACAAAAAAAAATCTCTATTACATAAAGAAATAAGTTTTTATTTTTTTTACGTTTAAAATTTTTTAATTTAAATTGTAAACAAAATTAAGTACAGTGATTTACAATTTCATTTAAAATTACAAACAAATTTGTTATATTTATATTTAAATTTGAAAACTAAATAAGTGGTTTACATTTATGTTTAAGTTTGTATGAAATTTTAAATAAGTAGTTTACTTTATGTTTATGTTTGAGTTTTTCTTATTATTATTATTTTTGTTGAAAACTACCCACACTTAGCGAAATAAACATACAAATATATATTTATGTTTAAATTCAAAATTACAAACAAGCATTTTACATTATCAAAGAGCATATTTCTTGTGGACACCAAAATTACAAAAAATTATAGCCACACCGTTGATCATTTGAGCTCAAGAGTAATACCATCTCAACCTACTATTCAAGGTGGTCATTTTGATATGTTGGAAGCATATGTTTTCTTGTCTTCACCAGTGTAATATCCAACATTTTCATAATATATTTTTATTATAAATCAGAATTTCAATACATAAAATATACAAGTTTACAAATTTAAGAAATAGTAATGGAAAAATAGTGTTTAAAATATGATTTTATGTTATTAATGAGATTAAAGAGAGAGAAACTTGAGTAGTCAAGTATTGGACCAAAATGTTATATAATTTTAATTGGGGATTTTTATAAAATTAAGAAAGTTTTGCTAAAGGGCTTATTTGAAAATAATTTTAATATTTCGGGTCCAAGTGTAATTTAAAAAAAAGGAGGTTTCAGCCTTTTAACCGAGCCTCTCTCTCTCTCTCCTCAGAAAAATTTTATTCTCTTTCTCTCTCCTTCTCTTCCTCTTTCTTTCTCTCTCTTTCTCCTCTTTGTGTGCTACTATTGCCAACGATGCAAGACTACTTTCCGACCACCACATATAGCCATGCGCCGGACCGTTGGATTCAGAGGCCTCCGAACTATCGACCACGCGAGAATCTAGAGCTCACTCGCCTATTAAACACCTCAACCGGTCGATTTAAGTTCGGCCACCCCGCGACTTCAAAGTTGTGATTCGGCTACCTCGGGCATCCGTTTGCCGATCCGTCACCACCATCGTGTTCCTCGTGTCGTGGGCTTCAAAACCCAATAAATTGTTCCTACATCTACCATAGTTGGGTGGTGGGCCCACCACGAGCCACCGCGATCCACCGTAGACCAACGGTCGAAACTTAGTGTTCGAGGTTCCGAAGTACGTTTTGAGTTTAAGAAAATCATCGTTTGACTTGTTGTGGAACCCGATCATTGTAGTATAAATTCTTTGACCTATATTGTTATTGATTAGAGTAATTGTTATTGTGTGTATTTATAGTATATAATTATATATTCTTGTTATATTGAATATTTTTCTGTAATTATACTGGCTGTATGAGATTATATGTATTTCTGATACATGTTTTGATTTTGGGATTGTCCATTTTATAGCCGTTATGCTGTCCAATTTTCTAGAAAATATTATATATTAAATAAATTATAAAAATACATATATAATTGATTTTCTATTAATATATAAATTATTATGATTAATTAATTTTAATTATTATTGTTATTATTTTTTTAAGTAAATCAAGAATATAGTTTCATATATATATATATATATGAAAAGTATGATTTATAGTAAATCTATTATTTAACAATTATTATTATATATTAATATTTTTGTTAATATTTGAATATTAAAATAATATCAAATATTAGTTTCTTACAGTTATTGATATTTGTAAGACCAGTAAATTTTGGAGAAAATATATTTATTATATTTATAGACCCAACACGGGTATGTTTTAAATATTTATAACTCGCAAGCGCACGAATCGTATATGGAATATAATGTTCGTGTAAGCACGAGATCGAATCCAAAGGAGTTGTCTAAAATCGAAAAGAAAACTATTTTAAATCAAAATTAATAAATTCTAACCTAGCTCCAAAGATTGATGAGAATTTGTAACAAGAAAATCAATAAAAGGTAATAATAAAGAAATCAAAGACAATAAATAAAAATAAATTAATATTAGAAATAAAGATGGTAAAATAAAGATTATTAAGATAATAGAATCCACAAAATATAAGTTCAATAATATTTATAAGTACATTGATTCTAAAGTTTTAGTGATAGTTAAAATAAATCAAACTATCATTTTCCAAATAGATTTATAATTTTAAGCACAAATTACTTCTAAAAAGATAAGATTTTTCTTCACTTTTCAAAATTATAATTTCAAAGCATTTAATGTAAATCAACCTAATGAAATAACAAATAAATCAATGAACATTATTTATAAGGCAAAAAATATTTTTGTTCTAAGCATGAATGTGTACAATTTAATGACACATCTTACACAAATAATATTATGTTTTTGCACTAATAAAGAACAAAGTGTAAATATGTGCTAACAATCCAAAATACATGATATTTAAGATGAAAGAAGATATTTGAATAAGAAAATCCATAAACTTTATTGCACAAAATGGAAAATTATCATACAAAATAAATAATATCTAGTTACATATTGTTTCATCATCACCTTAATAATCTTAAAAAGATTAGAAACTCAACTAAAATTGCAAATACAAACTAACAATTACAAGCATAAATAGGAAAATTTGGACGAGAAACCCCCAAAATTTTCCTTTGAAAACACATAGAAAATTTACAACAAAGAAGAAGAAGAAAATTGAGAGGTCTTGAAAGTGTAGAATGTGTAGTATGGTAACCTCCTTCAAAACTAAGCACCTAAATCCCTTATTTATAGCAAAAAAAAAGGGTATTAAAATAATAATTTTAAATTAATTAAATTGATTAAAGTAATTTAATTAATTCTAATTTGGCAAATAAGAGTAAATTGTAGGGTATAATGATGATGTTTTAGGGTAAAATGTGTAGAAAAGTTGGGTAAAAAAATTGGTATTTTTGGCAAAGGGAACAAGGGGACAAAAACATTTTGTTGGGCTCAATAAGTGGGATAAAACAACTGGTTGGGTGGCTTGGGCCGTTGATTCAGGCGGCTGGGAATGAGGCAGGTGCTGCTGAAGTGGGGAGGCTTGGGCGTGTTGAACGTGAGGTGTAGTTGGGAGTTGCTTGCTGGGAGGAAATTGGGCCTGGAGAAATTGGCCCAAATGGCTGCTGAAGGGAAGCTGGCAAGGAGGCACGAGCCTGGCTTGGGCCGAAGTGGAGCTTGATCCATGGCATTTTTAAAAATGTCATTTTCCCTTCTTTCTTTTCCTTAAAAATGCTAATTTTCCTTCATTTTTCTTGTTTTTTCAAGAGCAAAAAATGCAACGAATTCTCTACAAAAATCAACATAAATTAAATTAAAACTAAATATTTTCAATAATAAAATATACAACAAAAGTTCCATGAAAATATGAATTAAAATTTAATTTACTTAAACATTTAAGCTCAAAATTGCATCTTTTTCCTCCGTACTTAACAATATTAATTTTAAATAATTAAATTATAACATATTATAATAAAATATCTATAAAAACACACAAAAATCTATAAAATTAAAATAAACCCAATAAATTAAAAATTACTTAAAAACTTAATAAATCAATTAAAAACTCAAGAATTAAGCAATAATTAGCACATAAAAAATGGTAAAATAACTCTATTTTGCAGAATTATCATATATCACTGGAATTGATATTATGATTAATTAATAATAATATAAATATTATAGTTATATTATTATCATTATATCGATTATTACAATTTAATGTTAAAAATATGATTTATTTTATTAAATGACTATTTGAATATATACATTCATATACGTATTGTTATTGAAGTATTTTGTTATTAATATTGAAATAAGTTTATTTATAGACGATAATTATTATTATTGTTGTTGTTCTTCTTCTTCTTCTTCTTCTTCTTCTTATTATTATTATTATTATTATTATTATTATTATTATTATTATTATTATTATTATTATAAGAGTAAGGTTTAAAGCATGGTTTTATATGAAGAGTTATTTGCATTACGTTAATAATAATAATTATTATCATTTATATAGTTTCTGGTATTGTTAACATACACTATCAATAGTGTATATTTACGATTTCGATAGAATTTAATAAATTATGTACCTTCAATAAGATTTGTATGGATTTGATTGATTGACTCTTGGTGAGCAGTTTTAAAATAAGCTAAGGACCTAAAGTAAGTAAATCTCACCTTTTGTGCTTAAGTGTAAGATGCATGACTACATTGATTGTGTATATCTGATGAGTTAAGTATGGGATGATGATGATGCATATGATAAGTATGTGAAGAATTGCTATATGAATATAATAATGGTGTTGTGTGATATGTAATTGATGAATTTCGTGATATGTGAAATATGTCTTACTTGGTTAAGATTGATATGAATTATGTGCAAGTATGTGTTCTTATGTTGATGAATATGTGAATTATTTTTATGTTTATGATTTTGTTATATGTTATGATATATGAAGCATTTAAGTTTTTAGGCTGGAAACCTTAGACCTGAGCCATAGCTCTACGTTAATGTTGACCCTGATTTTAGCCAACTGACACGGAGTCAAATTTGCTTGATGTGGACAAACACGTTGGAAAGAGTGTGATGACGAAATAATAAAGAACACAAGAGTTTATAGTGGTTCGGCCTCAGAATTTGGTAATAACCTACGTCCACTTGAATTGTTATTGATATAGGATTCAAAGGAGTGATCAAAGAAATAGGGTTCAATGAGTTTCACCAACCTCTGAAGAACAAGACAATATATCAAATAATCAGAAAGCCAAAAAATAAGAAGAAGATCCTTTTCCTTTGAGCCCTCCTTCTCTATTTATAGGCTCAAGGAGGATTTACATTAATTTGTTACAGATATTATTTCCTAAATAATTGGATACTCAGGAAATCATGGGAGATAATTTCGGATACTATCATAACTGCATATGATCTTTTCTGCGTATAGCATGCGTACGACCAGGCTGGTCGTATGAAGAGATCGAACGTCGTGACAGTAGATGTCTTCCTGATCGATGGTTGAGCACGAACTCTGCCAGATGTTAGCCACGTGTACTAAATGTTTGCCATGTCATCCATGCTTTTTTTTTGATAACATTTGCCCCCCAAGTTTGTTTAGTGCGACCAGCAATAAAGAAACTTTTAAGGAAACAACCGTTCATATCCCCACGATGTCTGTCAGAATCCCCGTGCGTTTTTTAAAACCGTGACATGATTATGTCTAATCAAGCCTTTTCAGCTTTCAAGAAACAAATTGACGGCTTATACACTTCCCCACGTTTCGAGAATTAAAAATAATGATTGCTACTTTTTGGCCATACCTCGGTCCCCATAAATACCTTCTTTTTCTTCTCAAAAAAGTTTTTCTTACCGTCTTTGTCAAGAACTTCAAGAACCTTGCCTTCAGAGTACAGAGCTTCGAAACTAATCAGTCGCCTAGCCGAGCATCTTCCCGACTCGAACTTTTTCATTCTCTTCCGAATCTCCATCTTCGCCCAGGTAATCACCTTGTCTCTTTAAACTTTTCATTATACCATGCATGCCGTTTCTAGGTTCTGTAATTTCCTTGTTCTTGAATAGGGTTTTACGAGGATTTTTTTTTTTTTTTGTATAAACTTTCCACTGCTTGGTAAGAGGGCGTCTTTATGCTTTGTATAGGTTTGGACCTAGTTTGATAGTAAGGATCATAGGCTTAGGGCGTAAGATCGACGTAAAAATTCAATCTTTAAGCTAGTTGAAAAACTGGGTTTTTTCCCGCCCTTTTAGGAGTCGAAACAGTTCTCTTTCAGAAAACAGTTCACTTCCTTTTTTATCTGTTTTTCAAACCATTAGTGTCGAATCTTAGTGTAGGAGGAGGATGATGCTGGTTTTTTAGACGCGAGCAACGTTATCCCAATCTTCCACACTACTTCGCAGATTGTGTCTTATCTCCTCCATTGTCAGTTTGTAGTTCATATGCAAGATCCTTGGGGGGGGAGAAAGACCTATTGAGAACGACCTCTTGGCCAAATCGTCCTCCAGTCCCGAATCAGAGAATGGCCCTAACAAAAACAAAGGCTCGAAAAAGGAAAGACCCTAACTCCTCAGGCCAGCCTTCTGCTGATGCCCCCTCGACCAGTGGTCGAGGCGGATTCGCTCCAGAGACCAATGTTCAAAGGCGTGCCCGCCCTCACCATATCGATCAGCCAGCCTTTGCGTGGCACATCGTCCCTCAAAGTACGGTGACACTGCGGATGATTGCCAACTATTTAAACAGTTATAATCTGACGGGTGTCACCTTAGTCAAACCTTCTACCGACCAGCGCGCCAACTTGCCAGGCGGGGCATACAGCGCCTGGTCGAGATTCCACATTAAGGCAGGTGCCACCCTGCCTTTTCATTCGTTTTTTCAGGGGGTGGCTAATTACTTCGGAGTAGCCCCCTTTTAAATCACCCCGAACGGTTATAGAATGCTGGCCGCGATCTATGTCCTTTATAAGCTCAAAAAATGGCCAGTACCTTCCCCCCACGAGGTCAATTTTCTCTTTGACCTTAAATCCAACCCCAACCAAGATGGTACGGGGTTTCTTCACTTCTGCCATCAGGAGTCCGAACGCACTTTTTTGTCCGACACCACCCATATCTCTAATGTGGGGAAGTATCATCATGAATACTTCCTCACTCCTGACCTTGCTGCGGACAACCTAGCCTTCACCCGAGGAGGTAAAAATTCTTAAGTGAGTAGCTTCTTTACTTAGTGTTTTTCTGTCACAATATCGTGACATCCATTGTGTTTCAGGCCCCTGGTTACGTCTAGTCCCTACTCAAGGGATGGAGTCAAGGGCAACACTCTTAGCCAGCATGCCAAATGCTGATAAGAGTGTAAAAAACTTAGTAAACGAGGCCAACCTTAGGCTGGTCGGCCTTTGGGGCTCCCAATCTGCGACGAGTGAAACCTTGGCGGGTGGTGTCTAAGCCGACGCGGAACCTGAGTAGGATCCCGAGCAGTAACCTCAGGCGCCGTCTCCTCGGAGGTGGCCAACTGGGATTACGATCAGGGAACCTGCCGTCCCCCCCCCGAGCAGAGAAAAATTCAATCCCCAAAGGCAAGGGAAAACAAAAGGCTGTCGAGCCTACCGAACTTTCTGACGATTCATCGGATGTAAACGGTACAATAATCTCACTTTTAAATAATTTGACAATTCCCTCTCATCTATTTGATGGGGACGACAAGTTTAGGAATGCTCCCTCTTTAAACTCAGATTTCTTCCAGGAACTAGGTAGTTCAGTAAATAATGCTACGACCAGTAGTTGTAGCCCGGGAACTTTACTTGTAATCCTTTTACTTTTATCTCTGTTTCCCATATGACCATTTAATCTTACTGCTCGAGTTGTTTCCTTTGGTGCAGGAATGGACTCCGAGGACGTCTTCGCTCATTACCAGGCTGCCGCAGCCTCTTCTGTCCCGAAGAAGGATGGAAAGAGGGCTCGAGGGGAAAGCAGCAAGACCCCCTCGAAGAAGGCTCGAACAGAAGATGCTCCTGCCACTGCACCTTCCAAGGAGAACACGACACCTCTGCCCCCCACTGAGCAGTCGGCTCCCTCAACTGCTAATCCATAGCCCTCCTCTAGGGCCGCTGACAAGGAGGCACTGGACAACTTGCCCGAAGGCTCCCTGTCCAGCCTCGTGGTCGGGTCGGCCAGGGAGAGGATTTACAAGCTCTCGAAGCACAGACCCAGCCAGGCCGCCATCAATGAAACTGCCTCAATGGAGGTCAACCAAATCATCAACAGAGGGTTGAATGAGATAGTCAGTGTAAGTCATGTTCTGCTACTTCATCATTTATGTCTGACTTCTTTTCTTTACTTTATCTCATTCTTTGTCTTAAGGGGCTGCTGTCTTTAACTGCTAGCTGGCGCCGTGCTAGGGAATTGGTTTCTCGGGGACAGAACTTCGACTCCAGGCTTGCCCAGGCTAAGCAAGCTCTTGAGGATGAGAAAAACAAGCTGCTCAAGGAGAACAAGGAGTTGTCCAAGCTGAATGAGCAACTGTACGAGGACCAAGCCACTCTCACCAAGGAGCTTCAGAACAGCCAAGGGGCCTTGAAGAAAGCCAACGAGGAGCGGAAAAATGGAGGGAAAGTTCCGTACTTGTCACCCAAGAGTGTAAGCATCTTAAACTCGATCTGACAGCCAGCAGGGATGAGGCGAAGAAGCTCGAGGAGCAGGTGCGGGAGCTCGAGGGGCGAGTGCAGAAGGTTGAGGAGGAAGGGGCCATGAACTTGAAGAAGTATAAGGAGGCCACCCTCCTCTGCTTTTATGACTTCTGGAAGCACAACCGGGAGGCCAACTTCAACTATCTTTCCGAGTGGTTGAAGAGAACTCTGATGGCGCAGTGCGCCACCCGGTTGGAGGCAGAGGAGAAGGCTAAGGCTAAGGCTCCTGTTGCTAATACTGAAGCTGGTCCTCCTGCCGACTAGGGCACTCCCCCTAATCCTCAAGATCCTCTTGCCCAGTAAATTTTTTTCTTTTATTTTGTTTTGATGGCCCACGGGTCTGTTTGTAAAGACAATTTATTTTTATTGCTGCAAGGGCAGCTTTTTTACTTATAACTGAACAATTACATCCGAGCGATACTGCTCGCGGTGTAAAAGCTTTTTACTTTTAATTGAACAATTACATCCAAGCAATACTGCTCGCGGTGTAAAAGATTGCCTTATTGATATTATAATGTTTTTATCTATTATAACATCTGTTCGCATGACCGAACTTAGCATAGTACTTTGGTTTGATTTAACAAAACATAAATTTTGAAAAATACTCTAAGTACCGTAGCATGCTTTCACTCATTTTGTTCATGTGTTTACATACCCTTAGGTATGCTTTGCTATCGATGTACCTTGTATGCCCCCCAAGTGATCGAGGAGCTTTAGGTCCTTGGTCACTTGCCTTGACCACGACCTGTGCGAACATTACTGCTCGATAGTAAACATAACACTTATAATACAGCAAAACAACACATGTAATGAACAAATACTTGTAAAAATAAATTTACAAAGGTTGGCAAGAATGACTGGCTGCGCACAGTCCCTTATAATCTCGTATTAAAATGGACTAATCATGTCTGTACGAGTGATCTTTTTTTTAAAAAAAGATCTTACACTTATAAGCGATTAGCCGTACAACGTGGCTAACCCTTTTTCAAAACTTGTAAAAAGTAAAAATTAATACAAGCCAGACCTTTAAGGACTGTTCACTGATAATACTTGCGCAGGTGTTCTCCATTCCAATAGCGTGGAACGAGATCTCCATTTAAGCGTGCAAGTTTGTAGGTGCTCGGATGAAGGACTTCTTCAATCTGGTAAGGTCCTTCCCAGTTTGGTCCGAGCACTCCAGCAGTGGAGTCACGAGTATTCAAGAAAACTCGTCATAGCACTAGGTCACCGACGTTGAATTTCCTTTCTTTCACCTTTGAGTTAAAATGCCAGGCGACCTTTTGCTGGTACGCAGCAACTCAGAGTTGGGCTCGTTCTCGTATTTCGTCAATTGAATCTAGGGATTCCATCATTAGTTGGCTATTCTGACCCTGGTCGTATGTAATACGTCGATGTGAGGGGGGATCTAACTCAACGGGAAACATAGCTTCATATCTGTATGCTAAGGAAAACGGAGTATGACCTGTTGCTGTTCGATGAGAAGTTCTATATGACCAAAGGACTTCAGGCAACTGTTCTGGCCATGCTCCTTTAGCGTCTTTAAGCCTTTTCTTCAAGGTGTCCTTAAGCATTTTATTCACTGCTTCGACCTGCCCGTTTGCTTGTGGATGCGCGACTGAAGAAAAGCTTTTAATAATCCCGTGCCTTTCGCAGAAGTCGATGAATAAGTCACTGTCAAATTGGGTTCCGTTGTCTGAGACAATCTTTCGAGGCAAACCATATCGGCAAACAATATTCTTGATGACAAAGTCAAGAACTTTCTTGGTCGTTATGGTAGCGAGTGGCTCAGCTTCAGCCCATTTGGTGAAGTAGTCGACTGCTACAACTGCGTACTTCACTCTGCCTTTTCCCGTTGGCAAGGATCCAATCAAGTCTATGCCCCATACTGCAAAAGGCCAAGGACTCTGCATCTGTTTTAACTCGTTTGGAGCTGCTGATGGACCCAAAACGGGTATGTTTTAAATATTTATACTTGCAAGCGCACGAATCGTATTTATAGAATAGTTTTCGTGTAAGCACGAGATCGAACCCAAAGGAGTTGTCTAAAATTGAAAAGAAAACTATTTTAAACCAAAATTAATAAATTCTAACCTAGCTCCAAAGATTGATGGGATTTTTGTATAATAAAAATAAAATAAAAGACAATAGTATTGAAATTAAAGACAATATATATAAATAAATAAAAGACAATATATATATATAATTTAATAATAGAAATGAAAATGGTAAAATAAGATTATTAAGGATTAAAATCCACAAAATATAAGTTCAATAATATTTATAAGTACATTGATTCCCAAGTTTTAGTGATAGTTAGAATAAATCAAACTATTATTTTTTAAATAAATTTATAATTTTAAGCACAAATTATTTCTAAAAAGATAGGATTTTTCTTCACTTTTCAAAGTTATAATTTCAAAGCATTTAGTGTAAATCAATCTAATGAAATAACAAATAAATCAATGAACATTATTTATAAGACAAAACATAATATTTTTGTTCTAAGCATGGATGTGTACAATTTAATGACACATCTTACACAAAGAATATTATGTATTTGCACTAATGAAGAACAAATTTTAAATATGTGCTAACAATCCAAAATACATGATATTTAAGATGAAAGAAGATATTTGAAGAAGAAAATTCCATAAACTTTATTGCACAAAATGGGAAATCAACATACAAAATAAATACTATCTAGTTACATAATGTTTCATCATCACCTTAATAATCTTAAAAAGATTAGACACACATAACTAGAATAGAAAATACAAACTAAAAATTACAAACATAAATGAGAAAATTTGGAGGAAAAACCCCCAAAATTTTCCTCTAAAAATACATAGAAAAAAATAAAAAGAAGAAGAAGATGAAGAGAGTTGAGAGGTTTTGAATGTATAGAAACTTTGTGTAGAGTAACCTCCCCCCAAAATATGGACACCAAATTCCCTTATTTATAGCCAAAAAGTGGTATTAAAATAATCAATTTAAATTAATTAAATTGATTAAATTAATTAACTTAATGATAATATGAAAAATAGGGGTAAATTATAGGGTGTAATTATGATGTTTTTGGGTAAAATGTGTAGAAAGTGGGGTAAAAATGTTGTATTTTTGTCATAGGGGACAAATGGTACACAAGCATTTTTGTGGGCTCAAAAAGTGGCATGCATGGGTGAGAGGCTTTGGGGCTGCTTGCTTCAGGCTTGGGCAGGCGTGGAGTCACACTGTGGCTGAATGGAGGCTGGCGTTGGCACATGGTGGGAATTGGGTGCTTTGTTGGAAGGTAGGCAGCTGAATGGGTGTTGAGGCAGGGAGCACACGGCTGATGGCAGCAGAGAAGAGGGCCAGCCATTGGGCCTGGGGCATTGGGCCTTTGAAGAATGCTCTTTTTCCTTTCTTTTCTTTGAAAATACCACATTTTGCCTTCACTTTTCTTTCTTTTCAAGAGTAAAAATAATTCTCTACAAAATAAATATAAATTAAATTAAAACTAGATATTTTCAATAATAAAATATACAACATAAGTTCCATGAAAATATTAATTAAAACTTAATTTATCTAAACGTTTAAGCTCAAAATTGCATCTTTTTACTTCTAACTTAACAATACTAATTTCAAATAATTAAACTACAATATTTTACAACAAAATAACTATAAAAACACACAAAAATATATAAAATTAAAATAAACCTAATAAATTCAAAATTACTTAAAAACTTAATAAATCAATTAAAAACTCAAGAATTAAGCAACAATTAGCACATAAAAAGTGGTAAAATAACTCTATTTTGTAGAGTTATCAGCTGCGCGTGGGATTTTGGAAAATCTCTGACACTTATCGCATTTTTGCACAAACTCCATTGAATCTTCGTTCATAGTCGGCCAGAAATAGCCTTGCCTTAGAATCTTTTTCGCCAAACTTTGCCCCCCAGCGTGATCCCCGCAGAAGCCTTCATGTACTTCCTTCATTAGCTCCTTAGCTTTCTCTGGTGTAACACATCTGAGCAGTGGCATGGAATATCCTCTTCGGTATAGAACACCATCGACCAGTATATACCTAGCAGCCTACCTTTGAAGAGTTCTGCCCTTGTTTCTATCTGCTGGTAGTACACCCCTGGTCAGATACTCCAAGTAAGGCTCCATCCATGTATCTTCTATTCGGATTTCCATACTAGTTTCACTTGCTCGTATGCTTGGCTCGCTCAATCTTTCCACTGGCACAATATTCAAAGTGTCAGCATCTTTTGCGCTCGCGAGTTTGGCTAAGGCATCTGCGTTGGAATTCTGACCCCGAGATATTTGCTGGAGGGTATACTTCTTGAATTGGGCCAACAGATCTTTTGTTCTGTTCAAGTAGGCCACCATTTTCAGGCCTCGTGCTTGATATTCCCCTAGAACTTGATTCACTACCAGCTGTGAATCACTGTAAATATCTAGCACCTTTATACTCATGTCTTTTTCCATTCTTAATCCAGCGAGGAGTGCTTCGTATTCGGCTTCATTATTTGACGCGGTGAAGTCGAACCTAATGGCGCAATGAAATCGATGCCCTTCTGGCGTTATCAAGATCACCCCTGCTCCCGCATGAGATTCGTTGGACGACCCATCTGTGAATAACTTCCATGAAGGAGCTTCATCTTGTGGCTCAGGCGCACTAGGCTTTTCGCACTGTTCATTGTCTGGGAGTTCGGTGAACTCCGCAATAAGATCAACCAATACTTGTCCTTTTACTGCTGCTCGCAGTGAATATGTAATATCGAACTGCCCCAGTTCGACTGCCCATTTTAATAAACGCCCAGCCGCCTCTGGTTTTTGGAGGACTTGCCGAAGGGGCTGGTCAGTTAAAACTGTAATGGGATGGGCTTGGAAGTAAGGACGTAGCTTCCTTGAGGCCAAGATTAAACAATATGCTAACCTTTTGATGGGAGGATACCTCAGTTCTGCTCCGATTAGCCTCTTGCTTACATAGTAAACCGCTTTTTGTACGCCTTCTTCCTCTCGTACTAGTACCGCACTAGCAGCAACTTCAGTGATCGCCACGTAAATGAACAAAGTTTCTCCTTCGATGGGCTTTGATAAGATAGGAGGCTATGCCATATGGGCTTTTAAGGCCTGAAAAGCTTGCTCGCAGTCTCCTGTCCATTCGAACTTCTTGTTTCCCCTAAGTAGATTGAAGAAAGGGACGCACTTGTCCGTCGATTTGGAAATGAATCTACTTAGGGCGGCAATTCTCCCAGTTAAACTTTGTACATCCTTGATCTTCTCTGGCGATTTCATGTCGATCAGGGCTTTTATCTTGTCGGGGTTGGCCTCGATTCCTCTTGAATTGACAATAAACCCCAAGAACTTCCTTGATCCGACTCCGAAGGAACATTTGAGAGGATTTAATTTCATTTGGTATTTGTTCAACACATTGAAGCACTCTCGTAAATCCTTCACATGTCCTGCTTTTTTTGACTTTACCAGCATGTCGTCTACGTATACCTCCATGTTTACGCCGATCAATTCTTTAAACATGTGGTTAACCAATCGCTGGTAAGTCGCACCTGCGTTTTTCAGTCCGAAGGGCATTACCTTATAACAGTATAACCCCGTATCGGTCCGAAAGCTGGTGTGATCTTCATCAGGGGGATGCATGTTGATCTGATTGTAGCCTGAATATGCATCCATGAAGGAGAGGATCTCGTATCCTGCAGTAGCATCGACCAACTGGTCGATCCTTTGGAGTGGGAAGCAATCCTTCGGGCAGGCTTTATTGAGGTCTGTAAAATCCACACAGGTTCGCCATTTTTCGTTAAGCTTGGGAACCAGTACTAAATTAGAGACCCACGATGGATAAAACGCCACCCTGATGAACCCATTCTCCTTTAATCTTTCAACTTCTTCTTTTAAGGCTCTCGAGCGATCCTTATCGAGCAACTTTCTTTTCTGTTGCACGGGTGGAAAACTCTTGTCTATGTTTAGGACGTGGCTGATTACTGTAGGATCTATCCCAACCATGTCTTTGTGCGACCAGGCAAAGACTTCCTGGTTTTTCCGCAAAAACTCCACCAGTGCATGCTTCGTGGTTTATTCTAAGTTTTTCCCGACCTTCACGACTCTGATCGGGTCTTTCTCTTCAAGTTGGACCTCTTCTAGGTCCTTGACGGATCCAACATTTTCTTCAAAATCCCCAAAGCGAGGATCTAAATCTCTATCTTCACTTTGGGCAACACCCTATTTGGTGACTTCATCACCGGATTGGGCTTGTGTATCAATCGCCATCTGCAACCTATCTGAGGGAGTGCTTTTTGACGTTCCCTTCTTCGCCTTCATGACTGAGGCGTTGTAGCACTCCCTGGCCTCCCTCTGGTTTCCCAACACGCGTCCTACCCCTGCGTTTGTCAGGAATTTCATGGCCAAGTGCCATATGGAGGTGACGACCCATAGATCAACTAGTATAGGCCTCCCAATGACGGCATTGTACGCCGAAGGACAATCGACTACTATGAAAGTAGCGAGTAATGTCCTGGTAGTAGGCATTGTACCTGCTGTCATTGGTAGTCTGATTGACCCTGCGGGGGCGAGTCCCTCACCAAAGAAGCCGTATATTGTTTGGTTGCAGGGCTCCAGGTCCTTAACGGAAAATTTCATGCGTTCTAGCGAAGACTTATACAGAATGTTCACCGAACTTCCTGTATCAACTAACACTCTCTTCACCATCATGTTGGCCATTTGGACATCCACGACCAGCGGATCGGAATGTGGGAACCGGACATGTTGGGTGTCGCTATCAGAGAAGGTTATTTCACCCTCTTATGACAGAGCCTTTTTCAGCGCGCGGTCATCCACAGTCATCATCTCGATGTCCTGGTCGCGGCGCAGAGTCCGAGCATATCGTTCCCTGGCCTTTCCGCTGTTTCCGGTGAAGTGCGGGCCTCTACAGATGGTCAACAGTGTGCCAGTTACGAGGTCAGGCTGCAGAGGTGGCGAGCGTTGGCGTGTGGGCGCTTGCTCGTTGCCACCTGGAGCTTCTCGTTGGGAATTTCTCGAGGCCCGTATATATCTTCTCAAGTGTCCTTGTCTAATAAGGAACTCGATCTCATCCTTCAGCTGGTTGCATTCATTGGTATCATGTCCGTAGTTGTTATGATAACGACAGAACTTGGTAGTGTCTCTTCTCGAAATATCTTTTCGAATGGGAGCAGGTTTCTTATAAGGCACGCTGGAACTCGTGGCCTGGTAAACCTCTCCCCGAGACTCAACAAGGGTAGTATAATTAGTGAACCGAGGTTCATAACGGTTACCCTTGGAACGTTTATTGTTAAAGGTGGAAGGCTCATTGTGTGGCCGTTTCCCCCCGTTCTTGCCATTGTCGTTACTGTTCCCGTTGCCTTTGCCGTTTCCGTTGGGCTTGGACCCATTAGAGGCTTTGGCGGACTCGGCAGTCCCCTTATCCTTGCCTGGGGGCTTTCCTTCATTGGCAATAGCATCTTCGAGCTTGATGTATCGATCAGCTCGATCCAAGAATTCCTGGGTAGTTCTTACTCCATGTTTTCTGAGGCTGTCCCAGAGAGGCGTGCAGTGTTTAACCCCTGCGGTTATGACCATCATCTTGCCTTCGTCTCCCACTATTTTCGCTCCAGCAGCTGCTCGCATAAAGCGCTGGACGTAGTCCTTCAGTGGTTCTCCGTCTTGCTGGCGTATTTCGACCAGCTGGTTTACCTCAGTCGGGTGCACACGACCTGTGTAGAACTGTCCGTAAAACTCCTTTACGAACATTTCTCAGGAAACTATACTTGAAGGAGGGAATTTGAAAAACCACTCCTGTGCGACATCAGAAAGTGTTGCAGGGAAGATCCTGCACCGAGCGTCTTCAGACACTTTCTGAATGCCCATCTGTATCTCAAACTTGTTGACGTGAGATACCGGGTCACCATACCCGTCAAAGTTTGGAAGCGTAGGCATCTTAAAATTGCTAGGAGTTTCTGCCATAGCTATCCTCTAGACGAAAGGAGTGCCTTTTCTCCTATCGTGGTCGATATAAGATGTTCTCCCCCCGACCAGCTGTTGCACTGCCTAGTTGAGGGCATCTATTTGGGCCTGCACGGCACCAGGAATCGCCGTGGCCTCCGGTGCTGGGGGGACGTACTCGTCGTGCCGCTCGCGGTGATCGTTGAGTATATCTCTCAAATCCTCATCTCTCCTCCGCTGCTCGCTAGCTCCGAGCCGGTTGAAGACGTTATTTTGCCTGGGCTGCCCCCCAGCGTCCCGTCTATCGGGTTGGTCATCCCGAGGTGGCTAGCTTCTGCTTCCACCTCTTTCTTCATTCCTCCGACCGGCATTTCCCCTGCCTGAGTCGGCCTCGTTATAACCATGGCCATCTCTGAATCTTGATTGGCTATGGTGGGATCGACTGTTCCCTCGGTTGCCTTCCCGGGCTGGAAACTCTTAAGCGTTAGAGGGTGGCCGGCGTTGGTCCGCAGGTATCCGTGCATTATCATGCCGTGGGGGGCCTCGGACCGCAGAGCCTAACTCTGAGTTCCTCCTGTTACCAGGTGGACGCTGTCCTCTGCTCGGAGGGTTTGGCTCGTCGCCCCTGTGGCGTCTAGGACTGCGAGGCAGCTGCCAGACCCTATTCTGCCTTTGCTGCGGGGGATTGCCACGACCAGCTTGGGATAGAGGTTGTGCCTCAGGGTCCATCTGCGGGACATCGTCCTGAGGTGCCGGTGGATGCTCGGGCCTTTGTGGGCTTGAAGGTTGGATAGGCGGGCTAGGATTGGGACCCCTGTGGGGTGGCCCATTTGCAGGTTGATCAGGCTGCGAGGCGGGTGCAGCCTGATTCCTATCTAGTTGTAGGGCTGCCATGGCCTCCCTCTGGCGACGGTCCATCTCCGCCTGTCTTTCACTCAGCTCCAGGCGCTGCCGTTCAATTTCTTCTTGCTGCCGCGCCATGATTTCGGCAGCATTTTCCTGGGCGGCCCTCAGATTGGCCAGTTCCTCCTGCAATACCCCTAGGGTACTCTTCAACGTTTCGTAGTCCATTTCTTCCTCATCAAATTCCAAATGTGGCTCATCCTTTGCCACGTTTGGAGGAGGAGGAGGCGGGTGAGATGGTGCAGCGCTGGCCGCCTATCTAGTTTTCTTGGTAGTTTTCGCCATTGATCTTTCAATGATAATGAATCAAGCTCTCAATGAAAGCACCAGAATGTTGACCCTGATTTTAGCCAACTGACACGGAGTCAAATTTTCTTGATGTGGACAAACACGTTGGAAAGAGTGTGATGACGAAATAATAAAGAACACAAGAGTTTATAGTGGTTCGGCCTCAGAATCTGGTAATAACCTACGTCCACTTGAATTGTTATTGATATAGGATTCAAAGGAGTGATCAAAGAACTAGGGTTCAATGAGTTTCACCAACCTCTGAAGAACAAGACAATATATCAAATAATCAGAAAGCCAAAAAATAAGAAGAAGATCCTTTTCCTTTGAGCCCTCCTTCTCTATTTATAGGCTCAAGGAGGATTTACATTAATTTGTTACAGATATTATTTCCTAAATAATTGGATACTCAGGAAATCATGGGAGATAATTTCGGATACTATCATAACTGCATATGATCTTTTCTGCGTATAGCATGCGTACGACCAGGCTGGTCGTATGAAGAGATCGAACGTCGTGACAGTAGATGTCTTCCTGGTCGATGGTTGAGCACGAACTCTGCCAGATGTTAGCCACGTGTACTAAATGTTTGCCATGTCATTTATGCTTGTTTTTTGGATAACAGTTAAGGTATAACAACGCCACCAACCCAAAGCTTCATGTATTATGACTAAAGATGTTTTGAGTTATATGAGATGTGATACAATGCCTTGATTAAATACCATCAAACATGAATCATGAACATGAACATTGACATTTCAGCATCAGCATGTATGCATGGCATGTACAGTTATGTGATACATTATTATGTGATATAAGACCATGCATATGAATATGAGAAAAGTTGTGAAATGCCTTGAAAAGTCTTATGTAAAGTTAAACATTTTAGTGACACAAGACTTAAGCAAAGTGATAATAAGATGTTTAAAAAGGGTGCCGCTGTTTCGACAAAGCAATTAAGTAAGTTCAATAAAGAAGACGGATTTCTATAAGGCTTATAGCGGCTGCCCACTAGTGTGGGCTAGGTCAGAGTTGATCATTCAGATATGTTTGTCATGTTCCCATCTTTCTCATCCATATGTGTAATAAGTATGGCAGCTATGGCAACGATGAAATGAGTGTTATGATGAGCCTAGTTGCGATGATGGCTAGCCGGAGGACAACTCATGGGATTCTGTATGATATGTCTAACAAGCCCTGCAGGCATTGGCCGAATCAAACAGTGTACAGAAGTGATATTGGGCCCATAAAAATGTGAAAGTAAAAGAAAGAGCATAAAAGTAAAGTGAAAGTGTATGAGCAATAAATGAAATGCATAAGTATATAAGTCAGCATATTAGTATATGTGCACTTCAAATTCACGACATTCATGTATATGTGTATGCATGAGATTTACTTACTAAGTGTTAGCTCATTATGTTATTTTCCAATATTTTTCTGGGTGTGGCTTTAGATATTGAGCAACTTGTGGAGCACGGACTCAGTAGCAATGCAATAGTGGTTTAGAGTTTTCATATGGCTACATTAAATTTAAAGTATTGATACGTGTAATAATTTCTATTAATAAGTTTATATAAAAGTTTTAAATTTTTCTATATTTCTTAGTATCTTTTTATTTAATTTATTTGGTCAAGTGCCTAACATACTCGTAAACCTTGGAATTACGAGTATGTGCTTTCTGTTGTTTCAGGAGGCAAAGCTCTTCCCTCTGTCTCAGTATTGTTGCCTGCAGATCTGCAAGTATCTGCTGCCAGTTTTCAGGAGCTGGCGGTGGAACCTGTCCTTGGTCATTCTCTTGACCTTGACTGTTATCATTCTGGCCTTGATCACTTTGGCCAACTGTCATATCTGTCTGATCTGGATTCATTCTTATCTTTCACACCTTGCTGAAACAATATTCAATACGGCCAGTCAGGTAGTAATGACTAATCCTCTTGCCGCCTTACGGTCCAAGAACAAACAGATAATCACACATATCCCACAATCATACATATATGCAGATGGATACACGATTATAGCATTTAGCACTTAACATGTATCACATAATAGCTCACAACAAACAATACTAATGAGTATGTTCCAGCAATCCCAGAACAAATTAGCACACGGTTGCTGAGAATATATTATTCAGGGCACAGGTGAATCATAGTGTCTCATGCATACAGGTAAAGAATTTATAATATATTTAAGCAGTTATACATATAACTACATAAATTATTACCAAACCATGAGTTGAGCTTGACTTCAGTGACGTGTGTACATGCCCAGCCAGTCTATAGGAACCCTAACCTTGGCACAGCTCTGATACCAAGTTGTCACGCCCCGGCTGCCCCGGGACATGCAATGGTATCGGTGAACCAGAAATTTGACTCATTACCTGAGTCCTTTGGTTTAAAACGTGCTTCTAGTGTCATTATTGTTGGAGATGTGCCCTGAAAACATATGTAGTAGACATTGTTTTTATGAAATAAATAAATAAATTGAATTTGTTATGCATATATTTTATGGACTATATTATTCTATGATAATATTATGTAAATATCAGGAAAATTCCTAAGTTCATGAATGTAATCTCAAACACGTATTAGTACGAGAGGATTGTGTTTGAGATAAATGAACTTGAATAGTTCGCAGTAAAATAAAGTTATGGAATCTTTAGATTAATTACTGCAAGTACGGTCCACTAGTATTATGAATACATGTGATCTAGATCCGAATCACTAGTGTGGTAGGACACTTTAGTGGATGTGCTTTATATATTAGAGAATATATAGACCTGGACCAGATATGTTTATTAATACTTAGTTAAATACCGTTTCGAAGTATTAATTAAATATATCAACTGATGATCATATACAAATAGATCTTAATCCTGAGGTTACTATGAACTCCTGTTTCTATTATATGAGTTCTTTGATTCACTTGTTAGGGTCTGTCAAAATGATCATGCTAAAAACTTTTGTTTTGGGAACTCATTAATATAGATGGCTGGGGACATAGTATACAGATATGGAATCTATACATTCTCGCAAGAGATTGAATGATGGTTCTCTTAAGGGTTGACTTTTGGGACTAAAAGGTTATTGAGCTCAAATTCATAATTTAGTTATGAATTAACCTTCACTAGTAGAGTCAATGGTACTTAAGGAAACAAGACATAATTAAAAGGGTAAAACGGTAATTTTATTCCCGATTAATTATGAACCATTATTAGAGGGTCAAGTTGTATGCAATGATTAAATCAATGGACGCTTTATGATTATAAAGTACTCAGTAAATGAAATGTCTATAATTACAAGAGTGTAGTCTCATATTTATAGTGGAATAATCATGAGATTAATAAATTAAGATTATTTAATTAAAGAGTTTAATTAATAATCTCAAATTTATTGGAGCTTGGAATTATAGGTCCATAGGTCCCCATAGCGGCTCTATCAACACTGTTCAAGGTAAGAGTTGAAATGAAGGGAAAATAGTTTAAAGACATATTTAAGAAGAAACTTGTTCTTCAGGCCAAATATGCAATTATATGATAATAGTGATTAATTAATTAATTACAAATTAGTTGTAGTTAACAAAATTAATTAATATTTAATTATTGTATAATTTTTGAAATTATATTAAATAATTAAATTAATTTTCGAAATTTAATTAAATAATTAATTAATTATAATTTTTTGAAATTATAATAAATTAAATATTTAATTTCGAAAATTTGGGTTTAATTAATTAGTAGAATTAATTAAATATATTTATTTGAGTGGGAGAAAATAATCTGATAAGTTCAAATTGGATGTGAATTTAAAAGATTAATATTTATTTAAATAATTAATTATATTTGATAATTAATTAAAAAGATAATTAATTTGAATTCAAATTTGAATTAGTTATCAGGTTGTTAGATCTTATCTGACAAAGAAATTTGAATAAATAATTAAATAAAATTTGAAAAACAAATATCCCTATAAATTAGGAAGCTACACGTTCACACACAGTCCAGGACTGTGTGTGGCGTGTAGCACCAGTGTTTTTCAGGGATGAGATTTTCAATTTTATTTAATTAATTAATTAATTAATGGATAATTCAAAATTTGGTTTTTGGATTTTTTCATTAATGGAATAATTAATTAATTAAAAAATTAAATTGTAAAATGGTTACAGATTTAATTTTTAAATTTTGAATTTTTTCTGTTAAGTATGACTGATCAGAAAATTATTAAGACAAGAAGAAAAAAAAAGAGTGAGACTACTCTGAACATTCGCTCTGTGAAAATAGAACGATAGTTTTCTCTCTCCCTGAAAATAAAGAACCAATTCTCAGGCCTATTCTCTTGATCTCATGAGTTGAGTACATCAAGAAGAATCACAAATAAACTATCATTCATTCTCTAAGTGCCCACACATTTCTTGAGGTGTAGAGAACGCTTTGGAAGATCTTGGTGTGAGTACGTGGGAGCGGCTTGGATAGGAAGATCGTTCTAAATACGAGAAGATAGCAAGGACACTTGATAGGCTTCAAGAGGTATGATTTCTATCACTATCTTGCTTATGATTAATGTATGTATATTAATGGATCCGCATATTTAAAGGTAGTTTAAATATGTTACAAAAATTTTGTTGTACACTGGGCCAACCACACTACCATTCCGCTGCGTATTAGGAAACTCGTTCCTAACAATTATTAGGTTAAGGAGAAAATCAACAAAAAAGGAAAGGTTATATTTTATTAAAAAATATTCATGGGCCAACCAGAACATTTACAAGTTGTTTACATCTCAAAATGGCCATTACTATTTAAAATTTACAACCCGCCGACCTAAGCGGAAAAATTAGGCTAAACCCCCTAGTTCCTCTGAGAACTTCTTGGCCGTGGTGGTCAAGTGGCCGCATATGTACACAGCGTCGCCTCAGCTCTCCACTCAAGGCTGGGTGAGCTTTTCTTTCCCTTTACCTGCACCACAGAGCACCCATGAGCCAAAGCCCAGCAAGAAAACACATATTGTAAGTAAACAATATCATATGATGTAATTACATCACACAGAGCTTACAGCTCTAAGCTGATGAGTGACTGTTGGGTAAGTCTCTAGTCATCAGATGAACAGGTGACTAGTGAGTCACACCTTGAACAGGTGACTGATGAGCCACACACTTTGGGCAGGCGACTGGTGAGTCACACTCTGGTTAGGTGACTAATGAGCCACGCTCAGGATAGGTGACTTATGAGCCATGCTCTGGATAGGTGACTAATGAGCCACACTCTGGAGGTCCCATACCCTCCTAGCCATGTGACCTGTGGGTCACCTTAGCCTTTTCTAGCTCTGGCTCTAGATTTCTAGCCTTGGGCTAGACAAGCGCTTATTAATATTCATCGAACTTGAGGTCGGTCCGGCACTAATGCTCATGTGAGTCATTCAATGCAGATGTCGATTAGATCTATTCTTTGTTGGCTTGCATTAAGCATCCAAAAACCATCCTTGACTTATGAGTCAATGCCCTGACTAATGAGTCAGTGCCATTCACAAGTAAGCAATGCTACCAAGCATATATCATAGGTCAAATATATAAACATGGGCATTCATCATGCTTACTTAACAGTTGCTAGCATAATAATGATCATGCACAAACACAGAGACTCAAGCTCTGAACAGTTTCATAGTCAATATTCATGGCAAGCCTTAATGATATATTTATGCAAATGAGCAAGCTTGCAAAGCATTCACTATGCTATCAATTTCCACATTCAACCATCCAACATGCACCAAAATACAACCATGCATGTCTCATTTGGGGGTGCAGTTCCTTACACTGTTTTCTTACCTCAGATTCGAGCTAGAATGAGTAAAAGAATGACCCTTGAGAACGATCTGACTTTAAGTCCTTTAGCGGTCACCTAATCATAACCAAATAAGGAATACCATCAATAAAATGAACATCATAGGTTTCCAAACCAATATCTAGCCTCCGGGAGATCAATCCAATCTAATCCAAGTAGTAGGAACAATCCCGAGGCCTAAAACTATGTTTCCGGGGTCAAAACATGCAAACGGGGCGAAAAATGACCAAGGGCTGCGGCCCTAGAACCTTGGGTCGTGCTCCCCAGCACTCCCTCAAGCAAGGGCCGCGACGCCCTTCATCAAGGGCCGCGGAACCCAGCAGGCACAAAAATCCCCACCTGCTTCTTCAAGCGAGGGCCGCGGCACCCCAAGAACAGGGCCGCGGCCCCCAACCCTGGGCCATTCCCAAACACGTTTTTATCACTCCAAAGCCTCCAAAATCATAACTAAACACTCCCCAATCATCAAATCAAAGTTCCCAAGCTTCCCAATGGTCCAAAACCTTCAAAACCCAAGTTTCAATCAAACCAAAAACTCAACGATTCACAAAGTCTAATTCAAAGCTTAGAAACTCTAAAAATTCAAAACTTTAAACTTTGATTACCTTCGATTGAGTTGTTTTCCTTCAAATCCTTCGATTAAGAAGCTTCTAATCTTTCCTAGGATCGCTATGCCTCAATCCTCGCTCGATTCTGACTCCTAGAACTCGATATTTCTTCAAAAAGGCTTCGGGTGGCAAAAATGAACTAACGAAGGAGAACGAGAGATTTTCTAACGTACGTTCTATCTGATAAGCTACTTCATGCTTAAGTAACCTCAAATAAAACCTAGTGCTCGAGACCCCAAAAACACCCCTGAGGGTATTATAGTCAAAACCTCCGAAATTTCCTCCTGATCTCAAATACTCCTAATTTATCATCAAATAGTTATTCTTATTACCCCATATCTGACCCCGTTATGACAAAACCGCTAATCCATTATATATGACTGCCTCATGTCAACTAGCTCGAATATATATCCATAATGATGGAATCTCATTCATAATTCACAATTTCCACCCAAATACACAATTATGCCCTAAACGGGACAAATTGCCAAAACAGTTCAATTAACAAATGTGGACCCACATGCATGAATATAACATTATATTATGATATAATTCACATAAACATGCACATAATCATTTAATAGCATAATTAAACAAGTATGGCCCTCCCGGCCTACTAATCTCGCCATTAAACCACATCGGAGAATTGAGGGCATTACATCATCTTTCCACTTTCTATCTCCTTAATGCAATATTCTTATAAATATTTTCTTCTAATTGAGATAGCAAGTTACAAAAGTATTCTATATTCGTGTTAAGATATATAAAACTCGACCTATGTGTGAATTTTCTATATTTCTATGATAAACTCAACATATAGGAAGCATCAAGCATAAGAACTTATAAGCTACATAAATCATATTGATATTTTCTTTCAATATTGAAAGCTATGCCTAATCAATTATAGCATGTTTGAATCTCACATTTCAGATTTTGAAACAAATTCATATATATCGTGTAATAAATGGCCAATTAATCACAAGCAAAATGCATAAATTGAAAAGATCTCAATAAGAAGTACAAAACATAAAATTTCATTAATTAATAGGAGAGTTTCAAGAGACTCAATTGAAAACCCTAAAATTAGATTTAGTTCATATTCATAATTCAAATCCATAAAACTAAAAATAAACATACACTAAAGATGAAAGAAAATAAAAATTCTAAAGCGATCCAATGTTCTCCACGAGCTTCTAGTCGTCTTCTCTAAGTTCCAACTCTCATAAACTAGGTTTTATAATGAAATCGCATTAAAATACGTAACTCTATGTTTTCTCCATGTGAATTGACCAAAATGCCCTTCATTTAAAATCCGAAGAAATATCTTAAATTTGTGCTACCCTCTCCGCAACATTAATTTTTCCAAAATTTTGTCACTTTTTCGATTTTGACCTTTTTCGTTCCGGAACATCCCAAGTCATTCAAAACCTACAAATAAACCAAAACAAACGTAAAATAGAACAAAATAACCCTAAAACAACTATAATACTTCTTAAAAAAATACACTAAAACGAGTCTAAAACTTGTTTATTATATATTTATGTATTTAATGCCTAAAATTTTATATAATCAATTACATAAAAAAAAATTATATTAACTAAAATAAAAGGTAAAAAATGTTGGAAAAAAGAAGTTTATGAACTATTGTATACGATTAAAATTAGAGATGTAAACTAGACGCACCCGAAAAATGTTAGGCTGTCCAAATGACTCTCTATTCCTACTTGTAATTTCTCAAACATGTCATGTTAGGATTGGGGTACCACATGAGTAAATTTGACAAACCTCATCAAAATAAAAAACATGGAACGAAAGAAAATAGAATTTAAAATAATAAATACATAATACCTTAAGAAGTGTAAATAGAATTCTCTTTCTCTCTTTTTTTTTATCCAATAGAATATTTGTAACCCCAAAACGTTTTGGTTTTGTAATAACCAATTCAATGCCAAAAATAAGAAGGAAACTTACAACTATATACTTAATACAATAAAAAATTCAAAAAATACGGTGAATTAAAAAATATATATATACAGTAGAAAGTTATATAGATTCGTACCGAAACTGTTAATCTGAAAAATAGTTCAGCCTAAAAATAATTCTACATTAATTGACTATTTATTACTCCAAGCCTCTACACAAAATAAAAAATAAAATAAAAAAAATGAATTTTATTTTTCAATAAAATATAATTACTAATGTAATAAAAAAAAAGAGACATAGTAAGAAAACAAATCTTATAAATATATAATGATATGGATTTATTTGTTTTAATTAAATAAAAAAATGGATGAAATTAGTTATTTTCTCAATAAAAATAATAATTTAATGTTGATTAGGATTATCTCTTTGAATACTTATTTCTTTAACAAAATTAACTTAAATTTAAAGTTAATGAATAAAATTAATAAAAATTAACTAACTTGCAAAGTTTTTCAACTAGAAAAATAATCCGGTATACTTATAATTACTATGAATTTAATGTCATTAATTTTTTTTTAAAATTTTTAAGATTTTTCAAATATAAATTCATACTTATTATTATAATTTTATATAACATTTCTTGTTCATACATTATTAGATTATTATCAAACAAACATTAAGTACAAAAATAAATATTTTCTTATATATAAAGTAATAAAAACTCTGTAAGATAATAATTAAAAAGTCATTAAAATGGAAATAAGTTGTAACAAAAAATAAATATAACAAAATGAATGGAAAATCAAATTATAAATAAGTAGTTACAAAAATATGAACAAGCAATAACATAATTAATTTGTTGATAATAAATCCTATAAAATTTTGAAAGTATTAATTATATTTACAAATTGTTGGTAATTAATCTTATAACTGAACAGTGTATTTATACACATATGTTACAAAATTATTAGTGATTAGTTCAATAACCCTTTGAAATTATTAATAACTCATGTTTACAAAATTTTTAGCAACTAATCTAATGATAATTAACATTTTAGAAATCATTTGGTAACTAATCATTACAAGCTTAACTCATTATTACGAAATTGGTAATTCATTATTACAAACTTATAATTTATTGTTACGAAATTGGAAACATATTGTTATTAATTTGGAACTTTCTTTTACGACCTCATAACTCATTATTATAATATTAGTAACTCTTCATTGTTACAATATTTAAATTATATAAAGTTTATAGTAATATTTTTCTGTATAGTTACGAAATTGTAACCAAAGTTTACAGAAAAAGATTTACTTTTTCATATTGTTACAATATTGTAACCAAAAGTTACAAAAATCCTCGTATTTTTATAATACAACTTAAAATTAAATATCCATTCTATATAAAAACATTTTATTAAATATGAAAAATGCAGTTAAAGAATGGTGAAATACAATATATATTTTTGTAAACAATTTTTACAAAGTAATTCGTAACGAAAATAAATCATTTTTGTAACAAAGTTTACAAAACTAATTTCACAACTAAAATTTTTATTTTTGTAATTAACATTTACAGATATAGTTTATAATTTTTTTTAACATGATTGTAACAAAGATGTACAAGACAATATTTTGTAAACAAATTTTACAATTTTGTAAATAATATTTACATTTTAATTATGATATAATAACTCACAGTCACACAGATAATATATAATTATATTATAAATCATAATTATATAAATGGATAGCACCTATAACAATATTGTAACTCGTCCCATAACCATGATAACAACATTGCAAACATAATATTTTTAAAACGAAAGAAAGTTTATTTTATTTTATATATAGAATAACACTTGTTCTCTAATTTGCATAGGTATATACATATATTCAAATCTAACGTAAATAAAACATATAAAAACAAACAAAATTTAACAATTTCAATCCCGATGGCGGTAGAAGATATGTTCAAAAGCACCAATTTGGTTTATCTTTACTCCTTACAACTCAAACTCTAGTTTAAATAAAAACTCAAACTCTAGTCAATGACCCTAATTAGCTAGCTGCATGGCATGGAGATGGTGCTATTTCATTCTTGTTGATGATGGTTTCTGCCAAAATTTGTTGTTTGTTGCCAAATTCAAAAATCAAGTATCCCTAGGTTCGGCTAGCTCTCTTTCCCTCGAACACCATATATTTCAAATTCACCGTATAAAATGAATTATTTTTCTAAACACCATATTTTTTGTAATTTTTCCAAATAAGAATGTGATCATCTCATTGTTAAACATACCGAAATTGCATGAGCTCTTTCCTCCCTCAAATTAAATAGCTCTTTTCTTCTCAGTTTCTAGTGTTCTGACCTAGTCGCACAAGTAGAGGTATTTGTTATTCTGGTGATAAAAATTCCATGTTGCCAAATCCCAATTTGTTAAAGTCAGTTATGAGGTGCTAGTCTGTTGTTTTAAATTATAGTATTTTTGATAGGCCAAAACCGATAAAATCTTATTTTTGTACTACTATAAAATATGAATTAACTCCACAAAGATCTTCAATTAAATAATTTTCTTAAGAAAAGGTATATTGCTACTGCTATAATAATCATTCATTTATTTTATTACTTTGTTTAGTAATGTAATTTTTTTCATCGGTGGAATCGATTTGATTTGATTCACATTTGAAGCATTTTAAATTAAAAATGGTGAAGGAAAATGATAATAAGTACAATAATAATAAATAATAAAATATTTTGAGTTGAAGGGATGCGACTTAATGATAAGTTTTCTCTAAAAAAATTTGACAAAAAGAGAGAAGAAATAAGACGTCAACGAGAAGAAGAGTTAAATGGATAAAAATTAAAAATAATAAAGTGAAAATATATTTGTGATTATAAATTGTAACATTAATTTATAAAAAATAAGCATTAAACAATATAAAAATAATAAAATAAATTAAGTTCATTTTTTTTAAAATATTAAGTCAATGTTGTATAATGAAGCTAATATAAAAATAATCAAATGAAAAATACTTAAATGACTAAAATAATCTCCTAATTTAAATAAACTTAATTAATAGTAAAACTATCACATAAAACAATTTTTATACAAAAAAATATGGGAAGCTAAATCTATAAAATTAATTTTTATTAAAAAAGCCATAAAATAAGTTCTTTTTGAAAAAAGCCATAAAATAAGTTTTTTTTAAAAGTCATATTTTTGTAAACTTGTTAAAAAACCCATAAAAAAGATGTAATTTCCTCTTAAAAAAGGGGCAAATCAATATAATGTGTAGGAACACATATTGGGTATACATATCATTACTCTGGAAGAAAATGTGCTTTTATTGGCTCCAACTTTTTTTTTCTTTGCTCACTCATTTTCTAATTACATCCCTTAGAAAATTTATAAATTGAAAAAAATTCACACCCCTTACTAATTTTAATTTGACACAAAACTATACTCTTATAAAAAATAAAAAAAAATAAAAATCTTTCTACACCCATATTTTATTAAAATAATAGTAAAAAAATTAATATATTTCCATATGTTAAAAAATAAATTAATTACAAAATTTAATTTTTATTCTCTCTTAACCACAAAATAAGATCAAACAATATTAAAATTAAAAAAAAAAGTTACCTTAGAAAAAATTATTAAGTTACAGTATATTTGACTTTTATGTTTGTAAAAAAAAAATTAAAAAAATTTACAATTTTTAAATATTTATAATTTATTTTATATGTGTTATTTAGTTTATGTATTAAAAATGTGTGAAAAAATATTATTCTATTGTTAAATAACTAGTTAGAATATTTGTGTAAACCTATAATAAAGATATAATTGAAAATAATTAATTAATTAAAAGAGAAATAAAAAAAAGCCAATAGTTACTCCCATAAAAGAAAATACCAACCCACACAAAATGCTGTACTTGTGTTGCAATTAATGCTGTTAAAATAAAAACTTCTAAAAGTATATATAATTTTTTCTTTAATTACAAACAAAGTAAAACAGAACAATTTTTTTTATAAATGATATATTAGAAATAAGAAGTAGTACTATATACATTAGGATGATTTTCCGGTGCATTAGTGGTGTTTTTGGCTCGGGAAGTATTTTCGATGAATTTTTTTTTATGACCGTGTACACTGTACTTATTTAGAGTACAAATTTTTAGAAAATTCAGAATAATTTACAGTGCCGAAAATAAGTTTCAAACATGTTACTTTCCATGCGCATAAAAAAAATAGTCTTAGGTGCAACAAAATATTTAAATTTTGTTATCTACACTTTAAATTATTTGAAATTTCCCAAAAAAATTACAAGATGCTCGAAATATTTATAATATACACAACATATATATATTTATGCATAAATAATATTTGTAATAATACAGTTATAAATATTAAATAATATATGCAATGCAACTAATACGGTTTGCAAATTTTTTAAACCGCATACTACATTGCACCGCAATAATATACGTGGAATAAATTTTTTTATATCTTTATGTTATACCTAATTTTTGGGCATGATGACGTTTTAAAAAGTAGCTTTTGAATTTGTTAGCTAAATCTTTTGAAGGAAAGATGAAGAGAACTCTTCACATTCATGTACTCACAAAGCACAAAGCAATTTACCAAAAACTAGCGGAAAAGTCTGATCGCTCATAGACATTCTTTTATTCATCTTCGCTTAAGAAGGTTATGATTTACTAACATAGACATGTGTTTGTGTATCTTGGTTATTTTATGCCTGTTCGTTCAAGACAGTCTATTTGCGCTAACAAAATAAGCAGCGGATGACAAATTCGTCATTATTCAAAATACAATTGCACTTATGTAATTATAATATTGTATTTATTATTTACGGGCCAAGCCCAATAGCATAGGCCCATGATTTAAATGTAACCCTAAAATTCTCACTATAAATAAGATGAGATGAGATAGAAATAAGGGGGACAATTGATAAAGCCGAAACTCTATTATTCTATAAACAATCCTTATGTAATGTAAAAGTAAAGAAGGACTGTAGAACAACCGACAACGTAAGTTCGTCGAAAAATATGGTTGTTCAAGCTGAAATATCAATAAAAGTGACTAAGTGTATGTAGGTCATTTTTTTGGGGTCGAACTACTATAAAATATAGTATTATTTATTTTATCATGTCTCTATATTTGTATCCATGTTCTTATGTTGTTGAATTAACGAAAAATGGTGTCAACACTTTATTTTCCATAATTTTTTTTGGCTAAATATTATGAAGGAAAAAAATCATTAAGTTCAAAAGAGATAGAGAGTTTGAGGGCATATGGAATGTTTGTGCTAGGGATGGATGTAAGACAATATTAATATATATATTTTCAATGTGTTAAATTAAAATTAATATAAATATAATTTAAGTAAAATTGTACTAAAAAAAATACACAAATAGAATAAGTAGAAAATATTAAACAGTTAAGTTAATATTAACGTTAAAAAAATTACTAATGTTAAAGTTTATTCAAGAAAATAGAAGATAATAAATTTAAATATAGAGACGTGATAAAATTTAAATATATAAATGTCTCTATATTTATATATTGAGACATTTATATATTTTTTTAAAAAGTCATATTTTTGTAAACTTGTTAAAAAACCTATAAAAGATGTAATTTCTTCTTAAAAAATAGGTAAATCAATGTATAATATTTATGAACATATATTGAGTGTACATATCATTACTCATGAAAAAAATGTGCTTTTATTGGCTCCAACTTTTTTTTCTTTCCTCACTCATTTTCTAATTACATCCCTTAGAAAATTTATAATTTAAAAAAAATTCACACCCCTTACTAATTTTAATTTGACACAAAACTATACTTTTATAAGAAATTAAAAAAAAAACAAAATCTTTCTACACCCATATTTTATTAAAATAATAGTAAAAAACTTAATATATTTCAATATTTTAAAAAAGAAATTAATTACAAAATTTAATTTTTTATTCTCTCTTAACCACAAAATAAGATCAAACAATATTAAAATTAAAAAAAAAAGTTACCTCAGAAAAAATTACTAAGTTACAGTATATTTGACTTTTATGTTTGTAATTTTTTTTTTTTAAAAATATACAAATTTTAAATATTTATAATTTATTTTATATGTGTTATTTAGTTTATGTATTAAAAATGTGTGAAAAAAATATTATTCTTTTGTTAAATAACTAGTTAGAATATTTGTCTAAACCTATAATAAAGATATAATTGAAAATAATTAATTAATTAAAAGAGAAAAAAAAGCCAATAGTTACTCCCATAAAAGAAAATACCAAACCACACAAAATGCTTATCCACATATTTAAAATTTTACTGTACTAACTGTATCTACTTGTGTTGCAATTAATGCTGTTAAACTTAAAACTTCTAAAAGTATATTTAATTTTTTTCTTTAATTATAAACATAGTAAAACAGAACAATTTTTTTTTTATAAATGATATATTAGAAATAAGAAGTAGTACTGTATACATTAGGATGATTTTCCGGTGCATTAGTGGAGTTTTTGGCTCGGGAAGTATTTTCGACGAATTTTTTTTTATGACAGTATATATTGTATTTATTTAGAGTATCTTGCAAATTTTCAGAAAATTCCGAATAATTTACAGTGCCGAAAATAAGTTTCAAACATGTTACATTCCATGCGCATAAAAAAAATAGTCTTAGGTGCAACAAATTATTTGAATTTTGTTTTCTACATTTTAAATTATTCGAAATTTCCAAAAAATTTGCAGGAGTCAAGAAATAACTACAATATATACGACCATAAAAAAAATTCATAGAAAATACTTCTCGAGCCAAAAAACTAGAGGGGGTGCACCAGTATGCTCCTTTTTGGGGAGTGCACCGGAGAAGTACCCTATAAAGTAATATTACATATACAATGTAATAATATCACATATATAAAGTATTGGGTAGTTCTCCGTTGTACCCCAAAAAGGGGCACACCAGTGCACTCGTTCTCTAGTTTTTGGCTCGGGAAATATATTTGGCACAAATTTTTTTATGGTCGTGTATATTGTAGTTATTTATAACATCCTCCAAATTTTCTGGAAATTCCAAATAATTTATAGCGTCGAAAACAATGTTTAAATAAATTATTTTCCACGCGCATAAAAAAACAATAATGCCTGCAACAAACTATTTGAATCTTGTTTTTTGACACTGTAAATTAGGGGTGTGCACAGTGTGGTTTGGACGGTTTGAACACCTTTTAATACACCACGCCACAAGTGCGGTGTAGTAGCTAGAACACACCGTGCGGTGTGATTTCGTTGCACCAAATCGACCAAACAAAACCATCTTTTGCGGTGTGGTTTGGGTGGTTTTCCACGGTGTAAGTGTGTTAAAAAATATGTGTGAGATAGAGATGGTGATAGGGAGGAGGCGCAAATGAGATAAGAGAGGAATGAGTTGTTGTCGTGTATGATGTGTTAGAGAATAAAGTTATACCCTAATTTAAGTGGGCTCCTAGTTTCAAATTGGGTTACTAAAAAATGGTAAATATGTAAAGTTTATTTTTTTTAAACATGTTTGTAAGTATACAGTGCGGTGTGGTGCAAACCAAAATTTCATATCGCCAAACCGTGCACCACACCGCACCACATGGTTTAGCTAAGATACAAATCATACCGAACCATTCCACTTTTGACACCGCGATTTGTGGTGTAGTGTGGTGCAGTGCGGTACAGTCGGTCGCCACGGTTTGCTGGTTTAGATGCTCACCCCTACTGTAAATTATTAAGAATTTCTTGAATATTTGCAGGATGCTCTAAATAACTACAATATACAAAGTCATAAAATTTTTTGCGTCAAGCATATTTCCTGAGCCAAAAACTAGAGAATGAGTGCACCAATATACCCCTTTTTGAGAGTGCCCCAAGATTTTCTCTAAAGTATTTTGGTTGGATATATAAATTATATTATATTATATATATGCTATGCATAAATAATATTTGTAATAATATAGTTATAAATATTAAATAATATATGCATTGCTACTAATAAGGTTTGCAAAATTTTTAAATCACATACTACATTGCACTGCAATAATATACGTGGAATAAGTGTTTTTATATCTTTATGTTATACCTAATTTTTGGGCATAAGTGTTTTTATATCTTTATGTTATACCTAATTTTTGGGCATGATGACGTGTTAAAAAGTAGCTCTTGAATTTGTTAGCTAAATCTTTTGAAGGGAAGATGGAGAGAACTCTTCACATTCACGTACTCACAAAGTACAAAGCAAGCTACCAAAAACTAGTGGAAAGAGTCTGGTCGCTCATAGACATTCTTTTATGGGGATTTTTAAAAAATATGGCTTTTATACCATCAATGTGCAAAAATATGAGAATTATACTTTTCTTAATTTGTATGGGAAAATTTATTAAAGACAAAATTAAAATATGAGAAACACAATTAGTAGCTAACTAAAATATAGAAATGTCACTTTTTTTTTTATCATAGTTATATTTTCTTTAATTTTGAAAGTGATTTTATTTTTTTATTTTTTTATTTTTTTCAATTTTTTAATTATTTTTTCAGTTATTTTTTTTCTTTTTTCCTTACTTATTTATTTATTTTTCTACCAATTTTTTTCTTTATCTTTTTTTTTTCTTTCCATTTTTCCATTCCACCTCCTCTTCTTCTTCTTCTTTATTAATTTATCAAATTTTTTATTTCATTTGTAATGTTTTTTTTTCATATTTTTTCATATTTTTTTCCTTTTTTTTCTTCATTTTTGTATTTATTATTTTCTCCTCCCATTTTTTTTTTCTTTTTTCACACATATGAGCTTTTTTTTTCTTTCTTTTTTTCTTCTTCTATTTTTTTTTTTCATTTTTCAAACATATGAGCTTTTTCTTTCTTTCTTTTTTTCTTCTTCCATTTTTTTTTCAATTTTTTCTACCAATTTTTTCTTTCCATTTTCCCATTATTTTTCTTCTTCTTTTCATTTTTATTCATTCATCTATTTTTTCCTTCATCATTTATTTTGTTTTGTTTTTTCATATTTTTTTTAGTTTTCTTTCCTAAGTTTTTTTTCTTTCTTTTTTCTTATTTTTTTGTACTTATTTTTTTCTCATTCCATTTTCTTTTTTCCCCTTTTTTCACACATATTTTAACATTACATAATTATTTTACTATTTTTTATGTATTATCTTTTATTATTGTAATTTTTTTTATGGTTTTTTCCACTATATATAAAAATTCAAATCAATTTTTTCAGCATTTTCTTTTTACTGTAATCCTTATAGGAACACCAAAATTTGGAAATAAAACTAATAAAAATATGCAAACGTGAATGGATAACTAGTTACCCTGATGGGAACATTCAAATCTAGAAAAAAAAATTATATGAAGAAGAAGAGAGAGAAGAAGGGGTGGATCTAATTTTTTTTTCTATCTTCAAATTTGTGGAAACTGGTTACCTTCCCGTTATTTGTATGTATATTTCTGGGGTAACTGGTTACATTCACGTTTTTTGTGTATATTTCTGTGGGTAACTGGTTACCTTCACGTTATGATGTGTGTATATATTTATGGGTTCTTTATGGTAACTAGTTACCTATGTTACTAAAATCATAGTTATTTATTCCTTTTTTCAATGAAGTGTTCTTCCTCTTTTTCATTCAGATTTGATGTTTCTTTTCATATTTAATAAGAGTAACCCGTCACTCCTCTTATGGTAACTGGTTACCCCTCTTATGGCAGAAGGTTACTTCTCTCAGGGTAACTAGTTACTCTTCCTGGTACATGTTATTTAACCTAGCTCTAGGATTTTTTTTTACATAATTGTCAAAGATAAATCAAGTAACTGGTTACCTTACCCAGAATTTGAAAAAAGAAACATACAATATAAAAATAAGAAAAAAAATGTTTATAATAAATAAATAAAAAATAATAAACACAATTCATATCACAAAAAAAAAAAAAAAAAAGATTTTTGCAAAACAACCAAATAACAAATTAGTATAAAATTAGTTATATAAAGAGAATTCTAATTCAAATTTTGACTTAGGAGTCAAAGAATTCTAGTAATGGGGAAGTTTCATTCCAAGTAAATTAAGAGTGCAAAAAAGATAAGTAAATATATTGTGATTGTTAAGAATGAGTAGTATATCAAATCATTTGTGTGGAGTGGAATTAAAGAAATTCGATAGAAATTACAGAATGTGAAAGTCAAATGGATTGTTTGCTTACCCCAAGTGTTTGGCTAATACAATCTTAGAGTAGGACCCAAGAATAGGAGTTGGCTAAGATATATAATAGAACCTGATTATCAACCTACCAAAACACCTAAAAGGGTGGTCCCCATCGTTTATAATACTAAGACAAAATGTATATGCCCTCTTGCTATGTCTATATATGTGTATTTATTTGTTCTGGTGCTTTAATTGTACCAATGTCCTTTAGTGCATTTCTTTTTCTTAATATGTTCAGTAACATTCAGTAAACTTTTTCTCTAAATTTTGTAGTTTTGCACCATTGATGAGGCTCTTGAGAAAAATGACCAATATTTTGTCAGAACTAATAAAAATCTCATGGACAGGAAAGGAAAATTATTATGAGAACTGGTTGATTTTAGATGGCAGGAGGAAGCTTTCAAGATATTTTTTAAAATGATTTTAAAATACCAACGACAATTCTTGCTTCATGCTTATTTAGTTGGTTTGATGGCACCTAAAATAATATAAAAAGTAATATAAAAAAGTTAAAATAAAATAATATATTAATATGAAAACTACCCTTTATAATAACTGAAAATGTAAGTTTTTTTCCATAAAAAATGTAGTATAGAAAAGTTAAAAAAAATTAAATAAAATGACATTACAAAACTATCATTCTACTTGAAAAAAAAAAAGTTCAATGGTAATAAAGATATGGCATAATCAGAAATTTTGACAAAAATGTGGAAAAAAAAAGCCATAAAAATGATAAAAAAGTATAAAAAGCCATAAAAAAATTATGCTGAAAAAAAAAGCCATATTTTTGAAAACTTCAATAAAAAGTCCATATAAAATGTAATTTCCACTTCTTTTATTCATGTTTGCTTCTGTTCATTCAAGACAGTCTATTTACGCTAACAAAATAAGCAGCGGATGACAAATTCGTCATTATTCAAAATACAATTGTATTTGTGTAATTATAATATTGTAGGTATTATTTACGGGCCAAGCCCAATAGTATAGGCCTATAATTTAAATGTAACCCTAAAATCTCCATTATAAATAAGATGAGATGAGATAGAAATAGGGGAGACAATTAATAATGTTGAAACTCTATTATTCTATAGACAATCCTTATGTAATGTAAAAGTAAAGAGCGGCTGTAGAACAACCGACAACGTAAATTCATCGTAAAATATGGTTGTTCAAGCTGAAATATCAATAAAAGTGATTAAGTGTATGTATGTCATTTTTTTTTGGGTCGAACCACTATAAAATATAGTGTTATTTATTTTATCATGTCTCTATATTTGTATCGATGCTCTTATGTTATCGAATTAACAAAAAATGGTGTCAACACTTTATTTTCCATAATTTTTTTTTGGCTAAATATTATGAAGGAAAAAAATCATTTAAGTTCAAAAGAGATAGAGAGAGATAGAGAGTTTGAGGGCATATGCAATGTTTGTGCTAGGGATGGATGTAAGACAATATTAATATATATTTTCAATGTGTTAAATTAAAATAAATATAAATATAATCTAAGTAAAATTATACTAAAAAAAATACACAAATAGAATAAGTAGAAAATATTAAACAGTTAAGTTAATATTAACGTTAAAAAATTACTAATATTAAAGTTTATTCAAGAAAACAGAAAATAATAAATTTAAATATAGAGACGTGATAAAATTTAAATATATAAATGTCTCTATATTTACCATCTCCCAAACCATTGATTGAAAAAAAATATTAATATTTTTAAAAAATGAAAGTCTTATGAAATTTAATTAGTATAATTTGGGAGTTTAATTATAAATGGGGGCTTATACAAATCCTTGCCTATATCTTAAGCAAGCTGGGCTCAACTATCAAAATTTCACGTTTGTACATTTTGTTCATCAGTAATCTTCGTCAATCAATTTTTTCAATTGAAAGTAGAATAAAAGAATACGAAAAAAAAAAACATAACCGAGCTCATATATATTTGTTAATTCAAATAACATTATTTTTTGGTAGATTTATAGATTTTTGGTTTCTGAATTAATGTAGTGTCGTTCAGTAGGACCTGTTGTTGTCGTTGTTTAAGAGTTTTGTGCAGTCTCTTCATTTTATAAAGAATAGCACACCAGTAGTCAGTCTGTGCAGAGAAGACAACTGCTTCGTTTTTGTTCTGTTACCATAATAAATAGATAAGTGGGGATCATGACCATATCAGCCCGTCCCATTTACATACCACTGGTATGGTTACAATCTGTAGCTATCTATCAAATCAATTACTAACCCTACCACCATAATAGTTTTAAATAAAAGTTTTGTTTTTTCCTTTGAATCTTAAAAAAGTTTAGTGAATAATCAAAATAATTTTATTTCAGCACGTTGCTTGACAAAAAAGTTGATAGAAAATCTCATTCATATAAATATTAAAATATGATTCATTATTAATTTGTTTCTTCTAAATAATATAACAAAAGGGTCATTTGTCAAAATTACTTTTTTTTTTAATTATTTTACATTCTAATCAAGTTTTGATATTTTTTTGTAAACTAGTCTCCGACACTCTAGATAACTGATCGAATTTTTTTACACAGTTAGTAAAAAAATTCAGACAATCAGTCAAAATTTTAGACAAAAGTCACGTTGTAAAAAATTATCAAAACTAAGTTAGAGTACAAAATAATTTAAAAAAAATATTATTTTCATCCGTTACTCTATGACAAAATAATATAATTAGATTATAGTACTCATTAATCTATAAATAATTATATAATATTTTAATAGTTCAATTTTTATTTATTAATTATAATATTGTTTTCAAAAAAAAGTTTAATAGTTATAATATCAGTGTGATAATTTACAAAACTCAGCATTATCTTCTTTAAAAAAAATTGTGAGACATAGTCTTCTATAAATATTTATGAATCAATGCCAAGTTCATATTTATGTGTAGTCTGATAAAGATGTACAAGTCTGAGAAAGGGAAAAAAGATTACTATTCATTGATTACTTAATACATTTATTAACCAATGTATATGTGTCAAATATTTACATGATATAGTACTGTGGTCCAGTATTTTATATAATTATTTTATTTTATTGGTGAAAAAGAAATTTCTTAGTATGCATATAAGTTTTGAAATTGTAGTAGTATACTTTAATCTTGTGCTATGGTACGTGTTAGATATATACACTGAACAATCAAAAGATTTAATTAGTTTAACATTATTGTTTTTCAGGTCTAGTAATAACATTAAAGACAGAAAAAAAAAGGCAAATAAGCTTTGATTACTGATGAAGGACACGTATATTGAACTTTATGATTTATTTTATATTATATTAGAGATTTACATTAAAGGAATAATAATATATAATTAATTAAGTCCTAATGAACAGCCCATAAAAGACTCATAAAATTATCACGTTTCCTTTGCATTTGTCTTTTAGCACTTGGCTTTATTAATAATTCGATCATAAACCATATATATTATTACACAACTTTCCGCAACAATAACACAATTTTATTTATGTTATGAAAACATTTAAGCTATATATCTTTTTATAAATAACATGATGTTGATGGACCATGTCATATATATGACCTAGTCCTATTCTATTCAATATATGTGAAAAATATTTGGATATCTTCTACCAAGATTTGTAGGAAGATTTTTTGGAGTAATTTCTCTCTGATACTTGTGAAGGAAATGTTTCTAATAAATTTTTAAATTTTATTTTGATGAAAGAAAAATTGAATATAAAAGTATAGGATAATTTTTTTTATAGGTGTTTCACTTTAAGCTCTATTGGTAGGACTTTCAGTGTTTCTCGACCCGTGAACAGTTTTCGGCACGACTTTTTTTTTATGACCGTGTATATTGTAGCTATTTAGAGCATCTTGCAAATTTTCAGAAAATTCTGAATAGTTTACAGTACAAAAAACTAGGTTCAAACATGTTATTTTCCACGTGCATAAAAAAAATTAGTCATGGGTGCAACATGTTTGAACCTAGTTTTTAGTATTGTAAACTATTCAGAATTTTCTGAAAATTTGCAGGATGCTCTAAATAGCTACAATATATACGATTATAAAAAAAATTGCGTCGAAAACTGTTCACGGGTTGAGAACACTGAGAGC
This sequence comes from Humulus lupulus, assembly GCF_963169125.1. Classification (NCBI taxonomy): domain Eukaryota; kingdom Viridiplantae; phylum Streptophyta; class Magnoliopsida; order Rosales; family Cannabaceae; genus Humulus; species Humulus lupulus. Next base: position 63,485,989 of record NC_084800.1, read on the forward strand.
CTTACCGGTAGGACTTAAAATGAAGCTCCTATAGAAGAATTCCCTAAAAATATAATTGTTAAATATAATAATTATATATTTTTGTTTTTAGTTATTAGTTTGATTAATTATTTATAATTTTAGTTAAAAAAATTTTTGATTAAAATAAAATTTAAGAGTCTAAAATATTTTAAAAAACTGAGTCCAAAAAATATTTTATCCGAATACAAAATCCAAAGTATATATATATATGTATATATATATATATATATATATAAAAGAGAGATAAGGTTAAGACAAAGTGTTATCAACGTACTTGCTACCTGGTCAAGGATTGGGATTTCATGATTATTAGTAAGTGATCGATATGAAGTTTCAAATTCAACGTATATAATTAATTATGAAAGGTCTAAATTCAAACCCCTCTAATACGTATAAGACCCAAAAGCCCTACTACCACTATTACTGCTATAGATAGTGTTAATTATAACATATATAGAGTGGAAAATCATTTTCCGTTCACACGTACGAGAAATTTTCATGTCTGTTTGTGACCCTACATTATCATTAACACATGACTTTTTCATATATTTATATACATATTGTATATATGATCCAAAGATATACTTATGATCATCCAAAGTTTATTTGATTTGGTCTCTTTTTATAGACTTATTCACCACGATCAAAGATAACACAAATCACATTGTATTGCCCCACACGTACGGACGCGGTTTGTATACAAAGACAATCGAAGAAAGATTTTAGAAAATTTAGGGCAGCAATTATTAATAATGTCACTTTAGAAAAACCGTCCAAATTGACGTTTCAATTTCACTCTCACTTTCGGAACAGGAGCTATGCAACTTCTTGGAAATTTGACCCATTATTTTGATCAAACTAGAATGATCAGAAGAATCTTCATGATATGGTGACTTTTTTAAGATCGGGACGTTAATTAGTATAGGAATTACGTAAATGTAATAATATTAGCGTTTCAATTATAAAAGATAAGATTATTAATTAACAAATTAACAGGAGGGAAATTAAGAGGGTGTTTGACTTCTTAACTAAAAATCTGTTTTTGTTTTTAAAAGCAAAAAACGGTTTTTTTGAAAATAAATTGGGGTGTTTGGCGTTGTTTTCATAAAACAATTTTTAAAAATAAAGTTACAAAAAACAGAAAATTTTGAGAACAACAAAAAGTTGTTTTCTGTCTATATTTTTTTTCTCACATAACTTTTTTAATTATTATTATCTAACATAATTTATTATCACATCACTTTCTCTCTCATCACTTTCTCTTTCCTTATTTCCTCTCTCATCACTTTCTCTCTCCTTACATTTTCTCTATTGCTATTTTCTTTTTCATCATTTTCTATTTCTTTATTTTCTCTTGCATCATTTACTATATCATCACTTTCTCTCTCATCACTTAATATTTCATTATTTTGTCTCTCGCCATTTCCTCTCTCTAGTCACTTCTCTCTCTTCACTTTCTTTCTCATTACATTCTCTCTTATTTTTTCATCCATCGATCAATTTCTTTCTTCTCAATTTCTATTTCTTCCAATTTTCTCTCCTTACCTTCTCACTCCTTATTTTTCATCATTTTTCTTTCAAATTATTTTATCTCATTATTTATTACAAACTTTTAAAAGATTTTTATCTTTGTAAATATATTTATTAATTTTTTATTTAAGATTTAAAAAAAATTAAAAAATTGTTTTTAGAAAACATTAACCAAGCACCTCTTATTTTTTGAAAACTACAAAAACTGTTTTCTGTTCTCAATTCTGATAACACAACTTTAAAAACAGAAAACAGAAAACACAGCCAATCAACCCTAAGTATTATAAAGTTGCAATTTATTTTTTTTGCTTTAGGATTTGTAATGACTTTGTGGGGCACCTGCTGATTTTTTTATTATTATTATAATTTATTATTTTAAAAAAAGAAGAGTGCTATATATCTTTCTTTTTAAAACTTTCTTATAGATGCATGACGTGTGCATTTTGTAACAACATGTAATATTTTTCAAACAAAAAATCATTGAATATTCACAAATCACAATGAGTGAGACATTAATTAGAAGGAATATTTTCTTTTGTGATATCAGCCCCTCTGACTCTGTTACATAAATTAGTAACAATTTGATTCTTGAAATTAGTCAAGTTAGTGATTAACTTTTAACTATTAAATTATGCTGAGGTACATCGTATTTTTAAAAAAAATGCATGTTAATTTACGACAAATTCAGAAGATATTGTAGGTAAAAAATAAAAATGTAAATATCAACTGTTACAAATTTAAAATTCTATGCAGTGTTTATAATATAGTATTTCACAAAGAAAAAGAAAAAAAAGACAATCTTGTCGTCCTATACAACAATTTCATGTCAACTACGCCATGCGCCCGCCTGATAAGGAAAAAAAACAAAAAAGCTCATTCATATTCAAGAACGCCATACTAAATTAATTTAAGATGTATCATATATGGTTTATCGGATCACTTAATTTATTAAATAAATAATTATGCAATGTGCAAATGTATTTAATTTAATTAATTATATGAATTCAGTCAATACTATTTATTATATTTATTTAAGTGTCATTCTATGGCAGTGATTGAAAAAGAAGTCACTGTATATATATACTAGATATAAGTAATGCTAATGTGCAATAAATATTTCTTTAGTTTTATTTATAAAATTTATTAATTATTTTTATTAAATTTATATTAATGTCATATAAATTTGAAATAAATATTATATTTTAATTAAATAATTTATTTATTTTTGTTTAAGTTTATGCTTATTCTAGTTTTTAAATTTGGGAGTGACAATAAGATATTATATATTATATGTTTAATGTAATATTAAATATTACATATGGATTTTAAATTTAAGTTTCTTGCTAGTTTTTTTTAAAATAAAATTGTTTCTAATTGAAAGTAGATTATATTATATGTTTAATATGATATTATTCTAATAAGTGAGTTTAAGTTTAATTAAATTTTATTTAAGTTATAAAACGTATGATTTTATTATTTTTAAATAATTATCATTGTAAAATATTTAAAATATATAATATTTAATTTTTTGTAATTATTTATTATTTATAAATAATTATTATCTTAACATATCTCAAAAATATCTTATTTTAATTTGTTTAATTATTTATTATTTTTAAATAGTTATTATTGTAAAATATCTCAAAAATATCCTATTTTAATTTTTGAGATAATTTATTTTATTTTATTTATTTAAGTTTAATTGATGTTTACAAACTATCGTTAAATGTAAGAATATTCTGTTATATATAAGAATATTCCGTTAAAGTTAACATTAAAAAAAATAAAAACCGTTAAAAATAAGAATTTCTGTTATCTGCACACTTATTATATAAAAGATATATATATATATATACATAGTGAATTGTTATTTTCTAGACTCATCAGTATCGCAATGTTCACATTTATGTTTCTATTCTACGGTTTTCTCTCTAATCTTTTTAGGAGTGTTTGGTATGAGGGTTAACTTTGGTGGGAATGAGAATATCAAATTTAACTCATGTTTGATAAATTTATTTTTAATAGCTGCTTGGAGTTTGCGTTTCCAAATAGGTTCCACTTTTGAGCTTGATTTGATGGTAATCTTGATTCCTTTAAATATTTAAGTTTCATATTCCCTTAATCTAAACTCCCTCTAACTCTACTCTCACCAAACATAACCCTCATACTAAACACTCCCCTAGGGTTTCCTACTTAAATTAAGGTGCTTGTCTTCTCTCGGTCAAAGCATCGCCGACCTTTCCTTTGCATCGAGGGTGCTTCGGTCGAAAATCCCTGGTCTCACATGTTGATTTTTGTGAAATCATTATGATTTTGCACATCTTCGTGCCTAACCAATTTCATCATGTATTTAATTAATCATAACAGAACAATTATTCTATTTAACACTTGGCATAGAAGTTAGAGTAGGTATTGATGGAATAACGCTTTTGTATATTTTGGGTAGTTTTTTTGCCAATTTTCAGGTTTGGGTATTTATCAGAAACAAACCCAAAAGATTAGGTAATGCCACAATTACCCCTTATATATTAGTATAAAAGTTAAGGCCGGCATGTTGATATAGATATATATTAATATACAAAAGTATTTTCTTATGACCATTTTAGCTATTCAAATGGTTGGGTGTGTGAGTGTGTTTGGGAGAGGGAGGGGTTCAAAACCCCATGTATATAAAAAGAAGTATTTTCTTATGTATTTTGTAATAATAAAAAGATGACTGGAGTGAAATTATAAATAAAAAAAATTTAAGAAGAAAGAAACAACGTTTGGAATATTATTTATTCTTATATATGTATAGGTAAATATTTATTTAGCTCAAATTTGAAATAGTACATACTTTGATATCTCAAACCCAAATTTAGTCAATAAATTATATCAATATGATAAAACTATCATCAATTATATTTAATTAAGTAATTAAATTTGAATATGAAACCTAAATAATCGATGGCAGTTTGGTCACAGTAATAAAATTTTATTAATCAAATTCGATTCCAGGGTACCATAGTATGTACTATTTCAAATTACAAGGCATCAGATAAGTATTATTGAAAACATAAGGTACTAAGTCTATATTTTAATAAAACACAAAGGTACCAAATGAGTATTTGCCCTATATATATGTTGAGAAATAAGAATTTTTAATAATTAGGTATTCATGGTGAGAATATTTAGAAGGGTCATTAATTTTAAATATTGAGTTGTTTTAATCAATTGAATATTTTAAGTAAATTATATCAAATTCATCATGTATAACTACTAAATAAATATCCAACTTACGATTAATTTTTTATTTATGTGTATATTTATGGGTAAATATCTTTATATATTATAGATGTGAGTTTAATCGAAATTGTTGTTTTCCGTTACATTTAATATTTTTTATTGTTTTCTAATACCATTAATTTTAAATTCATCTAAATAAGGTAAATAAATTAAAAAAATTAATAAAATCATCTAATTAAGGTAAATAAATTAAAAAAAAAATTTGTTGACGTCATTTTTCGTCAACTTAGAAATGAAGAGCATTAAACACAAAATCAGAAAAACAAATGACAGAAAAACATGATTTTTTACGTTGGTTCAGCAGTTAAAATCTGCATAGTCCACGAGTCGATGTTATTCAACTATGGAAGTTTCTCAAAGCATTTTGGAGGCAATTCGGTAGAGTCTTCCCAGTCCCAATTTCAGTGTGTCTACAAATGAATTTCTCCAATCTATTTATAGACTGGTTTACATAATATCTCATCTCACATTTCGGGGAGTTATGATTCAAAAATCTCAATATAAATACAATTAAATGCATATAAATATATAATGCGCATATAAATCCCCTGATACAAGGGATTTATTAACAGATTACAACCAATCCCTTAAATATAGGGATTCTTAAATAGTAACCGCGTCCACATTTGGCTATTGATCTCGAACATTAGACTTAGATATCTTCGGGATTGTCAAATCATCACAAGCTTGCTATCTCGGCTTCCCTCGGTCTTATTAAGTAACTTTATCGAGGTCGTCTCCTCCGAGCTTGCAATGGCCAGGCTCGAACCTTTTTGAATGATGCTAATACAAACAGATCAGGAAAATGTAACAAGTGTTGAACCCTAGTTACTGTAGCTTCAAGCTTGCCTTGTAACCTCGAAACACTTTCGAGATCACGTGGTTTCATGCTAACCAATTATGGTGTCATCGTTTTAATATTGAACGAGATTGTCAAACTCGACTCTCATTAATTCTGATCTCATGGCCAGTCTGCATATTTCGAGCTTACATGCGAGCTGGACTTTCGAGATCAGAAATTTCTATTTTTGAAAATTGGGTGAAACATTTTGCCCCCTCAAAAGTATTAGTTTGAATCCTATGAGAATGAAACTTTTGAACTGCTGCTTTCGAACAATCATGCCACCTACCACACTCGAGTGTGGACACGCGTCAGCTAAGGATTGTACAGTCAGAGTACTTGAGTACCTTTTACATCTGTCCACGTCTTTTCATATCTCCTTTTGCCGCCATTTCCATATTTATACCCCAACCATCGGATCAGACTCCAAATCAAACCAATGACCTAGATTTTTCCAACCCTTGATATCCCCTGGGGTCTATATATACGCCCACTTCATCTTCATCACTCCCATTTTTGCACTCTGACTTTCAGAAAGAAGAAAACGAACCAGAGCCTTATTTCTGCCTTTGCATGTTCTCTAAACCGAAGAAGCAAAGAAACTCCAATACACTCAACTCCGTGAAATCTTTCCTGCAACCAGTCCCCAAGTCGACGATTTCATCATTCCCATGAACAACTTTGTGTGAGTTCATGTTCTTGATCCTTTTTATTTTTTGCATGTTTTATATATGATTTTTTTTATACTTCTTCTATCTGTGAGAACACATTTACTGGTTTTTACTAGTTTTATTAAGCTTTTACGTCGATACTAGGCAAACTTCTGATCCGAATAATTTTGATGTAGTTAGAATCACTGTTTAAGACCCACAATTTCTAGTATGAACATGTAAAAATGGGGTTTCTCTGGCAATAGAAGATTCTGTGTAGCTTAAGAAATAGGGGTTTTTGGTTTAGGGTTTTAAATACACAAACCCAAAAAATATCACCTTTTTAGGTAATTGCTAGCTTTTCCCTTGAAAATCTGGGATTATATTAAACTGGTATTAACTTTCTCACTCTCGCGTTAGTGTACCCTTGATCTCCAAACTATATAATAGTTCGTGGATTACATCCAAGTTAATCTCGCCCTTTCGAGGCTATAGTCTCGATTGAGGTAATTTCACGACCTCGAACTTTCGAGCTCAAATCGTCAAAATTATAATTTCTATGATTTCCTATATTCTGGGTCCTCACCCTTTTCCTTCTTGTTAGATGTTACAGTACTCTGAGACTCGATGGGGGCCTAAGCTCGCCATTCCTTACTCCCTATCAACTCCCAGTCCTGAATCTCCCTTCCCACGAAACCAGCGTCTGATACGTGAGCATAGTGAAAGGTGTGAGCAAAAAGATATTCGAGACCGATTTCGATGCCAAATAGACGAGGTCGAGGAGTGAAAGAGAAAAAAACTTCGAGTCGCGGTTTACCAGATCCGGACCCCGAAATCAGGCCTATTCCACTAGATCCCAAGCTCAAAGTCACCATTGCCTTTGAGCTTGGTGCGCTTTTGTTTAAATTAATGGAAGATCCTTCAAAGCGTCCTTCCACCTCCCAAGCTGCATTAATTCCCACCTCGAAAGAAGAATTCTTTGAGGCTGAGCACTATTGGAGCTTAGTTACTTCTACAAGTCAAATATCCGAGCTGCTGGCGTACCACGACCTTAGGCTCTCTGGCTCCTTGATGTGTCGGCTTGCAACTTTGAACGAATGGAGCTACTTTGCCCTAGGAGATGGCAATCCCAATTGTAAAATCAAACTCGCTGCATGGAGTCGCGAGAACATGAGGGTAGGGGCTCTGCTACCCCTGAAATCATATTTCAAGGATTTTCTGAATTTCGTTGGGCTCGCCCCATTCCAGCTCCAGACTAATTCCTTTGGGGTGTTATCAGCCCTCAGGTCGCTGTACCACGAGCTGAAGTGGGAAGGGCCTTTGCCTCAAGAGATATTATATCTCTTTTGCCTCAAAAGCAACCCATCTTGAGCTCGTGGAGGGGATGGCTTTTATTATTTATCGAGCTACCCAAAGGAGAAAAAGTTCTTTGAAGATATGCCAAACCATCCCCCAAACTTCAAGCTCGCCTTCTTCTGGACGGACGACCTCGCCCCTTCCAGATTCTACTCCTTTCAACATATCCGTAAGTATCTTATCACACTTATTCCCCTTTTTCTTCCTCTTTTTTTTTAAAAAAAAAAATTAGGCTCGGGATATTGATACTTAATTGTTCCTATAGCCAATTACCATCACCCACCCCCTCAGAAACAATGGTGGAGCATAGGGCAGCCTTGCTGCAACTGCCCTATGGTTGAAGGTCCATGTCCTACCTTCTACACAAAGACCAGCTTCGAGCTTGCAGCCTCTTAGAGGAGGGCCAGTCTACGGATGACTTGGCTTACCACAAGTACCTGAAGTGGGACCATGTGCCGCTTCCCGATGAAAAACTCCCCCCCCCCCCCCGCCCCCCCAAGGCGGAGGTCTTCGAGCTCGCGAACTCGTGCCCCTGTGGTCTGTCATCACAATCAGCTTGCCTTAGGCAACGAAGCCCAAGATGAAGCCTCACCAAGCTCGGGTGATGGAGGTAAAGTAGTGCTCAACTCCTCCATGTGGTCTCCCTCTTTGCTGAAACACAAACCCGACGAGCTGATCCTTTTTCTAGATCCTAGGGATAACTTTTATGTTTGGTCTTGGGTAGATTATAAAGTGTGTAGGTTTGATAGCTGGTTATGCCAATACTAAACTATGTATAGTCTAAATGAGGTATGGTATGGGGTTTCCATTTAGTACGGAACCAACATTTATTGAGTCCTCTTGAGGCTATCTCCTACTTATAGAGATGGGACTCCCCATCGTCCTCGGAAGATAGGGGAATCTCTTGGTCGCTGAACTCAAGCTCGGCTGAGAGTACCAGTTGGGTTTATTTTATCCTTAGTCTTGCCTCTTTTAAAAACCTTAGCTCGGTCACTAAGGTGATTTGTGTTTTTTTTGCAGATGACATGAATTTTGATCTCGATAATGTGGTCAACCGTCCTTTAGTGGCCAAGGGAAGCAAACGCCCAAGGTTGTCTCAAAGAGGGGGGTGTCCCTCCAAAGTATCCAAGAAATCCGAGGTGGCCCCTCCAGTGTCGGCTACTCAGGGCCTGAGCCAGGTTGCTGACCCTAATCCCGAGATTAGGGTAACCGCTGAAATTGAGTCAATGGTGCCCATAAATCCCCTGCCTCCTCCTTCGGTCCGAGTTACCAAATAAACTCTTGCTGCCCAAAAGAGACAAGCCCCCACACAGGAGTGTTTTTGGTCGATCTCAACTCACATCCCAGAGTACATGCTTGATAATGCAGCTGGGTCACACAAAGTCAATCTAGGCTCGGATGTCCTGTCCCACGTTGGCCAGAGTCTCAGCAGCCTCGGTGTCCCTCAGTGGGAGTTCCTCACCTCCTGCCACGATGTCGACACCATCTTCAACAAGGGTGGCGAGCTTCTATCTTCGGTAAGTCCTTTGTATTGTGACTGTCATACTGACTTGCATTGCATGCTTAACAACTTGTATTTGTTTGTTTGTGTACAAGCATTTGCTGCTTTTGTTCAACACAACTTTAAGTTGGACAACGAGGTGGCTACGAGCAGGGCACATGCTCAAAAGGCCAAGGACCTCTAGATGAAGCTCCCAAATGAGCTCAAAGCAGCGAAGTTGGAGGCGGCAACTGGGGTGGCATCCTTTCTCAAGGTGTCTGAACTCAAACTGAAGTTGGAGACTGCCTTGAAGACTGCCCAGAGAGTGTCTGACCTTGAGTCAACTATGGCAGTGACTTTGAAAGAAGTCGAGGCCAAGAATTCAGAGATCAAGGAGAAGGACTCCAAAATTAAGGAACTTCAGGAGCTGAATGCCAAGTTGAAGGAGGAAAAAGGGCAACCTTCGAGATAATTGAAGGTGACAAGGCCCGCCTTCTTGAAGAGTTTAAGACCAAGAAAGATCACGTCGTGGACATGGCGATGTATCGAATCTGGGTCAACATCCCTGACCTCGATACCAGCTTCCTAGACAACTTAGAGGATGAGTTTGTTGACAAGTGGCAAGCTCGACTTGAAGAAGAGGAGGACAAGCTCGAGGCCGAGAAGACGGCGGAGGCACCCAGCTCTACTGGTGGGGAGGCACTGCCTCGTGAAGACAAGATCATGGGTTGCATCCCATTATTCTTTTGTAACTTAATCTGTTATTTATTTTATGTGCCCTTGGGGTGAAGATAATACATAGCTCGATTTAGAGCTATTAAATAGTAACTTTTATCTTTATGCATACAATTTTCTGGCTCGAAAGTCTTTTATGCATTTGATTTGATTTTAAGCTTTTTGCCTTAATATTATGCTTTACATCTCTAGGTCGAAATATTTCGAGCTTAAAAAGGCTTGCTTTTATATTTGTTTATTTGTACAAATACATCTATTGGATTTAAGCTCAAATTTCAATGCACTCATGCACAATTTTATTTAGAGTATCCATGTTCGACTTCGTTAATGTCAAGGTCGAACCTTACTTTTACCATGCACTCGAAAGTACTTAATTGGCATGTAATTTTAATAGTTTAGTTATATCTTGCTTTTTTAGTCCCTTTTTCTCACCCTCAAGTATATTTGCTAGCTTACGAGGTCGAGACTTATTTTGCAAAACTTTCCAACCTTGGGATCGACTTTAATTCACAGTTGGTTTTAAATTCCAACTTCTTTACTGTCGCTTAGGTTGGTTTGTTCCAAAGTAATTTAGCTCGTGTTTGGTTAGTGATCCATACACTTAAAAAAATTTACTGTCGATTTAAGTCCAGACAATTTTATTTTTAGCTCGTGTTTGGTTAGTGATCCATACACTTAAAATTTTTTTACTGTTGGGTTAAGTCCAGACAGTTTTATTTTATGTTATTTATTTTTTCAAACCTATGGTATGATCATATACCACTTATGCCCCCCTTAATATACTGTGAGTGTGATCATAAGTTATTAAATTAAGAGAGTTTGCAAAAAATACAACATTAAAAGAAAATAAAACTTAGAATTTATTGATGAAAAGTAGAAAAAATAAACATGCTTGGTTGTCGTGGAAACACCATTCCTATATTATTGATGATAAGGTCGCAAATGTTCGCCATTCCAAGCTCGCGACACCAACTCCCCATTTAGCCTTGCTAGTTTGTACACCCCAGGTCGAATGACGGACTTGATATGGTAAGGTCCTTCCTAGTTAGGTCCAAGTACCCTGGCAGACGGGTCTCGTGTAGCTAAAAATACACGCCTTTGTATCAGGTCTCCCAATTCGAATTTCCTATCTTGAACACTCTTGTTGAAGTATCTAGTAGCCCGCTGCTGATATGCAACATTTTTCAATTGGGCTTCATTTCATCTTTCTTCAATGGGGTCTAGACTTTCTTTGAGCTGAGATCGGTTCGAGGCCTGATTGTATGCATGGCTCCGTATTGTAGGGATTTCGACCTTAATAGGCAACTTGGCCTCGCATCCATAAGCTAGGGAGAAGGAAGTATATCCCATTGAAGTCCGTGCTGTGGTTCTATAAGCCTACAAGACTTGAGGCAACTCTTCGGGCCACTTCCCCTTTGCCTCCTCTAACCTTTTCTTTATGGAGCTCTTTAAGGTTTAATTGACTGCTTCGACCTGGCCATTTGACTGGGGATGGACAACGGAGGAGAAAATTTTTATTATCCCATTTTTCTCACAGAAATGGGTAAAAAGATCGCTGTCGTATAGGGATCTGTACGTCCTAGAATTCAGCACGAATCTTTTAGACAGCTCGGACACAGATGGCTGGCCAAGAACTGTAATAGATGACCCACAAGTTAGACACGCACTGGGATAAAATCAAAAGAGTATGTTTGGCTAAGGAAAGTTGGCATACTGTAAGGTTCATCCCTAGCGCGGGCTCCATAACGTTCTCCGGACTCCTCCGCTCGATCACCCTCAGGTCCTTCGGATTGGCCTTGTAAAAATGCTCCACCTTATGGTTAGCCGTCTCGTAGAGAATCCCCCAAAAGGTATCCGGGATGTTCTCTAGGTCCTGGGCATTTACCGGAATACGTACAGAGGCGGTGGAGACGATAGGCCCTGGGGGATCAGCTTGTGCTGCTTGATCCTGAGCAAAGGTGGGTGGAAATCGGGGAGGAGGTGGAGGCGGGCCCCTTTTCTCCTGAGCAGCGGGAGCTATTGAGCTTTGGCTTTTCCCCTTAGCCGGGGATTCGGAGGTCGTTCCTGTCGCAGGAGGAACCTTCTTGGATGGAAGTCGGAGCTTCTTTACGAGTGGCCCCGAGCTGGATTTTCCCTCCTGGAAAATCGTGCGGATATCAGGAACCCCTTGTTGTGCCATCTCCTCGCCTGAAAAAGAGTAGGAAGGACATTAATATACATACAAAGTCATCAGTTTACATAAAATGTGTATGCGATATAACAAAAAGTCCTACCCTCCGAGCTAGAGGAGGAGTCTATTGCCACGACCTCCGACCTCGGGACCGCTGTAGGAGAGGGAGAGCCTAACTCTACAACTTCTTGGATTAGGGGAGGGTCAGGCTCAGGTTCCATCTTGGGGCTGGACTCCTCTACGTATTTCCTAAGTCCAAGGGCAAGGATACCCTGGCGCAAGGAGGCCCACGACCTAAGGTTGGTTCCATACTCTTAAAAAAAGACTGACCTAAAGGATAGGGTGTTGTCTACAACTACAGTGCCCCTGGGTTGGCCCATGTCGTGACGTAGCACTAAATGATCCACGCACTGAAGCAGGGTTATGTTACTGTAACGACCTGGTTACCCCAAAACAGTTACGATAAACAGTGAACTGGAAATTTGACCTGCTACCCGAGTCCTTTGGTTAAAAACGTGCTCTAAGTATGATTAACAGGTTAAGGTAGAAAACTAATAAAAAAGGAATGGATATTTTCATTACAAACTTCTATACAGAGCTAATCAAAACATTTACAAGTTGTTCTCAGTACAAAATGGTCATTAGTGTTCAAATTTACAATCCCGCCGACCTAAGCGGCAAAAATAGGGTAAACCCCCTAGTTCCTCTGAGAACGCCTTGGCTGTGGTGGTCAAGCGGCTGCATATGTACACATCACCACCTAAGCTCTCCACTCAAGGCTGGGTGAGCTTTTCTTTCCCTTTACCTGCACCGCATAACACCCATGAGCCAAGGCCCAGCAAGAAAACACAATAAAGCATGATATAATATCAACAATGATCGTAATAATCATTCAGGACCATCAGTCCAAACAAATAGGTGACAATCGCAAAAGTCACTAATATGGGAACAACACCCTTTAGCCATGTGACGATAGGATCACCAGGGCTTAACAGATAAGTGAGCATTTCACTAGCTTTAATAGGATGGGTGCATGGTGATTAGTCACCAACATAACCTTCATCATGACTCTAGAGTCATAACTATGGAACAACGTTCCCTAGCCATGTGACAAACAGTCACCGGGGCCATATGCCCTGGCTCTGAATAACTAGTCTTAGACTAGCCAAGCACTTATAATTTTCATCGACCTTCTGGTCGGTCCAGCATTAATACCTCATATGAGTTATTCAACGCTGATATCGATTACATCTAATCTTCATTTGGCTCGGAGTTCATGACACTATGCCATTTTTGACTCTTAGGTCAGTAAAACACGACCAGTGTTCAACTCATTGTGAACTTGACTAATAAATCATAGTTTCACAGATGGATCTAATACCGTTGCCGATTCTGACTAATAAGTCAGTGCCACATTCAGATAATCAATGTTCACTAGCATTTACTGTGCAATCCATGTCCAAATTTATCAATCAACATGCCTCAATACCAAACTCGCATGTCACATATACACAGGGTGCAGTTTTCTTACCTCAGGTTCGAGCGAGAAGTATAATAAGGACGACCCCTGAGAACGATCAATCTTTTAGTTCCTTAGCGGTTACCTAATCACAACCAATTATAACCTCCATTAATGAAAATCCACTATAATAGGGTCTTAACCTAAGCTCCACTCTCGGGACCTCGAAACATGCCCACACGGTGAGTAGATTCGATCCCGGGCCTTAAGGATTGAAACCCCAAGTCAAAAACCCTTAAAAATACTCAAACCGGGACTTTGAAGGAACAGGGTAGCGCTACAACGCTCAACCTCTAGCGCCCTAGCACTATACTCAAAACCACCAACATGCCAAAAAGCCTCCCGAGGAGCGCTGTAGCGCCCTAGGGTGGGCGCTATAGCGCTACCTCCAGACCCAAACTCCCCTGAACCGACCTTCTTCATTTCCTTCGATTCCAACCTGATTCCCAAGCTTCCAAATCCCATTCTTAATGCCAAATGAACCCAAAAACCATCCTAACACACCCCAAACATCACAAGCATAGGAACCCTAGCCAAAATTCCCAACAAAACCAAGTATTCACCCTAGAAATCTCAGCTACAAAACAAAGCTAAAACATGGCAAACCAGAGAATTCTATGGTTAGAAACTTACCCAAAGCTCAGCTTATAATGCTCTTCACTGGTGGAACACACTCCCAAACTCCCAAGGCTTGCTTCCCAAGCTTGAATCCTCAAGATTAATTCAAAAATCACAAAGAAAGGTGAAGAGAAGAAGGTATGGGAGGACTCAAAAACTTGCTCTGTTTTTACTACCTTCTTTCAGCCAACACTGGTTGTATCTATCCTAGGGGTAAAATGACCATTTTACCCCTAGGTCAATTTAGGATTTCTAAAGGCTCCCAAGGGCATATTTGGTACTTTCCTCCTATCTCGTTAATCATAATTAACGCTCTCCAATTCCCACTATTCTCAATAATCTCAAACACCAATAATTCACATCCCGTTACCTTTTAATTCCCGGCAACACTCTAATCATTAAAACCACCCCGAGACTCAACCTGAGCCCCGCACTTAAACCTGTTGTGACTAAACCGCAAACTAATATCCAAGATCGTCTCATGCCGAATAGCTCGAACAAACCCACATTATAATGTGGTCTCATCATATATCACCGACATGCATACAAATATACAATTATACCCTCAACGGGCCAAATTACCATCACACCCCTGTAATTTAAATGTGGACCCACATGCATGCATTTAACATCATATTATAATATAATTCACATATACATGCATAATATCATTTAATGGCTTAATTAAACAAATATGGCCCTCCCGGTCTACTAATCCCACCATTAAACCACATCGGAGAATTCGGGGCATTACAGTTACGGTCGGGGTCATTGGGGTGGCGATGTATGAGCTGGTTTGGGTTAAACCTAACTAGCCTAAGGTCGGCGACAACCCTATCTAAGTCCCTAAAGGGGTATGGGCTACCTTGGCCGGAGGGGCCCATTGCTGCCCTCAATGAAGCTCGCTCTACATCAGGGTCCCGAGCGGCCTCAAGAGCTTGCCTCTTCTGCACTAGAGGTACCTCATCCTCTTCTTGCTCCTCGCCTTCATCAACCTGAACACCCCCTTCGGGGATAGGCGGGAGCTCACGGGTTATTGGGATGTTAGCCTGTGCTCTTCTCAAGGCCAGAGTTTGGCCCTCTGTAATTAATTTACACGCCAACATCGTGTCGTCGGACACGAGCTGGCGGTAATCCTTCTTGCTAGGCGGAAGCCTCGACAAAGTATCATATTGACTCCCGAGGGTCACAAATTTGGCCGTCCTCGCAAAAATGGCCGCACGAAGATATTACTCAGTTAGTATACACGCGAGAGATAGCTCCAGATACAAAGGGAATAATTTCACAAGCTAAGAGAGAAAAGAAAACTTACGAGGACGATTAAAGTAACAATGTTCACAGTTGCGAAACCCATTTGACAAAAAGAATTTATCTTTATAATCGTTGGGATGGCTGGGTAGCTTGATGTCTACGGCCGAGTTCGAGAATCGGGTCAAGTAATAAAACCCATCACCTTGCCCTCGTTGATCAGGGCTGGCCTTGAGGCAAAAAAAGTAGAGAATATTCGCCGGGGTGGGGACCTCCTACTCGTGCTTCAGGAAAGGGTACTTCAACCTCGCCAGTAGCTGATACGAGTTTGGGGGGAGCTAGAAGAGTGCCAACTTCACGTAGTTGAGGAAGTTGGCAAAATATTGATCAAGGGGAAGAAAGGCCCCTGCCTTTAAGTGCTCATCGCTCCAGGTCGAAAAGTTGTCCTGGAGTGGCGCGCAGCTCCATTTCCCTTCATATGGAGGTCGAGCAATGAGGACGCTAGTCCCGACCTCAATGGTTTGGGACAACATAATCTTGTTGAACCTTCCTTGGGTCGTGATCTTGGAGAATATTCTCTCTACCTCCAAGAATGCGTCAGGTCCGACCACGACCTCCACCTCCACCACGAGGCAACTAAGGGATAAGGGATTCGGGGGTGACCTCTTTTCCCTTGTTGGCTCGGTGAGACGATGAGTCGGCTGCACTCTTCTTGTGAACGCTCTTCTAGGGCGCCATTAGATCGCCTGGCGAACAAGAATGATGGAACACTTAGTAGACGACCTAGAATTGTTATAAAAGCAAGAAAGCACGAAGGAAGGCTGAGGCTTTTAACGCACGAGCTAAGGTAATCTCAGTCCGCGGTGTGATGCCACGCGCTACCTACGCTACACGCCTAGGTTTCCCAACAAACCCCTGATGTTTAGGGATCTGTGTGCCAGAAAATCAGGCCCCTATTCTCCTTAGGGGGCGGCTTAGAGCAAAACCACCCAAGAAGCGTAACCTCTAAGCAACCTGGTTTCAAACCCTAAAAACTTCTCATCTTCAATATCTTGAATGGGTGTTTCCTAAAATTCGCCATAAATTGCCAAGGTTTACCCAAAAATTAACCAGTTTTATGAATATCACAGTTCTAGAGATATTTTAAGACTTACCTAGTAAACCTAAGTCGAAGCCTATGTGCCAAAGACATTTGGAGAACAACCTAATATTGATTATGGTGAAGTGCGGATAAGCATGATATATAAAAAAAAAAAAAAAGGGAAAAAAGAAACACAGAAGCCCGTAAAAGAAAAGTTCCTTCAAAACCAAAAGACTTACAGTGTGTTGTTCAGTAAAAGAAGTAGACTTTGCAGGGGAGAGTTCCTGGAAGACTCCTGAGTGACTGAGTAATTGTGTTTATGAGGGTTTTTGCAACAGATGGTTTTTGGAATTTTATGAGAAGGAAGAAGGATTTGGAAATGCAGAAGAGAAAAGATGCAGAAAGATTTCAAATGAAAGGTGGTGAATCCTGGAAATTGCCAACCTTATTTATACGTAAAAGGCATAAAACGACGTGGACCGTCCGATCAAATTAGTGCAAGATCCGAGGATAGTGTTTCAAAAGACGAAACGGCGGCAAAAAGTTGGCCATGCCATTAATGTAATCCTCAAAACTCGAACAGACTCCAATCGCAGCGTTCCACGTGTCCAGTACTCAAGTAATGGGAATAACTGGATAATCGCGACAGTACCTTAATAGTCCCCGTCGTGTAAGTCAGAAAATGACGTCATAGAACACGAGCAGGGACTTAGGGGGTAAATTTATGTCATAGAATTCAGAACGAGTCTTTTAGATTGCTTGGATACAGCTGGTTGGCCAAGAACTGTAATAGATGATCCACAAGTTCATATTTCCTTTGTAAAGACAACGCAATTCCCCAAGAAAATAGTGCAAGCTGATGAATACGAAGCTATAGACACGAGCTGATGCTATACTCAGCTCGGGGTATTCTAAAGATCTGCCATTTCCCTGGATCTTTATAAACCTGGATACGTTATATAGACGTGCATGGATAGGCATTACATGCCCACAAATCCCTGAAATCCCGGACACGTAATATAATCGTGCATGATCAGATATCACATGTCCAAATATCCCTACTGACCCATGATCAGTTTTACCTAATGATTAGACCATACCTTAATATAAATTCTAATATTCATCATTAGTGTGAGACGGGTCACACGGGGGATTTGGATTCACGTGACAACCCCAATACCTATCCAGGGAATTTCTCTATAAATACTAAGACCTTGGATAAGGAGAGGGGTAGTATTTTTTCTTTGTAATGCAAAAACTCTGTCAAAAATTAGAGAGAGATAGACAATAATAATATAGAGTAGTGGACTAAGGGGATTTTAACCTCCGAACCACGTAAAAAGGGACGAGTGTTCTTGATATTTCGTTTCTAGTGTTTTTAAGTACCATTTGCTTATTACGGTTTACCATTAAGCACCAATCCATCCCAGCTATTTACATAATTAACTGTTGGCGAAAAACCGCGTCAATAGGATCCATTGTTGGATACTATTTTTCTGGGCATCCCATATCGACAGACTATATCTTTTACAACAAAGTCTAAGAATTTTTTCGAGGTAATAATGGCTAATGGTTCAGCTTCGGTCCATTTTTATAAATAGTCAACGGCGACCACAGCGTACCTTACTCCACCATTTCTAGTGGGCAATGAGCCTATGAGGTCAATTCCACATACTGCAATTGGCCATGGGGAGCTCATCATGTTGAGTTCGGTAGGTGGAGCTCTTGGAACTGAGGCAAGCCGTTGAAATTTATCACATTGTCTGACATATTCGAACGAGTCTGCCTTGACTGTGGGCTAGAAATACCCCTATCTTATCACCTTTTTGGATAGACTTTGTCCCCAAGTGTGGTCTCCACAAAATCCTTCATGAATTTCTTCCAAAATTTTCTTTGCCTCGGGTGGAGTGACACATCGAAGTAATGGCATAGAGTACCCTCTTCTATACAACCTTAATTCCACAATAGTGTATCTTGGGATCTGATACAACAGCTCTCTAGCCCGTTCCGGTCTGCTGGGAGATTTCTGGTTTTGAGGTAATCAACTATTGGGGTCATCCAGGTTGGTTGCGAGTCAATCATGCATACGTCTTCTTCGCCAAGCTCGTTAATACTCGGGGTCGGAAGAAACTCCACTGGGACCACATTCGGTGTATCGACCTCGTTAGTTGTGGCGAGCCTAGCCAATGCGTCTGCATTTGAATTTTGTTTTCGGGGGACTTGTTCTATATCGTAGAATTCGAATTGTCCAAGAGCAGCTTTTTCCTTTTCTAGGTACGCAACCATTTTTATGCCTCGAGCCTGATATTCGCCCATGACTTGGTTAACCACTAGCTACGAGTCACTATAGCAATGTATAGCCTTTGCTTTGAGCTCTCTGGCTATTCGAAGTCGTGCTAGTAGTGCCTCGTATTCAGCCTCGTTGTTTGACGCTTCGAAGCCGAACCTTAAGGCCGAGTGGAATTGTTTTCCTGTTGGGGTAATTAATATGTGTAACGCCCTAAACTCCAGGGCCTGTTACAGTGTGCATTTTAAACAGTGCTAAACTCGCTAATCGATTCATTTGGCCATAATCGTGTAACTAAGTATGATTAGCGGTTTATGGTTAAAATTTTTGGTTAAGATATAACGTTTCACTAAAATGTTTATTGTATACATTGGGATCCCAAAAATATAATTTAAAGGTCAATTACAAGAAAATATTTACAACTAGCCGATCTAAGCAGCAAAATAGGGTTTAACCCTAGTTCATCTTTCAACCCTCGGCCGTGGCAGTCGAGCAGCCGCACATGTACACATCGTCACCTAAGCTCTCCAACTCAAGGATGGTCTAGCTTTCTTTTGCCTTTACCTGCACCACACAGCACCCGTGAGCCGAAGCCCAGCAAGAAAACTCAATATGTTCATGAACAGTAATAACATGTCATAAAATCATAATGTGCATGCCTAACAATAATAGCCTTAACACACATGCAAGCAGGTACAAATAAATGTTTGTGGAGTCCTGTGCTCTGAGTAGATGACTAGTAAGTCAATCTCGATCAGAGGACTAGTAAGTCAATCTCTGAGGTCCCATACCCTCATAGCCATGTAACGTGTAGGTCACCTTAGTCTTACTGACTCTGGCTCTAAGTAACTAGCCTTTAGACTAGACAAGCACTTTTAGTTTTCATCGAACTTGAGGTCGACTCGACATTAATGCTCAGGATGAGTCATTCAATGTAGATGTCGATTATATCTAATCTTTTTTCGGCTCTGTGATCATGACGCTTATGCCACTCTTAACTCATAGGTCAGTAACACACGACCAATGCTCAGTACCGCTGTTGAACTTGACTAGTAAGTCACAACTTCACAGACGGATCTGACACCATTGCCGATTCTGACTAGTAAGTTAGTGCCATTCACAAGTAAGAAAGATTTGCTAAGCATTTGATATGCAATCCATGTCCACATTTAAACACTCAACATGCCTCAATAATAACCATGCATGTCACATATGGGGTGCAGCTTTCTTACCTTTGGTTCGAGCGAGAAATAACAAATGAATGACCCTTGAGAACGATCGATCCTTTAATCCCTTAGCGGTCACCTAGTCATAACCAAATACAATCTTTGATTAATGAAATCCACAATAATAGGGTCTTGACCTAAACCTCACTTCCGGGACCCCGAATTGTACCCAAACGGTGAGTAGATTCGATCCCGAGCCTAAGGAATTGAAACCCCAAGCCAAAAACCTTTAAAAACACCCAAAACATGCATCAGAGAAAATAGGGTAGTGCTACAGCGCTGCCCCCTAGCACCCCAACACTACAACCAAGGGAAATTTGCCCTGGCTAGCGCTACCCTTTAGGCGCTGTAGCTCTAGCACTAGGCATATCACCCTGGTTTTTCCCCTCCTTCGAATCCTCCATTTCCAACCTAAAAAATAAGCTTCAAAACTTCTTTCAAACCCCCAAATGAACCCAAATACCATATACACAAGTCCTAGGCATCATAACCCAAGTATCCTTTGCCAGAAACTCCCATTGAAACCTAACTTTCAAACCAAAAACCCAACTGGAACTCAATGAGAAAACAGAGCAAGAACAAGAGATTGCATGGTTAAGAACTCACCTCAATCTCAGCTTAGGACCCTCTTCAATAGTAGAGCATAACCCAAAACCCTCAAGGCTTGGTTCCTCAAAAGAAGCTTCAAAATCCAAAGAGAAGTGGGAGAGAAATGATGCACAGGAGAAGGTGAAGGAGACTCTGTTTTTTTTTTGTTCACTTCCACAGCCTTCTAATGGGTAATTATAAGCTTAGGGTGAAAAGACCTAAATGCCCTCATGCCTAAATAAAAGCCTTAACAGCCACCAAGGGCAAACCCGTCCTTTCCCACCTATCTCGTTAATCATAATTAACACCCTCAAATTCCCATTATTCTCAAATGCCAATAAATCATATCCCATTACCCTTTAATTCTCGGCAATGTTCTAATCCTCAAATCCCCCCGAGACTCACCTCGAGGCACATAATTAATCCCGTTATGACCATACCGAAAACTTGCATTCAAAGATCGTCTCATGTCGAATGGCTCGAACAAATCCACATATAATGTGGTATTATTCATAATTCACCCACATGTATGAAAATACACAATTACGCCCTTGATGGGGCAAATTACCAAAATGCCCTTATAATAGAATGTGGACCCATATGCATGCATTTATTATCATATAATAATATAATTCACATAAACATGTATATAATCATTCAATAGCATGATAAATCAATTATGGCCCTCCCGACCTCCTAATCAAGGTCCTAAACCTTATTAGGAAATTTTGGGGAATTACAATATGATACCTGCCCCCGATCTATTTTCATTAGAGGATCCGTCGACATAAGGTTTCCACAGCTCGTGGGCTAGGGTTATAATTTTGTCATATGAGATCTCGGTACATTCGACAATGAAATCTGACAGGGCCTGTCCTTTGATAGTTGTTCTTGGGTGGTATGTGATCTCGAATTGCCCGAGCTCAACAACCCACTTTAACATTCTTCCGGAAGCTTCTGGCTTGGACAAAACTTGTCGCAATGTCTGGTCGGTCAGCACGTGAATAGGGTGTGCTTGGAAGTAAGGTCGGAGCTTTCGAGCTACGTGTACCAGGCTCAGAGCTAGTTTTTCCATTAATGGGTATCTCGATTCTGCCCCCAGTAACATTTTGCTGACATAGTAAACAAGTTTTTGTATTTTTTTCCTCTTCTCGCTCTAGTACCACACTAATGACGTGCTTGGTTGTAGCAAGGTATATATACAAAATTTATCCTGTGATTGGTTTGAAAAAGATTGGTGGTTTGGTGAGGTGTTTCTTAAGTTTCTGAAACGTGAGCTCTCACTCCTCTGTCCACTCAAATTTTTGCCCCCTCTCAAAAGATTAAAGAATGGAAAGCACTGATTCGTAGATTTTGAGATAAACCTACTTAAGGCCGCCATTTGTCCAGTTAGGCTATGGACATCCTTATGTTTTTAAGGTGAGGGCATATCGATTAATGCCTTAATCTTGTCTGGATTAACCTCTATTCCCCGTGCGTTTACTATAAATCAAGGAACTTTCCCGAAGACACTCCAAATGAGCACTTTTGTAGGTTAAGTTTCATGTTATATTTCTGAAGTACAGTAAAAAACTCCACGAGATCATCCACATGATTATTGTTATGTTTATATTTGACTAACATATCGTCCACATAAACTTCCATGTTATTTCTTATCTGTTCAGCAAACATCCTATTCACCAGCCTTTGGTATGTGGCTCCAGCGTTTTTGAGCCCAAAAGGCATGACATTGTAGCAGTACAACCCTTTATCAGTTACGAAGCTTGTATGTTCTTGGTCCGGCGCATGTTATATCCAGAATACACATCCATGAATGACATGATGCCGTGACCTGCAGTGGCGTCTACGAGTTGATCTATCCGAGGTAAGGGGAAACAATGTTTAGGACATGCTTTGTTAAGATCTGAGTAGTCGATACAGGTTCGCCATTTGTCGTTGGATTTTGGGACCAACAATGGATTGGCGACCCAATCCAAATATAAGGCATCTCGTATGAATCGATTTTCTTTTAACCTATTGACTTCTTCTTTGAGGGCCCTCTTTCTCTCATCGTCCATGAGCCTTCAATTTTGCTGCTTCGGGGGGAAGCTCTTGTCAATGTTTAGTGCATGGCTTATGACATTTGGACTGATTCCTACCATGTCCGAATGTGACCATGCAAACACGTCCTGGTTTTCTTTCAAGAAGCAAATTAATTGTTATTTTGCCTTGTCGGAAATATTCTTACCCACATTTATCACCTTTGTGGCATCCATCTCTTCGATCGTCATTTCCTCGAGCTCCTCCAGAGGTTCGAGATCGGCCCTTTCTTCCACTCTGGGGTTGATCTCCTCATTTATCTCAAAGACAGGACCATCCATTTCTTGAACAACTACAAGTGTCTGCGCACTTGTTTGACATGTGACGCGTCTTCTTCATTAAATGTAATGGGCTGAGTCTCAACTCTCTGGTGCTTTGGAACTCGTGGTTCGGGTTTGTAAGGAGAACCGTCTCTAGTTTTGCGTTTGTTTACATATCTCTTTTGGGCATTCTTGCCCGAACCTACAATTTGAGGTCCCCTCGAGATGGTTACTACATCCTATCCATCAATCAGAAAGGGTCGTTCATCCTCCCATACTCGGGAGTTATTATTTTGGGCAGGTTGTGCAACTGCTGCCCTCTGACTTGCTGAGGCTTGATTGGAATTTCGGTTTCTAACATATTGTTCGAGATATCCTGCCGAGATCAAGCCTTCGATCTCATCCTTTAGTTGTCGAAATTCATCGATTGTGTGTCCGATGTCTCTTTGGAATCTACAATATTTATTTGAGTCCCTTTTCGCCTTCTGATTCCGCATAGGGCCAGGTCGTTTGAACGAGA
Source organism: Humulus lupulus (assembly GCF_963169125.1). Classification (NCBI taxonomy): domain Eukaryota; kingdom Viridiplantae; phylum Streptophyta; class Magnoliopsida; order Rosales; family Cannabaceae; genus Humulus; species Humulus lupulus. The sequence goes on from NC_084800.1 coordinate 63,509,483, forward strand.
CCTGACTTTCATTGGCTAGGAATATGTTTTCTTGAGTCTCGTTGAGTTCGGAATACACTGTGTAAATGGAGAAGTATTTATCTTCCTTCTTCTTTTTCCTTCCATCAGCACCGGGGTTATTCCCTTCATTCTTATTTCTTTTAGAGGGGTTATCCCCGGAGGGTTTCGAAGTTGATGGGGCCGCCGAGGTTGAGGCAGAGTTAACATTTGTCATTGTAGTTATGGGTTGAGAGGTCAGGTTTAATGCTAACCTCATCTCTTCTACATTGACAAACCTCTAGGCCCTCCGTTTGAACTCGGTTAGTACCGAATGGGTTTTCTCTATAAATCTTCCCAAAGGGGACTCCCTGGTAAAATACCAGCTTTAACGGTCATCAAGTGGCCACTATCATCGACATTTCGGACTTGAGCCACTTCTATGTTAAACCTTGTAAGGTAACTCTTCAGTGACTCCTCTTATTGTTGTTTGACATTGGTCAGGGCTGAGGCTTCGGGCCTGACACCAACCATAGCCTTGAATTTCTTTTTAAATTCTCTTGCTAGTTGATCCCAGGACGAGATTGAGTGTCTTTGAAACTTTTCAAACCAGTTTTTTGCTGGTCTTGTAAGAGTAGCTGGAAACAACATACATATGAGTTCGTAGCCAATATTGGCTCGCATGATGGTATTAAAGGAGCTTAGATGACTGTACGGGTCTAAATTTCCATCAAATGGTGCTACGTGAGGTATTCTGAATCATTGTGGAAATGGGGTGTTAGAAATATATGGGGCAAAAGGCTCGAGCTCTTCATCAGACTCTTTAGCCTTATCTCTACTCTGCTTGTCTTGCAGGAGTCTGAATGCCCTTTCCAATTGATCTATCCTTTCCTGGACCAGATCCATTGGGGTCAAGCCTGAGCTTGAGCTTGAGGGAGCTAGGGTTATATACCGACTGTTTACGATATTTCAGATGGAATCGCAAATCTGGGTTCGGGGAATTATCTCGTTCCCGGTTATGGTTCAGGTGATCCTACAAATCAGGATGATTCCCCTGATTTCCTGTATGTCTAGGCTCAGTATTTATAAATTCTCACGGAGCGAGTGTAATCCGAGCTCCTGCTTGCGAAGCTTGCAGCCTTTTCTGGCTGTGAGGCTCGATGATTACGAGGTGGGTCCTCTGATGGTCTCCTCACCCCAGCAGATTGTGACCTTGAAATTTGACTCCCTGAAGGTTGAGGAGTCCTGTGTTCTCAAGTAGCCTCCCTTTCATTTCCTTGTCCATTCCTGTTTTGTCGGTTTCCATCCCGACTGCCCTTGCGAGACGGTCTCCGTGGTGCAAGTCGCGAGACCTCTCGGACTAGTGAGGGGTGTCTTATTGGTGACGGTGGATGCCTTATGGGCAACGACGGCTGTCTCCCGTTGTTGACTCTAGACGACCCAGAGCTTTCCCAAACAGGTTCCTGGTTGTTTATTGTAACCTTGGGATTCAAGTTCCGAGCAACTGAAGGAGCTCGATTATTACCCATCCATGCTAACACCTCTGCAGTTGGGTTGTCAGTGGCCTCAGCCCGGGTGTTCCTTCGGGGTCTTGGCTGATGCTGCTGCAATGCTTGTTCCGCCCTCCTGGCGGCCGTGCTCCCACGAGGACATCCTCTCGACCTTCGGGGAGGGGCTTGGGCTTCAACAACTTGCCTGGATAATTCCTCATTACGCCTTGTCGACTCTGCCACCTGTTTGCACAGTTGGCGATTTTCAAGTTCCACGATGGGAACATATCTTTCAGGAATGTAGTATAGATCTTCATCAGGCCTGGGAGCAGGTGACCCCTGAGAACTGGATGAATCACTCATCTCTTCAGGGCCTGGGTTAGCCATGGTTTGCTTTCCAGGTCGTCGTGGATAGTCTTCGGTACGAGGAGTTTGTGTAACGACCCAAAATCCCTAATATGACTTAATGCCTGGATTAGGGGGTCAGGAGGGCCATAATTGATTTATTATGCAATTAAATGATTATATGCATGATTATGTGAGTTATATTATTATATGATGATAAATGCATGCACGTGGGTTCACTTTTCATTATAAGGGTATTTTGGTAATTTGGCTCGTTGATGGCATATTTGTATATTTTCATGCATGTTGATGAAGTATGGATGAGGCCACATTATTATGTGGATATGTTCAAGCTATTCGGCATGAAACGATCCTAGGATGTAATTTAGCGGTTTTGTCATAACGGGGTCAATTATTGGGATATTGGATAATGAGAATGATTATTTGATGATATATTTGGAGTTAGTGAGATCAGGAGGAAATTCTGGGAATTTTGACTATTTTTCCCCCGGCGTTGTATTTGGGACTACGAGTATTAGATTTACTTGAGGTTACTTAAGCTTGAAGTAACCTGTCAGAAGGAAAACTACGTTCAAACACCTTTTCTCTTTCTCCCATTATCCATTTTTACTGTTCATCACATTTTTGAAGGGAACTTGAGTTCTAGGACTTGGATTCTAGCGAGGATCGAGTTATAACAATTATGGGGAAGATTAGAAGCTTATTAACCGGAGGATTTAGTCTGACTCGACTCAATTTGAGGTAATTCAAGCTTTAAGTTTTTAGTTTTTGAGTTTCTAAGCTTTGAATTGGATTTTATGTGTTGATTAGTTTTTGAATTGTTTGAGCCTCGAGTTTTGATAGTTTTGGGCCATTGGGATGTTTGGGAACTTTGATTTTTGGAAGGATTTAAAAGAGGAAAAGCGAAGGTTTTTAGCTGGGTTCCAGGTGGGGCCGCGGCCCTGTTCTTGGGCGCCGCGACCCGAGCTTAGTGAAGAAGAGAGGTGGAGTTGAAAGGCCTTGGGGCCGCAGTGCGTGGTGCAGGTTCTTGTGGCTGGCGCCTTTGTTTGGGAGGCAGGTCGCGACTTAGTAGGGTGGGGCCACGACGCTTAAGGGCATTTGTGGCCAGAATGGTGTTTTAATCGTGGGAACTCAAACCTTAGGCCTCAGGATCATTCATACTACCCGGTTTAGTAGGATTCGATGTCCCGGAGGCTAGGTCTCGGTCCGGGAACATTTTTTTACTTATTTTATAGATGGGAGTTTATATTTGGTTATGATTAGGTGACTGCTAAGGGACCAAATGATTGATAGTTCTCAAGGGTCGCTATTTTATTATTTCACGCTCGAACCAGAGGTAAGAAAACTGCACCCAATATGTGACATGCATGGTTATTGATGAGGCATGTTGAGTGCTCTATACGTGGACATTGATTGCATATTAAATGCTTAGCAATTTTGCTTATCTGTGAATGGTACTGACTTATTAGTCAGAAACGGTAATGGTGTCAGTATTGATTGTGAAGTTGTGGCTTCTTAGTAAAGTTCAGCAGTAGTATTGAACACTAGTCGTATGGTATTGGGTTATGATTTAAGAATGGTATTAGCGTGTTCAATGCAAAATGAAAAGATTAGATCTAATCGATATAAGCATAATCAACATAAGCATGAAATGCTTGACCGACCTTAAGTTCGATGAAAACAAAAAGCACTTGTTTAGTCTAAATGCTAGTTATTTAGAGCCAGAGCCAAAAGGCTAAGGTGACCTACACCTCACATGGCTTAGGGAGTGGATCCCCAGAGATGGAGTTATTAGCCATCTATTCAAGGAAGAGAACCCTAGAGATGGACTCATTAGTCATCTATACAGGGAACAAATCCTTGGAGGTAGACTTATTACTCACCTATCAAGTGTGTGACTCATTAGTTACTTAAATAAGTGTGGCTGGACCTAAGTGTGTGACCCTAACATTTAAGGTACAATAGAGATAAGTGTGGCTGGACCTAAGGTGTTCAGAAATTGTATGATGGACCTAAGTTGATGTCCTGTAGGCACAGTTGCCAAAACTCGTATGACAGACCTAAGTTGATGTCCGTGGCTTAATTTCCACCCCTTATAAGTACTTATCTTTTCTTATACATGTTTTGTTATTATGACATGTTATTATGATCTATGATTATGACCTATGTTTATGACTTAGACGATGTTTATAACCTAGGATATTATGATCTTATATGACTAGCATAAATACCTTTTGATATGAAATTTTGTATGAATTTATGATTGTTATGACTATATGTTAATATGACTGTTGTATTTTGTTTATTAGGCTTAGAAGCTCACTCCTTATGATATTATTGTGCAGATAATTGAGGTTAGAATGGTTGGTGGCGAGTGAGACCTAAGAGCTTAGTGATGAATTCGTGGGGACCATATAGTCGAGGAATGATCAAGGGCCTAAACTTTTATTTATGAAGGCATTTTCTTTAGAATAAATAGGATTTTTGCCCCCCGAACTATCATCACTGTCACATCGTGCCCCCTGAATATTTCGCGTTGTTAAAGATTCCCCCGAACTATGCACGTTACTGAGTTGTGGGACTTCCGTTAGATTTCATCTTATGTGGACAACATCGAGCAAATTTAACATTTTGGGCACTGACGTGGCACTGCTACATCAGTGCCACATGTATAATTCAAATTAAAAAATATAAAAAAATCATTTTAAAGATTAAAAAAACAAAATATTAATTCAAAAAATCAGTGCCCAAAAATTCAAAAGAAAAATGGGAGAATACAGGTTAGATCTAAAAAAATGGAGAACAGGGGTTTCTAAAAAATCAAAAGAAAAAAGAAAGAAAGAAAAAACAAACAGAGAGATAGTGTGTTTCCTCTTCTCAGAGGAAGAACACAACTTGGGTCTGGGGCTGAGGCATAATAAGAAGTTGGGGCTAGGCAAAATAATGATGGCCAAATCTGGTTTTCTGGTGAGGGGGATTAGAGGCAATTGGAGCTTGGATCGGAGACACGATTGAGGATCTGAAGCTTGGGACCATATTTTATTTTTCGGTGACGGGGACTAGAGGCAACTGGAGCTTGGGTCCAAGACACAACTGAGGGTTCCCCGACACTGTCTTATTCTCAATCAACCTGTATTTTTCTTGCAACCATGGACAGTAGCCATGGACGACACCGAGCGGGGATGGAAGATACATGTTTTCGATCTGCATAGACAAGAACGGAGGGCTTTGCAAGCGGCGGTGCTGGTGGCTAAGAGAAGAGGTCGGTGGGGCTCATGTGGCTGGGTTGAAGAGATGTCGTCCCTGTCAGAGCAAATCTGGATTTTGGGAATGTGTTCATGAGCTTTTGTATTAATTTGAGTATGTGTTCATGATTTTTTTCTTTAGTGTTCTTGAATTTGGGTTCACTTAAGTTGTTCTTGCTTGAATCTGGGTGTATAATTTTCAAATTAAACCAACACAAATTGAATCTGAGTGTATAATTTTCATATTGAATATGGGTTCTTGCTTAAGTTGTTCTAGATCTAAAAAATCATTTAATTCATAAACTCCATTAGCTAACCACTTTTTTTCTTTCTTAAAGTTGTCCAGATCTAACACCGATGAAGGAGAATGAATGCCAATCAACAAAAAAATGATATATATTTTTGTTTTGTTTTGGGTTATGGTTTTATTAAATTTATTATTGGGATTTTTTTTGTTATAGTTTTATCAAAATTATGTTTTTAGATTTTAATTAGTTAATATGATATTTTTTTTATAAGGAAAAAAATGTGTTTATATTTTATTTTTTTAATCTTTTAAAATAATTTTTTTGTCTAATTATTTTAATTTTATTAATTTTTTAATTTGAATTATACATGTGGCACTGACGTGACCACATAAGATGAAATCTAACGGAAGTCCCACAACTCAGTAACGTGCATAGTTCGAGGGGAATTTTTAACAACTCGAAATATTCAGGGGGCACGATGTGACAGTGGTGATAGTTCGGGGGGCAAAAATCTTATTTATTCTTTTCTTTAAGTATCTTTATTTTTATTCAAATGTTGCTAACCTTATTTTATTTTTGTAAAAACATTAGATCCTTTTGCTTATTATGATTTTCTTAAAGAAATGAGTAATATTTATGTTTATGACTTATAACTGTGTTCTCAATAATATTATGAAAAATTCAAGCATTACAGTTATACCAAAGATGTGCTACCTTAAATGAGCTATTGTCAAGTTGAGGATCTATATATTTTATTTAGATGAGAACTTATCATTGACTTGTTCTCTGCTGTTAAGATGTATATCATTGCAGCATATAATGATTATTTTAAAAAAATGGTTTGTAAGGCATAATATAAAAGCCTTTTAATTAATTAATAATAATACTATACTTAAATATACATGTTGTATACTAATAAATTAATCAAATGAATATATTTAGGTTGAGATCTTTTTTTTTTTTGGACAAAGTGATTGAATCACCTTCAATTCAATTGAGAAAAGACATTACAAAGAGGATGAGGAATCTCATTCATCTAAGTAGGCTGATTGTCTAGTTAACCTAAAGGCATACTAAAGCTAAAATATGGATTGCTTCATTATCAGTGCCACCAACATGAATTAGAAATTCTGACAATAAAACTATAGTGTTATTTCTTAAAAAGCACACTCAATTTAATTAACTTGAGTCTAATTAAATCCTACCATTGGAGGAAAAGCATATATCGTTATCACTGATAAGTTACTTGAAAAAAAATAAGTGATGTGTACTATACATATAATAATTATTTTTTCTAGTTGCTTGGACTAGGTCATCCAGAACACAACTTAATGTTGCTCTCTTAAGTATATTTTGTAAAATAAATAAATAGAAATTTGACTAGTTGGATTGGCCTTTAAGGAATTAGGAATTTTCCATCTTAACAAAGAGGGAAATAATTTCAGTTTAAATATAATTTCCTTTTCTTCTAATAGAACATGTGATTTTTTATTTTGTGTAATATTTACTACCATACACCATTGTGGTATAATTTAAATATTTAGTATTTTTAAGAGTAATCGGTAAAAATGATATTTTTCAGAAATTATTTTGCACTCTTATTTAGTTTTGATAATTTTTTGTAAAATGACATTTATTTAAAATTTCAATTAACTTTCTAAAATTTTTGACCAATTTTGGAGACTATTTTACAAAAAATTATCAAAAATAGGACAAAGTACAAAATGACTTCAAATAATAAGTTATTTTACATTTTTAACTATAATTATATTTGAGTTAATATATAATTTGTTTCAGCTTTTTTTTTTAAAAATAATTATATTAGTCTACCTAAAAATTTTCTCCTCGCTTACAATGAGAAACAAAGAAAAATAAAAGTAGAGGTGATAGATCATTTCTCTCGCTCATTGATGTCTCTTAACTTAATAGGTTAATTTGAGCGGAACTATATTTTTGATAAATTAAAATAAACCACTATTCAGAATTCAATTTCAGTCAATCGGTCAATCAAGTGGCTATGTTGTGTTACATACTTATAAATTAGTAATAATAATGTCTTAAAATGTGAATCTCGATCCTTGGAGTACTGCCTATATATATTATCACTTTCCAAATAAGTGAACATAATAATAAAATTGAATATACGAAATTAATATAAAACAATCACCGTTGGATTGCAGTTCCTAATTAGAGTAACAATCAGTTAAAAACTGTTGTCATTTCTTTTCTACAAATGCTCTTAATTAATGATAATTAATCCATAAAGAGGAATAATCTCATTACTTCAAACCAAGTGGCAGGAAACCATATTTTTATAAATAAAAAAAGCAACGAATCACAATGCATATATATAATTATAATAATTTCAAATTGAAGACGAGTGGAGACTTGTTTAAACCTTTAATGTCATTGTAATAAACCTGTTTTATCAATACATAATCATATCTTAAACTTATTATATCTTAATTACTTATTATGTCCAAGTTGGATGTTTGTTTTTGTGTGTCAGAACACCAACTAACTATGAGATATAGACACCAACGTAAGCAACGGGGTCACACATTACGATACCAACCTACTCATAACTCATATATTAACTTACCATTTTTTTATTATTATTTTTTTGTATAATAATTTAATTTTTATTTGACTATTCAGCAAAGAGGAAAAATAATAATAATAAGGGTGTGTGGTTTGGTAGTCAGAGATAAAGGATGAGAACGAGAATTTTCAAATCTTTTTCCGTGTTATTTCTCAGTACTTCAGTTATTAATATATTCATAAATATGAAATATAGACAAAAATAGAAGAGTGTAAACTGGCTAATATAGATTTTTTATGATATGTATACAGATAGATAGATACAGCGATTGGAACTTTGAAAGGGTCAGCAATTGGATTATTCGTACACAAACACAATTACTGGACCATTCTTGTCACTAAATAAAGAAAAAAACAATTTTGAATGAAAAAGAAAAAAAAGAAAAATCGTTTTTTTTTCTTCAGTCAAAATCTTAATTCTCTTTTCCATCTCTTTTCTTTTCTCCATCTTATAAATCTCCCCACTTCCTCTCACCTTCTTTATTAAGAAAGCCTCACTCACTTTCTTATTATTAATTAAGCTTTTCCCACTTCTTTTTCTCTCTACAAAAGTTATACTAAACTCAAATACCCATTGAACTGCCACATTCACTTGCTTTACCTTATATACTGTTCTTTTAAGTAAGCCACCTTCTGTTTCATCACCTCCTTTCAACATCTCCAACTTCATTCTCAATTGGGTCTCAATTATTGATGATCAAGTTATAGTATCAGAGTTTGTGGCTTCATAACAAAACTCTTGTTCTCCTTCGTAATTTCTTTCCACAAACACCCCTTTCTTTTCTTCCTAAGATGGTTCCATTTTCAGTCCTTTGAGCACTTGAGAATCAAATTTTAGTTGAATTCAGTTTAGTGCATTTGATTTCCTATTACCATTTCTTTTTCTTTTTGGGGTTTGTTAACTAAATGGAGAAGAAGACAGATTTTGAGCAAAAGTTCCTAATCAATGAACTTATGGAGGGGAAAGAGCTAGCAAAACAGCTAATGGGCTATCTTCAACCATCTTCCTCTCATGAAACCAGAGATGTTTTGGTTGAGAAGATATTATCTTCATATGAAAAGGCACTCTCAGTGCTCAACTGGGATGGAGAGACTAAGCCTCAGGAATCGTCCCCATGTTCCTTTGGAAATAATAGCCCAAAAAGTGTTATCATTGATCAAGACTCAAATCACAGAGATGTCTTTAAGAAGAGGTAAACAAAATTTCTCCTTCAAATTTTGAGCATTAGCCAACTTTCGATTTCTGCTAAATTGTAAGAAATTTATCTGATTTGAGCTGGCCTTTTAATTTAATACCATCATTTTTGTTTTTCTTTGCAGAAAAACCACTGTGAAGAGTGAACAAGTAAAGGTCTGTGTAGGAACAGGCTCAGAAGGGCATATGGAAGATGGCCACAGCTGGAGAAAATATGGCCAGAAGGATATTCTTGGTGCTAATCATCCTAGGTGAGAAAAATCTCTGTAGTTTTAACTGAGTTATTAGACACTTATTAGATCTCTTTTTTGTTTGCCTGACTCCATTCAATGTCATCTAATCATTGCTTTCCAACCCCAAAACTCAATTAGGAAGATTACAAAAACCTTTTTGCTTTCTCGTTTTTATTTTTATTGTTTGTTTCCTTCTAAAAATGCTATCAAGTGCAAGTGGTGCGTGAAGATTTTAACTTATCCAAAAGAGAACGTACATAGATCATAACCACCTCCAATAGCAAGGCTCTGTGTCTGATATTTCCAGTTTCTCAATTCCAATACCATTTAATGTTCTGACAATTTGGTTCTCTTTTGTTTACCCTTTTCATTTTTCGTACTGTTTAATTTATGGGCTTTATTATAGTTGAGCCTATTGTTGTTGGCCAAATGGGTTGACAATTCTTCTTCTACCTAAGCTCATCATTCAGCATAAATATGTCAAGCCATACAAACGGACACAAAACATCATTCTTAATTTGATGTCAGCCACCAATAAGCCGGGTTTTCATGACCGCAGTTCAATTTATTAGTCCCCTATTTTTCTGGCTGGACTCTTGAGCAGTAAAGTTGGTGTCAATTATATCTACTATTAATGCTCTTTTGATTTTATTTTTCTTTCTTTCTTTCACATCTTTTTCCCCTCCTCCTTTTTCTCAAAGTTAATCTCTTGCACACAATTATAAAAACCCCACATGTTCTGTTGTACGATAAGGTTTAGCCTCTACCAAATTTCGCCTTGTTAGTTAGTGTCTTTTGTGGACCCCACGAAAAGCTTGCTCGGGTAAAAAGAGAAAGATTGCCATAGACAACGTAATAATTTGCATATGTTGTTTGTGTAAAGAATATGTACGGAATTCTCACGACATATTCTTGTTTGGCGGCATCATATGTTGGCTGTTATTTATTAAAAGTTGCGTACAAAAACTAGAGTGGTTACATTTTCTAACATAAGATTGTGGTATTGCAGAAGCTACTTTAGATGCACACATCGAAAAACACAAGGTTGTTTGGCTACAAAGCAAGTCCAAAGGTCGGATCAGGACTCTTCAATCCTTGAGATCACCTACAAAGGTTACCATACATGTAGGCGAGCCTCTCAACCAGCCATTGTGGCCTCTTCCTCATTAACCAAAATGAGCCATTTTCCACACCCTGAAGTAGTCCATAAAGACAAGCTAAAGCAATCTCAAGAAAAACCTTTTAGTCTTGAAGTTAAGACAGAGGACTTGGACACAAGCGAGGATCACATGTTTCAACCCTTTTCATTCGCTTCAACACCAATCGAATCTGAAGACATCCCTTTCTTCTCTGAGATGATTGAGAGTGATTTCGCGGGTGGTTTCTCGTCTCCTTTTATATCTCCAACGACTTCAGATTCTGCCTACTTCTCGGTATCACCATGCCATAAGATGAGCAGCTTTGGACTTGCCAACAGTGTCCGAACTCCTGAGTCTGATCTCACTGAGATACTTTCAGCTCCAACTTCACTCGCCAACTCTCCAATGTGTGATTTGGATCTTTCACTTGACAATGTGGATTTTGAAATGAATTTCCCATTTGACAGTGATGAATATTTCTCCTGATCTAGATATCCTGTCCCTATATAGGAGAGTTTTTACTTGCATAAGCCACATTATATGCAGACAATAATGGAAGAGTGTTCATAAAACTTAGGACTAGAAAGTTAGAATTTGACTAGGCCTATGGCCATGATGCTGTCCAAGAGAGTGACTGTTCCTCTCTTTGGTACTAAATTTAATTTAGTTGTGTAGCTTTTCCTTATAATCTTGTTTAAAGCCTTTTTTTTTTTTGGAAGTCAAAAGTCTCCCCGAGGACTCTGTTCATTGTAAGAAATAAAAACAAAAAAAAATCAATCTTGCATTCTAGAAATATAAATCTGAGTTTTAAATAATTAGAGTTATTAGAGTTTGCATAGAGAACTTTATAGAAAGCAGTTCAAAAGGATCATGATGATATACCATCTTTATTGTCCCTAGTAAAGTTCACAATGCAAAATTGCACATTCAATTTAAACAAGGTTTTCAAGTAGAATTAGAATTAGTGGGGTTTAGGTCACCCATTCTCCCAACACAACTGATCAATCATCTAATATCATTTTGGTATTGTACTTGTATACGAATCCCTATTCAACAAGCTTTGAGGAATCCAATTCTATTTTCTTCTCTGGCCCCTCCATGTACGTGAAACGAAACAATATTAACACCCATTTCGTTAGTACATACATGTTACAAAATTTAAGCTGGAAATAAAATAAAAAATTATAAATTACTCACTCTTTTTTTTTTACTTAAAATACAGATTGTACTACTATATTGAATGAATAAAGCTCAGCTCAATTGAGTCTGAAGCACTGTATTGAATATATATACTGCAACAATTACAATTGGAAAAATATTCTAGAGTATACATGTATAGAATGCTAGCTGAGAGTTTGTTACAATGCACATAATTTTTGATAAAGATATTCTAATAGAATACCGTTATAATAATTTCCTAATAATGGGCTGCTCCCAACTTCTTGATCTCTGCTGATTTCTCTGTAATATGGGCCTCACTGGATTGGGCTGGATCAACATTTCTAACATCCCTTCTCAAACTAAGTGGGGTAGACACCACACCTAGTTTGGCAATTAGAAATAAAAAATGACTATGTGACAAGCTCTTAGTGAGACAATCTGCAATTTTCTCACTAGAAGGAATGTATCTGATCTCAAGAGTCTGCTAAAAAACTTTGTCCCTCATAAAGTGCACATCTAATTCAATGTGCTTGGTCATAGAATGATAAAAAGGATTAGAGGCAAGAGCACTGGCTCCCATGTTATCACACCAGGTGATTGGTATTGAAGGTAAAGGAAAATCAAGTTCCTGTAATAACCCCTGAATCCATGATATCTCTGCAGCCACTTGAGCAAGAGCCCTATACTCCGATTTTGTACTAGACTGTGATACTACTATCTGCTTCTTGGAGGACCATGACAATAATGTGTCACCAAGATAAACATAGAGACCTGCAACAAAGTGTCTATCGTCTGGGCAACATGCCCAATCCGCGTCAGAGAAACTAGTAAGAGCAAGCCTGTCGCAGTGTCTAATATGCAAATAGTGATGAAGAGTTCCTTTAAGATATCTGAGTATTCTTTTAGCTGCACTCCAATGCATAGTTGTTGGTGCTTTAAGAACTGACTAAGTTTATTTACAACAAAACTTATGTCAGATCTTGTATGAGTTAAGTATTGCAATCCTCCAATTATACTTCTGTACTTAGTCGGGTTCTTCAAAGCCTCACCATCTGAAATTGAAAGCATCTTCCCAATTGCCATAGGCGTAGGACAAGACTTGAGATTAAGCATATTCATTTTCCTCAACAGCTCTTCAACATACTTTGGCTGGCTAAGATACATTCCTGTGTCATCTCTATAGAGTTCTATTCCCAAGAAATAATGTAAAGGACCGAGATTCTTCATGCAAAAGTCTGGTTCAGTTTGTGAGTGAACTGCTGCAACTTCCTTGAATCATTGCCTGTAACAATTATGTCATCAACATAAATAAGAACTAGAAGTATATGAGAGGCTGACTTATAGAAAAATAATGAAGAATCTGCCTTGGAGTTCTTGAAATTCTAGCCAATTAGTGTTGATTTCAGCCTATCAAACCATGCCCTTGAATATTGTCTTAGACCATAGATTGACTTAATCAATTTACAGACATGATCTGGTTTGGTTTTGTTTTCAAAACCGCGAGGCTGGCCCATGTAAAAATCTTTCACAAGATGCCCATTAAGGAAGACGTTATTTATGTCAAGCTGACTGACATCCCAAGACTTGGCTACTACTATGGTGAGCACTATACGAATAGTAGAAGCCTTGATAACTGGACTGGAGGTTTCTCCAAAGTCCACTCCAGGTCTCTTATTGAATCCCTTAGCCACCAAATGTGCTTTATACCTTTGAAAAGTTCCATTTGCATTTTTCATAATCTTGAACCCCCACTTGTTTCCAACTATGTTCATATGAGGTGTTTTTGGAACCAAAGTCCAAGTTCCATTCCTGACCAATGCATCACATTCTTCAATCATTGCATCTTTCCATTCTTTTTGTTTAAAAGCCTCCTCAACCGAGCGTGGTTCTTCATTGATATTAGTCCAACTAGAATGTCCAAGATATGTCTTAGGCTTGAAAATTCCCGCCTTAGATCTTGTCACCATAGGATGAGTTGTTCGTGCTGGTTCAGGGTCATGATCACCATCTAATGAATGTTCAGATTCTATAACATGTTCACTGCAAGGACCAGGATGAGCTTGAGACATTGATGCACCAGCAGACCTGTCAGTTATTTCAAAGCTTGAAACAATATGATTAGTTTCATCTACTTGATGTGTGCTAGAACTCGGAGATGATTGTGCAGGTGGTGTTTTGTTTTGTGGACTGAGATGAGAACTATCAGTCTGATTACCTGCAACAATATTTGATGAACCATTTGGTGAAGAGGTTGACATGTTCATGGGAGCAGAGGCTGACCAAAATGACACTAGAATAGACACAGGTGGCTCTGGCTGATGTGTATTTGGAAAACCCGATTTGAAAGGGAATTCATCTTCATTGAAGATGATATTCCTAGATATATACAATCTACCTGTACTGGATAGGTAGAAACACTTGTGTCCTTTGTGGCTATCACTATAGCCAAGGTTCACCCACTTGGTTGAATGAAAACTAAAATTTATGAGACTGATATGAACGTAGACAGGGAAAACATGCTGCACCAAAGATTTTAGAAAAGTTATAGTTAGGTTGTTTTGCAAAGAGTGGCTCATATGGTGTTTTCTGGTCAAGAACAGGAGTAGGCAACCTATTAATTAGGTAGATTGAGGTCTGAAATGCATCCCACCAGAATTTTTGTGGAGCACTTGCTTGAGCAAGCAATGTGAGACCCATTTCAACAATGTGTATATGCTTGTGTTCAATGCTTCCATTTTGAGCTGAAGTATGGGGACATGAGTGTTGAAAAACAATTCCATTGTCACTAATAAACCAAGTAAATGATTGATATTCTCCCCCCAGTCGGTTTGAAGATTTTTCATACGACAATTGAATTGGTTTTCCAGAAGAGATTTGACCTAAATGAATGCATTGAATACATCCGACTTGGCTCTCAAGGGATAAATCCATGTGCAAGGACTGTAGTCATGAACAAAGTGGAAATAAAATCTGAAATTAGTATTAGACATAATGGGAGATGGTCCCCAGACATCTGTATGCTCAAGTTCAAGAGGTGAGTTTGCTCGGTTAGGATTAGTTTTGAATGGCAGAGAATGTGATTTACCTAATTGACAAGCATCACAACAACATAGAGCATGATGAACATTCTTTATATTGATATTTTTGAAAACAACATCCAAGACTTTACTAGATGGATGATCTAACCTCCTATGCCATTTGTCTTTGATTGGACAAAAAGATTGAGCAGCCACATGCTGAGTTACATGGGAATTAGATGACACTACAAGACCATAAAAATAGTGAAAATAGAACAATAGGTGAGCGGGAGGAACAACTGACACAGAAGTAGGAATATCAAACTGATAGAGGCCATCTCTAAGCTTCCCTTTGAGAACCACCTGCTTTGTCTCCTTGTCCTTCACAAAACACAAATCAGAAAAGAACTCAACATACACATTGTTATCAGATGCTAGCTTTGAAATACTAATCAAGTTTTTAGTAATTTGAGGAACATGGAGAATGTAACGACCCAAAATTACTAATAAGGCTTAAGGGTCTTGATTAGTGTGAGGGAATAACTGAATTATGTGTGATTTAAATGATTAAATTCATGATTATGTGATAAGCATGCTTATATGACTATTTGGATATATGAGATGCATGATTATGAGTATTAGTATGCATGTAGGCCCTGATTAGGTTATAAAGGGTATATTCGTAATTTTGGCATGTTGAGGGCATAAATGTAAATATTTGTGATAAATTGTTGAGACCACATTATTATGTGGATATATTTGTAGCTTGTGACTCGAGGCGATCCTAGTGAGCGGTTTAGCGGAAAAGTCACGGCGGGGATTTATACCCAGCTCGGGGGAGCCTGGGGATATTTTTGGGAATCTGGGAAATATATTGGAGACTATTTGACATTGAGGAAAATAATTGGTGATTAGTTAGGTGTCGGGGTTTAAGCGATAATTATTAGAGACACTCGAGGAATTAGAGGGAAATGGGAACAAATGACCAAAATGCCCTTGGAAGGATTAAAGGCTTAGTTATGTTTGGGAGGGCAAAATGGTCATTTGACTTTAAGGGATAAGTGATATTCTCCCTTTATGACTTAGTGGGAAGTGTAGAAATTGATAGAAGCTGAGAGAAAAAGGGAAAGAGACAAAAGGAAAGAAAGAAGAAAAAAAACATAACATATAAGCTAACCCCTTTCTCTCTCACTCGGTTCCTTCTCCTTGCACCATTTCTTGAGGGGTTTTGGAGCAGTGGTTCAGAGGAGGCTTATGCTAAGGTTTAGCACCTGGGTCCTTGGTAAAGCTAGGAGGTTCTACTGGAATTAAGCTTAATTGAGGTAAGTTTCAAGGTTTTGATGAGTTTCTAAACTATGTCAGGATTTATTTCTAAAACTTGGTTTTTGGTGGAAGTTGAGGGAACTAAGCTTGAAGAATTGAGGAGTTGAAAGCTGGGAAGGTTTGGAGGATAACCTAGGGTCGAATTCCCCATCAAAGGTAAGAAAATTCTGAGCTTGATCAACTTAGTTGCTAGGTTGGTTCTGAGTTTCTGGTTGGGTTCTTGAGTCTTGAGTTCAATTCTTGTTTTTCTTTGTTTAATAGTGCATGTGGCTAGGTTTTGTGTTGATGGGTTATGTGGGATGAGATGTAGATGATGGAAGGCTCATTTTGGTGTATGGTTGAGGTTTGGAGGAGTTTTGGTGGGTTTTGGTTCGAGGAAAATCGAAGGAGAAATCAGAGGATGTTTTGATGCTGTAACTAGCGCTGTAGCGCTAGCCTTTGGGCGCTACAGCGCTAGGCCTGAGTTGTCTGGGTGCTTTTTGGCTCTGTTTGTAGCGCTATAGCCCACTTAGTGGCGCTGTAGCGCTACCTTGTTTCCAGAAGTGTGTTTTTGGGTTATTTCTTAGGGTTTCTTTGCCCAGGGGCTCGGGGTTTGATACCACCACCCCGTTTGGGGGAATTAGGGCTTCCTGAGGGCTCGGGATTGGTCCCGAGGTTAGGTTATGGAATTGAAGTTTAGTGATGGTTCTAATTCATGGCTGTGACTAGGTGTATGCTAGGGCTCGGACGGGATCGTGCTTGATGGACGATTTCACTAATTAAGCTATCAAATTCTAAAGGTTAGCAAACTGCACCCGGTTATGTGATTATGTTGGGACTAAGAGCTCCCTATATTTGTATGATGTCATAGATGGTATTATGTCATGGGGACATATGATAAACTGCCTAAGAGTGCCGGAATCAATATTTGCGCACAGGGCGCGGCTCAGCCACTAGTAGCTGAGGACAGCTTAATCTTCACTGAGCTCAGTTTAAGCGGGCCGAAGTTAGTGGGATAAATAGGGGATGCGACCTAAGAGCATCGACCCTGGTTAATAAATGAATTTTTTTATTAATGTTAATTTGATGAACTTGGTATGCTGAATGCCTAATTAAGTGTATATTATAATCTGATAAGTGAGATTTCGAGTAAGTGTTTACATAATCTTCTCCTGTCCAAAGAAATGATTCATCGAAATAATTAGATTGTTGAATATATGACTATGCTTTATGAGTTATGTGATTGATTGATTGATTAATGATTATGCCTTGTTATCCGATTTTCTTGCTAGGCCTTGGCTCATGGGTGCTACGTGGTGTAGGTAAAGGCAAGAGCAAGGCAGACCAGTCATGAGTAGGAGAGCTTCGGGGGCTGAATGTAGATAGTCAGCTGATCGACCGCCACAGCCGAGGAGTGATACAGGACGGGAGATGCCTAAATGTCTATTTTGCCCTTAGAGTGGCCAGTACATGTTTATAATCTGGAATTTTTGTAAACTGTCTTTTAAACTCTATTTCTTTTGGGATCCCATGTACAAAATGTCAAATTATGTGAAATGTAACTTTTGTATCCAAGTTCAATTATAGTTTTAGTAACACATTTCTAACTAAATGACTTGATTAGCAAGTTTTACACCTTTATAAACACTCAGTGTAACGGTCTTGGCTATCTAGGCCGTTACAGAGAAGCTCTTTTAGAATTAAAGGTGATAGAGTATGTAAAGAGCCTAAACCAACATGGTGGACAAGAAGTTGATTACCATTCCCAACGAAGACAACCTCCTTACCATTGTATTCCTCTTTCAAATTCATCTTGGTGGTTTTTGTAGTGATGTGGTTGCTAGCGCCACAATCCGCAAACCAGGCATCATGGTTCAAGGCATCAGGTGAAGCAACAAAAGGAGAAGCACTGCCTGAGGACTTCTTCAGACTGTTGTTTGTGCTACCAGGCACATGCCCCATGTAAGTCTCATCGCACCTATTGTAACAATAGGAAATTGAATGGCCATACCTGCCACACACTTGACAGGTGGGTCGTGGCCTAGTATTTATGCCTACTCTACCACAAGATTTGTTGGTGGTACCCCTGTTGTTGCTAGAGTTGCACTTGTGACGGTTGGAGCCTCGTCCATTTCCTGGGAAGGGACCTTTGTTAGCAAAAATTGGCGGAGGGAGACAAAGAGGTACCAAGGAGTTTGCTCGAGCCAGAAATCGAGTTGAGTCTCTCCATTTTACTGTCATAGCTAAGGAGAATGTCTTGAAGCTCCTGCCAAGAGGTAGAGTTGCGTGCTTCAATAAGCATTACAATAGGACGATAGTCAATGTCCAAGCTAGAAAGGACATAGGTGGCAAGTTGATTCTCCGGGTATGGATCCCCTGCAAGAGTCAGAACATCAGCCCACTATTTCTTCTGTCGCAGATAGTCGGACATAGTCAAAGCCCCCTTCTTTGCTGTTTGGATCTTGGTGCAATATTCATCCATCTTGGATTTAGAGTGTGCACCATAAAGAGCTTCAAGAGCTTGCCACAGAGAAACGAATGAGTCACATCCTATCACCTCGGAGGCTATACCTTCAGACATCGAGCCATAAACCCATTCGAGTAACAACTGATCGTTGAAGATCCACTGGTCAAATTTGGGGTTCATCTGTCCAACTGAGCTCACACTACCATTTAGGTTAAAAGAAGGAGGAAGAAACTCCTGTGGTCTGGGTAATGTACCTCCAAGATAGCCATCCAAACAATGACCACAAACTATGGTTGAGACCATAGTTTTCTACAAGAAGAAGTTGTGGTGATCCAACTTCAACGCAAAGGGTTGATTCAACGTGCTTCCAAACTGAGAAACCACCACATTCGGAGTTGGAGCTTGAGAGATGACATTAGTCATTGTGTTGGGAGCTGAGGACTGTTGGTTAGCACTGGAACCGTCTTTAGTAGCTGAATCGCCGTCAGTTGGTGGAGGAGTCTGCTCGTCACCGTCCATGGATTGTGACACACACCAATGAATGCTCTAATACCAACTTAAAATACAGAGAGTGCTACTATATTGAATGAATAAAGCTCAACTCAATTGAGTCTGAGGCACTGTATTGAATATATATACTGCAACAATTACAATTGAAATAATATTCTAGAGTATACACATATGGAATGCTACCTGAGAGTTTGTTACAATGCACATAATTTGATAAAGATATTCTAAGAGAATACCATGTTAATCATTTCCTAATAATGAGTTGCTCCCAACTTCTTGGATCTCTGCTGATTTCTTTGTGACATTGGTTGGATTGGGCCGGACCAACATTTCTAACAATAATAAGTACAATTTATGCGTGGAGATGTAGGAATTGGCACATAAGACTCTACCACGTAGTGAAGGACATTCCATACGAAATATATGGGCTTGGCAAACATCATCAATGTGTACAGTAGGTACTTTTCCAAGCAGTGCCTCTAAATACTTGAGGGAATTATAATGCATGGCGTTGGCGTAGTTTGTGAGCTGAGAAACAAATACAGCCAAAGTAGGTGATGATGCGAGCGGTAAAAGTGTATCCCCACCGACAAGGCCACATGCTAGCGTTACAACCTCTAATTGACCCTCATCCTCATATTTGCTCCCAAAACTCAATATTTCTTTCTCAGTCAGGGTCTTTGAGTGTAAGTAGGCCTGTTCATAATATCTTGTCATAAATGAATAGGAGAATATTCTCATCCACCACATATATATGGTTCAATATAACCTACCAACCATAAAGTTTTTTTTTTTTTTTTTCATTTAAGATAAACTGTTATGTGATCGGTCTATTGCCAACCTTTACTCACTTTTCAGGCACTTACTTTTTTGATGCCAAAAGAACCTTTAGTAAATTTGCTTTTTAAACCTTATCTATTATCATTATAATATTGTATTTTATTCACACCACACAAATCTATAAATATATATATATATATATATATCTACAATCAGCATAAAGGGAAGCTGCATACCCTTTTCTATAACAATTCTAAATTGTGAAATTGGATGAATATTAGTATATTATTAGTTAATAAAATGGCAGAATGCCAGTTTTACTAGAGGATTCATAGATGGAATCTGGATGTGTTATGAATATTTCATACATATGCATGTCGGGTCAGTATATTTTATTTATTATATTTTTATGAATATATATTTAATGAGATATATATATATATATATTTTGATTGAGTAGAAAGATAATTTACATGTTTATCTTCCCTTTGAATTTGAATTATCGTAGAAGCCAGGACGGTTTTAAGCCAAACGACTATCATTGTTTTTTGTTCTGGGGTGCACGTTAATCAGACCCAATTTGTTCACAAAGTCACACATATTTGGACCTCACAAGCAACTTTGAATTTGTCAAGTCAAAAGATTGACTAATTAAAAGAAAAAGTCAAGAACACGCGAAAAATAATTCAACCAACCGAATTAATTCAAGAATAAAAACAGACAAGTTGTCAATCGTTTAGAATTGTAAAGCCGAAAAATAAATAGTAGAATTGATATTGTAAGTGTTGTTATGACAGTATTAATTGGCTCCTATGAACAAATGGTGTCCATTGATGAGTGAGAATTTCATGTACTCGTAATTAGTTCTTTTACTTTGATTTGGTATGTTTTCCTCAAGTTTTTATGGGGGTTTGATGTGTTATTATAGATGTGCAACTTTAAGATTAATTCATAATCATTGAGAGAAATTAAAACAAATGAAACAGAAAGGAGACGAAATGTCGCAGCTTGTAGGTGATATGTCGTTGCAAGGCCGACCCTGAGTGGAAGTTTGGATGGTTATAAAAGACGGAGAGAATCGTATTAGAGAGTTTGGAAGTTTGAGAGTTGCATTGAATTTGGGCCTTTTCTTTTTCTTTAGAGAATTTATAACAAATTGCCCAAATTAAGTGCATTTGAAGCCCAATATCCCTATTTTAAAAATTGTAGAAAAATGACCTTTTAGATCATCAATTTACTAAATTACTCCTACTTTATCATTTCTATCACATTTCTCAGCAAAAAAACGTGAATGAGAGTGATATTATCAAAAAATTTCTCAGCAAAAAATAAAAAACAACGAGAAGGAGAGAGAGAAGTAGACTGTTTCATTCTGTGGTCGTCAGCAATTGAATCTCAATCTACTTTCCTCTATTTTTTTCGGTAAAGAGTGAATGACACATATGGAATTTCACTGTATTAATTTGTTGGAATATGTCATTTATTGATTATTTTTTAAAGAGAGACCTTTATCTAAATAATATCTGATTTGTGGGCTAATTTGCTTGTTAGCCCTTTTCTTTATGCATTTTTCTATGAATTCAATGCTTGTTTTTATTTCAAACATTAATTAAATATTTTGTCTAAGGTTTTAGTGTAGTTTTTGATACTCTACTATTAGTTAATGCCATTATTTTTATGATTTGTTCTTCTTTATTATGATCTATTTAATTTATGTTTAATGTTTGTAATTGAATGGTCATCTATTGCATGATTCATTATTTTAATTCAACATTTGAGAATTGATAAATAAATATGTTATAGTTGTATAGACATAAATTATAAATTGGATGAGAATACCTGTACGATTTGTGTAGTTTTTATGGGTTTTGTTCTTAATGCCTGTTATATGTTAGAATTTATCACGTAGATGTAGAAAGTTTACATATAGATTTAAATCTTATATCTTGAAAAAGAATAAAAATCGTTTTAGTAAACCCGCTATCAGAATAAGAAAAATAATAGTAAAAGTTAGATTAATAACATAATAAAATGGATAGTTAATGAAATAAAACACCCTACGTTTCCATTCAATAAATGTCGTTATAATTGCAATTGCAATTGTAATTGCTATTTGTTTATTATTTTATTATCTGAATTTTCAACCCTAATATTTGTTTACTAGATAGAACTAAAGTTAAAATTAATTGGTAATTAATAATCAGTTTTTGTGGAAATGAACTTTACTTTTATTATTATTATTATTTGTTTACGATTCCATAAACTTGTGTACATATTTTCTACAATTGTTTTGTCGATCTGTATCTACTTGTTAAGTTTGTTACATTTTGTTGATTAGATAAATTAATTTTGGTGACGTGGACAATCTTGATCTTATGTATAGTGATCACTCTCTTTATTTTGACTGATTTTTCTTTTTCTTTTTTTTTTTAAAATTTTTGTTATTGCATTAACTATATGTTTTTTTTCTCGAATAGAAGATTCACTTTTCTTTTACTGTTTTGTGAATAAAGAACCTAGAGAATTACTTAGTGTAGGAAAATTACTTTTCAGTCCCGACACTAACAAAACAGCATACCAGAATTTACAAGGTCATAAAAGACCTTTCCCTACCAGTTTGACTGAAAGTCAAACAAACTCAATACAACACAGTATTGAAATGAAACAAATATCTCAAAAGTATTCAGAAACAAAATTGATCTCCTTTTTCAATACATCAAAACCCTAGCAGACAGAAAAACTGAAAGACCCCTTAGCCCTATCGAACCCAACCTATAGAAATCACCCTGAAAAACTCATATTTACAGCAAAACAGAAATGTTTAAAAGGGAATCAAGGCAAAGAAAACACCAGAAATTTTATCGAGGTTCACCCAATATTGGGCTACGTCCTCGTTGAGCTGCTCCTCAGATGGTGAGCTCATATTTCCATTGATAAACACACAATTACAAGGATTTATCTTGGATTCCCAGTCACAGAAGGACGACAAGGTAATCCTTCTTCTCAAGACTCTCTGGATATGATTTGTTTTCTCTCTTACAAAAACTCTCACTAACTCTCTCTGTAACGCCCTGGTTACCCTAGAACAGTTACGGTGAACGGTGAACCGGAGATTTAACTCGCTACCCGAGTTCTTTGGTTAAAAAAGTGTTTCTAGGTATTATTAACAGGCTAAGGTGGAAAACCAATCAAAATGAAATGATATATTTTATTTAATACATAAAACTGTTCATGGGCCCATCAAAACATTTACAAACTATTTACAACTCAAAATGGTCATTATAGTTTCAAATTTACAACTCACCGACCTAAGCGGCAAAAATCGGGTAAACCCGCTAGTTCCTCTAAGAACTCCTTGGCCGTGGTGGTCAAGCGGCTGCATATATACACAACACCACCTAAGCTCTCCACTCAAGGCTGGGTGAGCTTTTCTTTCCCTTTACATGCACCACATAGCACCCATGAGCTAAAGCCCAGCAAGAAAACACGGTAATGCATATAAATATTAACAAATGATTATTATTATTATTATAATCATACAGAGCTTATAGCTCTGAACATATGAGTTCATATCACTTGAGGTTCTGATAAACCATAATGAGTGACTGACAAGCAAGTCACTAGCTTAAACAGATGAGTGACTGCTGGGTAAGTCACTAGCTTAAACAGATGAGTGACTGCTGGGTAAGTCACTAGCTTAAACAGATGAGTGACTGATGGGTAAGCCACATAAGCGCTTTTACTTTTCATCGAACTTGAGGTCGGTCCGACATTAACGCTCTTCTGAGTCATGTAATGCAGATGTCAATTAGATCTAATCTTTATTGGCTTGCGTTGAACACGCTAAGGCCGTTCTTGACTTATGAATCAACACTGTGTGACCAGCACCCATTACCACTGCCGAACTTGACTAATGAGTCACAACTTCACAGTTGATACTGACACCTTTGCCAATTCTGACTAATTAGTCAATATCATGCACAAGTGAGCAAGATTTGCTAAACATTCAATAATCAATCCATGTCCACATTTATACATTCAACATGCCTCATGAATAGCCATGCATGTCACATATGGGGTGCAGTTTTCTTACCTCTGATTCGAGTGAGAGTTAATATAAGAACGACCCTTGAGAACGATCAACATTTAAGCCTTTAGCGGTCACATAGTCATAACCAAATATGGGACACCATCAATAAAATGAATAAAAAAGGTTCTCGAACCAAGATCTAGCCTCCGGCACATCAATCCCCACTAATCCGGGTAGTAGGAACGATCTTGAGGACTAAAACGAAGTTCTCGAGCTCAAAACACTCAAACAGCCTCAAAAACACCCAAGAGTCGTGGCCCTAGAAGCTTGAGCCGCGACCCCCAGCCACATCAGGAGCAAGGTGTAACGACCCACTACTCTAGACTATTTGGACCATTAACGAAACTATACATAAAACTTACATTTTTACGAAAATACCATAATTTATTGAGTAACTTGCAAAATGAGAGTTATTTACAAACAAACAGAATACTAAGAAGGATTATGGGATCCCATTGTTTTTTTTTAAAACAAAAGATGATTTAAAAATAAAAGACATTACATATTTGTTGCGGAAAATACACATAAAATCATAAAAATTTAAAAGGAGACTACATCCTCGAATCGAATAACGCTCGGCCCCTTGACTCCATTCACCATCGATACACATCCTCCAAGCGTCACGAATCTTTCCACCACTAAAGCTTATTTCCTGCACATAAACAGAAAGGAATGAGCCTAATGCCCAACAAGGAAAAATCTAACACATAGTCATAAACATAAACATAATTTCATAATAACGTAAAGACATATCATAACACATAATTCACTTATTATAATGGCCATTATTACTTGGGGTCCCATAGACTAAACAAGCTTATGCCCATGAGATTAGTGGGGTCCTACCAGCTAAATAGGCTTATGCCCACAATCTTTTTGGGGTCTTGTTAGTCAAATAGGGCATATGCCCAAGCCTACAACATACACATCAATAACATATTCACAACATATGAAAACATAACACATAAAATAGCATAAACATAAACATATAGATTCTAGCCTATTTTCCTTACCAAAGTTACCGGGATAAAATGGACTGAGTTGGGACTTTTTGGAACACTCCTAAAACCATAATGAACAAGAGTGAGTATAAAGAAAGGAGATTAAATGAAAGAGAATAGGAAGACTAAACCATTAAAAGAAAATATGCTTACCACAACTTAAGTGCTTAAGAACTTGGATTCCCTAACCAAAATAAGAATGAGGTTAAGAAATTGAGTAGAAGACTAAGAGAAAGGAAACATAATACAGAAAGAAACTAGAGTTTTGGTTACCTCAAAGATTTGCAAGATCAATCTAACCTCCACCGAAATACTATAGAACTCACTTCCCAAAGTGTTTGATAAGCTTATGATGTTTAAGCTTATAGTTTTTCCCCAAACCAGGTGTTTACACTCTCACACTCACTTAACACTAGCAGCTTCTGAACTTAGAGCAAATGGTGAATAATGGCTGGGTACTAGGTCCTATTTATAGAGTTTGGGAATGAAAATATCTTGATTTTACTTGAATAAAGATAATGGCTTTTTAGGTGAAAATCATTTGAATAATCGTTCAGCAGAGGCTGAAGACTCGTTCAAAAGATGCTGGACTGTTGAAGGAGTTTGAATGGCTGAAAGGAAATGAATTCAAAAGAGTTTGAATCCATGCTGAAGGAGGCGATATATCGCCCCCTGTAGGCGATATATCGCCTGGGCCAGTATGCCCGAGGCGACCGTGCATCGTTTCGTGTTTTCCGTATCTACGTGCTGCGACATATCGCCCCCTATAGCTGCGATATATCGGCACACGCTGAATATTTAAACACGAAATTACACATTTTTAGCTAAGTTTGAATGGAGTAAACTGTTGGGTTTTATGCCCTTATAAAACCATGTCGGACATGTAGCATGTTTTCATATTATCAATAAAAGTAGTAGAAATCATTTAGTTTGACAACCGTGTTGCTTGCTTGTTTTATTACATGATTATTGAAATAATACAAACATTTATAAAATCCCGAACATATGAATAGTTACAATTATAATGACTAGGTCACAGTGGATTATAGTTGTAATTATATGTTCAAAAGAACGAGTCCTAAGATTAGATCAGTGCATTGGATTTTCACTGATTAGGCAATCTACGATATGATCTACTTACACATTCAGGGTGTGATGTCTTGTCCAAGGCATCGACCAAGTAGATAAGATCGGATGTATTTAGTTACATCGGACTAGGACCGATATTGATTATTGATTGATAAATAAGTATCGTTGTTATCAAATCTAATCAATGTCACAACGTTGACCATATATTAAGCCGATCTTAATTCTGAGTGATAATATTCTGCTAATTATATTATTTAAATCTTTTGACTTGTTCGTTACCAGCTTACCCTACGGTCTAGCCCATACTTACATCTTGGAGATTTATTAGTGTAATTGAGTGGGAGTATTATTCATAGATACGAAATCTATAACTTCTGTATGAGAAGTGAAAAGATGATTTCCTTAATTGCTTTGTTCAAAAGGTTAAATGATTGAGATCTCATTTCTGTGATTAAGTTCACGGAAATATCATTTATAAGGAACTTAGTGGGAGTTAAGGATAAAATACTGATGAGGGGTAAAACGGTAATTTGCACCCAGCTCGTTAGTAAGTCATCGATAGAGGATTGACTGATTGTAATGGTTATAACAATGGATAACGTATTTATGGTTTTGAAAATACGTTCTATGAATTCAAGAGTTCAATTCCGAGTCTATAGTGGAGTCACGAGGAATTAATAAGGTAGTGAAATTATTCGTAAATAAATTCACGGTAACTTGTTGGAGCTTGATTTCATGGATCCATGGTCCCCGCATCAGCTTTGAGTAAATCATCTAGAATGTCTCAATTAATTGATTTAATTATCAATTAGGATTTTTAAAGTTGACTAGGTCAATTTTGGAAAATTTACAGAGATATGAGATTTAGAGAATAAAAGAGAATATTTGGGTAAATTTATTAATATTGATAAATTGGTATCAATATAAATAAATAATATTAAATCAAGTTTCAAATTATAATTAGCTAATTTGAATAAGGATTTAATTAATTAATTAAAAAATAAATAAATAAAAGGTTTTGAATTTAGGCTCAGTTGGGATTTAAATTCAAAATAAAGAGATTGGGTCCAAGTTCATTTATGGCAGCCCAAGGCTTTTAGTTTTGTTTATTATTTTTAATTAATTGAAATTTAAATAAATCCCATTAAGTTGCCTATATAAGGAATATGATATCTAGGGTTTTTAGCAGCAAGTCAGTCTCAGTTGATTTGGGTAAGTGAAAACCTAGACACTCTAATCCTTTCTTAGCCATAATCTCTTCTTCTTTTCTAGATCTCTATCTCATGTGTTGAGAGCCAGCCCACACTAGTTCTAGTTTGATCAAAGGCTTGGTGAGGAAGACTGTGTTGCTGATCTTGTTCAATCTCTTGATAATACTCTGCTACAGAATGGAATCAAGGGTTAGAGAGATTGAAGGATGGAGTTGTTCCAGTTCCGCTGCGTAATGTAAGTTTTTACTTTACTTTGTATTTGTATCAATTTCATAGGAGCATGTTCTAGGAATTTGCATGTTTGTGTTGATAATATGTAAATTGCATGAAAATAAATAAAGATCCTGCAATTAGTTTTTCCTACAATTGGTATCAGAGCCACAGGTTGCTAGTTTATTTTCATGAATGAACATGTATGAAATTGATTGATATGTTAGGTGTTAATTGGATGGTACATGTTATTGGTGTATGTATGTATGTTTTCTTATGTAAATTTAGCAATAATTTGGTTGTGTTTTGGCTTGTTATGGATTTAAAAACTGCACAGATTTTTTTTTGGACTGATTTTTGCAATGTGTGTGCTGGGCACGCATGGAGCCGCATGTCACGGGCCGGCTATTTGGGGATTCCAACTAGACGGAACGTGCGGCACTTGCAGACTCTTCAAGCTAGCAAGTCAGCCTACAACACACACCTACAGGCAAACAGACTCAGCGGTTAGCCACATACACATCTTGGACATGCAACGGGCAATAACGAAGTATGAGCAAGCACAAAGCAAGTCATTCCTAGGAACGTCCACACAACACAAAGCACACAACAAGGCAAGTGGCACACAAAGGCCCAACGAAGGTAACAAACAAGTAACACATAAGCAACAAGGAAATACACAGGGGCAAGTATGGATAAATGTTATTTCATTAATATATAGCCTTGATAGGGCAAGGGAGTACACAGCTTTGGCCCCTATCTGCTGATGGCCATGGTGCTTCCCTAAGTCACCAGGTCACCTCCCCCTAAGGAGCCTTCTAGGGAAATAAAGTCTTCCCAGGAACATATATGATTTTTGTCTGGGAGACATATGCAATATTACAAAACTGCCACTACCCTATCCCATGAGGTTGCTTGGTGCAAGACTTGACTAATGATCAAGCACCAAGGCATGCTCATTACAAAATGGCCCCATGTGGGTGTGCCAAAGGGGCAGCACGCCACACTCTCCCCCACTTAATCTTTCGGCGCCCTCGACGAAGTAGCTTGTAGATCTTCAATCTTCTGCGTGAGCTTCTTCAAGTCTTCCGCCCTTTCCCAGCTGATTTCGTCATCAGCGAGCCCCTTCCATTTTACCATATATTCCTTATGCTTTTTACGGTCAGTGGTGACCGTTCTTTCCGCCAGGATTTCTACAGGTTGACACTTGCTCCTTGGCTGAACACTGACTCCTCCTCTGGTTGACTGGTTGCGCTCTGGATTGGCTGGATCTTCATGATACGACTTCAAGTTGCTGACGTGAAGGACCAGGTGTATCTTCATCCAAGCGGGTAGGTCGACTTTGTATGAAGTTAGGCCAACTTTTGAGATGACTGAGACTGGACCCTCGTACTTGCGGACGAGTCTGATGTCTTTGTCCCCTCGGAATCTCAACTGTTCGGGCCGCAGCTTGATTAACACTAAGTCACCTGCTTTGAACTCCAGTGGTCTGCACTTCTGATCTGCCCACTTCTTCATTCTTCTTGAGGCTTTCTCTAGATAAGCTCGGGCAATCTCTGTTGTCTTCTTCCAGTCTTTGGTGAAGTGAAAGGCTCGCGGGTTTCGACCGCGATATTCGTCCACTGTGTGGGGTAACAGTGGTTGCTGTCCATTAACAACTTCAAAAGGGCTCTTATTCGACGAAGAACTCTTTTGAGAGTTGAAACAAAATTGAGCTACATCGAGTAGTTGCGGCCAATTCTTCTGATTGGCATTGACAAAGTGGCGCAAATACTCTTCCAACATCCCATTGAATCTTTCTGTCTGCCCATCTGTCTGCGGATGGTAGCTCGAGGAAATATTCAGTTGTGACCCCAAGAGATTGAATAATTCGGACCAAAACGTCCCCGTGAATCTTCCATCTCGGTCACTGACTATGTTCTGGGGCACTCCCCAATATTTGACAATATGTTTGAAAAATTGTCTGGCTGTCTCTTCTGCCAAACAGTACTTCGACACTGGGATGAATGTTGCATACTTCGAGAATCTATCCACGACCACCAAGATCGCACTTAAATCTCCTGTCTTCGGAAGACTGGTGATAAAGTCAAGCGACACGCTCTCCCATGGTCGGCTTGGGACTCGCAAGGGCTCCAACAACCCAGGTGTCTTGTTCCTATCGACCTTGTCTTGCTGGCAGACCAGACAGGTCTTGGTGTACTCCACTACATCGTCCCGCATTTGTGGCCAGTAGTATCCCTGCTTCAAAAGGGCATGGGTTCTCTGCCACCCTGGATGACCTGCCCACAGAGTGTCATGACACTCGCTTAGTAATGTCCTTCGCAAATCTCCAGCTTTTGGAACATACAAGCGCCCCCCTTTAGCCCACAGAAGGTCATCCTCCACCCAGAACTGGCGAGTCTTGCCTTCTTTGATGAGCTTCAGGATGGTCCTGACAACTGGGTCTTTCTCCAGGTTTTCTTTAATGCGTTCCTTAAGTGGATTGTTCACCACGCTAGCCGACAAGCTAGCCATGATCTTTAAAGTCGCCAACTCCGCTTTGCGACTCAAGGCGTCAGCTGCCTGGTTTAAGCGTCCTGCCCTGTGCTCAAAACGGAAGTCGAATTCCGCCACAAACTCCTGCCATCGAGCCTGCTTAGGGGTCAGCTTCGGCTGAGTAAGGAAATGACTCACAGCTGCATTATCCGTCTTCACTATGAACTTTGACCCCAGCAAGTAATGCCTCCACACTCGCAAGCAATGTATAACTGCGATGAGCTCCTTCTCCTGGGCAGTATACCTCCTCTCAGCTTCAGACAGCTTGCGACTTTCGTATGCGACCGGGTGGTCCTCTTGTACTAGTACCCCTCCTAGGGCATAATCTGATGCATCTGTCTGTACTTCGAAGGGCTTGCTAATAGTTGGCAAGGCAAGAACAGGATCCTTCATCATGGCTTCTTTCAAACTTCTGAACGCTTCAGCACATTTGTCAGTCCACGCCCAAATCACACCCTTTTTCAGAAGCTCGGTCAAGGGTGTCGCCCTTCTTGAGTAGCCATCCACAAATCGTCTATAGTAGTTGGCTAGGCCCAAGAAGGAGCGGAGTTCTTTCATGTTTGTGGGGGCTTTCCATTCCTGGATTGCCCTCACCTTCTCCAGATCCATACGAATACGGCCACGTTCCACCACGTGGCCTAAGAACTTGATGCTCTCCTATGCGAACGCGCATTTCTCTCGCTTCACATATAGCTGGTTCTCTCTCAACTTCTGAAACACTTGAGCCAAGTGTTCTTGATGTTCTTCAATTGAGGCGCTATAAACCACGATGTCATCCAAGTACACCACCACGAACTTATCTAGATACTCGTGGAATACTTGGTTCATTAGTGTGCAGAAGGTAGCAGGTGCGTTTGTCAACCCAAACGGCATTACTCGAAACTCAAATGCTCCGTATCGAGTAACACACGTAGTTTTTGGTTCATCCCCATCTGCAATCCGCACCTGATAATAGCCCGATCTCAAGTCCAACTTTGTGAAGTATTTGGCTCCACTTAGCTGGTCGAACAAATCAGTGATTAGAGGAATGGGGTATGTGTTGCGAACTGTCACCTTATTGAGAGCCCTATAGTCGATGCACAGTCTCAAGCTCCCATCGTGCTTCTTCTGGAATAGCACCGGTGCGCCATATGGCGCCTTCGACGGTCTGATGAAGCCTGCCTCCAATAGCTCTTTTAATTGCTTCCTCAATTCTTCTAGCTCAGGGGGTGCCATTCTGTATGGCGCTTTTGTTGGAGGTTTCGCTCCAGGCACCAGCTCTATCTGGTGATCAACCCCCTCTTTGGTGGCAAGGCTTTGGGGAGTTTATCTGGCATCACATCCCCATACACCTTCAAGACCCTCGTAATTTCTAGTGGAACAATTTCTTCCACTACTTCTTCGAACACGGTGGGTACAGCCACATAAGTCGGCTCCTGCTTCCTCACACCCTTCTTGAACTGTAAAGCTGATAGAAGCTTCACAGCAGGGGTGGCTTCACCTTTGCAGGTACCATTGAAGGAGTCTCTCCCATTATGAGTAAGCTTCCAGTGGCAGGAATTGGAATGGCACCTTTCTCGGTTAGAAAGTCCATTCCCAAAACTACATCGAAGTCGTCCATATGGACGACCACCAAATCAGTCTGCCCTTCCCACGTGTCGATCTTCACTTTTACCCCTCTAGCCACGCCAGATGTGGCCAAGGCTTTGGAGTTGACCGCCTTCATGCGGCCTGCATCTTTCTCCAGCTTTAGTCCCAGTCGCTTTGCTTCGAGTTCAGAGATGAAGTTGTGGGTGGCGCCAGTATCAATCATCACGCTTTTGGCAGGCTTGCCATTGATAGCGGCATCCACGAACATTAGCCCTTTCCCCAGGGTCTTCTTCCCTTTCTCGCCATGCTTCTTGAGAGCGTTCAACAGGCGGACAGCGCCCATGTGCGCGTACTCTTCTTCTTCCTCTTCTCCTTCACCCTGTTGTTCTTGGCCAATGAGGGCATTTATCTTGCCCCGGAATTGGCAAACTGCCGACTTGTGTGGGCCTTTGCAAATCCAACAAGCTAGCGGCTTCTTCCCTACAGCAGCATCTATCCCACTGGAAGAATTGGACTCAGCTGTCCTCTTCTCTCCCCCACTCTTACCCTGCCAGGACTTCCCAGACTTCTTACTCCCGGTGCTACTTGAGCTGGCTGGAGGGGTAGCCCTTTTCGGCAGGCTACTCTCCGGAGTGTAGTCTGTTAAGCGTTCGGCAGCAGCTTGAGCGGTGGCTAGATCAGTCACACGCTGTCTTTGAAGTTCTTGCTTGGCCCATGGTTTCAATCCCTCGAGGAAGCAGAAGAGCCTGTCCACTTCGGACATGTCTTTAATATCGAGCATCAGTCCCGAAAATCTCTTTACATACTCTCGGACTGTCCCGACTTGTTTAAGCTCTCGTAACTGGCGACGAGCTATGTAAGCTACATTTTATGGCAGAAACTGCGTCTTTAATTCCCTCTTCAGGTCCGCCCAAGATGTGATGGTACACCTGCCATTCTCTATATCATCATATTTGGTCCTCCACCACACTTTGGCATCCCCCGAAAAATACATGGTAGCCATGGCGACCTTTCCATCTTCCGAATCGGCCCGCACGACTCTAAAGTAATGTTCCATGTCAAAGAGGAAATTCTCCAAATCCTTTGCGTCTCTGGCCCCATTATAGGGCCTCGGCTCGGGTACTTTGGCTCAGCCATATTCCATACCTATCAGCCCTGTTGCAGGGGCATTCCCAACCGCTCGCATGGTCAGGTTTACCTTGGCAGATAGCTCAGCCATTTCTTCTCTGAGCACACCGACTGCCTCCCTGCAATCTTCCGTCGTGTCATTTATTGAAACTTCTTGTTCCTTTAGCATGCGCTCCACTGCCGCGATGCGCTCTTCCCACCGAGGGGAAACAGAAGTACTTGTTGGAGTGTTTCTTTTCTCCAACGCGATAATTCTGGATAGAAGAACATCATTCTCCTTCTCCAACGCAGCTATGCGATTGTTTGCATCAGACGAACCCGAGTCCTGACTTGCAGAGGAAAGATCCCTGACCCTCTCGTCTAGGCCATCTAGTTCCCCTACTCGCTTCTCAAGAGCTTCGATCCTCTGAGTGTTGCTCACCATAGTGTGTTTTTGCCAAGCACTTTCTAACTTGGCTCTGATACCAACTGTCACGGGCCGGCTATTTGGGGATTCCAACTAGACGGAACGTGCGGCACTTGCAGACTCTTCAAGCTAGCAAGTCAGCCTACAACACACACCTACAGGCAAACAGACTCAGCGGTTAGCCACATACACATCTCGGACATGCAACGGGCAATAACGAAGTATGAGCAAGCACAAAGCAAGTCATTCCTAGGAACGTCCACACAACACAAAGCACACAACAAGGCAAGTGGCACACAAAGGCCCAACGAAGGTAACAAACAAGTAACACATAAGCAACAAGGAAATACACAGGGGCAAGTATGGATAAATGTTATTTCATTAATATATAGCCTTGATAGGGCAAGGGAGTACACAGCTTTGGCCCCTATCTGCTGATGGCCATGGTGCTTCCCTAAGTCACCAGGTCACCTCCCCCTAAGGAGCCTTCTAGGGAAGTAAAGTCTTCCCAGGAACATATATGATTTTTGTCTGGGAGACATATGCAATATTACAAAACTGCCACTACCCTATCCCATGAGGTTGCTTGGTGCAAGACTTGACTAATGATCATGCACCAAGGCATGCTCATTACAAAATGGCCCCATGTGGGTGTGCCAAAGGGGCAGCACGCCACATCGCGCGGCGGGGACCCGGCCGTACGGATCCGTACGGACGTCCGAACGGCGTCGGTGCCGGAACCCGCGCGCGACATTTTTTCGCAAAAAAAAAAAAAAAAATTTATTTTTTTTTAAAATTGGATATTTTGTGCGGTTAGGTTTAAAATATTTAAAATTGATTATCTGATAATTTTATAGATATTTTTTCTTTTTAAAATATTTTGAATTTGTTGATAATCATGATATTTTAAGATATTTTTTTTATTTTGTTATAAATAAAATATTAAAATTAGTTATCTGATTTTTCAATATATTTTTATTGTTTAAAATATTTATAATTGGTTATCAGATAATACTAGATATTTTAAATTTGGTTAAAAGATATTTTGATATTTTAAAATTTGTTAAAATATTTAAAAATAAAATATCTTATCATTCCTAACAACTTAACATGGTTAAATTAATTATTTGAAATTGAATTTTGTTTGATAAATTCTATTTTAATTAATTTAATATTTTGTAACTTGTTTAATTAATTATATTGAATTTTGTCCGATGAATTCTATGTTAATTAATTATGGTATTTTACAAAATAGTGTATTGTTGTGGTATATTTGCATAATTTAATAATACATGCTTATAGAATAACATGTTAGACCCATCCAATTATTAACATATCAAGCATCATTATTAAGTTATTTTTTGCATTTGAGCTTTAAATATAAGTATAATGATGGCCCATTTTTTGCGTTTAAAAAAAATGTGGGAAAACTCAAATAAAACTTTCATAAAATGTTAGGTTTTATTTGGGCCCAATTGAACATGTAAAGTTTAAATTCCTCTCTTGTGGGTGGTTCCACTTGTGAAGGCCCATTTGCTTTGCATTACTAGATTGGGCCTAATCAATTGAATAACAATTAATAAAACAAAGGTTCAAATTCCTGTCTTTTTGGGCTTTGTGTGGAAGTTAGGGAGCCTTAGTAGTGGGTCCGACATACTGAACCCAGCTCTCCTCCATGCAAGCTCGAATTGTTAAGGCCCATTTACCTAAGTTGGACTTAATTGTATTAGGTTATTCTTTTTAGTTGGACCTAATAATTGATTAGAAACATATTAATTCTAATTTTTTGATTAATTTTCAATGGTAATTTTAGAATTAATGGAAAAATTATAAACTATGGTTTGTTGATTATTTTAATAATTTGGCGAACCTTAGTTGGTTTATTGATTATTTTGATAATTTGGAAAACCTAAGTTGATATTTTTTCAAAAAGAATAAAATACTAAAATATTTAATAATGAGTTTTAAAATTTTTCAATTCGATCTCCACCATTGATTTAACAAGGTTAGAGTTCAGTGGGGCCTCATGACGCTTTGATTTCGTCTCCCTACGGAAGGTGTTCACTGGACTTCTTAACATGGTTAAATTTCTTAGGATAGATGGTTATAGATGGACTTTCTATAGACTCATCCCTACGGTGACTATAGGAATTAAGTCTATAATAATCGAAACCGTGGGTCAAACTCATAAAGTAAGAAATATTTGTGACTCTCGCCTACCGGGACACATGAGTTTCTGTTACTTTGATCGGATGGAATAGGTAGTTAATAAAAGTCTATGACGTTTTATTAATTGAGATGTTTCTCTATTTAACTACGTGAATATTTGTGACTCTCGCCTACCAGGACACATGGGTTCATGGCTAGCTAAAGTACCTAAGAAATAGAAGATAAGTGTTTTAGTATTTTGCTTATCTCAAAACATTTTGTATGTTATGCTATTTC